>NC_140587.1:1007065526-1008265526 GCF_964204655.1 Triturus cristatus | reverse complement strand
ATTCTAACATCTTTATTTTAGCACATCCCTATCAGTTAACCAATATTGCTACCATCTTGAAAAGTTATATTTATGCGGAGGACCCCACTTAAAGGTCCTGAGAGCCATCAGATCTTATGAACTTATTTTAATTAGAGCAAAACAATTAAAAGCGAGTTTGACTTACCATATAAATTGATAGAGGCATGCAGAAGGCTGATGAATTTGATTTCTTTTCTTTTTTGTCTCAGCAACGCAGAGAGATTCTCCTCCGCAACGCTGCCTCTGCTGGCCATGCAATATAATCTGCAGATGGAAAAGTCCACCGTTAGTACATTATTAGAATTTGAATATTTCCAAACTCAAGCCAACACTACCAAATAAAATTATTTTCATAAAGCTATAGCAATTAGTACAATGGAGTGTGTGATATTGTGAAAATTCAAAGTTCACTCAAAATTCTATTTTCCATTTTAATTTCAACCTAGCACACTTCTCTCAATTCTATGTCTCATTTGCTACCACTCTGTACACAACTCTAGCACCTATATGAGGACGTAGATAGAAAGATCTCTTTAGTAGCCAAGTGACAGCGTACCCTTCTCACTGGAATTCTTTAGGTTATGGTACCCCAATAGCAATTCAGTGATCTGGTAAGTTAAGGGAGGAAGGCTTATGCTACAGTTAGTGGAAATAATAAAAACTATGAGTAACAGATTCTAACATCTTTATTTTAGCACATCCCTATCAGTTAACCAATATTGCTACCGCCTTGAAAAGTTAGATTTATGCGGAAGACCCCACTAAAAGGTCCTGAGAGCCATCAGATGTTATGAAAATATTTTAATGAGAGCAAAACAATTAAAAGCGAGTTTGACTTACCATATAAATTGATAGAGGCATTCAGAAGGCTGATGAATTTGATTTCTTTTCTTTTTTGTCTCAGCAACGCAGAGAGATTCTCCTCTGCAACACTGCCTCTGCTGGCCATGCAATATAATCTGCAGATGGAAAAGTCCACCGTTAGTCCATTATTAGAATTTGAATATTTCCAAACTCAAGCCAACACTACCAAATAAAATTATTTTCATAAAGCTATAACAATTAGTACAATGGAGTCTGTGATACTGTGAAAATTCAAAGTTCACTAAAAATTCTATTTTCCATTTTAATTTCAACCTAGCACACTTCTCTCAATTCTATGTCTCATTTGCTACCACTCTGTACACAACTCTAGCACCTATATGAGGACGTAGATAGAAAGATCTCTTTAGTAGCCAAGTGACAGCGTACCCTTCTCACTGGAATTCTTTAGGTTATGGTACCCCAATAGCAATTCAGTGATCTGGTAAGTTAAGGGAGGAAGGCTTATGCTACAGTTAGTGGAAATAATAAAAACTATGAGTAACAGATTCTAACATCTTTATTTTAGCACATCCCTATCAGTTAACCAATATTGCTACCGCCTTGAAAAGTTATATTTATGCGGAAGACCCCACTAAAAGGTCCTGAGAGCCATCAGATGTTATGAAAATATTTTAATGAGAGCAAAACAATTAAAAGCGAGTTTGACTTACCATATAAATTGATAGAGGCATGCAGAAGGCTGATAAATTTGATTTCTTTTCTTTTTTGTCTCAGCAACGCAGTGAGATTCTCCTCTGCAACACTGCCTCTGCTGGCCATGCAATATAATCTGCAGATGGAAAAGTCCACCGTTAGTCCATTATTAGAATTTGAATATTTCCAAACTCAAGCCAACACTACCAAATAAAATTATTTTCATAAAGCTATAACAATTAGTACAATGGAGTGTGTGATATTGTGAAAATTCAAAGTTCACTCAAAATTCTATTTTCCATTTTAATTTCAACCTAGCACACTTCTCTCAATTCTATGTCTCATTTGCTACCACTCTGTACACAACTCTAGCACCTATATGAGGACGTAGATCGAAAGATCTCTTTAGTAGCCAAGTGATAGCGTACCCTTCTCACTGGAATTCTTTAGGTTATGGTACCCCAATAGCAATTCAGTGATCTGGAAAGGTATGGGAGGAAGGCTTATGCTACAGTTAGTGGAAATAATAAAAACTATGAGTAACAGATTCTAACATCTTTATTTTAGCACATCCCTATCAGTTAACCAATATTGCTACCGCCTTGAAAAGTTATATTTATGCGGAAGACCCCACTAAAAGGTCCTGAGAGCCATCAGATGTTATGAAAATATTTTAATGAGAGCAAAACAATTAAAAGCGAGTTTGACTTACCATATAAATTGATAGAGGCATGCAGAAGGCTGATGAATTTGATTTCTTTTCTTTTTTGTCTCAGCAACGCAGAGAGATTCTCCTCTGCAACACTGCCTCTGCTGGCAATGCAATATAATCTGCAGATGGAAAAGTCCACCGTTAGTCCATTATTAGAATTTGAATATTTCCAAACTCAAGCCAACACTACCAAATAAAATTATTTTCATAAAGCTATAACAATTAGTACAATGGAGTGTGATATTGTGAAAATTCAAAGTTCACTAAAAATTCTATTTTCCATTTTAATTTCAACCTAGCACACTTCTCTCAATTCTATGTCTCATTTGCTACCACTCTGTACACAACTCTAGCACCTATATGAGGACGTAGATAGAAAGATCTCTTTAGTAGCCAAGTGACAGCGTACCCTTCTCACTGGAATTCTTTAGGTTATGGTACCCCAATAGCAATTCAGTGATCTGGTAAGTTAAGGGAGGAAGGCTTATGCTACAGTTAGTGGAAATAATAAAAACTATGAGTAACAGATTCTAACATCTTTATTTTAGCACATCCCTATCAGTTAACCAATATTGCTACCGCCTTGAAAAGTTATATTTATGCGGAAGACCCCACTAAAAGGTCCTGAGAGCCATCAGATGTTATGAAAATATTTTAATGAGAGCAAAACAATTAAAAGCGAGTTTGACTTACCATATAAATTGATAGAGGCATGCAGAAGGCTGATGAATTTGATTTCTTTTCTTTTTTGTCTCAGCAACGCAGAGAGATTCTCCTCTGCAACACTGCCTCTGCTGGCCATGCAATATAATCTGCAGATGGAAAAGTCCACCGTTAGTCCATTATTAGAATTTGAATATTTCCAAACTCAAGCCAACACTACCAAATAAAATTATTTTCATAAAGCTATAACAATTAGTACAATGGAGTGTGTGATATTGTGAAAATTCAAAGTTCACTCAAAATTCTATTTTCCATTTTAATTTCAACCTAGCACACTTCTCTCAATTCTATGTCTCATTTGCTACCACTCTGTACACAACTCTAGCACCTATATGAGGACGTAGATAGAAAGATCTCTTTAGTAGCCAAGTGACAGCGTACCCTTCTCACTGGAATTCTTTAGGTTATGGTACCCCAATAGCAATTCAGTGATCTGGTAAGTTAAGGGAGGAAGGCTTATGCTACAGTTAGTGGAAATAATAAAAACTATGAGTAACAGATTCTAACATCTTTATTTTAGCACATCCCTATCAGTTAACCAATATTGCTACCGCCTTGAAAAGTTATATTTATGCGGAAGACCCCACTAAAAGGTCCTGAGAGCCATCAGATGTTATGAAAATATTTTAATGAGAGCAAAACAATTAAAAGCGAGTTTGACTTACCATATAAATTGATAGAGGCATTCAGAAGGCTGATGAATTTGATTTCTTTTTTTTTTGTCTCAGCAACGCAGAGAGATTCTCCTCTGCAACACTGCCTCTGCTGGCCATGCAATATAATCTGCAGATGGAAAAGTCCACCGTTAGTCCATTATTAGAATTTGAATATTTCCAAACTCAAGCCAACACTACCAAATAAAATTATTTTCATAAAGCTATAACAATTAGTACAATGGAGTCTGTGATACTGTGAAAATTCAAAGTTCACTAAAAATTCTATTTTCCATTTTAATTTCAACCTAGCACACTTCTCTCAATCCTAAGTCTCATTTGCTACCACTCTGTACACAACTCTAGCACCTATATGAGGACGTAGATCGAAAGATCTCTTTAGTAGCCATGTGATAGCGTACCCTTCTCACTGGAATTCTTTAGGTTATGGTACCCCAATAGCAATTCAGTGATCTGGTAAGTTAAGGGAGGAAGGCTTATGCTACAGTTAGTGGAAATAATAAAAACTATGAGTAACAGATTCTAACATCTTTATTTTAGCACATCCCTATCAGTTAACCAATATTGCTACCGCCTTGAAAAGTTAGATTTATGCGGAAGACCCCACTAAAAGGTCCTGAGAGCCATCAGATGTTATGAAAATATTTAAATGAGAGCAAAACAATTAAAAGCGAGTTTGACTTACCATATAAATTGATAGAGGCATTCAGAAGGCTGATGAATTTGATTTCTTTTCTTTTTTGTCTCAGCAACGCAGAGAGATTCTCCTCTACAACACTGCCTCTGCTGGCCATGCAATATAATCTGCAGATGGAAAAGTCCACCGTTAGTCCATTATTAGAATTTGAATATTTCCAAACTCAAGCCAACACTACCAAATAAAATTATTTTCATAAAGCTATAACAATTAGTACAATGGAGTCTGTGATACTGTGAAAATTCAAAGTTCACTAAAAATTCTATTTTCCATTTTAATTTCAACCTAGCACACTTCTCTCAATAATAGGTCTCATTTGCTACCACTCTGTACACAACTCTAGCACCTATATGAGGACGTAGATCGAAAGATCTCTTTAGTAGCCAAGTGATAGCGTACCCTTCTCACTGGAATTCTTTAGGTTATGGTACCCCAATAGCAATTCAGTGATCTGGAAAGGTATGGGAGGAAGGCTTATGCTACAGTTAGTGGAAATAATAAAAACTATGAGTAACAGATTCTAACATCTTTATTTTAGCACATCCCTATCAGTTAACCAATATTGCTACCGCCTTGAAAAGTTATATTTATGCGGAAGACCCCACTAAAAGGTCCTGAGAGCCATCAGATGTTATGAAAATATTTTAATGAGAGCAAAACAATTAAAAGCGAGTTTGACTTACCATATAAATTGATAGAGGCATGCAGAAGGCTGATGAATTTGATTTCTTTTCTTTTTTGTCTCAGCAACGCAGAGAGATTCTCCTCTGCAACACTGCCTCTGCTGGCCATGCAATATAATCTGCAGATGGAAAAGTCCACCGTTAGTCCATTATTAGAATTTGAATATTTCCAAACTCAAGCCAACACTACCAAATAAAATTATTTTCATAAAGCTATAACAATTAGTACAATGGAGTGTGATATTGTGAAAATTCAAAGTTCACTAAAAATTCTATTTTCCATTTTAATTTCAACCTAGCACACTTCTCTCAATTCTATGTCTCATTTGCTACCACTCTGTACACAACTCTAGCACCTATATGAGGACGTAGATAGAAAGATCTCTTTAGTAGCCAAGTGACAGCGTACCCTTCTCACTGGAATTCTTTAGGTTATGGTACCCCAATAGCAATTCAGTGATCTGGTAAGTTAAGGGAGGAAGGCTTATGCTACAGTTAGTGGAAATAATAAAAACTATGAGTAACAGATTCTAACATCTTTATTTTAGCACATCCCTATCAGTTAACCAATATTGCTACCGCCTTGAAAAGTTATATTTATGCGGAAGACCCCACTAAAAGGTCCTGAGAGCCATCAGATGTTATGAAAATATTTTAATGAGAGCAAAACAATTAAAAGCGAGTTTGACTTACCATATAAATTGATAGAGGCATGCAGAAGGCTGATGAATTTGATTTCTTTTCTTTTTTGTCTCAGCAACGCAGTGAGATTCTCCTCTGCAACACTGCCTCTGCTGGCCATGCAATATAATCTGCAGATGGAAAAGTCCACCGTTAGTCCATTATTAGAATTTGAATATTTCCAAACTCAAGCCAACACTACCAAATAAAATTATTTTCATAAAGCTATAACAATTAGTACAATGGAGTGTGTGATATTGTGAAAATTCAAAGTTCACTCAAAATTCTATTTTCCATTTTAATTTCAACCTAGCACACTTCTCTCAATTCTATGTCTCATTTGCTACCACTCTGTACACAACTCTAGCACCTATATGAGGACGTAGATCGAAAGATCTCTTTAGTAGCCAAGTGATAGCGTACCCTTCTCACTGGAATTCTTTAGGTTATGGTACCCCAATAGCAATTCAGTGATCTGGAAAGGTATGGGAGGAAGGCTTATGCTACAGTTAGTGGAAATAATAAAAACTATGAGTAACAGATTCTAACATCTTTATTTTAGCACATCCCTATCAGTTAACCAATATTGCTACCGCCTTGAAAAGTTATATTTATGCGGAAGACCCCACTAAAAGGTCCTGAGAGCCATCAGATGTTATGAAAATATTTTAATGAGAGCAAAACAATTAAAAGCGAGTTTGACTTACCATATAAATTGATAGAGGCATGCAGAAGGCTGATGAATTTGATTTCTTTTCTTTTTTGTCTCAGCAACGCAGAGAGATTCTCCTCTGCAACACTGCCTCTGCTGGCCATGCAATATAATCTGCAGATGGAAAAGTCCACCGTTAGTCCATTATTAGAATTTGAATATTTCCAAACTCAAGCCAACACTACCAAATAAAATTATTTTCATAAAGCTATAACAATTAGTACAATGGAGTGTGTGATATTGTGAAAATTCAAAGTTCACTCAAAATTCTATTTTCCATTTTAATTTCAACCTAGCACACTTCTCTCAATTCTATGTCTCATTTGCTACCACTCTGTACACAACTCTAGCACCTATATGAGGACGTAGATCGAAAGATCTCTTTAGTAGCCAAGTGATAGCGTACCCTTCTCACTGGAATTCTTTAGGTTATGGTACCCCAATAGCAATTCAGTGATCTGGAAAGGTATGGGAGGAAGGCTTATGCTACAGTTAGTGGAAATAATAAAAACTATGAGTAACAGATTCTAACATCTTTATTTTAGCACATCCCTATCAGTTAACCAATATTGCTACCACCTTGAAAAGTTATATTTATGCGGAAGACCCCACTAAAAGGTCCTGAGAGCCATCAGATGTTATGAAAATATTTTAATGAGAGCAAAACAATTAAAAGCGAGTTTGACTTACCATATAAATTGATAGAGGCATGCAGAAGGCTGATGAATTTGATTTCTTTTCTTTTTTGTCTCAGCAACGCAGAGAGATTCTCCTCTGCAACACTGCCTCTGCTGGCCATGCAATATAATCTGCAGATGGAAAAGTCCACCGTTAGTCCATTATTAGAATTTGAATATTTCCAAACTCAAGCCAACACTACCAAATAAAATTATTTTCATAAAGCTATAACAATTAGTACAATGGAGTGTGTGATATTGTGAAAATTCAAAGTTCACTCAAAATTCTATTTTCCATTTTAATTTCAACCTAGCACACTTCTCTCAATTCTATGTCTCATTTGCTACCACTCTGTACACAACTCTAGCACCTATATGAGGACGTAGATCGAAAGATCTCTTTAGTAGCCAAGTGATAGCGTACCCTTCTCACTGGAATTCTTTAGGTTATGGTACCCCAATAGCAATTCAGTGATCTGGAAAGGTATGGGAGAAAGGCTTATGCTACAGTTAGTGGAAATAATAAAAACTATGAGTAACAGATTCTAACATCTTTATTTTAGCACATCCCTATCAGTTAACCAATATTGCTACCGGCTTGAAAAGTTATATTTATGCGGAAGACCCCACTAAAAGGTCCTGAGAGCCATCAGATGTTATGAAAATATTTTAATGAGAGCAAAACAATTAAAAGCGAGTTTGACTTACCATATAAATTGATAGAGGCATGCAGAAGGCTGATGAATTTGATTTCTTTTCTTTTTTGTCTCAGCAAAGCAGAGAGATTCTCCTCTGCAACACTGCCTCTGCTGGCAATGCAATATAATCTGCAGATGGAAAAGTCCACCGTTAGTCCATTATTAGAATTTGAATATTTCCAAACTCAAGCCAACACTACC
The DNA here is from genome assembly GCF_964204655.1 of Triturus cristatus. Classification (NCBI taxonomy): domain Eukaryota; kingdom Metazoa; phylum Chordata; class Amphibia; order Caudata; family Salamandridae; genus Triturus; species Triturus cristatus. Next base: position 1,008,257,529 of record NC_140587.1, on the reverse strand, counting down.
AAATAAAATTATTTTCATAAAGCTATAACAATTAGTACAATGGAGTGTGATATTGTGAAAATTCAAAGTTCACTAAAAATTCTATTTTCCATTTTAATTTCAACCTAGCACACTTCTCTCAATTCTATGTCTCATTTGCTACCACTCTGTACACAACTCTAGCACCTATATGAGGACGTAGATAGAAAGATCTCTTTAGTAGCCAAGTGACAGCGTACCCTTCTCACTGGAATTCTTTAGGTTATGGTACCCCAATAGCAATTCAGTGATCTGGTAAGTTAAGGGAGGAAGGCTTATGCTACAGTTAGTGGAAATAATAAAAACTATGAGTAACAGATTCTAACATCTTTATTTTAGCACATCCCTATCAGTTAACCAATATTGCTACCGCCTTGAAAAGTTATATTTATGCGGAAGACCCCACTAAAAGGTCCTGAGAGCCATCAGATGTTATGAAAATATTTTAATGAGAGCAAAACAATTAAAAGCGAGTTTGACTTACCATATAAATTGATAGAGGCATTCAGAAGGCTGATGAATTTGATTTCTTTTTTTTTTGTCTCAGCAACGCAGAGAGATTCTCCTCTGCAACACTGCCTCTGCTGGCCATGCAATATAATCTGCAGATGGAAAAGTCCACCGTTAGTCCATTATTAGAATTTGAATATTTCCAAACTCAAGCCAACACTACCAAATAAAATTATTTTCATAAAGCTATAACAATTAGTACAATGGAGTCTGTGATACTGTGAAAATTCAAAGTTCACTAAAAATTCTATTTTCCATTTTAATTTCAACCTAGCACACTTCTCTCAATCCTAAGTCTCATTTGCTACCACTCTGTACACAACTCTAGCACCTATATGAGGACGTAGATCGAAAGATCTCTTTAGTAGCCATGTGATAGCGTACCCTTCTCACTGGAATTCTTTAGGTTATGGTACCCCAATAGCAATTCAGTGATCTGGTAAGTTAAGGGAGGAAGGCTTATGCTACAGTTAGTGGAAATAATAAAAACTATGAGTAACAGATTCTAACATCTTTATTTTAGCACATCCCTATCAGTTAACCAATATTGCTACCGCCTTGAAAAGTTAGATTTATGCGGAAGACCCCACTAAAAGGTCCTGAGAGCCATCAGATGTTATGAAAATATTTAAATGAGAGCAAAACAATTAAAAGCGAGTTTGACTTACCATATAAATTGATAGAGGCATTCAGAAGGCTGATGAATTTGATTTCTTTTCTTTTTTGTCTCAGCAACGCAGAGAGATTCTCCTCTGCAACACTGCCTCTGCTGGCCATGCAATATAATCTGCAGATGGAAAAGTCCACCGTTAGTCCATTATTAGAATTTGAATATTTCCAAACTCAAGCCAACACTACCAAATAAAATTATTTTCATAAAGCTATAACAATTAGTACAATGGAGTCTGTGATACTGTGAAAATTCAAAGTTCACTAAAAATTCTATTTTCCATTTTAATTTCAACCTAGCACACTTCTCTCAATAATAGGTCTCATTTGCTACCACTCTGTACACAACTCTAGCACCTATATGAGGACGTAGATCGAAAGATCTCTTTAGTAGCCAAGTGACAGCGAACCCTTCTCACTGGAATTCTTTTGGTTATGGTACCCCAATAGCAATTCAGTGATCTGGTAAGTTAAGGGAGGAAGGCTTATGCTACAGTTAGTGGAAATAATAAAACTATGAGTAACAGATTCTAACATCTTTATTTTAGCACATCCCTATCAGTTAACCAATATTGCTACCATCTTGAAAAGTTATATTTATGCGGAGGACCCCACTTAAAGGTCCTGAGAGCCATCAGATCTTATGAACTTATTTTAATTAGAGCAAAACAATTAAAAGCGAGTTTGACTTACCATATAAATTGATAGAGGCATGCAGAAGGCTGATGAATTTGATTTCTTTTCTTTTTTGTCTCAGCAACGCAGAGAGATTCTCCTCCGCAACGCTGCCTCTGCTGGCCATGCAATATAATCTGCAGATGGAAAAGTCCACCGTTAGTACATTATTAGAATTTGAATATTTCCAAACTCAAGCCAACACTACCAAATAAAATTATTTTCATAAAGCTATAGCAATTAGTACAATGGAGTGTGTGATATTGTGAAAATTCAAAGTTCACTCAAAATTCTATTTTCCATTTTAATTTCAACCTAGCACACTTCTCTCAATTCTATGTCTCATTTGCTACCACTCTGTACACAACTCTAGCACCTATATGAGGACGTAGATAGAAAGATCTCTTTAGTAGCCAAGTGACAGCGTACCCTTCTCACTGGAATTCTTTAGGTTATGGTACCCCAATAGCAATTCAGTGATCTGGTAAGTTAAGGGAGGAAGGCTTATGCTACAGTTAGTGGAAATAATAAAAACTATGAGTAACAGATTCTAACATCTTTATTTTAGCACATCCCTATCAGTTAACCAATATTGCTACCGCCTTGAAAAGTTAGATTTATGCGGAAGACCCCACTAAAAGGTCCTGAGAGCCATCAGATGTTATGAAAATATTTTAATGAGAGCAAAACAATTAAAAGCGAGTTTGACTTACCATATAAATTGATAGAGGCATTCAGAAGGCTGATGAATTTGATTTCTTTTCTTTTTTGTCTCAGCAACGCAGAGAGATTCTCCTCTGCAACACTGCCTCTGCTGGCCATGCAATATAATCTGCAGATGGAAAAGTCCACCGTTAGTCCATTATTAGAATTTGAATATTTCCAAACTCAAGCCAACACTACCAAATAAAATTATTTTCATAAAGCTATAACAATTAGTACAATGGAGTCTGTGATACTGTGAAAATTCAAAGTTCACTAAAAATTCTATTTTCCATTTTAATTTCAACCTAGCACACTTCTCTCAATTCTATGTCTCATTTGCTACCACTCTGTACACAACTCTAGCACCTATATGAGGACGTAGATAGAAAGATCTCTTTAGTAGCCAAGTGACAGCGTACCCTTCTCACTGGAATTCTTTAGGTTATGGTACCCCAATAGCAATTCAGTGATCTGGTAAGTTAAGGGAGGAAGGCTTATGCTACAGTTAGTGGAAATAATAAAAACTATGAGTAACAGATTCTAACATCTTTATTTTAGCACATCCCTATCAGTTAACCAATATTGCTACCGCCTTGAAAAGTTATATTTATGCGGAAGACCCCACTAAAAGGTCCTGAGAGCCATCAGATGTTATGAAAATATTTTAATGAGAGCAAAACAATTAAAAGCGAGTTTGACTTACCATATAAATTGATAGAGGCATGCAGAAGGCTGATAAATTTGATTTCTTTTCTTTTTTGTCTCAGCAACGCAGTGAGATTCTCCTCTGCAACACTGCCTCTGCTGGCCATGCAATATAATCTGCAGATGGAAAAGTCCACCGTTAGTCCATTATTAGAATTTGAATATTTCCAAACTCAAGCCAACACTACCAAATAAAATTATTTTCATAAAGCTATAACAATTAGTACAATGGAGTGTGTGATATTGTGAAAATTCAAAGTTCACTCAAAATTCTATTTTCCATTTTAATTTCAACCTAGCACACTTCTCTCAATTCTATGTCTCATTTGCTACCACTCTGTACACAACTCTAGCACCTATATGAGGACGTAGATCGAAAGATCTCTTTAGTAGCCAAGTGATAGCGTACCCTTCTCACTGGAATTCTTTAGGTTATGGTACCCCAATAGCAATTCAGTGATCTGGAAAGGTATGGGAGGAAGGCTTATGCTACAGTTAGTGGAAATAATAAAAACTATGAGTAACAGATTCTAACATCTTTATTTTAGCACATCCCTATCAGTTAACCAATATTGCTACCGCCTTGAAAAGTTATATTTATGCGGAAGACCCCACTAAAAGGTCCTGAGAGCCATCAGATGTTATGAAAATATTTTAATGAGAGCAAAACAATTAAAAGCGAGTTTGACTTACCATATAAATTGATAGAGGCATGCAGAAGGCTGATGAATTTGATTTCTTTTCTTTTTTGTCTCAGCAACGCAGAGAGATTCTCCTCTGCAACACTGCCTCTGCTGGCAATGCAATATAATCTGCAGATGGAAAAGTCCACCGTTAGTCCATTATTAGAATTTGAATATTTCCAAACTCAAGCCAACACTACCAAATAAAATTATTTTCATAAAGCTATAACAATTAGTACAATGGAGTGTGATATTGTGAAAATTCAAAGTTCACTAAAAATTCTATTTTCCATTTTAATTTCAACCTAGCACACTTCTCTCAATTCTATGTCTCATTTGCTACCACTCTGTACACAACTCTAGCACCTATATGAGGACGTAGATAGAAAGATCTCTTTAGTAGCCAAGTGACAGCGTACCCTTCTCACTGGAATTCTTTAGGTTATGGTACCCCAATAGCAATTCAGTGATCTGGTAAGTTAAGGGAGGAAGGCTTATGCTACAGTTAGTGGAAATAATAAAAACTATGAGTAACAGATTCTAACATCTTTATTTTAGCACATCCCTATCAGTTAACCAATATTGCTACCGCCTTGAAAAGTTATATTTATGCGGAAGACCCCACTAAAAGGTCCTGAGAGCCATCAGATGTTATGAAAATATTTTAATGAGAGCAAAACAATTAAAAGCGAGTTTGACTTACCATATAAATTGATAGAGGCATGCAGAAGGCTGATGAATTTGATTTCTTTTCTTTTTTGTCTCAGCAACGCAGAGAGATTCTCCTCTGCAACACTGCCTCTGCTGGCAATGCAATATAATCTGCAGATGGAAAAGTCCACCGTTAGTCCATTATTAGAATTTGAATATTTCCAAACTCAAGCCAACACTACCAAATAAAATTATTTTCATAAAGCTATAACAATTAGTACAATGGAGTGTGATATTGTGAAAATTCAAAGTTCACTAAAAATTCTATTTTCCATTTTAATTTCAACCTAGCACACTTCTCTCAATTCTATGTCTCATTTGCTACCACTCTGTACACAACTCTAGCACCTATATGAGGACGTAGATAGAAAGATCTCTTTAGTAGCCAAGTGACAGCGTACCCTTCTCACTGGAATTCTTTAGGTTATGGTACCCCAATAGCAATTCAGTGATCTGGTAAGTTAAGGGAGGAAGGCTTATGCTACAGTTAGTGGAAATAATAAAAACTATGAGTAACAGATTCTAACATCTTTATTTTAGCACATCCCTATCAGTTAACCAATATTGCTACCGCCTTGAAAAGTTAGATTTATGCGGAAGACCCCACTAAAAGGTCCTGAGAGCCATCAGATGTTATGAAAATATTTAAATGAGAGCAAAACAATTAAAAGCGAGTTTGACTTACCATATAAATTGATAGAGGCATTCAGAAGGCTGATGAATTTGATTTCTTTTCTTTTTTGTCTCAGCAACGCAGAGAGATTCTCCTCTGCAACACTGCCTCTGCTGGCCATGCAATATAATCTGCAGATGGAAAAGTCCACCGTTAGTCCATTATTAGAATTTGAATATTTCCAAACTCAAGCCAACACTACCAAATAAAATTATTTTCATAAAGCTATAACAATTAGTACAATGGAGTCTGTGATACTGTGAAAATTCAAAGTTCACTAAAAATTCTATTTTCCATTTTAATTTCAACCTAGCACACTTCTCTCAATAATAGGTCTCATTTGCTACCACTCTGTACACAACTCTAGCACCTATATGAGGACGTAGATCGAAAGATCTCTTTAGTAGCCAAGTGACAGCGAACCCTTCTCACTGGAATTCTTTTGGTTATGGTACCCCAATAGCAATTCAGTGATCTGGTAAGTTAAGGGAGGAAGGCTTATGCTACAGTTAGTGGAAATAATAAAACTATGAGTAACAGATTCTAACATCTTTATTTTAGCACATCCCTATCAGTTAACCAATATTGCTACCATCTTGAAAAGTTATATTTATGCGGAGGACCCCACTTAAAGGTCCTGAGAGCCATCAGATCTTATGAACTTATTTTAATTAGAGCAAAACAATTAAAAGCGAGTTTGACTTACCATATAAATTGATAGAGGCATGCAGAAGGCTGATGAATTTGATTTCTTTTCTTTTTTGTCTCAGCAACGCAGAGAGATTCTCCTCCGCAACACTGCCTCTGCTGGCCATGCAATATAATCTGCAGATGGAAAAGTCCACCGTTAGTACATTATTAGAATTTGAATATTTCCAAACTCAAGCCAACACTACCAAATAAAATTATTTTCATAAAGCTATAACAATTAGTACAATGGAGTGTGTGATATTGTGAAAATTCAAAGTTCACTCAAAATTCTATTTTCCATTTTAATTTCAACCTAGCACACTTCTCTCAATTCTATGTCTCATTTGCTACCACTCTGTACACAACTCTAGCACCTATATGAGGACGTAGATCGAAAGATCTCTTTAGTAGCCAAGTGATAGCGTACCCTTCTCACTGGAATTCTTTAGGTTATGGTACCCCAATAGCAATTCAGTGATCTGGAAAGGTATGGGAGGAAGGCTTATGCTACAGTTAGTGGAAATAATAAAAACTATGAGTAACAGATTCTAACATCTTTATTTTAGCACATCCCTATCAGTTAACCAATATTGCTACCGCCTTGAAAAGTTATATTTATGCGGAAGACCCCACTAAAAGGTCCTGAGAGCCATCAGATGTTATGAAAATATTTTAATGAGAGCAAAACAATTAAAAGCGAGTTTGACTTACCATATAAATTGATAGAGGCATGCAGAAGGCTGATGAATTTGATTTCTTTTCTTTTTTGTCTCAGCAACGCAGAGAGATTCTCCTCTGCAACACTGCCTCTGCTGGCAATGCAATATAATCTGCAGATGGAAAAGTCCACCGTTAGTCCATTATTAGAATTTGAATATTTCCAAACTCAAGCCAACACTACCAAATAAAATTATTTTCATAAAGCTATAACAATTAGTACAATGGAGTGTGATATTGTGAAAATTCAAAGTTCACTAAAAATTCTATTTTCCATTTTAATTTCAACCTAGCACACTTCTCTCAATTCTATGTCTCATTTGCTACCACTCTGTACACAACTCTAGCACCTATATGAGGACGTAGATAGAAAGATCTCTTTAGTAGCCAAGTGACAGCGTACCCTTCTCACTGGAATTCTTTAGGTTATGGTACCCCAATAGCAATTCAGTGATCTGGTAAGTTAAGGGAGGAAGGCTTATGCTACAGTTAGTGGAAATAATAAAAACTATGAGTAACAGATTCTAACATCTTTATTTTAGCACATCCCTATCAGTTAACCAATATTGCTACCGCCTTGAAAAGTTATATTTATGCGGAAGACCCCACTAAAAGGTCCTGAGAGCCATCAGATGTTATGAAAATATTTTAATGAGAGCAAAACAATTAAAAGCGAGTTTGACTTACCATATAAATTGATAGAGGCATGCAGAAGGCTGATGAATTTGATTTCTTTTCTTTTTTGTCTCAGCAACGCAGAGAGATTCTCCTCTGCAACACTGCCTCTGCTGGCAATGCAATATAATCTGCAGATGGAAAAGTCCACCGTTAGTCCATTATTAGAATTTGAATATTTCCAAACTCAAGCCAACACTACCAAATAAAATTATTTTCATAAAGCTATAACAATTAGTACAATGGAGTGTGATATTGTGAAAATTCAAAGTTCACTAAAAATTCTATTTTCCATTTTAATTTCAACCTAGCACACTTCTCTCAATTCTATGTCTCATTTGCTACCACTCTGTACACAACTCTAGCACCTATATGAGGACGTAGATAGAAAGATCTCTTTAGTAGCCAAGTGACAGCGTACCCTTCTCACTGGAATTCTTTAGGTTATGGTACCCCAATAGCAATTCAGTGATCTGGTAAGTTAAGGGAGGAAGGCTTATGCTACAGTTAGTGGAAATAATAAAAACTATGAGTAACAGATTCTAACATCTTTATTTTAGCACATCCCTATCAGTTAACCAATATTGCTACCGCCTTGAAAAGTTATATTTATGCGGAGGACCCCACTTAAAGGTCCTGAGAGCCATCAGATCTTATGAACTTATTTTAATTAGAGCAAAACAATTAAAAGCGAGTTTGACTTACCATATAAATTGATAGAGGCATTCAGAAGGCTGATGAATTTGATTTCTTTTCTTTTTTGTCTCAGCAACGCAGAGAGATTCTCCTCCGCAACACTGCCTCTGCTGGCCATGCAATATAATCTGCAGATGGAAAAGTCCACCGTTAGTCCATTATTAGAATTTGAATATTTCCAAACTCAAGCCAACACTACCAAATAAAATTATTTTCATAAAGCTATAACAATTAGTACAATGGAGTGTGTGATATTGTGAAAATTCAAAGTTCACTCAAAATTCTATTTTCCATTTTAATTTCAACCTAGCACACTTCTCTCAATTCTATGTCTCATTTGCTACCACTCTGTACACAACTCTAGCACCTATATGAGGACGTAGATCGAAAGATCTCTTTAGTAGCCAAGTGATAGCGTACCCTTCTCACTGGAATTCTTTAGGTTATGGTACCCCAATAGCAATTCAGTGATCTGGAAAGGTATGGGAGGAAGGCTTATGCTACAGTTAGTGGAAATAATAAAAACTATGAGTAACAGATTCTAACATCTTTATTTTAGCACATCCCTATCAGTTAACCAATATTGCTACCGCCTTGAAAAGTTATATTTATGCGGAAGACCCCACTAAAAGGTCCTGAGAGCCATCAGATGTTATGAAAATATTTTAATGAGAGCAAAACAATTAAAAGCGAGTTTGACTTACCATATAAATTGATAGAGGCATGCAGAAGGCTGATGAATTTGATTTCTTTTCTTTTTTGTCTCAGCAACGCAGAGAGATTCTCCTCTGCAACACTGCCTCTGCTGGCAATGCAATATAATCTGCAGATGGAAAAGTCCACCGTTAGTCCATTATTAGAATTTGAATATTTCCAAACTCAAGCCAACACTACCAAATAAAATTATTTTCATAAAGCTATAACAATTAGTACAATGGAGTGTGATATTGTGAAAATTCAAAGTTCACTAAAAATTCTATTTTCCATTTTAATTTCAACCTAGCACACTTCTCTCAATTCTATGTCTCATTTGCTACCACTCTGTACACAACTCTAGCACCTATATGAGGACGTAGATAGAAAGATCTCTTTAGTAGCCAAGTGACAGCGTACCCTTCTCACTGGAATTCTTTAGGTTATGGTACCCCAATAGCAATTCAGTGATCTGGTAAGTTAAGGGAGGAAGGCTTATGCTACAGTTAGTGGAAATAATAAAAACTATGAGTAACAGATTCTAACATCTTTATTTTAGCACATCCCTATCAGTTAACCAATATTGCTACCGCCTTGAAAAGTTATATTTATGCGGAAGACCCCACTAAAAGGTCCTGAGAGCCATCAGATGTTATGAAAATATTTTAATGAGAGCAAAACAATTAAAAGCGAGTTTGACTTACCATATAAATTGATAGAGGCATGCAGAAGGCTGATGAATTTGATTTCTTTTCTTTTTTGTCTCAGCAACGCAGAGAGATTCTCCTCTGCAACACTGCCTCTGCTGGCAATGCAATATAATCTGCAGATGGAAAAGTCCACCGTTAGTCCATTATTAGAATTTGAATATTTCCAAACTCAAGCCAACACTACCAAATAAAATTATTTTCATAAAGCTATAACAATTAGTACAATGGAGTGTGATATTGTGAAAATTCAAAGTTCACTAAAAATTCTATTTTCCATTTTAATTTCAACCTAGCACACTTCTCTCAATTCTATGTCTCATTTGCTACCACTCTGTACACAACTCTAGCACCTATATGAGGACGTAGATAGAAAGATCTCTTTAGTAGCCAAGTGACAGCGTACCCTTCTCACTGGAATTCTTTAGGTTATGGTACCCCAATAGCAATTCAGTGATCTGGTAAGTTAAGGGAGGAAGGCTTATGCTACAGTTAGTGGAAATAATAAAAACTATGAGTAACAGATTCTAACATCTTTATTTTAGCACATCCCTATCAGTTAACCAATATTGCTACCGCCTTGAAAAGTTAGATTTATGCGGAAGACCCCACTAAAAGGTCCTGAGAGCCATCAGATGTTATGAAAATATTTTAATGAGAGCAAAACAATTAAAAGCGAGTTTGACTTACCATATAAATTGATAGAGGCATGCAGAAGGCTGATGAATTTGATTTCTTTTCTTTTTTGTCTCAGCAACGCAGAGAGATTCTCCTCTGCAACACTGCCTCTGCTGGCAATGCAATATAATCTGCAGATGGAAAAGTCCACCGTTAGTCCATTATTAGAATTTGAATATTTCCAAACTCAAGCCAACACTACCAAATAAAATTATTTTCATAAAGCTATAACAATTAGTACAATGGAGTGTGATATTGTGAAAATTCAAAGTTCACTAAAAATTCTATTTTCCATTTTAATTTCAACCTAGCACACTTCTCTCAATTCTATGTCTCATTTGCTACCACTCTGTACACAACTCTAGCACCTATATGAGGACGTAGATAGAAAGATCTCTTTAGTAGCCAAGTGACAGCGTACCCTTCTCACTGGAATTCTTTAGGTTATGGTACCCCAATAGCAATTCAGTGATCTGGTAAGTTAAGGGAGGAAGGCTTATGCTACAGTTAGTGGAAATAATAAAAACTATGAGTAACAGATTCTAACATCTTTATTTTAGCACATCCCTATCAGTTAACCAATATTGCTACCGCCTTGAAAAGTTAGATTTATGCGGAAGACCCCACTAAAAGGTCCTGAGAGCCATCAGATGTTATGAAAATATTTAAATGAGAGCAAAACAATTAAAAGCGAGTTTGACTTACCATATAAATTGATAGAGGCATTCAGAAGGCTGATGAATTTGATTTCTTTTCTTTTTTGTCTCAGCAACGCAGAGAGATTCTCCTCTGCAACACTGCCTCTGCTGGCCATGCAATATAATCTGCAGATGGAAAAGTCCACCGTTAGTCCATTATTAGAATTTGAATATTTCCAAACTCAAGCCAACACTACCAAATAAAATTATTTTCATAAAGCTATAACAATTAGTACAATGGAGTCTGTGATACTGTGAAAATTCAAAGTTCACTAAAAATTCTATTTTCCATTTTAATTTCAACCTAGCACACTTCTCTCAATAATAGGTCTCATTTGCTACCACTCTGTACACAACTCTAGCACCTATATGAGGACGTAGATCGAAAGATCTCTTTAGTAGCCAAGTGACAGCGAACCCTTCTCACTGGAATTCTTTTGGTTATGGTACCCCAATAGCAATTCAGTGATCTGGTAAGTTAAGGGAGGAAGGCTTATGCTACAGTTAGTGGAAATAATAAAACTATGAGTAACAGATTCTAACATCTTTATTTTAGCACATCCCTATCAGTTAACCAATATTGCTACCATCTTGAAAAGTTATATTTATGCGGAGGACCCCACTTAAAGGTCCTGAGAGCCATCAGATCTTATGAACTTATTTTAATTAGAGCAAAACAATTAAAAGCGAGTTTGACTTACCATATAAATTGATAGAGGCATGCAGAAGGCTGATGAATTTGATTTCTTTTCTTTTTTGTCTCAGCAACGCAGAGAGATTCTCCTCCGCAACACTGCCTCTGCTGGCCATGCAATATAATCTGCAGATGGAAAAGTCCACCGTTAGTACATTATTAGAATTTGAATATTTCCAAACTCAAGCCAACACTACCAAATAAAATTATTTTCATAAAGCTATAGCAATTAGTACAATGGAGTGTGTGATATTGTGAAAATTCAAAGTTCACTCAAAATTCTATTTTCCATTTTAATTTCAACCTAGCACACTTCTCTCAATTCTATGTCTCATTTGCTACCACTCTGTACACAACTCTAGCACCTATATGAGGACGTAGATAGAAAGATCTCTTTAGTAGCCAAGTGACAGCGTACCCTTCTCACTGGAATTCTTTAGGTTATGGTACCCCAATAGCAATTCAGTGATCTGGTAAGTTAAGGGAGGAAGGCTTATGCTACAGTTAGTGGAAATAATAAAAACTATGAGTAACAGATTCTAACATCTTTATTTTAGCACATCCCTATCAGTTAACCAATATTGCTACCGCCTTGAAAAGTTATATTTATGCGGAGGACCCCACTTAAAGGTCCTGAGAGCCATCAGATCTTATGAACTTATTTTAATTAGAGCAAAACAATTAAAAGCGAGTTTGACTTACCATATAAATTGATAGAGGCATTCAGAAGGCTGATGAATTTGATTTCTTTTCTTTTTTGTCTCAGCAACGCAGAGAGATTCTCCTCCGCAACACTGCCTCTGCTGGCCATGCAATATAATCTGCAGATGGAAAAGTCCACCGTTAGTCCATTATTAGAATTTGAATATTTCCAAACTCAAGCCAACACTACCAAATAAAATTATTTTCATAAAGCTATAACAATTAGTACAATGGAGTGTGTGATATTGTGAAAATTCAAAGTTCACTCAAAATTCTATTTTCCATTTTAATTTCAACCTAGCACACTTCTCTCAATTCTATGTCTCATTTGCTACCACTCTGTACACAACTCTAGCACCTATATGAGGACGTAGATCGAAAGATCTCTTTAGTAGCCAAGTGATAGCGTACCCTTCTCACTGGAATTCTTTAGGTTATGGTACCCCAATAGCAATTCAGTGATCTGGAAAGGTATGGGAGGAAGGCTTATGCTACAGTTAGTGGAAATAATAAAAACTATGAGTAACAGATTCTAACATCTTTATTTTAGCACATCCCTATCAGTTAACCAATATTGCTACCGCCTTGAAAAGTTATATTTATGCGGAAGACCCCACTAAAAGGTCCTGAGAGCCATCAGATGTTATGAAAATATTTTAATGAGAGCAAAACAATTAAAAGCGAGTTTGACTTACCATATAAATTGATAGAGGCATGCAGAAGGCTGATGAATTTGATTTCTTTTCTTTTTTGTCTCAGCAACGCAGAGAGATTCTCCTCTGCAACACTGCCTCTGCTGGCAATGCAATATAATCTGCAGATGGAAAAGTCCACCGTTAGTCCATTATTAGAATTTGAATATTTCCAAACTCAAGCCAACACTACCAAATAAAATTATTTTCATAAAGCTATAACAATTAGTACAATGGAGTGTGATATTGTGAAAATTCAAAGTTCACTAAAAATTCTATTTTCCATTTTAATTTCAACCTAGCACACTTCTCTCAATTCTATGTCTCATTTGCTACCACTCTGTACACAACTCTAGCACCTATATGAGGACGTAGATAGAAAGATCTCTTTAGTAGCCAAGTGACAGCGTACCCTTCTCACTGGAATTCTTTAGGTTATGGTACCCCAATAGCAATTCAGTGATCTGGTAAGTTAAGGGAGGAAGGCTTATGCTACAGTTAGTGGAAATAATAAAAACTATGAGTAACAGATTCTAACATCTTTATTTTAGCACATCCCTATCAGTTAACCAATATTGCTACCGCCTTGAAAAGTTATATTTATGCGGAAGACCCCACTAAAAGGTCCTGAGAGCCATCAGATGTTATGAAAATATTTTAATGAGAGCAAAACAATTAAAAGCGAGTTTGACTTACCATATAAATTGATAGAGGCATGCAGAAGGCTGATGAATTTGATTTCTTTTCTTTTTTGTCTCAGCAACGCAGAGAGATTCTCCTCTGCAACACTGCCTCTGCTGGCAATGCAATATAATCTGCAGATGGAAAAGTCCACCGTTAGTCCATTATTAGAATTTGAATATTTCCAAACTCAAGCCAACACTACCAAATAAAATTATTTTCATAAAGCTATAACAATTAGTACAATGGAGTGTGATATTGTGAAAATTCAAAGTTCACTAAAAATTCTATTTTCCATTTTAATTTCAACCTAGCACACTTCTCTCAATTCTATGTCTCATTTGCTACCACTCTGTACACAACTCTAGCACCTATATGAGGACGTAGATAGAAAGATCTCTTTAGTAGCCAAGTGACAGCGTACCCTTCTCACTGGAATTCTTTAGGTTATGGTACCCCAATAGCAATTCAGTGATCTGGTAAGTTAAGGGAGGAAGGCTTATGCTACAGTTAGTGGAAATAATAAAAACTATGAGTAACAGATTCTAACATCTTTATTTTAGCACATCCCTATCAGTTAACCAATATTGCTACCGCCTTGAAAAGTTAGATTTATGCGGAAGACCCCACTAAAAGGTCCTGAGAGCCATCAGATGTTATGAAAATATTTAAATGAGAGCAAAACAATTAAAAGCGAGTTTGACTTACCATATAAATTGATAGAGGCATTCAGAAGGCTGATGAATTTGATTTCTTTTCTTTTTTGTCTCAGCAACGCAGAGAGATTCTCCTCTGCAACACTGCCTCTGCTGGCCATGCAATATAATCTGCAGATGGAAAAGTCCACCGTTAGTCCATTATTAGAATTTGAATATTTCCAAACTCAAGCCAACACTACCAAATAAAATTATTTTCATAAAGCTATAACAATTAGTACAATGGAGTCTGTGATACTGTGAAAATTCAAAGTTCACTAAAAATTCTATTTTCCATTTTAATTTCAACCTAGCACACTTCTCTCAATAATAGGTCTCATTTGCTACCACTCTGTACACAACTCTAGCACCTATATGAGGACGTAGATCGAAAGATCTCTTTAGTAGCCAAGTGACAGCGAACCCTTCTCACTGGAATTCTTTTGGTTATGGTACCCCAATAGCAATTCAGTGATCTGGTAAGTTAAGGGAGGAAGGCTTATGCTACAGTTAGTGGAAATAATAAAACTATGAGTAACAGATTCTAACATCTTTATTTTAGCACATCCCTATCAGTTAACCAATATTGCTACCATCTTGAAAAGTTATATTTATGCGGAGGACCCCACTTAAAGGTCCTGAGAGCCATCAGATCTTATGAACTTATTTTAATTAGAGCAAAACAATTAAAAGCGAGTTTGACTTACCATATAAATTGATAGAGGCATGCAGAAGGCTGATGAATTTGATTTCTTTTCTTTTTTGTCTCAGCAACGCAGAGAGATTCTCCTCCGCAACACTGCCTCTGCTGGCCATGCAATATAATCTGCAGATGGAAAAGTCCACCGTTAGTACATTATTAGAATTTGAATATTTCCAAACTCAAGCCAACACTACCAAATAAAATTATTTTCATAAAGCTATAGCAATTAGTACAATGGAGTGTGTGATATTGTGAAAATTCAAAGTTCACTCAAAATTCTATTTTCCATTTTAATTTCAACCTAGCACACTTCTCTCAATTCTATGTCTCATTTGCTACCACTCTGTACACAACTCTAGCACCTATATGAGGACGTAGATAGAAAGATCTCTTTAGTAGCCAAGTGACAGCGTACCCTTCTCACTGGAATTCTTTAGGTTATGGTACCCCAATAGCAATTCAGTGATCTGGTAAGTTAAGGGAGGAAGGCTTATGCTACAGTTAGTGGAAATAATAAAAACTATGAGTAACAGATTCTAACATCTTTATTTTAGCACATCCCTATCAGTTAACCAATATTGCTACCGCCTTGAAAAGTTATATTTATGCGGAAGACCCCACTAAAAGGTCCTGAGAGCCATCAGATGTTATGAAAATATTTTAATGAGAGCAAAACAATTAAAAGCGAGTTTGACTTACCATATAAATTGATAGAGGCATTCAGAAGGCTGATGAATTTGATTTCTTTTTTTTTTGTCTCAGCAACGCAGAGAGATTCTCCTCTGCAACACTGCCTCTGCTGGCCATGCAATATAATCTGCAGATGGAAAAGTCCACCGTTAGTCCATTATTAGAATTTGAATATTTCCAAACTCAAGCCAACACTACCAAATAAAATTATTTTCATAAAGCTATAACAATTAGTACAATGGAGTCTGTGATACTGTGAAAATTCAAAGTTCACTAAAAATTCTATTTTCCATTTTAATTTCAACCTAGCACACTTCTCTCAATCCTATGTCTCATTTGCTACCACTCTGTACACAACTCTAGCACCTATATGAGGACGTAGATCGAAAGATCTCTTTAGTAGCCATGTGATAGCGTACCCTTCTCACTGGAATTCTTTAGGTTATGGTACCCCAATAGCAATTCAGTGATCTGGTAAGTTAAGGGAGGAAGGCTTATGCTACAGTTAGTGGAAATAATAAAAACTATGAGTAACAGATTCTAACATCTTTATTTTAGCACATCCCTATCAGTTAACCAATATTGCTACCGCCTTGAAAAGTTAGATTTATGCGGAAGACCCCACTAAAAGGTCCTGAGAGCCATCAGATGTTATGAAAATATTTAAATGAGAGCAAAACAATTAAAAGCGAGTTTGACTTACCATATAAATTGATAGAGGCATTCAGAAGGCTGATGAATTTGATTTCTTTTCTTTTTTGTCTCAGCAACGCAGAGAGATTCTCCTCTGCAACACTGCCTCTGCTGGCCATGCAATATAATCTGCAGATGGAAAAGTCCACCGTTAGTCCATTATTAGAATTTGAATATTTCCAAACTCAAGCCAACACTACCAAATAAAATTATTTTCATAAAGCTATAACAATTAGTACAATGGAGTCTGTGATACTGTGAAAATTCAAAGTTCACTAAAAATTCTATTTTCCATTTTAATTTCAACCTAGCACACTTCTCTCAATAATAGGTCTCATTTGCTACCACTCTGTACACAACTCTAGCACCTATATGAGGACGTAGATCGAAAGATCTCTTTAGTAGCCAAGTGACAGCGAACCCTTCTCACTGGAATTCTTTTGGTTATGGTACCCCAATAGCAATTCAGTGATCTGGTAAGTTAAGGGAGGAAGGCTTATGCTACAGTTAGTGGAAATAATAAAACTATGAGTAACAGATTCTAACATCTTTATTTTAGCACATCCCTATCAGTTAACCAATATTGCTACCATCTTGAAAAGTTATATTTATGCGGAGGACCCCACTTAAAGGTCCTGAGAGCCATCAGATCTTATGAAAATATTTTAATGAGAGCAAAACAATTAAAAGCGAGTTTGACTTACCATATAAATTGATAGAGGCATGCAGAAGGCTGATGAATTTGATTTCTTTTCTTTTTTGTCTCAGCAACGCAGAGAGATTCTCCTCTGCAACACTGCCTCTGCTGGCTATGCAATATAATCTGCAGATGGAAAAGTCCACCGTTAGTCCATTATTAGAATTTGAATATTTCCAAACTCAAGCCAACACTACCAAATAAAATTATTTTCATAAAGCTATAACAATTAGTACAATGGAGTGTGTGATATTGTGAAAATTCAAAGTTCACTCAAAATTCTATTTTCCATTTTAATTTCAACCTAGCACACTTCTCTCAATTCTATGTCTCATTTGCTACCACTCTGTACACAACTCTAGCACCTATATGAGGACGTAGATAGAAAGATCTCTTTAGTAGCCAAGTGACAGCGTACCCTTCTCACTGGAATTCTTTAGGTTATGGTACCCCAATAGCAATTCAGTGATCTGGTAAGTTAAGGGAGGAAGGCTTATGCTACAGTTAGTGGAAATAATAAAAACTATGAGTAACAGATTCTAACATCTTTATTTTAGCACATCCCTATCAGTTAACCAATATTGCTACCGCCTTGAAAAGTTATATTTATGCGGAAGACCCCACTAAAAGGTCCTGAGAGCCATCAGATGTTATGAAAATATTTTAATGAGAGCAAAACAATTAAAAGCGAGTTTGACTTACCATATAAATTGATAGAGGCATTCAGAAGGCTGATGAATTTGATTTCTTTTTTTTTTGTCTCAGCAACGCAGAGAGATTCTCCTCTGCAACACTGCCTCTGCTGGCCATGCAATATAATCTGCAGATGGAAAAGTCCACCGTTAGTCCATTATTAGAATTTGAATATTTCCAAACTCAAGCCAACACTACCAAATAAAATTATTTTCATAAAGCTATAACAATTAGTACAATGGAGTCTGTGATACTGTGAAAATTCAAAGTTCACTAAAAATTCTATTTTCCATTTTAATTTCAACCTAGCACACTTCTCTCAATTCTATGTCTCATTTGCTACCACTCTGTACACAACTCTAGCACCTATATGAGGACGTAGATAGAAAGATCTCTTTAGTAGCCAAGTGACAGCGTACCCTTCTCACTGGAATTCTTTAGGTTATGGTACCCCAATAGCAATTCAGTGATCTGGTAAGTTAAGGGAGGAAGGCTTATGCTACAGTTAGTGGAAATAATAAAAACTATGAGTAACAGATTCTAACATCTTTATTTTAGCACATCCCTATCAGTTAACCAATATTGCTACCGCCTTGAAAAGTTATATTTATGCGGAAGACCCCACTAAAAGGTCCTGAGAGCCATCAGATGTTATGAAAATATTTTAATGAGAGCAAAACAATTAAAAGCGAGTTTGACTTACCATATAAATTGATAGAGGCATGCAGAAGGCTGATGAATTTGATTTCTTTTCTTTTTTGTCTCAGCAACGCAGTGAGATTCTCCTCTGCAACACTGCCTCTGCTGGCCATGCAATATAATCTGCAGATGGAAAAGTCCACCGTTAGTCCATTATTAGAATTTGAATATTTCCAAACTCAAGCCAACACTACCAAATAAAATTATTTTCATAAAGCTATAGCAATTAGTACAATGGAGTGTGTGATATTGTGAAAATTCAAAGTTCACTAAAAATTCTATTTTCCATTTTAATTTCAACCTAGCACACTTCTCTCAATTCTATGTCTCATTTGCTACCACTCTGTACACAACTCTAGCACCTATATGAGGACGTAGATAGAAAGATCTCTTTAGTAGCCAAGTGACAGCGTACCCTTCTCACTGGAATTCTTTAGGTTATGGTACCCCAATAGCAATTCAGTGATCTGGTAAGTTAAGGGAGGAAGGCTTATGCTACAGTTAGTGGAAATAATAAAAACTATGAGTAACAGATTCTAACATCTTTATTTTAGCACATCCCTATCAGTTAACCAATATTGCTACCGCCTTGAAAAGTTAGATTTATGCGGAAGACCCCACTAAAAGGTCCTGAGAGCCATCAGATGTTATGAAAATATTTTAATGAGAGCAAAACAATTAAAAGCGAGTTTGACTTACCATATAAATTGATAGAGGCATTCAGAAGGCTGATGAATTTGATTTCTTTTCTTTTTTGTCTCAGCAACGCAGAGAGATTCTCCTCTGCAACACTGCCTCTGCTGGCCATGCAATATAATCTGCAGATGGAAAAGTCCACCGTTAGTCCATTATTAGAATTTGAATATTTCCAAACTCAAGCCAACACTACCAAATAAAATTATTTTCATAAAGCTATAACAATTAGTACAATGGAGTGTGTGATATTGTGAAAATTCAAAGTTCACTCAAAATTCTATTTTCCATTTTAATTTCAACCTAGCACACTTCTCTCAATTCTATGTCTCATTTGCTACCACTCTGTACACAACTCTAGCACCTATATGAGGACGTAGATCGAAAGATCTCTTTAGTAGCCAAGTGATAGCGTACCCTTCTCACTGGAATTCTTTAGGTTATGGTACCCCAATAGCAATTCAGTGATCTGGAAAGGTATGGGAGGAAGGCTTATGCTACAGTTAGTGGAAATAATAAAAACTATGAGTAACAGATTCTAACATCTTTATTTTAGCACATCCCTATCAGTTAACCAATATTGCTACCGCCTTGAAAAGTTATATTTATGCGGAAGACCCCACTAAAAGGTCCTGAGAGCCATCAGATGTTATGAAAATATTTTAATGAGAGCAAAACAATTAAAAGCGAGTTTGACTTACCATATAAATTGATAGAGGCATGCAGAAGGCTGATGAATTTGATTTCTTTTCTTTTTTGTCTCAGCAACGCAGAGAGATTCTCCTCTGCAACACTGCCTCTGCTGGCTATGCAATATAATCTGCAGATGGAAAAGTCCACCGTTAGTCCATTATTAGAATTTGAATATTTCCAAACTCAAGCCAACACTACCAAATAAAATTATTTTCATAAAGCTATAACAATTAGTACAATGGAGTGTGTGATATTGTGAAAATTCAAAGTTCACTCAAAATTCTATTTTCCATTTTAATTTCAACCTAGCACACTTCTCTCAATTCTATGTCTCATTTGCTACCACTCTGTACACAACTCTAGCACCTATATGAGGACGTAGATAGAAAGATCTCTTTAGTAGCCAAGTGACAGCGTACCCTTCTCACTGGAATTCTTTAGGTTATGGTACCCCAATAGCAATTCAGTGATCTGGTAAGTTAAGGGAGGAAGGCTTATGCTACAGTTAGTGGAAATAATAAAAACTATGAGTAACAGATTCTAACATCTTTATTTTAGCACATCCCTATCAGTTAACCAATATTGCTACCGCCTTGAAAAGTTATATTTATGCGGAAGACCCCACTAAAAGGTCCTGAGAGCCATCAGATGTTATGAAAATATTTTAATGAGAGCAAAACAATTAAAAGCGAGTTTGACTTACCATATAAATTGATAGAGGCATTCAGAAGGCTGATGAATTTGATTTCTTTTCTTTTTTGTCTCAGCAACGCAGAGAGATTCTCCTCTGCAACACTGCCTCTGCTGGCCATGCAATATAATCTGCAGATGGAAAAGTCCACCGTTAGTCCATTATTAGAATTTGAATATTTCCAAACTCAAGCCAACACTACCAAATAAAATTATTTTCATAAAGCTATAACAATTAGTACAATGGAGTCTGTGATACTGTGAAAATTCAAAGTTCACTAAAAATTCTATTTTCCATTTTAATTTCAACCTAGCACACTTCTCTCAATTCTATGTCTCATTTGCTACCACTCTGTACACAACTCTAGCACCTATATGAGGACGTAGATCGAAAGATCTCTTTAGTAGCCAAGTGATAGCGTACCCTTCTCACTGGAATTCTTTAGGTTATGGTACCCCAATAGCAATTCAGTGATCTGGAAAGGTATGGGAGGAAGGCTTATGCTACAGTTAGTGGAAATAATAAAAACTATGAGTAACAGATTCTAACATCTTTATTTTAGCACATCCCTATCAGTTAACCAATATTGCTACCGCCTTGAAAAGTTATATTTATGCGGAAGACCCCACTAAAAGGTCCTGAGAGCCATCAGATGTTATGAAAATATTTTAATGAGAGCAAAACAATTAAAAGCGAGTTTGACTTACCATATAAATTGATAGAGGCATGCAGAAGGCTGATGAATTTGATTTCTTTTCTTTTTTGTCTCAGCAACGCAGAGAGATTCTCCTCTGCAACACTGCCTCTGCTGGCTATGCAATATAATCTGCAGATGGAAAAGTCCACCGTTAGTCCATTATTAGAATTTGAATATTTCCAAACTCAAGCCAACACTACCAAATAAAATTATTTTCATAAAGCTATAACAATTAGTACAATGGAGTGTGTGATATTGTGAAAATTCAAAGTTCACTCAAAATTCTATTTTCCATTTTAATTTCAACCTAGCACACTTCTCTCAATTCTATGTCTCATTTGCTACCACTCTGTACACAACTCTAGCACCTATATGAGGACGTAGATAGAAAGATCTCTTTAGTAGCCAAGTGACAGCGTACCCTTCTCACTGGAATTCTTTAGGTTATGGTACCCCAATAGCAATTCAGTGATCTGGTAAGTTAAGGGAGGAAGGCTTATGCTACAGTTAGTGGAAATAATAAAAACTATGAGTAACAGATTCTAACATCTTTATTTTAGCACATCCCTATCAGTTAACCAATATTGCTACCGCCTTGAAAAGTTATATTTATGCGGAAGACCCCACTAAAAGGTCCTGAGAGCCATCAGATGTTATGAAAATATTTTAATGAGAGCAAAACAATTAAAAGCGAGTTTGACTTACCATATAAATTGATAGAGGCATTCAGAAGGCTGATGAATTTGATTTCTTTTTTTTTTGTCTCAGCAACGCAGTGAGATTCTCCTCTGCAACACTGCCTCTGCTGGCCATGCAATATAATCTGCAGATGGAAAAGTCCACCGTTAGTCCATTATTAGAATTTGAATATTTCCAAACTCAAGCCAACACTACCAAATAAAATTATTTTCATAAAGCTATAACAATTAGTACAATGGAGTGTGTGATATTGTGAAAATTCAAAGTTCACTCAAAATTCTATTTTCCATTTTAATTTCAACCTAGCACACTTCTCTCAATTCTATGTCTCATTTGCTACCACTCTGTACACAACTCTAGCACCTATATGAGGACGTAGATCGAAAGATCTCTTTAGTAGCCAAGTGATAGCGTACCCTTCTCACTGGAATTCTTTAGGTTATGGTACCCCCAATAGCAATTCAGTGATCTGGAAAGGTATGGGAGGAAGGCTTATGCTACAGTTAGTGGAAATAATAAAAACTATGAGTAACAGATTCTAACATCTTTATTTTAGCACATCCCTATCAGTTAACCAATATTGCTACCGCCTTGAAAAGTTATATTTATGCGGAAGACCCCACTAAAAGGTCCTGAGAGCCATCAGATGTTATGAAAATATTTTAATGAGAGCAAAACAATTAAAAGCGAGTTTGACTTACCATATAAATTGATAGAGGCATGCAGAAGGCTGATGAATTTGATTTCTTTTCTTTTTTGTCTCAGCAACGCAGAGAGATTCTCCTCTGCAACACTGCCTCTGCTGGCTATGCAATATAATCTGCAGATGGAAAAGTCCACCGTTAGTCCATTATTAGAATTTGAATATTTCCAAACTCAAGCCAACACTACCAAATAAAATTATTTTCATAAAGCTATAACAATTAGTACAATGGAGTGTGTGATATTGTGAAAATTCAAAGTTCACTCAAAATTCTATTTTCCATTTTAATTTCAACCTAGCACACTTCTCTCAATTCTATGTCTCATTTGCTACCACTCTGTACACAACTCTAGCACCTATATGAGGACGTAGATAGAAAGATCTCTTTAGTAGCCAAGTGACAGCGTACCCTTCTCACTGGAATTCTTTAGGTTATGGTACCCCAATAGCAATTCAGTGATCTGGTAAGTTAAGGGAGGAAGGCTTATGCTACAGTTAGTGGAAATAATAAAAACTATGAGTAACAGATTCTAACATCTTTATTTTAGCACATCCCTATCAGTTAACCAATATTGCTACCGCCTTGAAAAGTTATATTTATGCGGAAGACCCCACTAAAAGGTCCTGAGAGCCATCAGATGTTATGAAAATATTTTAATGAGAGCAAAACAATTAAAAGCGAGTTTGACTTACCATATAAATTGATAGAGGCATTCAGAAGGCTGATGAATTTGATTTCTTTTTTTTTTGTCTCAGCAACGCAGAGAGATTCTCCTCTGCAACACTGCCTCTGCTGGCCATGCAATATAATCTGCAGATGGAAAAGTCCACCGTTAGTCCATTATTAGAATTTGAATATTTCCAAACTCAAGCCAACACTACCAAATAAAATTATTTTCATAAAGCTATAACAATTAGTACAATGGAGTCTGTGATACTGTGAAAATTCAAAGTTCACTAAAAATTCTATTTTCCATTTTAATTTCAACCTAGCACACTTCTCTCAATTCTATGTCTCATTTGCTACCACTCTGTACACAACTCTAGCACCTATATGAGGACGTAGATAGAAAGATCTCTTTAGTAGCCAAGTGACAGCGTACCCTTCTCACTGGAATTCTTTAGGTGATGGTACCCCAATAGCAATTCAGTGATCTGGTAAGTTAAGGGAGGAAGGCTTATGCTACAGTTAGTGGAAATAATAAAAACTATGAGTAACAGATTCTAACATCTTTATTTTAGCACATCCCTATCAGTTAACCAATATTGCTACCGCCTTGAAAAGTTATATTTATGCGGAAGACCCCACTAAAAGGTCCTGAGAGCCATCAGATGTTATGAAAATATTTTAATGAGAGCAAAACAATTAAAAGCGAGTTTGACTTACCATATAAATTGATAGAGGCATGCAGAAGGCTGATGAATTTGATTTCTTTTCTTTTTTGTCTCAGCAACGCAGTGAGATTCTCCTCTGCAACACTGCCTCTGCTGGCCATGCAATATAATCTGCAGATGGAAAAGTCCACCGTTAGTCCATTATTAGAATTTGAATATTTCCAAACTCAAGCCAACACTACCAAATAAAATTATTTTCATAAAGCTATAACAATTAGTACAATGGAGTGTGTGATATTGTGAAAATTCAAAGTTCACTCAAAATTCTATTTTCCATTTTAATTTCAACCTAGCACACTTCTCTCAATTCTATGTCTCATTTGCTACCACTCTGTACACAACTCTAGCACCTATATGAGGACGTAGATAGAAAGATCTCTTTAGTAGCCAAGTGACAGCGTACCCTTCTCACTGGAATTCTTTAGGTTATGGTACCCCAATAGCAATTCAGTGATCTGGTAAGTTAAGGGAGGAAGGCTTATGCTACAGTTAGTGGAAATAATAAAAACTATGAGTAACAGATTCTAACATCTTTATTTTAGCACATCCCTATCAGTTAACCAATATTGCTACCGCCTTGAAAAGTTATATTTATGCGGAAGACCCCACTAAAAGGTCCTGAGAGCCATCAGATGTTATGAAAATATTTTAATGAGAGCAAAACAATTAAAAGCGAGTTTGACTTACCATATAAATTGATAGAGGCATTCAGAAGGCTGATGAATTTGATTTCTTTTTTTTTTGTCTCAGCAACGCAGAGAGATTCTCCTCTGCAACACTGCCTCTGCTGGCCATGCAATATAATCTGCAGATGGAAAAGTCCACCGTTAGTCCATTATTAGAATTTGAATATTTCCAAACTCAAGCCAACACTACCAAATAAAATTATTTTCATAAAGCTATAACAATTAGTACAATGGAGTGTGTGATATTGTGAAAATTCAAAGTTCACTCAAAATTCTATTTTCCATTTTAATTTCAACCTAGCACACTTCTCTCAATTCTATGTCTCATTTGCTACCACTCTGTACACAACTCTAGCACCTATATGAGGACGTAGATCGAAAGATCTCTTTAGTAGCCAAGTGATAGCGTACCCTTCTCACTGGAATTCTTTAGGTTATGGTACCCCAATAGCAATTCAGTGATCTGGAAAGGTATGGGAGGAAGGCTTATGCTACAGTTAGTGGAAATAATAAAAACTATGAGTAACAGATTCTAACATCTTTATTTTAGCACATCCCTATCAGTTAACCAATATTGCTACCGCCTTGAAAAGTTATATTTATGCGGAAGACCCCACTAAAAGGTCCTGAGAGCCATCAGATGTTATGAAAATATTTTAATGAGAGCAAAACAATTAAAAGCGAGTTTGACTTACCATATAAATTGATAGAGGCATGCAGAAGGCTGATGAATTTGATTTCTTTTCTTTTTTGTCTCAGCAACGCAGAGAGATTCTCCTCTGCAACACTGCCTCTGCTGGCTATGCAATATAATCTGCAGATGGAAAAGTCCACCGTTAGTCCATTATTAGAATTTGAATATTTCCAAACTCAAGCCAACACTACCAAATAAAATTATTTTCATAAAGCTATAACAATTAGTACAATGGAGTGTGTGATATTGTGAAAATTCAAAGTTCACTCAAAATTCTATTTTCCATTTTAATTTCAACCTAGCACACTTCTCTCAATTCTATGTCTCATTTGCTACCACTCTGTACACAACTCTAGCACCTATATGAGGACGTAGATAGAAAGATCTCTTTAGTAGCCAAGTGACAGCGTACCCTTCTCACTGGAATTCTTTAGGTTATGGTACCCCAATAGCAATTCAGTGATCTGGTAAGTTAAGGGAGGAAGGCTTATGCTACAGTTAGTGGAAATAATAAAAACTATGAGTAACAGATTCTAACATCTTTATTTTAGCACATCCCTATCAGTTAACCAATATTGCTACCGCCTTGAAAAGTTATATTTATGCGGAAGACCCCACTAAAAGGTCCTGAGAGCCATCAGATGTTATGAAAATATTTTAATGAGAGCAAAACAATTAAAAGCGAGTTTGACTTACCATATAAATTGATAGAGGCATTCAGAAGGCTGATGAATTTGATTTCTTTTCTTTTTTGTCTCAGCAACGCAGAGAGATTCTCCTCTGCAACACTGCCTCTGCTGGCCATGCAATATAATCTGCAGATGGAAAAGTCCACCGTTAGTCCATTATTAGAATTTGAATATTTCCAAACTCAAGCCAACACTACCAAATAAAATTATTTTCATAAAGCTATAACAATTAGTACAATGGAGTCTGTGATACTGTGAAAATTCAAAGTTCACTAAAAATTCTATTTTCCATTTTAATTTCAACCTAGCACACTTCTCTCAATTCTATGTCTCATTTGCTACCACTCTGTACACAACTCTAGCACCTATATGAGGACGTAGATCGAAAGATCTCTTTAGTAGCCAAGTGATAGCGTACCCTTCTCACTGGAATTCTTTAGGTTATGGTACCCCAATAGCAATTCAGTGATCTGGAAAGGTATGGGAGGAAGGCTTATGCTACAGTTAGTGGAAATAATAAAAACTATGAGTAACAGATTCTAACATCTTTATTTTAGCACATCCCTATCAGTTAACCAATATTGCTACCGCCTTGAAAAGTTATATTTATGCGGAAGACCCCACTAAAAGGTCCTGAGAGCCATCAGATGTTATGAAAATATTTTAATGAGAGCAAAACAATTAAAAGCGAGTTTGACTTACCATATAAATTGATAGAGGCATGCAGAAGGCTGATGAATTTGATTTCTTTTCTTTTTTGTCTCAGCAACGCAGAGAGATTCTCCTCTGCAACACTGCCTCTGCTGGCTATGCAATATAATCTGCAGATGGAAAAGTCCACCGTTAGTCCATTATTAGAATTTGAATATTTCCAAACTCAAGCCAACACTACCAAATAAAATTATTTTCATAAAGCTATAACAATTAGTACAATGGAGTGTGTGATATTGTGAAAATTCAAAGTTCACTCAAAATTCTATTTTCCATTTTAATTTCAACCTAGCACACTTCTCTCAATTCTATGTCTCATTTGCTACCACTCTGTACACAACTCTAGCACCTATATGAGGACGTAGATAGAAAGATCTCTTTAGTAGCCAAGTGACAGCGTACCCTTCTCACTGGAATTCTTTAGGTTATGGTACCCCAATAGCAATTCAGTGATCTGGTAAGTTAAGGGAGGAAGGCTTATGCTACAGTTAGTGGAAATAATAAAAACTATGAGTAACAGATTCTAACATCTTTATTTTAGCACATCCCTATCAGTTAACCAATATTGCTACCGCCTTGAAAAGTTATATTTATGCGGAAGACCCCACTAAAAGGTCCTGAGAGCCATCAGATGTTATGAAAATATTTTAATGAGAGCAAAACAATTAAAAGCGAGTTTGACTTACCATATAAATTGATAGAGGCATTCAGAAGGCTGATGAATTTGATTTCTTTTTTTTTTGTCTCAGCAACGCAGAGAGATTCTCCTCTGCAACACTGCCTCTGCTGGCCATGCAATATAATCTGCAGATGGAAAAGTCCACCGTTAGTCCATTATTAGAATTTGAATATTTCCAAACTCAAGCCAACACTACCAAATAAAATTATTTTCATAAAGCTATAACAATTAGTACAATGGAGTCTGTGATACTGTGAAAATTCAAAGTTCACTAAAAATTCTATTTTCCATTTTAATTTCAACCTAGCACACTTCTCTCAATTCTATGTCTCATTTGCTACCACTCTGTACACAACTCTAGCACCTATATGAGGACGTAGATAGAAAGATCTCTTTAGTAGCCAAGTGACAGCGTACCCTTCTCACTGGAATTCTTTAGGTGATGGTACCCCAATAGCAATTCAGTGATCTGGTAAGTTAAGGGAGGAAGGCTTATGCTACAGTTAGTGGAAATAATAAAAACTATGAGTAACAGATTCTAACATCTTTATTTTAGCACATCCCTATCAGTTAACCAATATTGCTACCGCCTTGAAAAGTTATATTTATGCGGAAGACCCCACTAAAAGGTCCTGAGAGCCATCAGATGTTATGAAAATATTTTAATGAGAGCAAAACAATTAAAAGCGAGTTTGACTTACCATATAAATTGATAGAGGCATGCAGAAGGCTGATGAATTTGATTTCTTTTCTTTTTTGTCTCAGCAACGCAGTGAGATTCTCCTCTGCAACACTGCCTCTGCTGGCCATGCAATATAATCTGCAGATGGAAAAGTCCACCGTTAGTCCATTATTAGAATTTGAATATTTCCAAACTCAAGCCAACACTACCAAATAAAATTATTTTCATAAAGCTATAACAATTAGTACAATGGAGTGTGTGATATTGTGAAAATTCAAAGTTCACTCAAAATTCTATTTTCCATTTTAATTTCAACCTAGCACACTTCTCTCAATTCTATGTCTCATTTGCTACCACTCTGTACACAACTCTAGCACCTATATGAGGACGTAGATAGAAAGATCTCTTTAGTAGCCAAGTGACAGCGTACCCTTCTCACTGGAATTCTTTAGGTTATGGTACCCCAATAGCAATTCAGTGATCTGGTAAGTTAAGGGAGGAAGGCTTATGCTACAGTTAGTGGAAATAATAAAAACTATGAGTAACAGATTCTAACATCTTTATTTTAGCACATCCCTATCAGTTAACCAATATTGCTACCGCCTTGAAAAGTTATATTTATGCGGAAGACCCCACTAAAAGGTCCTGAGAGCCATCAGATGTTATGAAAATATTTTAATGAGAGCAAAACAATTAAAAGCGAGTTTGACTTACCATATAAATTGATAGAGGCATTCAGAAGGCTGATGAATTTGATTTCTTTTCTTTTTTGTCTCAGCAACGCAGAGAGATTCTCCTCTGCAACACTGCCTCTGCTGGCCATGCAATATAATCTGCAGATGGAAAAGTCCACCGTTAGTCCATTATTAGAATTTGAATATTTCCAAACTCAAGCCAACACTACCAAATAAAATTATTTTCATAAAGCTATAACAATTAGTACAATGGAGTGTGTGATATTGTGAAAATTCAAAGTTCACTCAAAATTCTATTTTCCATTTTAATTTCAACCTAGCACACTTCTCTCAATTCTATGTCTCATTTGCTACCACTCTGTACACAACTCTAGCACCTATATGAGGACGTAGATCGAAAGATCTCTTTAGTAGCCAAGTGATAGCGTACCCTTCTCACTGGAATTCTTTAGGTTATGGTACCCCAATAGCAATTCAGTGATCTGGAAAGGTATGGGAGGAAGGCTTATGCTACAGTTAGTGGAAATAATAAAAACTATGAGTAACAGATTCTAACATCTTTATTTTAGCACATCCCTATCAGTTAACCAATATTGCTACCGCCTTGAAAAGTTATATTTATGCGGAAGACCCCACTAAAAGGTCCTGAGAGCCATCAGATGTTATGAAAATATTTTAATGAGAGCAAAACAATTAAAAGCGAGTTTGACTTACCATATAAATTGATAGAGGCATGCAGAAGGCTGATGAATTTGATTTCTTTTCTTTTTTGTCTCAGCAACGCAGAGAGATTCTCCTCTGCAACACTGCCTCTGCTGGCTATGCAATATAATCTGCAGATGGAAAAGTCCACCGTTAGTCCATTATTAGAATTTGAATATTTCCAAACTCAAGCCAACACTACCAAATAAAATTATTTTCATAAAGCTATAACAATTAGTACAATGGAGTGTGTGATATTGTGAAAATTCAAAGTTCACTCAAAATTCTATTTTCCATTTTAATTTCAACCTAGCACACTTCTCTCAATTCTATGTCTCATTTGCTACCACTCTGTACACAACTCTAGCACCTATATGAGGACGTAGATAGAAAGATCTCTTTAGTAGCCAAGTGACAGCGTACCCTTCTCACTGGAATTCTTTAGGTTATGGTACCCCAATAGCAATTCAGTGATCTGGTAAGTTAAGGGAGGAAGGCTTATGCTACAGTTAGTGGAAATAATAAAAACTATGAGTAACAGATTCTAACATCTTTATTTTAGCACATCCCTATCAGTTAACCAATATTGCTACCGCCTTGAAAAGTTATATTTATGCGGAAGACCCCACTAAAAGGTCCTGAGAGCCATCAGATGTTATGAAAATATTTTAATGAGAGCAAAACAATTAAAAGCGAGTTTGACTTACCATATAAATTGATAGAGGCATTCAGAAGGCTGATGAATTTGATTTCTTTTCTTTTTTGTCTCAGCAACGCAGAGAGATTCTCCTCTGCAACACTGCCTCTGCTGGCCATGCAATATAATCTGCAGATGGAAAAGTCCACCGTTAGTCCATTATTAGAATTTGAATATTTCCAAACTCAAGCCAACACTACCAAATAAAATTATTTTCATAAAGCTATAACAATTAGTACAATGGAGTCTGTGATACTGTGAAAATTCAAAGTTCACTAAAAATTCTATTTTCCATTTTAATTTCAACCTAGCACACTTCTCTCAATTCTATGTCTCATTTGCTACCACTCTGTACACAACTCTAGCACCTATATGAGGACGTAGATCGAAAGATCTCTTTAGTAGCCAAGTGATAGCGTACCCTTCTCACTGGAATTCTTTAGGTTATGGTACCCCAATAGCAATTCAGTGATCTGGAAAGGTATGGGAGGAAGGCTTATGCTACAGTTAGTGGAAATAATAAAAACTATGAGTAACAGATTCTAACATCTTTATTTTAGCACATCCCTATCAGTTAACCAATATTGCTACCGCCTTGAAAAGTTATATTTATGCGGAAGACCCCACTAAAAGGTCCTGAGAGCCATCAGATGTTATGAAAATATTTTAATGAGAGCAAAACAATTAAAAGCGAGTTTGACTTACCATATAAATTGATAGAGGCATGCAGAAGGCTGATGAATTTGATTTCTTTTCTTTTTTGTCTCAGCAACGCAGAGAGATTCTCCTCTGCAACACTGCCTCTGCTGGCTATGCAATATAATCTGCAGATGGAAAAGTCCACCGTTAGTCCATTATTAGAATTTGAATATTTCCAAACTCAAGCCAACACTACCAAATAAAATTATTTTCATAAAGCTATAACAATTAGTACAATGGAGTGTGTGATATTGTGAAAATTCAAAGTTCACTCAAAATTCTATTTTCCATTTTAATTTCAACCTAGCACACTTCTCTCAATTCTATGTCTCATTTGCTACCACTCTGTACACAACTCTAGCACCTATATGAGGACGTAGATAGAAAGATCTCTTTAGTAGCCAAGTGACAGCGTACCCTTCTCACTGGAATTCTTTAGGTTATGGTACCCCAATAGCAATTCAGTGATCTGGTAAGTTAAGGGAGGAAGGCTTATGCTACAGTTAGTGGAAATAATAAAAACTATGAGTAACAGATTCTAACATCTTTATTTTAGCACATCCCTATCAGTTAACCAATATTGCTACCGCCTTGAAAAGTTATATTTATGCGGAAGACCCCACTAAAAGGTCATGAGAGCCATCAGATGTTATGAAAATATTTTAATGAGAGCAAAACAATTAAAAGCGAGTTTGACTTACCATATAAATTGATAGAGGCATTCAGAAGGCTGATGAATTTGATTTCTTTTTTTTTTGTCTCAGCAACGCAGAGAGATTCTCCTCTGCAACACTGCCTCTGCTGGCCATGCAATATAATCTGCAGGTGGAAAAGTCCACCGTTAGTCCATTATTAGAATTTGAATATTTCCAAACTCAAGCCAACACTACCAAATAAAATTATTTTCATAAAGCTATAACAATTAGTACAATGGAGTCTGTGATACTGTGAAAATTCAAAGTTCACTAAAAATTCTATTTTCCATTTTAATTTCAACCTAGCACACTTCTCTCAATTCTATGTCTCATTTGCTACCACTCTGTACACAACTCTAGCACCTATATGAGGACGTAGATAGAAAGATCTCTTTAGTAGCCAAGTGACAGCGTACCCTTCTCACTGGAATTCTTTAGGTTATGGTACCCCAATAGCAATTCAGTGATCTGGTAAGTTAAGGGAGGAAGGCTTATGCTACAGTTAGTGGAAATAATAAAAACTATGAGTAACAGATTCTAACATCTTTATTTTAGCACATCCCTATCAGTTAACCAATATTGCTACCGCCTTGAAAAGTTATATTTATGCGGAAGACCCCACTAAAAGGTCCTGAGAGCCATCAGATGTTATGAAAATATTTTAATGAGAGCAAAACAATTAAAAGCGAGTTTGACTTACCATATAAATTGATAGAGGCATGCAGAAGGCTGATGAATTTGATTTCTTTTCTTTTTTGTCTCAGCAACGCAGTGAGATTCTCCTCTGCAACACTGCCTCTGCTGGCCATGCAATATAATCTGCAGATGGAAAAGTCCACCGTTAGTCCATTATTAGAATTTGAATATTTCCAAACTCAAGCCAACACTACCAAATAAAATTATTTTCATAAAGCTATAGCAATTAGTACAATGGAGTGTGTGATATTGTGAAAATTCAAAGTTCACTAAAAATTCTATTTTCCATTTTAATTTCAACCTAGCACACTTCTCTCAATTCTATGTCTCATTTGCTACCACTCTGTACACAACTCTAGCACCTATATGAGGACGTAGATAGAAAGATCTCTTTAGTAGCCAAGTGACAGCGTACCCTTCTCACTGGAATTCTTTAGGTTATGGTACCCCAATAGCAATTCAGTGATCTGGTAAGTTAAGGGAGGAAGGCTTATGCTACAGTTAGTGGAAATAATAAAAACTATGAGTAACAGATTCTAACATCTTTATTTTAGCACATCCCTATCAGTTAACCAATATTGCTACCGCCTTGAAAAGTTAGATTTATGCGGAAGACCCCACTAAAAGGTCCTGAGAGCCATCAGATGTTATGAAAATATTTTAATGAGAGCAAAACAATTAAAAGCGAGTTTGACTTACCATATAAATTGATAGAGGCATTCAGAAGGCTGATGAATTTGATTTCTTTTCTTTTTTGTCTCAGCAACGCAGAGAGATTCTCCTCTGCAACACTGCCTCTGCTGGCCATGCAATATAATCTGCAGATGGAAAAGTCCACCGTTAGTCCATTATTAGAATTTGAATATTTCCAAACTCAAGCCAACACTACCAAATAAAATTATTTTCATAAAGCTATAACAATTAGTACAATGGAGTGTGTGATATTGTGAAAATTCAAAGTTCACTCAAAATTCTATTTTCCATTTTAATTTCAACCTAGCACACTTCTCTCAATTCTATGTCTCATTTGCTACCACTCTGTACACAACTCTAGCACCTATATGAGGACGTAGATCGAAAGATCTCTTTAGTAGCCAAGTGATAGCGTACCCTTCTCACTGGAATTCTTTAGGTTATGGTACCCCCAATAGCAATTCAGTGATCTGGAAAGGTATGGGAGGAAGGCTTATGCTACAGTTAGTGGAAATAATAAAAACTATGAGTAACAGATTCTAACATCTTTATTTTAGCACATCCCTATCAGTTAACCAATATTGCTACCGCCTTGAAAAGTTATATTTATGCGGAAGACCCCACTAAAAGGTCCTGAGAGCCATCAGATGTTATGAAAATATTTTAATGAGAGCAAAACAATTAAAAGCGAGTTTGACTTACCATATAAATTGATAGAGGCATGCAGAAGGCTGATGAATTTGATTTCTTTTCTTTTTTGTCTCAGCAACGCAGAGAGATTCTCCTCTGCAACACTGCCTCTGCTGGCTATGCAATATAATCTGCAGATGGAAAAGTCCACCGTTAGTCCATTATTAGAATTTGAATATTTCCAAACTCAAGCCAACACTACCAAATAAAATTATTTTCATAAAGCTATAACAATTAGTACAATGGAGTGTGTGATATTGTGAAAATTCAAAGTTCACTCAAAATTCTATTTTCCATTTTAATTTCAACCTAGCACACTTCTCTCAATTCTATGTCTCATTTGCTACCACTCTGTACACAACTCTAGCACCTATATGAGGACGTAGATAGAAAGATCTCTTTAGTAGCCAAGTGACAGCGTACCCTTCTCACTGGAATTCTTTAGGTTATGGTACCCCAATAGCAATTCAGTGATCTGGTAAGTTAAGGGAGGAAGGCTTATGCTACAGTTAGTGGAAATAATAAAAACTATGAGTAACAGATTCTAACATCTTTATTTTAGCACATCCCTATCAGTTAACCAATATTGCTACCGCCTTGAAAAGTTATATTTATGCGGAAGACCCCACTAAAAGGTCCTGAGAGCCATCAGATGTTATGAAAATATTTTAATGAGAGCAAAACAATTAAAAGCGAGTTTGACTTACCATATAAATTGATAGAGGCATTCAGAAGGCTGATGAATTTGATTTCTTTTTTTTTTGTCTCAGCAACGCAGAGAGATTCTCCTCTGCAACACTGCCTCTGCTGGCCATGCAATATAATCTGCAGATGGAAAAGTCCACCGTTAGTCCATTATTAGAATTTGAATATTTCCAAACTCAAGCCAACACTACCAAATAAAATTATTTTCATAAAGCTATAACAATTAGTACAATGGAGTCTGTGATACTGTGAAAATTCAAAGTTCACTAAAAATTCTATTTTCCATTTTAATTTCAACCTAGCACACTTCTCTCAATTCTATGTCTCATTTGCTACCACTCTGTACACAACTCTAGCACCTATATGAGGACGTAGATAGAAAGATCTCTTTAGTAGCCAAGTGACAGCGTACCCTTCTCACTGGAATTCTTTAGGTGATGGTACCCCAATAGCAATTCAGTGATCTGGTAAGTTAAGGGAGGAAGGCTTATGCTACAGTTAGTGGAAATAATAAAAACTATGAGTAACAGATTCTAACATCTTTATTTTAGCACATCCCTATCAGTTAACCAATATTGCTACCGCCTTGAAAAGTTATATTTATGCGGAAGACCCCACTAAAAGGTCCTGAGAGCCATCAGATGTTATGAAAATATTTTAATGAGAGCAAAACAATTAAAAGCGAGTTTGACTTACCATATAAATTGATAGAGGCATGCAGAAGGCTGATGAATTTGATTTCTTTTCTTTTTTGTCTCAGCAACGCAGTGAGATTCTCCTCTGCAACACTGCCTCTGCTGGCCATGCAATATAATCTGCAGATGGAAAAGTCCACCGTTAGTCCATTATTAGAATTTGAATATTTCCAAACTCAAGCCAACACTACCAAATAAAATTATTTTCATAAAGCTATAACAATTAGTACAATGGAGTGTGTGATATTGTGAAAATTCAAAGTTCACTCAAAATTCTATTTTCCATTTTAATTTCAACCTAGCACACTTCTCTCAATTCTATGTCTCATTTGCTACCACTCTGTACACAACTCTAGCACCTATATGAGGACGTAGATAGAAAGATCTCTTTAGTAGCCAAGTGACAGCGTACCCTTCTCACTGGAATTCTTTAGGTTATGGTACCCCAATAGCAATTCAGTGATCTGGTAAGTTAAGGGAGGAAGGCTTATGCTACAGTTAGTGGAAATAATAAAAACTATGAGTAACAGATTCTAACATCTTTATTTTAGCACATCCCTATCAGTTAACCAATATTGCTACCGCCTTGAAAAGTTATATTTATGCGGAAGACCCCACTAAAAGGTCCTGAGAGCCATCAGATGTTATGAAAATATTTTAATGAGAGCAAAACAATTAAAAGCGAGTTTGACTTACCATATAAATTGATAGAGGCATTCAGAAGGCTGATGAATTTGATTTCTTTTTTTTTTGTCTCAGCAACGCAGAGAGATTCTCCTCTGCAACACTGCCTCTGCTGGCCATGCAATATAATCTGCAGATGGAAAAGTCCACCGTTAGTCCATTATTAGAATTTGAATATTTCCAAACTCAAGCCAACACTACCAAATAAAATTATTTTCATAAAGCTATAACAATTAGTACAATGGAGTCTGTGATACTGTGAAAATTCAAAGTTCACTAAAAATTCTATTTTCCATTTTAATTTCAACCTAGCACACTTCTCTCAATTCTATGTCTCATTTGCTACCACTCTGTACACAACTCTAGCACCTATATGAGGACGTAGATAGAAAGATCTCTTTAGTAGCCAAGTGACAGCGTACCCTTCTCACTGGAATTCTTTAGGTTATGGTACCCCAATAGCAATTCAGTGATCTGGTAAGTTAAGGGAGGAAGGCTTATGCTACAGTTAGTGGAAATAATAAAAACTATGAGTAACAGATTCTAACATCTTTATTTTAGCACATCCCTATCAGTTAACCAATATTGCTACCGCCTTGAAAAGTTATATTTATGCGGAAGACCCCACTAAAAGGTCCTGAGAGCCATCAGATGTTATGAAAATATTTTAATGAGAGCAAAACAATTAAAAGCGAGTTTGACTTACCATATAAATTGATAGAGGCATTCAGAAGGCTGATGAATTTGATTTCTTTTTTTTTTGTCTCAGCAACGCAGAGAGATTCTCCTCTGCAACACTGCCTCTGCTGGCCATGCAATATAATCTGCAGATGGAAAAGTCCACCGTTAGTCCATTATTAGAATTTGAATATTTCCAAACTCAAGCCAACACTACCAAATAAAATTATTTTCATAAAGCTATAACAATTAGTACAATGGAGTCTGTGATACTGTGAAAATTCAAAGTTCACTAAAAATTCTATTTTCCATTTTAATTTCAACCTAGCACACTTCTCTCAATCCTATGTCTCATTTGCTACCACTCTGTACACAACTCTAGCACCTATATGAGGACGTAGATCGAAAGATCTCTTTAGTAGCCATGTGATAGCGTACCCTTCTCACTGGAATTCTTTAGGTTATGGTACCCCAATAGCAATTCAGTGATCTGGTAAGTTAAGGGAGGAAGGCTTATGCTACAGTTAGTGGAAATAATAAAAACTATGAGTAACAGATTCTAACATCTTTATTTTAGCACATCCCTATCAGTTAACCAATATTGCTACCGCCTTGAAAAGTTAGATTTATGCGGAAGACCCCACTAAAAGGTCCTGAGAGCCATCAGATGTTATGAAAATATTTAAATGAGAGCAAAACAATTAAAAGCGAGTTTGACTTACCATATAAA
Organism: Triturus cristatus; assembly: GCF_964204655.1. NCBI lineage: Eukaryota > Metazoa > Chordata > Amphibia > Caudata > Salamandridae > Triturus > Triturus cristatus. Next base: position 1,008,220,216 of record NC_140587.1, on the reverse strand, counting down.
TTGATAGAGGCATTCAGAAGGCTGATGAATTTGATTTCTTTTCTTTTTTGTCTCAGCAACGCAGAGAGATTCTCCTCTGCAACACTGCCTCTGCTGGCCATGCAATATAATCTGCAGATGGAAAAGTCCACCGTTAGTCCATTATTAGAATTTGAATATTTCCAAACTCAAGCCAACACTACCAAATAAAATTATTTTCATAAAGCTATAACAATTAGTACAATGGAGTCTGTGATACTGTGAAAATTCAAAGTTCACTAAAAATTCTATTTTCCATTTTAATTTCAACCTAGCACACTTCTCTCAATAATAGGTCTCATTTGCTACCACTCTGTACACAACTCTAGCACCTATATGAGGACGTAGATCGAAAGATCTCTTTAGTAGCCAAGTGACAGCGAACCCTTCTCACTGGAATTCTTTTGGTTATGGTACCCCAATAGCAATTCAGTGATCTGGTAAGTTAAGGGAGGAAGGCTTATGCTACAGTTAGTGGAAATAATAAAACTATGAGTAACAGATTCTAACATCTTTATTTTAGCACATCCCTATCAGTTAACCAATATTGCTACCATCTTGAAAAGTTATATTTATGCGGAGGACCCCACTTAAAGGTCCTGAGAGCCATCAGATCTTATGAACTTATTTTAATTAGAGCAAAACAATTAAAAGCGAGTTTGACTTACCATATAAATTGATAGAGGCATGCAGAAGGCTGATGAATTTGATTTCTTTTCTTTTTTGTCTCAGCAACGCAGAGAGATTCTCCTCCGCAACACTGCCTCTGCTGGCCATGCAATATAATCTGCAGATGGAAAAGTCCACCGTTAGTCCATTATTAGAATTTGAATATTTCCAAACTCAAGCCAACACTACCAAATAAAATTATTTTCATAAAGCTATAACAATTAGTACAATGGAGTGTGTGATATTGTGAAAATTCAAAGTTCACTCAAAATTCTATTTTCCATTTTAATTTCAACCTAGCACACTTCTCTCAATTCTATGTCTCATTTGCTACCACTCTGTACACAACTCTAGCACCTATATGAGGACGTAGATAGAAAGATCTCTTTAGTAGCCAAGTGACAGCGTACCCTTCTCACTGGAATTCTTTAGGTTATGGTACCCCAATAGCAATTCAGTGATCTGGTAAGTTAAGGGAGGAAGGCTTATGCTACAGTTAGTGGAAATAATAAAAACTATGAGTAACAGATTCTAACATCTTTATTTTAGCACATCCCTATCAGTTAACCAATATTGCTACCGCCTTGAAAAGTTATATTTATGCGGAAGACCCCACTAAAAGGTCCTGAGAGCCATCAGATGTTATGAAAATATTTTAATGAGAGCAAAACAATTAAAAGCGAGTTTGACTTACCATATAAATTGATAGAGGCATTCAGAAGGCTGATGAATTTGATTTCTTTTTTTTTTGTCTCAGCAACGCAGAGAGATTCTCCTCTGCAACACTGCCTCTGCTGGCCATGCAATATAATCTGCAGATGGAAAAGTCCACCGTTAGTCCATTATTAGAATTTGAATATTTCCAAACTCAAGCCAACACTACCAAATAAAATTATTTTCATAAAGCTATAACAATTAGTACAATGGAGTCTGTGATACTGTGAAAATTCAAAGTTCACTAAAAATTCTATTTTCCATTTTAATTTCAACCTAGCACACTTCTCTCAATCCTATGTCTCATTTGCTACCACTCTGTACACAACTCTAGCACCTATATGAGGACGTAGATCGAAAGATCTCTTTAGTAGCCATGTGATAGCGTACCCTTCTCACTGGAATTCTTTAGGTTATGGTACCCCAATAGCAATTCAGTGATCTGGTAAGTTAAGGGAGGAAGGCTTATGCTACAGTTAGTGGAAATAATAAAAACTATGAGTAACAGATTCTAACATCTTTATTTTAGCACATCCCTATCAGTTAACCAATATTGCTACCGCCTTGAAAAGTTAGATTTATGCGGAAGACCCCACTAAAAGGTCCTGAGAGCCATCAGATGTTATGAAAATATTTAAATGAGAGCAAAACAATTAAAAGCGAGTTTGACTTACCATATAAATTGATAGAGGCATTCAGAAGGCTGATGAATTTGATTTCTTTTCTTTTTTGTCTCAGCAACGCAGAGAGATTCTCCTCTGCAACACTGCCTCTGCTGGCCATGCAATATAATCTGCAGATGGAAAAGTCCACCGTTAGTCCATTATTAGAATTTGAATATTTCCAAACTCAAGCCAACACTACCAAATAAAATTATTTTCATAAAGCTATAACAATTAGTACAATGGAGTCTGTGATACTGTGAAAATTCAAAGTTCACTAAAAATTCTATTTTCCATTTTAATTTCAACCTAGCACACTTCTCTCAATAATAGGTCTCATTTGCTACCACTCTGTACACAACTCTAGCACCTATATGAGGACGTAGATCGAAAGATCTCTTTAGTAGCCAAGTGACAGCGAACCCTTCTCACTGGAATTCTTTTGGTTATGGTACCCCAATAGCAATTCAGTGATCTGGTAAGTTAAGGGAGGAAGGCTTATGCTACAGTTAGTGGAAATAATAAAACTATGAGTAACAGATTCTAACATCTTTATTTTAGCACATCCCTATCAGTTAACCAATATTGCTACCATCTTGAAAAGTTATATTTATGCGGAGGACCCCACTTAAAGGTCCTGAGAGCCATCAGATCTTATGAACTTATTTTAATTAGAGCAAAACAATTAAAAGCGAGTTTGACTTACCATATAAATTGATAGAGGCATGCAGAAGGCTGATGAATTTGATTTCTTTTCTTTTTTGTCTCAGCAACGCAGAGAGATTCTCCTCCGCAACACTGCCTCTGCTGGCCATGCAATATAATCTGCAGATGGAAAAGTCCACCGTTAGTCCATTATTAGAATTTGAATATTTCCAAACTCAAGCCAACACTACCAAATAAAATTATTTTCATAAAGCTATAACAATTAGTACAATGGAGTGTGTGATATTGTGAAAATTCAAAGTTCACTCAAAATTCTATTTTCCATTTTAATTTCAACCTAGCACACTTCTCTCAATTCTATGTCTCATTTGCTACCACTCTGTACACAACTCTAGCACCTATATGAGGACGTAGATAGAAAGATCTCTTTAGTAGCCAAGTGACAGCGTACCCTTCTCACTGGAATTCTTTAGGTTATGGTACCCCAATAGCAATTCAGTGATCTGGTAAGTTAAGGGAGGAAGGCTTATGCTACAGTTAGTGGAAATAATAAAAACTATGAGTAACAGATTCTAACATCTTTATTTTAGCACATCCCTATCAGTTAACCAATATTGCTACCGCCTTGAAAAGTTATATTTATGCGGAAGACCCCACTAAAAGGTCCTGAGAGCCATCAGATGTTATGAAAATATTTTAATGAGAGCAAAACAATTAAAAGCGAGTTTGACTTACCATATAAATTGATAGAGGCATTCAGAAGGCTGATGAATTTGATTTCTTTTTTTTTTGTCTCAGCAACGCAGAGAGATTCTCCTCTGCAACACTGCCTCTGCTGGCCATGCAATATAATCTGCAGATGGAAAAGTCCACCGTTAGTCCATTATTAGAATTTGAATATTTCCAAACTCAAGCCAACACTACCAAATAAAATTATTTTCATAAAGCTATAACAATTAGTACAATGGAGTCTGTGATACTGTGAAAATTCAAAGTTCACTAAAAATTCTATTTTCCATTTTAATTTCAACCTAGCACACTTCTCTCAATTCTATGTCTCATTTGCTACCACTCTGTACACAACTCTAGCACCTATATGAGGACGTAGATAGAAAGATCTCTTTAGTAGCCAAGTGACAGCGTACCCTTCTCACTGGAATTCTTTAGGTTATGGTACCCCAATAGCAATTCAGTGATCTGGTAAGTTAAGGGAGGAAGGCTTATGCTACAGTTAGTGGAAATAATAAAAACTATGAGTAACAGATTCTAACATCTTTATTTTAGCACATCCCTATCAGTTAACCAATATTGCTACCGCCTTGAAAAGTTATATTTATGCGGAAGACCCCACTAAAAGGTCCTGAGAGCCATCAGATGTTATGAAAATATTTTAATGAGAGCAAAACAATTAAAAGCGAGTTTGACTTACCATATAAATTGATAGAGGCATGCAGAAGGCTGATGAATTTGATTTCTTTTCTTTTTTGTCTCAGCAACGCAGTGAGATTCTCCTCTGCAACACTGCCTCTGCTGGCCATGCAATATAATCTGCAGATGGAAAAGTCCACCGTTAGTCCATTATTAGAATTTGAATATTTCCAAACTCAAGCCAACACTACCAAATAAAATTATTTTCATAAAGCTATAACAATTAGTACAATGGAGTCTGTGATACTGTGAAAATTCAAAGTTCACTAAAAATTCTATTTTCCATTTTAATTTCAACCTAGCACACTTCTCTCAATTCTATGTCTCATTTGCTACCACTCTGTACACAACTCTAGCACCTATATGAGGACGTAGATCGAAAGATCTCTTTAGTAGCCAAGTGATAGCGTACCCTTCTCACTGGAATTCTTTAGGTTATGGTACCCCAATAGCAATTCAGTGATCTGGAAAGGTATGGGAGGAAGGCTTATGCTACAGTTAGTGGAAATAATAAAAACTATGAGTAACAGATTCTAACATCTTTATTTTAGCACATCCCTATCAGTTAACCAATATTGCTACCGCCTTGAAAAGTTATATTTATGCGGAAGACCCCACTAAAAGGTCCTGAGAGCCATCAGATGTTATGAAAATATTTTAATGAGAGCAAAACAATTAAAAGCGAGTTTGACTTACCATATAAATTGATAGAGGCATGCAGAAGGCTGATGAATTTGATTTCTTTTCTTTTTTGTCTCAGCAACGCAGAGAGATTCTCCTCTGCAACACTGCCTCTGCTGGCTATGCAATATAATCTGCAGATGGAAAAGTCCACCGTTAGTCCATTATTAGAATTTGAATATTTCCAAACTCAAGCCAACACTACCAAATAAAATTATTTTCATAAAGCTATAACAATTAGTACAATGGAGTGTGTGATATTGTGAAAATTCAAAGTTCACTCAAAATTCTATTTTCCATTTTAATTTCAACCTAGCACACTTCTCTCAATTCTATGTCTCATTTGCTACCACTCTGTACACAACTCTAGCACCTATATGAGGACGTAGATAGAAAGATCTCTTTAGTAGCCAAGTGACAGCGTACCCTTCTCACTGGAATTCTTTAGGTTATGGTACCCCAATAGCAATTCAGTGATCTGGTAAGTTAAGGGAGGAAGGCTTATGCTACAGTTAGTGGAAATAATAAAAACTATGAGTAACAGATTCTAACATCTTTATTTTAGCACATCCCTATCAGTTAACCAATATTGCTACCGCCTTGAAAAGTTATATTTATGCGGAAGACCCCACTAAAAGGTCCTGAGAGCCATCAGATGTTATGAAAATATTTTAATGAGAGCAAAACAATTAAAAGCGAGTTTGACTTACCATATAAATTGATAGAGGCATTCAGAAGGCTGATGAATTTGATTTCTTTTTTTTTTGTCTCAGCAACGCAGAGAGATTCTCCTCTGCAACACTGCCTCTGCTGGCCATGCAATATAATCTGCAGATGGAAAAGTCCACCGTTAGTCCATTATTAGAATTTGAATATTTCCAAACTCAAGCCAACACTACCAAATAAAATTATTTTCATAAAGCTATAACAATTAGTACAATGGAGTCTGTGATACTGTGAAAATTCAAAGTTCACTAAAAATTCTATTTTCCATTTTAATTTCAACCTAGCACACTTCTCTCAATTCTATGTCTCATTTGCTACCACTCTGTACACAACTCTAGCACCTATATGAGGACGTAGATAGAAAGATCTCTTTAGTAGCCAAGTGACAGCGTACCCTTCTCACTGGAATTCTTTAGGTTATGGTACCCCAATAGCAATTCAGTGATCTGGTAAGTTAAGGGAGGAAGGCTTATGCTACAGTTAGTGGAAATAATAAAAACTATGAGTAACAGATTCTAACATCTTTATTTTAGCACATCCCTATCAGTTAACCAATATTGCTACCGCCTTGAAAAGTTATATTTATGCGGAAGACCCCACTAAAAGGTCCTGAGAGCCATCAGATGTTATGAAAATATTTTAATGAGAGCAAAACAATTAAAAGCGAGTTTGACTTACCATATAAATTGATAGAGGCATGCAGAAGGCTGATGAATTTGATTTCTTTTCTTTTTTGTCTCAGCAACGCAGTGAGATTCTCCTCTGCAACACTGCCTCTGCTGGCCATGCAATATAATCTGCAGATGGAAAAGTCCACCGTTAGTCCATTATTAGAATTTGAATATTTCCAAACTCAAGCCAACACTACCAAATAAAATTATTTTCATAAAGCTATAGCAATTAGTACAATGGAGTGTGTGATATTGTGAAAATTCAAAGTTCACTAAAAATTCTATTTTCCATTTTAATTTCAACCTAGCACACTTCTCTCAATTCTATGTCTCATTTGCTACCACTCTGTACACAACTCTAGCACCTATATGAGGACGTAGATAGAAAGATCTCTTTAGTAGCCAAGTGACAGCGTACCCTTCTCACTGGAATTCTTTAGGTTATGGTACCCCAATAGCAATTCAGTGATCTGGTAAGTTAAGGGAGGAAGGCTTATGCTACAGTTAGTGGAAATAATAAAAACTATGAGTAACAGATTCTAACATCTTTATTTTAGCACATCCCTATCAGTTAACCAATATTGCTACCGCCTTGAAAAGTTAGATTTATGCGGAAGACCCCACTAAAAGGTCCTGAGAGCCATCAGATGTTATGAAAATATTTTAATGAGAGCAAAACAATTAAAAGCGAGTTTGACTTACCATATAAATTGATAGAGGCATTCAGAAGGCTGATGAATTTGATTTCTTTTCTTTTTTGTCTCAGCAACGCAGAGAGATTCTCCTCTGCAACACTGCCTCTGCTGGCCATGCAATATAATCTGCAGATGGAAAAGTCCACCGTTAGTCCATTATTAGAATTTGAATATTTCCAAACTCAAGCCAACACTACCAAATAAAATTATTTTCATAAAGCTATAACAATTAGTACAATGGAGTGTGTGATATTGTGAAAATTCAAAGTTCACTCAAAATTCTATTTTCCATTTTAATTTCAACCTAGCACACTTCTCTCAATTCTATGTCTCATTTGCTACCACTCTGTACACAACTCTAGCACCTATATGAGGACGTAGATAGAAAGATCTCTTTAGTAGCCAAGTGACAGCGTACCCTTCTCACTGGAATTCTTTAGGTTATGGTACCCCAATAGCAATTCAGTGATCTGGTAAGTTAAGGGAGGAAGGCTTATGCTACAGTTAGTGGAAATAATAAAAACTATGAGTAACAGATTCTAACATCTTTATTTTAGCACATCCCTATCAGTTAACCAATATTGCTACCGCCTTGAAAAGTTATATTTATGCGGAAGACCCCACTAAAAGGTCCTGAGAGCCATCAGATGTTATGAAAATATTTTAATGAGAGCAAAACAATTAAAAGCGAGTTTGACTTACCATATAAATTGATAGAGGCATTCAGAAGGCTGATGAATTTGATTTCTTTTTTTTTTGTCTCAGCAACGCAGAGAGATTCTCCTCTGCAACACTGCCTCTGCTGGCCATGCAATATAATCTGCAGATGGAAAAGTCCACCGTTAGTCCATTATTAGAATTTGAATATTTCCAAACTCAAGCCAACACTACCAAATAAAATTATTTTCATAAAGCTATAACAATTAGTACAATGGAGTCTGTGATACTGTGAAAATTCAAAGTTCACTAAAAATTCTATTTTCCATTTTAATTTCAACCTAGCACACTTCTCTCAATTCTATGTCTCATTTGCTACCACTCTGTACACAACTCTAGCACCTATATGAGGACGTAGATAGAAAGATCTCTTTAGTAGCCAAGTGACAGCGTACCCTTCTCACTGGAATTCTTTAGGTGATGGTACCCCAATAGCAATTCAGTGATCTGGTAAGTTAAGGGAGGAAGGCTTATGCTACAGTTAGTGGAAATAATAAAAACTATGAGTAACAGATTCTAACATCTTTATTTTAGCACATCCCTATCAGTTAACCAATATTGCTACCGCCTTGAAAAGTTATATTTATGCGGAAGACCCCACTAAAAGGTCCTGAGAGCCATCAGATGTTATGAAAATATTTTAATGAGAGCAAAACAATTAAAAGCGAGTTTGACTTACCATATAAATTGATAGAGGCATGCAGAAGGCTGATGAATTTGATTTCTTTTCTTTTTTGTCTCAGCAACGCAGTGAGATTCTCCTCTGCAACACTGCCTCTGCTGGCCATGCAATATAATCTGCAGATGGAAAAGTCCACCGTTAGTCCATTATTAGAATTTGAATATTTCCAAACTCAAGCCAACACTACCAAATAAAATTATTTTCATAAAGCTATAACAATTAGTACAATGGAGTGTGTGATATTGTGAAAATTCAAAGTTCACTCAAAATTCTATTTTCCATTTTAATTTCAACCTAGCACACTTCTCTCAATTCTATGTCTCATTTGCTACCACTCTGTACACAACTCTAGCACCTATATGAGGACGTAGATAGAAAGATCTCTTTAGTAGCCAAGTGACAGCGTACCCTTCTCACTGGAATTCTTTAGGTTATGGTACCCCAATAGCAATTCAGTGATCTGGTAAGTTAAGGGAGGAAGGCTTATGCTACAGTTAGTGGAAATAATAAAAACTATGAGTAACAGATTCTAACATCTTTATTTTAGCACATCCCTATCAGTTAACCAATATTGCTACCGCCTTGAAAAGTTAGATTTATGCGGAAGACCCCACTAAAAGGTCCTGAGAGCCATCAGATGTTATGAAAATATTTTAATGAGAGCAAAACAATTAAAAGCGAGTTTGACTTACCATATAAATTGATAGAGGCATTCAGAAGGCTGATGAATTTGATTTCTTTTCTTTTTTGTCTCAGCAACGCAGAGAGATTCTCCTCTGCAACACTGCCTCTGCTGGCCATGCAATATAATCTGCAGATGGAAAAGTCCACCGTTAGTCCATTATTAGAATTTGAATATTTCCAAACTCAAGCCAACACTACCAAATAAAATTATTTTCATAAAGCTATAACAATTAGTACAATGGAGTGTGTGATATTGTGAAAATTCAAAGTTCACTCAAAATTCTATTTTCCATTTTAATTTCAACCTAGCACACTTCTCTCAATTCTATGTCTCATTTGCTACCACTCTGTACACAACTCTAGCACCTATATGAGGACGTAGATCGAAAGATCTCTTTAGTAGCCAAGTGATAGCGTACCCTTCTCACTGGAATTCTTTAGGTTATGGTACCCCCAATAGCAATTCAGTGATCTGGAAAGGTATGGGAGGAAGGCTTATGCTACAGTTAGTGGAAATAATAAAAACTATGAGTAACAGATTCTAACATCTTTATTTTAGCACATCCCTATCAGTTAACCAATATTGCTACCGCCTTGAAAAGTTATATTTATGCGGAAGACCCCACTAAAAGGTCCTGAGAGCCATCAGATGTTATGAAAATATTTTAATGAGAGCAAAACAATTAAAAGCGAGTTTGACTTACCATATAAATTGATAGAGGCATGCAGAAGGCTGATGAATTTGATTTCTTTTCTTTTTTGTCTCAGCAACGCAGAGAGATTCTCCTCTGCAACACTGCCTCTGCTGGCTATGCAATATAATCTGCAGATGGAAAAGTCCACCGTTAGTCCATTATTAGAATTTGAATATTTCCAAACTCAAGCCAACACTACCAAATAAAATTATTTTCATAAAGCTATAACAATTAGTACAATGGAGTGTGTGATATTGTGAAAATTCAAAATTCACTCAAAATTCTATTTTCCATTTTAATTTCAACCTAGCACACTTCTCTCAATTCTATGTCTCATTTGCTACCACTCTGTACACAACTCTAGCACCTATATGAGGACGTAGATAGAAAGATCTCTTTAGTAGCCAAGTGACAGCGTACCCTTCTCACTGGAATTCTTTAGGTTATGGTACCCCAATAGCAATTCAGTGATCTGGTAAGTTAAGGGAGGAAGGCTTATGCTACAGTTAGTGGAAATAATAAAAACTATGAGTAACAGATTCTAACATCTTTATTTTAGCACATCCCTATCAGTTAACCAATATTGCTACCGCCTTGAAAAGTTATATTTATGCGGAAGACCCCACTAAAAGGTCCTGAGAGCCATCAGATGTTATGAAAATATTTTAATGAGAGCAAAACAATTAAAAGCGAGTTTGACTTACCATATAAATTGATAGAGGCATTCAGAAGGCTGATGAATTTGATTTCTTTTTTTTTTGTCTCAGCAACGCAGAGAGATTCTCCTCTGCAACACTGCCTCTGCTGGCCATGCAATATAATCTGCAGATGGAAAAGTCCACCGTTAGTCCATTATTAGAATTTGAATATTTCCAAACTCAAGCCAACACTACCAAATAAAATTATTTTCATAAAGCTATAACAATTAGTACAATGGAGTCTGTGATACTGTGAAAATTCAAAGTTCACTAAAAATTCTATTTTCCATTTTAATTTCAACCTAGCACACTTCTCTCAATTCTATGTCTCATTTGCTACCACTCTGTACACAACTCTAGCACCTATATGAGGACGTAGATAGAAAGATCTCTTTAGTAGCCAAGTGACAGCGTACCCTTCTCACTGGAATTCTTTAGGTGATGGTACCCCAATAGCAATTCAGTGATCTGGTAAGTTAAGGGAGGAAGGCTTATGCTACAGTTAGTGGAAATAATAAAAACTATGAGTAACAGATTCTAACATCTTTATTTTAGCACATCCCTATCAGTTAACCAATATTGCTACCGCCTTGAAAAGTTATATTTATGCGGAAGACCCCACTAAAAGGTCCTGAGAGCCATCAGATGTTATGAAAATATTTTAATGAGAGCAAAACAATTAAAAGCGAGTTTGACTTACCATATAAATTGATAGAGGCATGCAGAAGGCTGATGAATTTGATTTCTTTTCTTTTTTGTCTCAGCAACGCAGTGAGATTCTCCTCTGCAACACTGCCTCTGCTGGCCATGCAATATAATCTGCAGATGGAAAAGTCCACCGTTAGTCCATTATTAGAATTTGAATATTTCCAAACTCAAGCCAACACTACCAAATAAAATTATTTTCATAAAGCTATAACAATTAGTACAATGGAGTGTGTGATATTGTGAAAATTCAAAGTTCACTCAAAATTCTATTTTCCATTTTAATTTCAACCTAGCACACTTCTCTCAATTCTATGTCTCATTTGCTACCACTCTGTACACAACTCTAGCACCTATATGAGGACGTAGATAGAAAGATCTCTTTAGTAGCCAAGTGACAGCGTACCCTTCTCACTGGAATTCTTTAGGTTATGGTACCCCAATAGCAATTCAGTGATCTGGTAAGTTAAGGGAGGAAGGCTTATGCTACAGTTAGTGGAAATAATAAAAACTATGAGTAACAGATTCTAACATCTTTATTTTAGCACATCCCTATCAGTTAACCAATATTGCTACCGCCTTGAAAAGTTATATTTATGCGGAAGACCCCACTAAAAGGTCCTGAGAGCCATCAGATGTTATGAAAATATTTTAATGAGAGCAAAACAATTAAAAGCGAGTTTGACTTACCATATAAATTGATAGAGGCATTCAGAAGGCTGATGAATTTGATTTCTTTTTTTTTTGTCTCAGCAACGCAGAGAGATTCTCCTCTGCAACACTGCCTCTGCTGGCCATGCAATATAATCTGCAGATGGAAAAGTCCACCGTTAGTCCATTATTAGAATTTGAATATTTCCAAACTCAAGCCAACACTACCAAATAAAATTATTTTCATAAAGCTATAACAATTAGTACAATGGAGTCTGTGATACTGTGAAAATTCAAAGTTCACTAAAAATTCTATTTTCCATTTTAATTTCAACCTAGCACACTTCTCTCAATTCTATGTCTCATTTGCTACCACTCTGTACACAACTCTAGCACCTATATGAGGACGTAGATAGAAAGATCTCTTTAGTAGCCAAGTGACAGCGTACCCTTCTCACTGGAATTCTTTAGGTTATGGTACCCCAATAGCAATTCAGTGATCTGGTAAGTTAAGGGAGGAAGGCTTATGCTACAGTTAGTGGAAATAATAAAAACTATGAGTAACAGATTCTAACATCTTTATTTTAGCACATCCCTATCAGTTAACCAATATTGCTACCGCCTTGAAAAGTTATATTTATGCGGAAGACCCCACTAAAAGGTCCTGAGAGCCATCAGATGTTATGAAAATATTTTAATGAGAGCAAAACAATTAAAAGCGAGTTTGACTTACCATATAAATTGATAGAGGCATTCAGAAGGCTGATGAATTTGATTTCTTTTTTTTTTGTCTCAGCAACGCAGAGAGATTCTCCTCTGCAACACTGCCTCTGCTGGCCATGCAATATAATCTGCAGATGGAAAAGTCCACCGTTAGTCCATTATTAGAATTTGAATATTTCCAAACTCAAGCCAACACTACCAAATAAAATTATTTTCATAAAGCTATAACAATTAGTACAATGGAGTCTGTGATACTGTGAAAATTCAAAGTTCACTAAAAATTCTATTTTCCATTTTAATTTCAACCTAGCACACTTCTCTCAATCCTATGTCTCATTTGCTACCACTCTGTACACAACTCTAGCACCTATATGAGGACGTAGATCGAAAGATCTCTTTAGTAGCCATGTGATAGCGTACCCTTCTCACTGGAATTCTTTAGGTTATGGTACCCCAATAGCAATTCAGTGATCTGGTAAGTTAAGGGAGGAAGGCTTATGCTACAGTTAGTGGAAATAATAAAAACTATGAGTAACAGATTCTAACATCTTTATTTTAGCACATCCCTATCAGTTAACCAATATTGCTACCGCCTTGAAAAGTTAGATTTATGCGGAAGACCCCACTAAAAGGTCCTGAGAGCCATCAGATGTTATGAAAATATTTAAATGAGAGCAAAACAATTAAAAGCGAGTTTGACTTACCATATAAATTGATAGAGGCATTCAGAAGGCTGATGAATTTGATTTCTTTTCTTTTTTGTCTCAGCAACGCAGAGAGATTCTCCTCTGCAACACTGCCTCTGCTGGCCATGCAATATAATCTGCAGATGGAAAAGTCCACCGTTAGTCCATTATTAGAATTTGAATATTTCCAAACTCAAGCCAACACTACCAAATAAAATTATTTTCATAAAGCTATAACAATTAGTACAATGGAGTCTGTGATACTGTGAAAATTCAAAGTTCACTAAAAATTCTATTTTCCATTTTAATTTCAACCTAGCACACTTCTCTCAATCCTATGTCTCATTTGCTACCACTCTGTACACAACTCTAGCACCTATATGAGGACGTAGATCGAAAGATCTCTTTAGTAGCCATGTGATAGCGTACCCTTCTCACTGGAATTCTTTAGGTTATGGTACCCCAATAGCAATTCAGTGATCTGGTAAGTTAAGGGAGGAAGGCTTATGCTACAGTTAGTGGAAATAATAAAAACTATGAGTAACAGATTCTAACATCTTTATTTTAGCACATCCCTATCAGTTAACCAATATTGCTACCGCCTTGAAAAGTTAGATTTATGCGGAAGACCCCACTAAAAGGTCCTGAGAGCCATCAGATGTTATGAAAATATTTAAATGAGAGCAAAACAATTAAAAGCGAGTTTGACTTACCATATAAATTGATAGAGGCATTCAGAAGGCTGATGAATTTGATTTCTTTTCTTTTTTGTCTCAGCAACGCAGAGAGATTCTCCTCTGCAACACTGCCTCTGCTGGCCATGCAATATAATCTGCAGATGGAAAAGTCCACCGTTAGTCCATTATTAGAATTTGAATATTTCCAAACTCAAGCCAACACTACCAAATAAAATTATTTTCATAAAGCTATAACAATTAGTACAATGGAGTCTGTGATACTGTGAAAATTCAAAGTTCACTAAAAATTCTATTTTCCATTTTAATTTCAACCTAGCACACTTCTCTCAATAATAGGTCTCATTTGCTACCACTCTGTACACAACTCTAGCACCTATATGAGGACGTAGATCGAAAGATCTCTTTAGTAGCCAAGTGACAGCGAACCCTTCTCACTGGAATTCTTTTGGTTATGATACCCCAATAGCAATTCAGTGATCTGGTAAGTTAAGGGAGGAAGGCTTATGCTACAGTTAGTGGAAATAATAAAACTATGAGTAACAGATTCTAACATCTTTATTTTAGCACATCCCTATCAGTTAACCAATATTGCTACCATCTTGAAAAGTTATATTTATGCGGAGGACCCCACTTAAAGGTCCTGAGAGCCATCAGATCTTATGAACTTATTTTAATTAGAGCAAAACAATTAAAAGCGAGTTTGACTTACCATATAAATTGATAGAGGCATTCAGAAGGCTGATGAATTTGATTTCTTTTCTTTTTTGTCTCAGCAACGCAGAGAGATTCTCCTCTGCAACACTGCCTCTGCTGGCCATGCAATATAATCTGCAGATGGAAAAGTCCACCGTTAGTCCATTATTAGAATTTGAATATTTCCAAACTCAAGCCAACACTACCAAATAAAATTATTTTCATAAAGCTATAACAATTAGTACAATGGAGTCTGTGATACTGTGAAAATTCAAAGTACACTAAAAATTCTATTTTCCATTTTAATTTCAACCTAGCACACTTCTCTCAATCCTATGTCTCATTTGCTACCACTCTGTACACAACTCTAGCACCTATATGAGGAAGTAGATAGAAAGATCTCTTTAGTAGCCAAGTGACAGCGTACCCTTCTCACTGGAATTCTTTAGGTTATGGTACCCCAATAGCAATTCAGTGATCTGGTAAGTTAAGGGAGGAAGGCTTATGCTACAGTTAGTGGAAATAATAAAAACTATGAGTAACAGATTCTAACATCTTTATTTTAGCACATCCCTATCAGTTAACCAATATTGCTACCGCCTTGAAAAGTTATATTTATGCGGAAGACCCCACTAAAAGGTCCTGAGAGCCATCAGATGTTATGAAAATATTTTAATGAGAGCAAAACAATTAAAAGCGAGTTTGACTTACCATATAAATTGATAGAGGCATTCAGAAGGCTGATGAATTTGATTTCTTTTTTTTTTGTCTCAGCAACGCAGAGAGATTCTCCTCTGCAACACTGCCTCTGCTGGCCATGCAATATAATCTGCAGATGGAAAAGTCCACCGTTAGTCCATTATTAGAATTTGAATATTTCCAAACTCAAGCCAACACTACCAAATAAAATTATTTTCATAAAGCTATAACAATTAGTACAATGGAGTCTGTGATACTGTGAAAATTCAAAGTTCACTAAAAATTCTATTTTCCATTTTAATTTCAACCTAGCACACTTCTCTCAATCCTATGTCTCATTTGCTACCACTCTGTACACAACTCTAGCACCTATATGAGGACGTAGATCGAAAGATCTCTTTAGTAGCCATGTGATAGCGTACCCTTCTCACTGGAATTCTTTAGGTTATGGTACCCCAATAGCAATTCAGTGATCTGGTAAGTTAAGGGAGGAAGGCTTATGCTACAGTTAGTGGAAATAATAAAAACTATGAGTAACAGATTCTAACATCTTTATTTTAGCACATCCCTATCAGTTAACCAATATTGCTACCGCCTTGAAAAGTTAGATTTATGCGGAAGACCCCACTAAAAGGTCCTGAGAGCCATCAGATGTTATGAAAATATTTAAATGAGAGCAAAACAATTAAAAGCGAGTTTGACTTACCATATAAATTGATAGAGGCATTCAGAAGGCTGATGAATTTGATTTCTTTTCTTTTTTGTCTCAGCAACGCAGAGAGATTCTCCTCTGCAACACTGCCTCTGCTGGCCATGCAATATAATCTGCAGATGGAAAAGTCCACCGTTAGTCCATTATTAGAATTTGAATATTTCCAAACTCAAGCCAACACTACCAAATAAAATTATTTTCATAAAGCTATAACAATTAGTACAATGGAGTCTGTGATACTGTGAAAATTCAAAGTTCACTAAAAATTCTATTTTCCATTTTAATTTCAACCTAGCACACTTCTCTCAATAATAGGTCTCATTTGCTACCACTCTGTACACAACTCTAGCACCTATATGAGGACGTAGATCGAAAGATCTCTTTAGTAGCCAAGTGACAGCGAACCCTTCTCACTGGAATTCTTTTGGTTATGGTACCCCAATAGCAATTCAGTGATCTGGTAAGTTAAGGGAGGAAGGCTTATGCTACAGTTAGTGGAAATAATAAAACTATGAGTAACAGATTCTAACATCTTTATTTTAGCACATCCCTATCAGTTAACCAATATTGCTACCATCTTGAAAAGTTATATTTATGCGGAGGACCCCACTTAAAGGTCCTGAGAGCCATCAGATCTTATGAACTTATTTTAATTAGAGCAAAACAATTAAAAGCGAGTTTGACTTACCATATAAATTGATAGAGGCATGCAGAAGGCTGATGAATTTGATTTCTTTTCTTTTTTGTCTCAGCAACGCAGAGAGATTCTCCTCCGCAACACTGCCTCTGCTGGCCATGCAATATAATCTGCAGATGGAAAAGTCCACCGTTAGTCCATTATTAGAATTTGAATATTTCCAAACTCAAGCCAACACTACCAAATAAAATTATTTTCATAAAGCTATAGCAATTAGTACAATGGAGTGTGTGATATTGTGAAAATTCAAAGTTCACTCAAAATTCTATTTTCCATTTTAATTTCAACCTAGCACACTTCTCTCAATTCTATGTCTCATTTGCTACCACTCTGTACACAACTCTAGCACCTATATGAGGACGTAGATAGAAAGATCTCTTTAGTAGCCAAGTGACAGCGTACCCTTCTCACTGGAATTCTTTAGGTTATGGTACCCCAATAGCAATTCAGTGATCTGGTAAGTTAAGGGAGGAAGGCTTATGCTACAGTTAGTGGAAATAATAAAAACTATGAGTAACAGATTCTAACATCTTTATTTTAGCACATCCCTATCAGTTAACCAATATTGCTACCGCCTTGAAAAGTTAGATTTATGCGGAAGACCCCACTAAAAGGTCCTGAGAGCCATCAGATGTTATGAAAATATTTTAATGAGAGCAAAACAATTAAAAGCGAGTTTGACTTACCATATAAATTGATAGAGGCATTCAGAAGGCTGATGAATTTGATTTCTTTTCTTTTTTGTCTCAGCAACGCAGAGAGATTCTCCTCTGCAACACTGCCTCTGCTGGCCATGCAATATAATCTGCAGATGGAAAAGTCCACCGTTAGTCCATTATTAGAATTTGAATATTTCCAAACTCAAGCCAACACTACCAAATAAAATTATTTTCATAAAGCTATAACAATTAGTACAATGGAGTCTGTGATACTGTGAAAATTCAAAGTTCACTAAAAATTCTATTTTCCATTTTAATTTCAACCTAGCACACTTCTCTCAATTCTATGTCTCATTTGCTACCACTCTGTACACAACTCTAGCACCTATATGAGGACGTAGATAGAAAGATCTCTTTAGTAGCCAAGTGACAGCGTACCCTTCTCACTGGAATTCTTTAGGTTATGGTACCCCAATAGCAATTCAGTGATCTGGTAAGTTAAGGGAGGAAGGCTTATGCTACAGTTAGTGGAAATAATAAAAACTATGAGTAACAGATTCTAACATCTTTATTTTAGCACATCCCTATCAGTTAACCAATATTGCTACCGCCTTGAAAAGTTATATTTATGCGGAAGACCCCACTAAAAGGTCCTGAGAGCCATCAGATGTTATGAAAATATTTTAATGAGAGCAAAACAATTAAAAGCGAGTTTGACTTACCATATAAATTGATAGAGGCATTCAGAAGGCTGATGAATTTGATTTCTTTTTTTTTGTCTCAGCAACGCAGAGAGATTCTCCTCTGCAACACTGCCTCTGCTGGCCATGCAATATAATCTGCAGATGGAAAAGTCCACCGTCAGTCCATTATTAGAATTTGAATATTTCCAAACTCAAGCCAACACTACCAAATAAAATTATTTTCATAAAGCTATAACAATTAGTACAATGGAGTGTGATATTGTGAAAATTCAAAGTTCACTAAAAATTCTATTTTCCATTTTAATTTCAACCTAGCACACTTCTCTCAATTCTATGTCTCATTTGCTACCACTCTGTACACAACTCTAGCACCTATATGAGGACGTAGATAGAAAGATCTCTTTAGTAGCCAAGTGACAGCGTACCCTTCTCACTGGAATTCTTTAGGTTATGGTACCCCAATAGCAATTCAGTGATCTGGTAAGTTAAGGGAGGAAGGCTTATGCTACAGTTAGTGGAAATAATAAAAACTATGAGTAACAGATTCTAACATCTTTATTTTAGCACATCCCTATCAGTTAACCAATATTGCTACCGCCTTGAAAAGTTAGATTTATGCGGAAGACCCCACTAAAAGGTCCTGAGAGCCATCAGATGTTATGAAAATATTTAAATGAGAGCAAAACAATTAAAAGCGAGTTTGACTTACCATATAAATTGATAGAGGCATTCAGAAGGCTGATGAATTTGATTTCTTTTCTTTTTTGTCTCAGCAACGCAGAGAGATTCTCCTCTGCAACACTGCCTCTGCTGGCCATGCAATATAATCTGCAGATGGAAAAGTCCACCGTTAGTCCATTATTAGAATTTGAATATTTCCAAACTCAAGCCAACACTACCAAATAAAATTATTTTCATAAAGCTATAACAATTAGTACAATGGAGTCTGTGATACTGTGAAAATTCAAAGTTCACTAAAAATTCTATTTTCCATTTTAATTTCAACCTAGCACACTTCTCTCAATAATAGGTCTCATTTGCTACCACTCTGTACACAACTCTAGCACCTATATGAGGACGTAGATAGAAAGATCTCTTTAGTAGCCAAGTGACAGCGTACCCTTCTCACTGGAATTCTTTAGGTTATGGTACCCCAATAGCAATTCAGTGATCTGGTAAGTTAAGGGAGGAAGGCTTATGCTACAGTTAGTGGAAATAATAAAAACTATGAGTAACAGATTCTAACATCTTTATTTTAGCACATCCATATCAGTTAACCAATATTGCTACCGCCTTGAAAAGTTATATTTATGCGGAAGACCCCACTAAAAGGTCCTGAGAGCCATCAGATGTTATGAAAATATTTTAATGAGAGCAAAACAATTAAAAGCGAGTTTGACTTACCATATAAATTGATAGAGGCATGCAGAAGGCTGATGAATTTGATTTCTTTTCTTTTTTGTCTCAGCAACGCAGTGAGATTCTCCTCTGCAACACTGCCTCTGCTGGCCATGCAATATAATCTGCAGATGGAAAAGTCCACCGTTAGTCCATTATTAGAATTTGAATATTTCCAAACTCAAGCCAACACTACCAAATAAAATTATTTTCATAAAGCTATAACAATTAGTACAATGGAGTGTGATATTGTGAAAATTCAAAGTTCACTAAAAATTCTATTTTCCATTTTAATTTCAACCTAGCACACTTCTCTCAATTCTATGTCTCATTTGCTACCACTCTGTACACAACTCTAGCACCTATATGAGGACGTAGATAGAAAGATCTCTTTAGTAGCCAAGTGACAGCGTACCCTTCTCACTGGAATTCTTTAGGTTATGGTACCCCAATAGCAATTCAGTGATCTGGTAAGTTAAGGGAGGAAGGCTTATGCTACAGTTAGTGGAAATAATAAAAACTATGAGTAACAGATTCTAACATCTTTATTTTAGCACATCCCTATCAGTTAACCAATATTGCTACCGCCTTGAAAAGTTATATTTATGCGGAAGACCCCACTAAAAGGTCCTGAGAGCCATCAGATGTTATGAAAATATTTTAATGAGAGCAAAACAATTAAAAGCGAGTTTGACTTACCATATAAATTGATAGAGGCATTCAGAAGGCTGATGAATTCGATTTCTTTTTTTTTTGTCTCAGCAACGCAGAGAGATTCTCCTCTGCAACACTGCCTCTGCTGGCCATGCAATATAATCTGCAGATGGAAAAGTCCACTGTTAGTCCATTATTAGAATTTGAATATTTCCAAACTCAAGCCAACACTACCAAATAAAATTATTTTCATAAAGCTATAACAATTAGTACAATGGAGTCTGTGATACTGTGAAAATTCAAAGTTCACTAAAAATTCTATTTTCCATTTTAATTTCAACCTAGCACACTTCTCTCAATCCTATGTCTCATTTGCTACCACTCTGTACACAACTCTAGCACCTATATGAGGACGTAGATCGAAAGATCTCTTTAGTAGCCATGTGATAGCGTACCCTTCTCACTGGAATTCTTTAGGTTATGGTACCCCAATAGCAATTCAGTGATCTGGTAAGTTAAGGGAGGAAGGCTTATGCTACAGTTAGTGGAAATAATAAAAACTATGAGTAACAGATTCTAACATCTTTATTTTAGCACATCCCTATCAGTTAACCAATATTGCTACCGCCTTGAAAAGTTAGATTTATGCGGAAGACCCCACTAAAAGGTCCTGAGAGCCATCAGATGTTATGAAAATATTTAAATAAGAGCAAAACAATTAAAAGCGAGTTTGACTTACCATATAAATTGATAGAGGCATTCAGAAGGCTGATGAATTTGATTTCTTTTCTTTTTTGTCTCAGCAACGCAGAGAGATTCTCCTCTGCAACACTGCCTCTGCTGGCCATGCAATATAATCTGCAGATGGAAAAGTCCACCGTTAGTCCATTATTAGAATTTGAATATTTCCAAACTCAAGCCAACACTACCAAATAAAATTATTTTCATAAAGCTATAACAATTAGTACAATGGAGTCTGTGATACTGTGAAAATTCAAAGTTCACTAAAAATTCTATTTTCCATTTTAATTTCAACCTAGCACACTTCTCTCAATAATAGGTCTCATTTGCTACCACTCTGTACACAACTCTAGCACCTATATGAGGACGTAGATCGAAAGATCTCTTTAGTAGCCAAGTGACAGCGAACCCTTCTCACTGGAATTCTTTTGGTTATGGTACCCCAATAGCAATTCAGTGATCTGGTAAGTTAAGGGAGGAAGGCTTATGCTACAGTTAGTGGAAATAATAAAACTATGAGTAACAGATTCTAACATCTTTATTTTAGCACATCCCTATCAGTTAACCAATATTGCTACCATCTTGAAAAGTTATATTTATGCGGAGGACCCCACTTAAAGGTCCTGAGAGCCATCAGATCTTATGAACTTATTTTAATTAGAGCAAAACAATTAAAAGCGAGTTTGACTTACCATATAAATTGATAGAGGCATTCAGAAGGCTGATGAATTTGATTTCTTTTCTTTTTTGTCTCAGCAACGCAGAGAGATTCTCCTCCGCAACACTGCCTCTGCTGGCCATGCAATATAATCTGCAGATGGAAAAGTCCACCGTTAGTCCATTATTAGAATTTGAATATTTCCAAACTCAAGCCAACACTACCAAATAAAATTATTTTCATAAAGCTATAGCAATTAGTACAATGGAGTGTGTGATATTGTGAAAATTCAAAGTTCACTCAAAATTCTATTTTCCATTTTAATTTCAACCTAGCACACTTCTCTCAATTCTATGTCTCATTTGCTACCACTCTGTACACAACTCTAGCACCTATATGAGGACGTAGATAGAAAGATCTCTTTAGTAGCCAAGTGACAGCGTACCCTTCTCACTGGAATTCTTTAGGTTATGGTACCCCAATAGCAATTCAGTGATCTGGAAAGGTATGGGAGGAAGGCTTATGCTACAGTTAGTGGAAATAATAAAAACTATGAGTAACAGATTCTAACATCTTTATTTTAGCACATCCCTATCAGTTAACCAATATTGCTACCGCCTTGAAAAGTTATATTTATGCGGAAGACCCCACTAAAAGGTCCTGAGAGCCATCAGATGTTATGAAAATATTTTAATGAGAGCAAAACAATTAAAAGCGAGTTTGACTTACCATATAAATTGATAGAGGCATGCAGAAGGCTGATGAATTTGATTTCTTTTCTTTTTTGTCTCAGCAACGCAGAGAGATTCTCCTCTGCAACACTGCCTCTGCTGGCCATGCAATATAATCTGCAGATGGAAAAGTCCACCGTTAGTCCATTATTAGAATTTGAATATTTCCATACTCAAGCCAACACTACCAAATAAAATTATTTTCATAAAGCTATAACAATTAGTACAATGGAGTGTGATATTGTGAAAATTCAAAGTTCACTAAAAATTCTATTTTCCATTTTAATTTCAACCTAGCACACTTCTCTCAATTCTATGTCTCATTTGCTACCACTCTGTACACAACTCTAGCACCTATATGAGGACGTAGATAGAAAGATCTCTTTAGTAGCCAAGTGACAGCGTACCCTTCTCACTGGAATTCTTTAGGTTATGGTACCCCAATAGCAATTCAGTGATCTGGTAAGTTAAGGGAGGAAGGCTTATGCTACAGTTAGTGGAAATAATAAAAACTATGAGTAACAGATTCTAACATCTTTATTTTAGCACATCCCTATCAGTTAACCAATATTGCTACCGCCTTGAAAAGTTAGATTTATGCGGAAGACCCCACTAAAAGGTCCTGAGAGCCATCAGATGTTATGAAAATATTTTAATGAGAGCAAAACAATTAAAAGCGAGTTTGACTTACCATATAAATTGATAGAGGCATTCAGAAGGCTGATGAATTTGATTTCTTTTCTTTTTTGTCTCAGCAACGCAGAGAGATTCTCCTCTGCAACACTGCCTCTGCTGGCCATGCAATATAATCTGCAGATGGAAAAGTCCACCGTTAGTCCATTATTAGAATTTGAATATTTCCAAACTCAAGCCAACACTACCAAATAAAATTATTTTCATAAAGCTATAACAATTAGTACAATGGAGTCTGTGATACTGTGAAAATTCAAAGTTCACTAAAAATTCTATTTTCCATTTTAATTTCAACCTAGCACACTTCTCTCAATAATAGGTCTCATTTGCTACCACTCTGTACACAACTCTAGCACCTATATGAGGACGTAGATCGAAAGATCTCTTTAGTAGCCAAGTGACAGCGAACCCTTCTCACTGGAATTCTTTTGGTTATGGTACCCCAATAGCAATTCAGTGATCTGGAAAGGTATGGGAGGAAGGCTTATGCTACAGTTAGTGGAAATAATAAAAACTATGAGTAACAGATTCTAACATCTTTATTTTAGCACATCCCTATCAGTTAACCAATATTGCTACCGCCTTGAAAAGTTATATTTATGCGGAAGACCCCACTAAAAGGTCCTGAGAGCCATCAGATGTTATGAAAATATTTTAATGAGAGCAAAACAATTAAAAGCGAGTTTGACTTACCATATAAATTGATAGAGGCATGCAGAAGGCTGATGAATTTGATTGCTTTTCTTTTTTGTCTCAGCAACGCAGAGAGATTCTCCTCTGCAACACTGCCTCTGCTGGCCATGCAATATAATCTGCAGATGGAAAAGTCCACCGTTAGTCCATTATTAGAATTTGAATATTTCCAAACTCAAGCCAACACTACCAAATAAAATTATTTTCATAAAGCTATAACAATTAGTACAATGGAGTGTGTGATATTGTGAAAATTCAAAGTTCACTCAAAATTCTATTTTCCATTTTAATTTCAACCTAGCACACTTCTCTCAATTCTATGTCTCATTTGCTACCACTCTGTACACAACTCTAGCACCTATATGAGGACGTAGATCGAAAGATCTCTTTAGTAGCCAAGTGATAGCGTACCCTTCTCACTGGAATTCTTTAGGTTATGGTACCCCAATAGCAATTCAGTGATCTGGAAAGGTATGGGAGGAAGGCTTATGCTACAGTTAGTGGAAATAATAAAAACTATGAGTAACAGATTCTAACATCTTTATTTTAGCACATCCCTATCAGTTAACCAATATTGCTACCGCCTTGAAAAGTTATATTTATGCGGAAGACCCCACTAAAAGGTCCTGAGAGCCATCAGATGTTATGAAAATATTTTAATGAGAGCAAAACAATTAAAAGCGAGTTTGACTTACCATATAAATTGATAGAGGCATGCAGAAGGCTGATGAATTTGATTTCTTTTTTTTTTGTCTCAGCAACGCAGAGAGATTCTCCTCTGCAACACTGCCTCTGCTGGCCATGCAATATAATCTGCAGATGGAAAAGTCCACCGTTAGTCCATTATTAGAATTTGAATATTTCCAAACTCAAGCCAACACTACCAAATAAAATTATTTTCATAAAGCTATAACAATTAGTACAATGGAGTCTGTGATACTGTGAAAATTCAAAGTTCACTAAAAATTCTATTTTCCATTTTAATTTCAACCTAGCACACTTCTCTCAATAATAGGTCTCATTTGCTACCACTCTGTACACAACTCTAGCACCTATATGAGGACGTAGATCGAAAGATCTCTTTAGTAGCCAAGTGACAGCGAACCCTTCTCACTGGAATTCTTTTGGTTATGGTACCCCAATAGCAATTCAGTGATCTGGTAAGTTAAGGGAGGAAGGCTTATGCTACAGTTAGTGGAAATAATAAAACTATGAGTAACAGATTCTAACATCTTTATTTTAGCACATCCCTATCAGTTAACCAATATTGCTACCATCTTGAAAAGTTATATTTATGCGGAGGACCCCACTTAAAGGTCCTGAGAGCCATCAGATCTTATGAACTTATTTTAATTAGAGCAAAACAATTAAAAGCGAGTTTGACTTACCATATAAATTGATAGAGGCATTCAGAAGGCTGATGAATTTGATTTCTTTTCTTTTTTGTCTCAGCAACGCAGAGAGATTCTCCTCCGCAACACTGCCTCTGCTGGCCATGCAATATAATCTGCAGATGGAAAAGTCCACCGTTAGTCCATTATTAGAATTTGAATATTTCCAAACTCAAGCCAACACTACCAAATAAAATTATTTTCATAAAGCTATAGCAATTAGTACAATGGAGTGTGTGATATTGTGAAAATTCAAAGTTCACTCAAAATTCTATTTTCCATTTTAATTTCAACCTAGCACACTTCTCTCAATTCTATGTCTCATTTGCTACCACTCTGTACACAACTCTAGCACCTATATGAGGACGTAGATAGAAAGATCTCTTTAGTAGCCAAGTGACAGCGTACCCTTCTCACTGGAATTCTTTAGGTTATGGTACCCCAATAGCAATTCAGTGATCTGGAAAGGTATGGGAGGAAGGCTTATGCTACAGTTAGTGGAAATAATAAAAACTATGAGTAACAGATTCTAACATCTTTATTTTAGCACATCCCTATCAGTTAACCAATATTGCTACCGCCTTGAAAAGTTATATTTATGCGGAAGACCCCACTAAAAGGTCCTGAGAGCCATCAGATGTTATGAAAATATTTTAATGAGAGCAAAACAATTAAAAGCGAGTTTGACTTACCATATAAATTGATAGAGGCATGCAGAAGGCTGATGAATTTGATTTCTTTTCTTTTTTGTCTCAGCAACGCAGAGAGATTCTCCTCTGCAACACTGCCTCTGCTGGCCATGCAATATAATCTGCAGATGGAAAAGTCCACCGTTAGTCCATTATTAGAATTTGAATATTTCCATACTCAAGCCAACACTACCAAATAAAATTATTTTCATAAAGCTATAACAATTAGTACAATGGAGTGTGATATTGTGAAAATTCAAAGTTCACTAAAAATTCTATTTTCCATTTTAATTTCAACCTAGCACACTTCTCTCAATTCTATGTCTCATTTGCTACCACTCTGTACACAACTCTAGCACCTATATGAGGACGTAGATAGAAAGATCTCTTTAGTAGCCAAGTGACAGCGTACCCTTCTCACTGGAATTCTTTAGGTTATGGTACCCCAATAGCAATTCAGTGATCTGGTAAGTTAAGGGAGGAAGGCTTATGCTACAGTTAGTGGAAATAATAAAAACTATGAGTAACAGATTCTAACATCTTTATTTTAGCACATCCCTATCAGTTAACCAATATTGCTACCGCCTTGAAAAGTTAGATTTATGCGGAAGACCCCACTAAAAGGTCCTGAGAGCCATCAGATGTTATGAAAATATTTTAATGAGAGCAAAACAATTAAAAGCGAGTTTGACTTACCATATAAATTGATAGAGGCATTCAGAAGGCTGATGAATTTGATTTCTTTTCTTTTTTGTCTCAGCAACGCAGAGAGATTCTCCTCTGCAACACTGCCTCTGCTGGCCATGCAATATAATCTGCAGATGGAAAAGTCCACCGTTAGTCCATTATTAGAATTTGAATATTTCCAAACTCAAGCCAACACTACCAAATAAAATTATTTTCATAAAGCTATAACAATTAGTACAATGGAGTCTGTGATACTGTGAAAATTCAAAGTTCACTAAAAATTCTATTTTCCATTTTAATTTCAACCTAGCACACTTCTCTCAATAATAGGTCTCATTTGCTACCACTCTGTACACAACTCTAGCACCTATATGAGGACGTAGATCGAAAGATCTCTTTAGTAGCCAAGTGACAGCGAACCCTTCTCACTGGAATTCTTTTGGTTATGGTACCCCAATAGCAATTCAGTGATCTGGAAAGGTATGGGAGGAAGGCTTATGCTACAGTTAGTGGAAATAATAAAAACTATGAGTAACAGATTCTAACATCTTTATTTTAGCACATCCCTATCAGTTAACCAATATTGCTACCGCCTTGAAAAGTTATATTTATGCGGAAGACCCCACTAAAAGGTCCTGAGAGCCATCAGATGTTATGAAAATATTTTAATGAGAGCAAAACAATTAAAAGCGAGTTTGACTTACCATATAAATTGATAGAGGCATTCAGAAGGCTGATGAATTTGATTTCTTTTCTTTTTTGTCTCAGCAACGCAGAGAGATTCTCCTCCGCAACACTGCCTCTGCTGGCCATGCAATATAATCTGCAGATGGAAAAGTCCACCGTTAGTCCATTATTAGAATTTGAATATTTCCAAACTCAAGCCAACACTACCAAATAAAATTATTTTCATAAAGCTATAGCAATTAGTACAATGGAGTGTGTGATATTGTGAAAATTCAAAGTTCACTCAAAATTCTATTTTCCATTTTAATTTCAACCTAGCACACTTCTCTCAATTCTATGTCTCATTTGCTACCACTCTGTACACAACTCTAGCACCTATATGAGGACGTAGATAGAAAGATCTCTTTAGTAGCCAAGTGACAGCGTACCCTTCTCACTGGAATTCTTTAGGTTATGGTACCCCAATAGCAATTCAGTGATCTGGAAAGGTATGGGAGGAAGGCTTATGCTACAGTTAGTGGAAATAATAAAAACTATGAGTAACAGATTCTAACATCTTTATTTTAGCACATCCCTATCAGTTAACCAATATTGCTACCGCCTTGAAAAGTTATATTTATGCGGAAGACCCCACTAAAAGGTCCTGAGAGCCATCAGATGTTATGAAAATATTTTAATGAGAGCAAAACAATTAAAAGCGAGTTTGACTTACCATATAAATTGATAGAGGCATGCAGAAGGCTGATGAATTTGATTTCTTTTCTTTTTTGTCTCAGCAACGCAGAGAGATTCTCCTCTGCAACACTGCCTCTGCTGGCCATGCAATATAATCTGCAGATGGAAAAGTCCACCGTTAGTCCATTATTAGAATTTGAATATTTCCATACTCAAGCCAACACTACCAAATAAAATTATTTTCATAAAGCTATAACAATTAGTACAATGGAGTGTGATATTGTGAAAATTCAAAGTTCACTAAAAATTCTATTTTCCATTTTAATTTCAACCTAGCACACTTCTCTCAATTCTATGTCTCATTTGCTACCACTCTGTACACAACTCTAGCACCTATATGAGGACGTAGATAGAAAGATCTCTTTAGTAGCCAAGTGACAGCGTACCCTTCTCACTGGAATTCTTTAGGTTATGGTACCCCAATAGCAATTCAGTGATCTGGTAAGTTAAGGGAGGAAGGCTTATGCTACAGTTAGTGGAAATAATAAAAACTATGAGTAACAGATTCTAACATCTTTATTTTAGCACATCCCTATCAGTTAACCAATATTGCTACCGCCTTGAAAAGTTAGATTTATGCGGAAGACCCCACTAAAAGGTCCTGAGAGCCATCAGATGTTATGAAAATATTTTAATGAGAGCAAAACAATTAAAAGCGAGTTTGACTTACCATATAAATTGATAGAGGCATTCAGAAGGCTGATGAATTTGATTTCTTTTCTTTTTTGTCTCAGCAACGCAGAGAGATTCTCCTCTGCAACACTGCCTCTGCTGGCCATGCAATATAATCTGCAGATGGAAAAGTCCACCGTTAGTCCATTATTAGAATTTGAATATTTCCAAACTCAAGCCAACACTACCAAATAAAATTATTTTCATAAAGCTATAACAATTAGTACAATGGAGTCTGTGATACTGTGAAAATTCAAAGTTCACTAAAAATTCTATTTTCCATTTTAATTTCAACCTAGCACACTTCTCTCAATAATAGGTCTCATTTGCTACCACTCTGTACACAACTCTAGCACCTATATGAGGACGTAGATCGAAAGATCTCTTTAGTAGCCAAGTGACAGCGAACCCTTCTCACTGGAATTCTTTTGGTTATGGTACCCCAATAGCAATTCAGTGATCTGGAAAGGTATGGGAGGAAGGCTTATGCTACAGTTAGTGGAAATAATAAAAACTATGAGTAACAGATTCTAACATCTTTATTTTAGCACATCCCTATCAGTTAACCAATATTGCTACCGCCTTGAAAAGTTATATTTATGCGGAAGACCCCACTAAAAGGTCCTGAGAGCCATCAGATGTTATGAAAATATTTTAATGAGAGCAAAACAATTAAAAGCGAGTTTGACTTACCATATAAATTGATAGAGGCATGCAGAAGGCTGATGAATTTGATTGCTTTTCTTTTTTGTCTCAGCAACGCAGAGAGATTCTCCTCTGCAACACTGCCTCTGCTGGCCATGCAATATAATCTGCAGATGGAAAAGTCCACCGTTAGTCCATTATTAGAATTTGAATATTTCCAAACTCAAGCCAACACTACCAAATAAAATTATTTTCATAAAGCTATAACAATTAGTACAATGGAGTGTGTGATATTGTGAAAATTCAAAGTTCACTCAAAATTCTATTTTCCATTTTAATTTCAACCTAGCACACTTCTCTCAATTCTATGTCTCATTTGCTACCACTCTGTACACAACTCTAGCACCTATATGAGGACGTAGATCGAAAGATCTCTTTAGTAGCCAAGTGATAGCGTACCCTTCTCACTGGAATTCTTTAGGTTATGGTACCCCAATAGCAATTCAGTGATCTGGAAAGGTATGGGAGGAAGGCTTATGCTACAGTTAGTGGAAATAATAAAAACTATGAGTAACAGATTCTAACATCTTTATTTTAGCACATCCCTATCAGTTAACCAATATTGCTACCGCCTTGAAAAGTTATATTTATGCGGAAGACCCCACTAAAAGGTCCTGAGAGCCATCAGATGTTATGAAAATATTTTAATGAGAGCAAAACAATTAAAAGCGAGTTTGACTTACCATATAAATTGATAGAGGCATGCAGAAGGCTGATGAATTTGATTTCTTTTTTTTTTGTCTCAGCAACGCAGAGAGATTCTCCTCTGCAACACTGCCTCTGCTGGCCATGCAATATAATCTGCAGATGGAAAAGTCCACCGTTAGTCCATTATTAGAATTTGAATATTTCCAAACTCAAGCCAACACTACCAAATAAAATTATTTTCATAAAGCTATAACAATTAGTACAATGGAGTGTGATATTGTGAAAATTCAAAGTTCACTAAAAATTCTATTTTCCATTTTAATTTCAACCTAGCACACTTCTCTCAATCCTATGTCTCATTTGCTACCACTCTGTACACAACTCTAGCACCTATATGAGGACGTAGATCGAAAGATCTCTTTAGTAGCCATGTGATAGCGTACCCTTCTCACTGGAATTCTTTAGGTTATGGTACCCCAATAGCAATTCAGTGATCTGGTAAGTTAAGGGAGGAAGGCTTATGCTACAGTTAGTGGAAATAATAAAAACTATGAGTAACAGATTCTAACATCTTTATTTTAGCACATCCCTATCAGTTAACCAATATTGCTACCGCCTTGAAAAGTTAGATTTATGCGGAAGACCCCACTAAAAGGTCCTGAGAGCCATCAGATGTTATGAAAATATTTAAATGAGAGCAAAACAATTAAAAGCGAGTTTGACTTACCATATAAATTGATAGAGGCATTCAGAAGGCTGATGAATTTGATTTCTTTTCTTTTTTGTCTCAGCAACGCAGAGAGATTCTCCTCTGCAACACTGCCTCTGCTGGCCATGCAATATAATCTGCAGATGGAAAAGTCCACCGTTAGTCCATTATTAGAATTTGAATATTTCCAAACTCAAGCCAACACTACCAAATAAAATTATTTTCATAAAGCTATAACAATTAGTACAATGGAGTCTGTGATACTGTGAAAATTCAAAGTTCACTAAAAATTCTATTTTCCATTTTAATTTCAACCTAGCACACTTCTCTCAATAATAGGTCTCATTTGCTACCACTCTGTACACAACTCTAGCACCTATATGAGGACGTAGATCGAAAGATCTCTTTAGTAGCCAAGTGACAGCGAACCCTTCTCACTGGAATTCTTTTGGTTATGGTACCCCAATAGCAATTCAGTGATCTGGTAAGTTAAGGGAGGAAGGCTTATGCTACAGTTAGTGGAAATAATAAAACTATGAGTAACAGATTCTAACATCTTTATTTTAGCACATCCCTATCAGTTAACCAATATTGCTACCATCTTGAAAAGTTATATTTATGCGGAGGACCCCACTTAAAGGTCCTGAGAGCCATCAGATCTTATGAACTTATTTTAATTAGAGCAAAACAATTAAAAGCGAGTTTGACTTACCATATAAATTGATAGAGGCATGCAGAAGGCTGATGAATTTGATTTCTTTTCTTTTTTGTCTCAGCAACGCAGAGAGATTCTCCTCCGCAACACTGCCTCTGCTGGCCATGCAATATAATCTGCAGATGGAAAAGTCCACCGTTAGTCCATTATTAGAATTTGAATATTTCCAAACTCAAGCCAACACTACCAAATAAAATTATTTTCATAAAGCTATAGCAATTAGTACAATGGAGTGTGTGATATTGTGAAAATTCAAAGTTCACTCAAAATTCTATTTTCCATTTTAATTTCAACCTAGCACACTTCTCTCAATTCTATGTCTCATTTGCTACCACTCTGTACACAACTCTAGCACCTATATGAGGACGTAGATAGAAAGATCTCTTTAGTAGCCAAGTGACAGCGTACCCTTCTCACTGGAATTCTTTAGGTTATGGTACCCCAATAGCAATTCAGTGATCTGGTAAGTTAAGGGAGGAAGGCTTATGCTACAGTTAGTGGAAATAATAAAAACTATGAGTAACAGATTCTAACATCTTTATTTTAGCACATCCCTATCAGTTAACCAATATTGCTACCGCCTTGAAAAGTTATATTTATGCGGAAGACCCCACTAAAAGGTCCTGAGAGCCATCAGATGTTATGAAAATATTTTAATGAGAGCAAAACAATTAAAAGCGAGTTTGACTTACCATATAAATTGATAGAGGCATGCAGAAGGCTGATGAATTTGATTTCTTTTTTTTTTGTCTCAGCAACGCAGAGAGATTCTCCTCTGCAACACTGCCTCTGCTGGCCATGCAATATAATCTGCAGATGGAAAAGTCCACCGTTAGTCCATTATTAGAATTTGAATATTTCCAAACTCAAGCCAACACTACCAAATAAAATTATTTTCATAAAGCTATAACAATTAGTACAATGGAGTGTGATATTGTGAAAATTCAAAGTTCACTAAAAATTCTATTTTCCATTTTAATTTCAACCTAGCACACTTCTCTCAATCCTATGTCTCATTTGCTACCACTCTGTACACAACTCTAGCACCTATATGAGGACGTAGATCGAAAGATCTCTTTAGTAGCCATGTGATAGCGTACCCTTCTCACTGGAATTCTTTAGGTTATGGTACCCCAATAGCAATTCAGTGATCTGGTAAGTTAAGGGAGGAAGGCTTATGCTACAGTTAGTGGAAATAATAAAAACTATGAGTAACAGATTCTAACATCTTTATTTTAGCACATCCCTATCAGTTAACCAATATTGCTACCGCCTTGAAAAGTTAGATTTATGCGGAAGACCCCACTAAAAGGTCCTGAGAGCCATCAGATGTTATGAAAATATTTAAATGAGAGCAAAACAATTAAAAGCGAGTTTGACTTACCATATAAATTGATAGAGGCATTCAGAAGGCTGATGAATTTGATTTCTTTTCTTTTTTGTCTCAGCAACGCAGAGAGATTCTCCTCTGCAACACTGCCTCTGCTGGCCATGCAATATAATCTGCAGATGGAAAAGTCCACCGTTAGTCCATTATTAGAATTTGAATATTTCCAAACTCAAGCCAACACTACCAAATAAAATTATTTTCATAAAGCTATAACAATTAGTACAATGGAGTCTGTGATACTGTGAAAATTCAAAGTTCACTAAAAATTCTATTTTCCATTTTAATTTCAACCTAGCACACTTCTCTCAATAATAGGTCTCATTTGCTACCACTCTGTACACAACTCTAGCACCTATATGAGGACGTAGATCGAAAGATCTCTTTAGTAGCCAAGTGACAGCGAACCCTTCTCACTGGAATTCTTTTGGTTATGGTACCCCAATAGCAATTCAGTGATCTGGTAAGTTAAGGGAGGAAGGCTTATGCTACAGTTAGTGGAAATAATAAAACTATGAGTAACAGATTCTAACATCTTTATTTTAGCACATCCCTATCAGTTAACCAATATTGCTACCATCTTGAAAAGTTATATTTATGCGGAGGACCCCACTTAAAGGTCCTGAGAGCCATCAGATCTTATGAACTTATTTTAATTAGAGCAAAACAATTAAAAGCGAGTTTGACTTACCATATAAATTGATAGAGGCATGCAGAAGGCTGATGAATTTGATTTCTTTTCTTTTTTGTCTCAGCAACGCAGAGAGATTCTCCTCCGCAACACTGCCTCTGCTGGCCATGCAATATAATCTGCAGATGGAAAAGTCCACCGTTAGTCCATTATTAGAATTTGAATATTTCCAAACTCAAGCCAACACTACCAAATAAAATTATTTTCATAAAGCTATAGCAATTAGTACAATGGAGTGTGTGATATTGTGAAAATTCAAAGTTCACTCAAAATTCTATTTTCCATTTTAATTTCAACCTAGCACACTTCTCTCAATTCTATGTCTCATTTGCTACCACTCTGTACACAACTCTAGCACCTATATGAGGACGTAGATAGAAAGATCTCTTTAGTAGCCAAGTGACAGCGTACCCTTCTCACTGGAATTCTTTAGGTTATGGTACCCCAATAGCAATTCAGTGATCTGGTAAGTTAAGGGAGGAAGGCTTATGCTACAGTTAGTGGAAATAATAAAAACTATGAGTAACAGATTCTAACATCTTTATTTTAGCACATCCCTATCAGTTAACCAATATTGCTACCGCCTTGAAAAGTTATATTTATGCGGAAGACCCCACTAAAAGGTCCTGAGAGCCATCAGATGTTATGAAAATATTTTAATGAGAGCAAAACAATTAAAAGCGAGTTTGACTTACCATATAAATTGATAGAGGCATGCAGAAGGCTGATGAATTTGATTTCTTTTTTTTTTGTCTCAGCAACGCAGAGAGATTCTCCTCTGCAACACTGCCTCTGCTGGCCATGCAATATAATCTGCAGATGGAAAAGTCCACCGTTAGTCCATTATTAGAATTTGAATATTTCCAAACTCAAGCCAACACTACCAAATAAAATTATTTTCATAAAGCTATAACAATTAGTACAATGGAGTCTGTGATACTGTGAAAATTCAAAGTTCACTAAAAATTCTATTTTCCATTTTAATTTCAACCTAGCACACTTCTCTCAATCCTATGTCTCATTTGCTACCACTCTGTACACAACTCTAGCACCTATATGAGGACGTAGATCGAAAGATCTCTTTAGTAGCCAAGTGACAGCGAACCCTTCTCACTGGAATTCTTTTGGTTATGGTACCCCAATAGCAATTCAGTGATCTGGTAAGTTAAGGGAGGAAGGCTTATGCTACAGTTAGTGGAAATAATAAAACTATGAGTAACAGATTCTAACATCTTTATTTTAGCACATCCCTATCAGTTAACCAATATTGCTACCATCTTGAAAAGTTATATTTATGCGGAGGACCCCACTTAAAGGTCCTGAGAGCCATCAGATCTTATGAACTTATTTTAATTAGAGCAAAACAATTAAAAGCGAGTTTGACTTACCATATAAATTGATAGAGGCATGCAGAAGGCTGATGAATTTGATTTCTTTTCTTTTTTGTCTCAGCAACGCAGAGAGATTCTCCTCCGCAACACTGCCTCTGCTGGCCATGCAATATAATCTGCAGATGGAAAAGTCCACCGTTAGTCCATTATTAGAATTTGAATATTTCCAAACTCAAGCCAACACTACCAAATAAAATTATTTTCATAAAGCTATAGCAATTAGTACAATGGAGTGTGTGATATTGTGAAAATTCAAAGTTCACTCAAAATTCTATTTTCCATTTTAATTTCAACCTAGCACACTTCTCTCAATTCTATGTCTCATTTGCTACCACTCTGTACACAACTCTAGCACCTATATGAGGACGTAGATAGAAAGATCTCTTTAGTAGCCAAGTGACAGCGTACCCTTCTCACTGGAATTCTTTAGGTTATGGTACCCCAATAGCAATTCAGTGATCTGGTAAGTTAAGGGAGGAAGGCTTATGCTACAGTTAGTGGAAATAATAAAAACTATGAGTAACAGATTCTAACATCTTTATTTTAGCACATCCCTATCAGTTAACCAATATTGCTACCGCCTTGAAAAGTTAGATTTATGCGGAAGACCCCACTAAAAGGTCCTGAGAGCCATCAGATGTTATGAAAATATTTTAATGAGAGCAAAACAATTAAAAGCGAGTTTGACTTACCATATAAATTGATAGAGGCATTCAGAAGGCTGATGAATTTGATTTCTTTTCTTTTTTGTCTCAGCAACGCAGAGAGATTCTCCTCTGCAACACTGCCTCTGCTGGCCATGCAATATAATCTGCAGATGGAAAAGTCCACCGTTAGTCCATTATTAGAATTTGAATATTTCCAAACTCAAGCCAACACTACCAAATAAAATTATTTTCATAAAGCTATAACAATTAGTACAATGGAGTCTGTGATACTGTGAAAATTCAAAGTTCACTAAAAATTCTATTTTCCATTTTAATTTCAACCTAGCACACTTCTCTC
Source organism: Triturus cristatus (assembly GCF_964204655.1). NCBI lineage: Eukaryota > Metazoa > Chordata > Amphibia > Caudata > Salamandridae > Triturus > Triturus cristatus. The sequence goes on along the minus strand of NC_140587.1, from coordinate 1,008,184,503 downwards.
AATAATAGGTCTCATTTGCTACCACTCTGTACACAACTCTAGCACCTATATGAGGACGTAGATCGAAAGATCTCTTTAGTAGCCAAGTGACAGCGAACCCTTCTCACTGGAATTCTTTTGGTTATGGTACCCCAATAGCAATTCAGTGATCTGGTAAGTTAAGGGAGGAAGGCTTATGCTACAGTTAGTGGAAATAATAAAACTATGAGTAACAGATTCTAACATCTTTATTTTAGCACATCCCTATCAGTTAACCAATATTGCTACCATCTTGAAAAGTTATATTTATGCGGAGGACCCCACTTAAAGGTCCTGAGAGCCATCAGATCTTATGAACTTATTTTAATTAGAGCAAAACAATTAAAAGCGAGTTTGACTTACCATATAAATTGATAGAGGCATTCAGAAGGCTGATGAATTTGATTTCTTTTCTTTTTTGTCTCAGCAACGCAGAGAGATTCTCCTCCGCAACACTGCCTCTGCTGGCCATGCAATATAATCTGCAGATGGAAAAGTCCACCGTTAGTCCATTATTAGAATTTGAATATTTCCAAACTCAAGCCAACACTACCAAATAAAATTATTTTCATAAAGCTATAGCAATTAGTACAATGGAGTGTGTGATATTGTGAAAATTCAAAGTTCACTCAAAATTCTATTTTCCATTTTAATTTCAACCTAGCACACTTCTCTCAATTCTATGTCTCATTTGCTACCACTCTGTACACAACTCTAGCACCTATATGAGGACGTAGATAGAAAGATCTCTTTAGTAGCCAAGTGACAGCGTACCCTTCTCACTGGAATTCTTTAGGTTATGGTACCCCAATAGCAATTCAGTGATCTGGAAAGGTATGGGAGGAAGGCTTATGCTACAGTTAGTGGAAATAATAAAAACTATGAGTAACAGATTCTAACATCTTTATTTTAGCACATCCCTATCAGTTAACCAATATTGCTACCGCCTTGAAAAGTTATATTTATGCGGAAGACCCCACTAAAAGGTCCTGAGAGCCATCAGATGTTATGAAAATATTTTAATGAGAGCAAAACAATTAAAAGCGAGTTTGACTTACCATATAAATTGATAGAGGCATGCAGAAGGCTGATGAATTTGATTTCTTTTCTTTTTTGTCTCAGCAACGCAGAGAGATTCTCCTCTGCAACACTGCCTCTGCTGGCCATGCAATATAATCTGCAGATGGAAAAGTCCACCGTTAGTCCATTATTAGAATTTGAATATTTCCAAACTCAAGCCAACACTACCAAATAAAATTATTTTCATAAAGCTATAACAATTAGTACAATGGAGTGTGATATTGTGAAAATTCAAAGTTCACTAAAAATTCTATTTTCCATTTTAATTTCAACCTAGCACACTTCTCTCAATTCTATGTCTCATTTGCTACCACTCTGTACACAACTCTAGCACCTATATGAGGACGTAGATAGAAAGATCTCTTTAGTAGCCAAGTGACAGCGTACCCTTCTCACTGGAATTCTTTAGGTTATGGTACATCAATAGCAATTCAGTGAAGTTAAGGGAGGAAGGCTTATGCTACAGTTAGTGGAAATAATACAAACTATGAGTAACAGATTCTATCATCTTTATTTTACCACATCCCGATCAGTTAACCAATATTGCTACCGCCTTGAAAAGTTTTATTTATGCGGAAGACCCCACTAAAAGGTCCTGAGAGCCATCAGATGTTATGAACCTATTTTGATGAGAGCAAAACAATTAAAAGAGAGTTTGACTTACCATATAAATTGATAGAGGCATGCAGAAGGCTGGTGCCTTTCAGATCACCTATTGAGAACTCGAGAATACAATGATCAACCACACCTTCAAACAAATGTACAAGTCCTAAATAATGCCCTTGTTTCTTTCATCTCTCCATCTTAGTCTTTAGCTGGGCGTCCTGTCTACCCTGCTACCCATTTCAATTCCATGATGAATGTATCCTAACACTTCATGTCAGATGACATCCTGCTGTAGCTTTATGATTTAAGGACACCACTTGACCAATCGCCCTTGGTGACTATTATACAGGACGATACATCAGCAATTACCAAATAGGTAACTATCTTTCATTATGACTGCAAGGCAAGTAGGAGGTGTAATGGGAAAGTACTCTGAACCATTGAAAGCAGTGGGCTCCTTTTGAAAGTGGGCTGGATATAGAAGAACACAGAGTTTCTAAACAACAGTCCATCTTGAAAATTAAACCCACTGCAAGTCGCACCACTCTTATAAGTCCAAACAAAATGTCCATCCAGTGATGTGTGTATTTCCAAAACTTCCTCTTTATTCTTCTTTACAGTTTCATAATTCTTAAGCAGCCAACGCGTTTCGTTCTTTTACAAAGAACTTCGTCAGGGCTGTAAAAACATTTAAAATACATATATAATATAGATTGTACAACTATCATGATACATTCCATTAAATACGAATCACATTAACTCAAAGACAGAAGTTGCGAATATTATCATACCAATGACTTTGCATGTCCAATGGTTGCACATAGGAACTGATATAAGTCTTAAGTTAGCAACAAATTGTATTTTATAGTTATACTATTTTTGAGGCAAGTCATGATAGATTCACAATATGGCGAGTCATATCTCCAACACCTATTAAATATATACATTGCAATCATCTCTTAGATCTTACTTTGATGTACTTTCAATATGTAATATCTGTAAGACCATTAAGGATGATCTTTGTGAGCCCATCTAACATACAATCTTTAGGGTACAGCTAGGTTACCTTATCCAGTGACATTTTTAGAACATTGATTTAGCCTTTTATTACTTTTGCTCTATTCAACTGTTAAGTTCGAAAAAGTTTGGAAAAGATTAGCCGCACCTACCAATGTTTTTTAAACAGTGTTGCTTGTGCACTATACAACGCATATCCGTTTGATGTTGTTAAACATTCAATATATGTTATGTACTGTGGTCCTTCAATGTTGTTTATCCTACCAAGAAAGTGATAATAATAATATTGTAAAACTCTACCGTGTACCATCATTAATAGCCAATTTTTTATATAAATTGACGTATAATCCTGAAAAAAAGAAGAACCTTACCTAGGTCAAGGCGTTGTGGGTCACATATCTACTTCCCATGGATCATATTAAGGGCTAATGTGCCTGTAGTGAAGTAAAACTTGTAAATAATCAGCTATATTCCGTCATCCAACATCTTACAAGAAACTTAGTATTACCCTACTGTGGATGTCAAGAAAATATAATCGCAATAGTTCGTATCAACTACTGCCACTGCGTGTTACCTACTACGTGTCTCTACGCACCAAACCTTGAGTCAGGGTGCTAATCTATATACGACCAGTAATCCCCACATCATTAGCATATAATTGGTAAATATAAAGTTAAAACGCTTCTTTAAAATTTGGATTTTCAATTTTGTTTCAAATGAAACCCCAAAATTAACCTTTACAGTGTCTAAAGAGGTTTGTTTTTCTGATAATGTTTTAAAAGCTTGCCCCTGTACCTTCCGATGACTGTAAAGAGCCTTTTTAATCAGTGGAGGGCTCTAATTTAGTGCAACAGAAGGTTCTGCCAGACTCTGCCGCATCTACAGCGGCTAAAATGGCAAGGCTCGCCTAATAATGTGAGAGGCTACCATGTGTGGAGCAGGCATAACACGGGCACTTCTCGTTTACCTTTTACAAAGCATTGCTGCCTCTCTCAATGGTTAAGTCTAAATGTGCAATAATGGGTGGCTTACACGGATGGAGACGCCAGGTTTTGAAATATCTGTTATTGGATCAGAGTTTTCTTCATTAACGGGTGTTCTGCGCACAGAGTCTATGTAGGGCAGGCATTGCGGAGCACTGCTGCCTGTTAATTATGGATACCCAGGATCCGGTTACCATATCTTCCTACGGCAGGACGAGGCCCTCATGAGAAACTACATTCAGCAGCATGTGCTGCCTGAGATATACGGGGTAACATAGTTGCCCAGTTTTCACGAAGAGCTCCGAACTTCTCCTCAATGGGCTTCAATAGAACTTGACAGGTGTATTCCCAGGAGAACTACAAGGTCTTCTTGAGGGCTGTAGGTAAGTACGTCCATTTTTTGGCTATTTGTGGGCCATCACCCATCTCATCATGGTGTTGGCAAAGGGTAAATGTCCACTGTCACATAACACGTTAGGCCTTTATTTATGCTTTATCCTGATTTTAAGAGCTCCCGATTTGGTCATTATGAGACCAGAGGCATGTCTTGGTACACAGGGTCTGGTAATACCAGCTTCAGTATTACTCTTATTGCGTGCTACTTTCACACCAGTATTTATGAGCTTCCACATCTGGAAATCCAAATAGTATGTAGTAATTGGGGTTTCCATGCAGATTGTAACTTGGTATGTGCAATTTTAGATGGTTTTACATCTGAACATTTCACTCGTTTTCAGCAGGCAACATGGCCATCAGTGTTATAGCGGGACTCCTGGTCCTAATTCAGATTCCTACTGCAGCCAAGTCAGGATTCCCATCCGACTCGTGGATTGACCACTAATTCGGTTGGCCAAGTTGAAACAAATGTGTCAAGTGGGAAATTGGGATTTTGATGTTCAGTCATCTGGTCCGCAGTTCACAATTTACCCACAGCCATATGTAAAGTTTGGCACAATACAAGATATCCATTCTGAGACAGTGTACGCTCCAGTCTCCAGCTTCATTTTTTTTATTACACGGTGATCACTCTTTTGTCTTTTTCCTACATTTTTTTAATAAAAAGACAATAATGGATTTGGTCTCTATTAAAGCTTCTAGTCTCAGGAATTTGTGTGCAGTTTCACCCAAAATGCCATGCTACAAACGGACAAGCCCTGTCCATTAGTGAACTGTCACCTGGATGGTGGCACGCGGTAGGTGAATATCACCGATTTCCACTGTGCTGTCATCATATTAGGGCCTAGGTTGTGAGAAGAGCGGTATATTCATGTACATCTAGGGACACAAGACTGTTTGTATAAATATACAGGCCGTGAAGGAGTTTCCACGGGTACTAGATTGGTTGAAGGAAGAGACAGACAGGAGTGCAGCCAGTCTAGATTCACCTTTTTTTTTTTAACGAAGTGGTATCTTGAGATCTTTGTGTCACAAAGAGCTTTTCGCTTTACTTTGAAGGTGGAACATCTAGATACAGGCAGCCAGTGTATAGCAGGAAGAGAGAGGGAGATGCATGACATTGTATTGAGGTTAATGAGTTGCCTCATGCTGCCTTCTGAATTGTCTGGAACTTCATATTCAGTTGGTCAATGCTCCACCCAAGACACTCTATATGTAGTTTAGGTGCAATAGCACTATTCTGATGACTTGTACTTTCTGTTTAAAATTCTTAGGTTATGTGGGACCGCAGTGGAATAGTGGACATACATGAACAAGCAAAGTCTCATGTTTGCCATTGTAGGAGTGTATTCCATCACTTTTGTGTAAAATTCCTAAAAGTGCCATACATTTTAAACCCATCAGCTGGATTAAATTCATGTTTAACACATGGCTACGTACCTATAAACCCTAAAACCTGCAGCACTCTGCAGTCACCCCTTCCCCCACTTATTTCAGTGCCATATTTACATGCGAGAGGAGGGCTCATTGGGCCTGTTAATGAATGATCTGCTTATAATGTCACCCCACTGAGACTGAACTTAATCATCATTAGGCACTTGTAGAATTTGAGCCTGTAAATTAATTTGCTCTCTGAAGCACTTGCAGCTCTTTTGCACTTTTTTTTTTAATTTCAACGCTTTCCCATCTGTTGCCTGATAATTGCTGAATGTACATAGTTTTAAAAGCGTTCCACTTGGATTTCTATGAAAGAGTACGGTGGAGGCCATTACAGAGTATGAATTCATTGTGCAGTTTTTTGGTGGGTCCTGAATATTCAATGCACCTTCATTTTGTCTGTAATTTTGCCTTTTAGGTTCTGAACTCAGACGTTTAAATCTGTGGATGTGTGCAGGAGTTATGGACCAGACGGCGTGGATCTCGGTGCGAAAGGATCGCCGGATGGGCGGGGGAGGTAAATATACCAGGCCCCCACCCACTCGGCTTGCCGGAAATAACAACAGGAAGTTCCGGACCCCAGAGGTCCAGAAACTAGCTCATCGGGTTTGTAGCACCAAGGTGGCCGCCCTCCTATGAGGCTCCCTGCTTGGGCCATGGGCAGCCTCAAATCTGCAGCATGATGAAACACGTCTAAGGTGGAAGAGGTGTGGTGCAGCGGCCAGGGTGCCTGACTCCAGACTACAGGGTTCACGGTTCGATCCCCGGCACCAGGGGCAGGGTAGCCCAGCACCATGTTACTCTGGGCAATAGCTCACTTAATCTTCCTGAGGGCCCCCAGCGCTGGGACACCACTTTGGAGGTAGCTGTGTGCATTACAAATACTGGTATTTATTTATTTATTCTAACGTCGCAAAGGCAAACACATATCTAATGACATTATCATTTCCAATAACAATAGCTCTAAATCTCGTAAATGTGAGACCTATTGCATAGCAAATGCTTGTTAAAACTGCCAGTGCTTGGCAGCGGCAGGACCCGGCCCACTTAAAACCCTAGTTGCTGAACTTCAGAAATTCAATTTTAAGCACTTACCTCCTTCGACTGCATGTGCAGTGCATTGCATTTTGGGAAACGTGCCACAAGGCGACTTAGGCTGGCAATAACCAGCTGTCGTATCTTAGTGCAGTCAGTCTTCGCCCACAGCGCCACATATTTCGCTAGTGTTTTGGCACTTCGACCTCCAGTGCCTGAGTGCAGCCCTTAATCACCGTTCATGTCAGGCAGGCCCTCAAGCACGGCCAGCCAGATGAGAGGAGACACTTTCTCTTTCACGCTCAGTCACCGAGTTGCTGCTACCACGCTAACATCTCCATTCTCCTCTAGAGATTCACGCAAGGAGCCGAGCATGAACAGAGCCCGGCACATGGTGAATCTTAAGGCGGAAGCATTCATAATAATAATAATCCACATTTGTAAAGCGCGAACAATCACCAGTAAGCAGTGGTCGAAGTGGGCGGGATCGGCAGGGCACAGCGTGCCCCTACTTCTTCAATTCCGAGGATTCTGTTCCCCTACTTATTTATTTTGAAAATGTGTCCCAGGACGCAATAAATCACCATTGCCTATAAATAAAGCTCGGCGTTCCAGGCGTTCTTTGGAAGACGGGCGGCAGAGAAGTAACAGGACTCTTGCCCAGAGAAGAAAAATACAGCGTCCACTTCTGCTCTGCCGCTTCAGCGCCCCCCCCACACTCTTTCCTTCTTCCCGCTCTTTCTGTCTAGCAGTTCTTCTCTTACTGAAGACCGTGACTTCAAGACGAGGTTCTCACTCGGTTTCCTCTCCTTTCTTTTATTTGCTCCCCTGTGAAATGGATCCACAAAAGAAACATTTTTTTGCTGGAAATGTCGTATTTCAATTCCAAAGTGCAGCATCTGGAATAAAAGGTTAAAAATATGAAAAAGAACTAAATAAAGTAAGACAGGGTGGTAGCAAACTGGCCAGATTGATTTTATTCACACCCAAACATTTTAGCACCACGTTTACAGAGTTTGCCAATGAAGCGCTATTTTTGTTTTCCCTGGACTTGGAACTAGTGCACCAATCCTGGAGGTACTGCAAAGTGTGGATTGGAAAACAAAATGTGTACTGAGGCTCTGCGTCCAGGGATGTGGTCTTTTTACCATACTGCTTATTTTTTGTAAGGATATAAGTAATGGACATTGAAATGGGTCCATTCAGGGCCCTGTAGTCATGTCCTTAACTTTTCAGGCAAAAGCACTCACTGATTTCTGAATAGCGAGTGTAAAAGCGTTAAGGTAACCATGTTGTTCCTGCTTAGATTTCACATGGTTTGCTAAATTTTGCATTCCCCATGAGGGTTTACCTTTTCCAGGATGTTGTTACTTTTTTTTTGTAGGCCGCATATTGCTCTTGTCTAGTGCGTCATTTAAATTGAGCCACATCCAGGTGTTTATAGCCGGCAGCAATTGAGTTGTAGTTGAAGGCAGTGTGAGTGTTTCTCAGTGGGGCAATATGGTGCTCAGTGGAGGAGAGGATGTGACACTATGGCCAGAGCTGCTGAATTTGGAACTGGGGAACCAGGTTCAGCCTTAATAACCAGTCCACCAGACCACTCTCCTGAGAGAGCACAATCCCATGCTAGACCTTAGAAGGCTTTGCAAGAGCTTAGAAGCCCTGGTGTCTTAGCACCAGCAGGTGGACCCTAGCAGTGGCAAGTGTGGATTAACCTTCAAGGTTTGTCCACCACAATCCATACTGAAGTTCACCTCCAGTCTCGCGGGCAGGCCTATGAAGCAGCACAGCCTAGAACAACAGTGACTGTCACTGTGGTCACAGGACTCATGAGAAGGGCCATCTCTAGGGCAGTGCAACCGGTGTGACCGCACCGGGTGCTGACTTTGGGTGGAGGCATTATGTTTGCAAGTATATTCAGGTTTTAAAAGCGCTTGCTGCCTCCTTCCTGGCCTCCAGCAATTTTCGGCAACAATAAAAATGTCTTGATGACTGGTGTTTAATGTTCTTCCTAGAGAGAGATCATTTTGTCTAGTGGAAGTTTTGATTCATGGAAAGTAGCTCAGAGGGTTAATGTGCCTGCTGCAAAGAACATGTACCATGCAGTTCACATAATGTTAATAGGTCAGCGGGCTACTGCTTTTGTCAGAGAGATCCTTTTGTTACTTGCAGTTTATAAGTTAAAATCCTAACATAGAACAGTGAGCTATTAACTTTCATCTAAGAGCTGCAATCAAACTGCAAGGTATAAATTAGAGCGTTGTGTTTTTTCCCCCAGTCTTTGATTATCCTAATGTTACAAAAAGTTTTCTTTTGGACAGAAATCAATTCTGATTATTAAAGAGAACCCCCAACCATGGTATTACGTTTTAAATTCTGAGTTAGTGTTTCTCCAGACCAATCACTATTAAACTATACAGTCTACTAGTATGGTTGACATGTGACTCCTACACCTTGTAGTCTTTAGTCTTATGTAACATTTTCTATACAGTGATTTACACACACATTGTCTCTGAGTAATGTGTATGATGTAAAGTGCTCTGTGACCCTACACTGGTATGTGTGGTGCTGTAAATCAAATTAAATTCATCTGAGAGTGTGGTTATGGAGAATTGAGGGGCACTGTTAAAGGGTGGTAGTGAGGGAATCCATGGCAGAGGTGGTCATTGGGGGGCAATAACAAACATTAATGCACAGGGCACCACCAGTGCTAAGGCCGGCCCTGCCCTTGAGGCCAGTCTGCCTCACCCACAGGTACCTCCATTTGCCTTGTTTCAGAAGTAGTAGCTGCAACTGTTTATGTTCAGGGAATTTGTAAAGCACACTTATACCAATGGTCTCTTGCCGCTGTGAGGAGAGGGAAGCTGTCCTCCAGGGCTCTAGCAGTAGGCAAGAGTAAATAGCCATGTTTTAAGTTTTTTCCTAAAACTGGTATTCCAGAATTAGTCTGATTTTTGTTGGTAGGGAATTCCAGAGTGTGGGGCCCAGTACCGAAAAGTGCGAGCCGCCCGTCCTCTTTCGCTTAAATCTCAGGATAGTCAGCATATTCATGGTAGCTGATCTAAGATTCCTTCTGGGTAAATATCTTGCGATCTTAGTGGAGATGAACTTAGGGCCTGTTTTGTGAAGTGCGTTAAAGACCATGCAACCAGTCTTGAACATAGACCTCTGGATCATAGGCAGCCAATGGAGCTCTTTCATGAGAGGTTTAGGTGGCAGTGTCTTGGTTGCTGTAAAACTAGCCTGGCAGCTTGATTTTGGATGAACTGTAACCTATGAGTTTGGTAAGCAGGGAGTCCCAGATAAATGGAATTGGCATAATCCAGCCGGGACATTATCAGGGCAAGAAAAATAGCTATGCTTGCCTCCCTGGAGAAAAATTTCCTGATTTTCTTGAAGGTCCTCAATCGATAAACGCATGAGGACGAGACCAGGTTCATCTGTTCCTGCATGGAAAGATTAGCATTTATCTTGATTCCCAAACTTTTGACTGCATTTTTGGGTATGGGAGGAGAGCCCAATGCAGCAGGCCAGTGTACAGGTGTCCACTGTTCTATTCTGTTATTAGAAATAATTACCTCTGCTTTGTCTGAGTTTATTTTGAGATAATTATGAGTCATCCTCTCCTTGATGAAAAGCATGGTGTGCTGGAATAGTTCCTACTCACCAGGGATTGGCAATGCAGAATTTGCACCCACACCAAACTAAGTTCACAAACTTCACTGTCTCTGCTTCATTCACAAGCACTTTTAACATGTGCTGCTTGCTGTGGGGCCACTGGAATTAATTATGCAGCAAAGGAGGACAAAATTACGCCACAGTGTTGATTAAATTATGCATTAAAAAATGGCTACAGTACGTCTATCTTTTATGCCAATGTGATATGTTTGTGTCTTGGTCTTGCCTTTTAAGATGTATTCCTAAATGGTGCTGTGTTCTTTATTGCAACCGAAAAATCAATCATAATTGGTTATAAAAAAAAAAATGACTGCAGCGTAATGCAGTATATTTTCTGATATTTTATTATTTTGACATCTGAAAAGATTTTGCCTTATTAGTACCAGTGTAACATACAAATGCAACAGCGAGAAAGGTGATCAGTCAACCTTTGCAATAAGCCATCCACTACGCAGCAAAACAAGTCACATTTTTTATTAACTTTTGATATGTTTGAGCTATAAACAATTTATTAGTTTAAATGGTCAGATCATGGAGCAGATCTTGCATTATGAGGCAAATATGGCAGAGCTATAATTATATAAAAAACATTTGCAAACTAGGATATTTTGCCATTCATGTTTGAACTGCTGTTGTGGAAAAAGGGAGAAGTGCTGATGGCAAACTCCATGTCTCGGCGACAAATGGCTTGTGCTTCCACATTTCATCGTATTTGGGACATTCTATGATTAGAAGCATGTCCCACTCTGTGAATGTGTTTTAATGTCAGTAACTCATCATAACCTTAAATAATCATGTGTATCCATTGGTTGATTAAACTGGGCAGTGAAATGCCAAACAAATATTAAAAATTAGGATGTTTGCGCATTCTGGCCACACCTTTGGCTCCGCCCACTGATCCAATCCTTGGGTTATTCCCACCCTATGATTCTCCACCCACAGTTCCCCTACTTTTTTCCCCCCACTTCCCGTAAGGGTCTCTCGGCACTTGGGTGACCAACCGTCCGTAAATTTCACAGACAATCCGTAATTTCGGCCGTCTGTCCGTTGTCCGTGAAGGATTCTTTAACGGACGCATTTGTCCGTAATTTTAACCGGGCACCGGTCGCACCACCCTAAAGCCGGCACAGCTTCCACCCACCTCCCTGCTTGACTCCGATGCTGTTGAGGTCGGGTGTAACAGACTTCGATGCAGCACCAGAGCTCAGATACCCAGCAGCATTGGAGAGGCTGAATTAGTGAAAGGGTGAATGGACCAATGAAATATTGAATAGATGGATAATGAGAGAGGATGGATTGATGAGTGAGTGGAGTGATGGATGAGAGAAAAGGTAAATAGCTGAATGTATGGGTGGAAGGGTAGCTGGATGGGTAAAAGGGTGGATGGATGAGTGAAAGGATGGATGAGTGAAAAGGTGGATGATGAGTGAGTGGGTGGATGGACGAGTGAAATTATGGATGGATTGATGAATTGATAAGTGCAAGGGTGAATGGATGGACGGATGAGTGAAAGGGTGGATGTAAGGATGGATGAGTGAGTGAAAGGGAGGGTAGATGGACAAAAGGATGAATAGATGAGTGAAAGGATAGATGGATGGGAGAAAGGATGGATGAGTGATAGGGTCAATGGATGGATTCATGAGTGGATGAGTAGATGAATGGGTGGGTGGATGGATGGAAGGAAGGATGGCTAAGTTAAAGGGTCGATAGAGAGAGAAAGGGAGAATGGATGGATGACTGAAAGGGTGGATGGGTGGAAGGATGAGTGACTGGGTGGATGGATGAGTAAGTGAAAGGATGGCTGGATGGGTGAAAGGGTAAATGGCTGGATGGATGAGTGAATGGATGGATGGGTAGAAGAGTGGATGGATGAGTGTACCGATGGATAGGGTGAAAGGGTGGATGGATGGATAATGAATTGATGAGTGAAAGAATGGATGAAGTGATGGATGAGTGAAATGATAGATGGAAGGATACATGATGGATAAGTTTGCAAATGGTTGAATATGTTTGGATATGGCTGGGCTTACTTATATACTACTGCGCGACCTCCTCTGATGTGTCTGTAAAACTTACCTATTGTCCTGAAGTTTTGTCCTGAATTTTGACCTCCTGTCCTGAATTAGTATCCTGAATTTTGACCCTTTGTCCTGAATTTTTACACTCACCGTCCTGAATTTGCACCAATGCCAGTTGGTCACCCTACTCGGCACTGGTGAGCGGGCCCTCAGGAAGATTAAGCAAGCTATTGCCCAGTGTCACATGGTGCTGGGCTAATCTGCGTCCGGCGCCGGGGATCGAACCATAATCCCCATATTCCGGAGTCAGTCGCCCTGACCGCGGCGCCACATCTTATCCTCATTCGCTTTTATTTTTAAGTGCTTCCTCTAGACCAGCGCCCCGAGGAGGAGAAAAATCACACACAACTTCTACCTCGGGCCTAAAGCTGATGAACGAGAGCATGCATGGCATGTGAATCTTCAAGAGACATGCTGCAAACACACACGAAACAGCCTAGCTTTGTGCGAGCACAGGGGACACCGCAGCTTTGAGTAAAGTCTAATATGGCCGAGAGCAGGAGGGTTAAAAAAAACGGATTTAGTATCTCAGCGGTGTCTAATAAAGGCCCAGGAGCTCTGGGTCCCTTGCCGCATTTTCTTGCTAACCAATGAAAATGTAATTGAGATTAGCAGTATATGCATTCAGTTCGAAAAAAAAGGTAACGAAAAGTTGCCACAATCAGGCCCTCCTGTAACCACGTTGGACTCTACTGTAGAAAAAGTGTAAAAAGCGAGAAAACAGAAGCAAATGAAGAATTCACAGTATTGAAACCAAATGGGAGTAGACTAATAGTAGACTAATTATGGGATATATTCAATTTTTCACAAATAGAATTAAGCCTGTCAAGGACTTCCTGGGATGATGACATTCAAAAGAGAAGTTTATTCCTCAGTAGCCTACGTCAAGGGTCTGATCTCAATAGGTTGCCCCGTCCTTTCAATTTATCACAGAAGTAGCATTTGTCACTAAAAGCTTCACCAGGCTAGAGAGATATATTTTGGGAAGGCTGCGCTTCCTAGTGTTATAGGACAGTTCTGTGTTTTTAGACCTTCACCCTCTCTATAAACCCAAGCTCTATATGGAAATGGGCGAACGACATTCCCCTCGTTTGTTGTCCCCCCTTCCCACTTTCACAACAGCTCTGGGAAATTCCGTTAAATGTACGGATTAGCCGAAGGGAGCCTGCCTGTGGCTTCAGGTGAAAACAATACCCAGTGCAGCGGGACTTGCCCTTTGACTTCTGTGGACTCCAACTGAATCACTATTGAAACCTAGGACCCCCCCCCCACCTAAGCAATCCGTACGATTTGAAACTCAAAACAATAAACACATTAATGTCATCAAAGACCACATGGCTAGAAAAAGGCGCAGTTGCGGCTCGTCATATAAAACTGACTTACTTATTCTTTTTTCGTTTTTCATTTGTCATTTCTCAGCAACTCCGTTTATTTGCTCCGACTTGGCGTCTTCCTGCTAAAGTTTGTGAATGCGCGATCAGATGGCCTGGACACATGTAGTAATGTTACATTTGGTTGGTCAAAATTGAAAAGAAACCTTTGCCAATAGGAGTGCGACTTGGGTATGAACTGGACGCGCTTGTCAGTGTATTATCTAAGTGCATCATGGGACTTGTAGTTAACTTGGATTTGGTACTAATCCCATATATTGAGTGGGAAATATTGGGCAACTGTTTTAACTAACAATTTAAACCATTATGGAAGGGGGCCGCGGCCTGCGTGTCCGCTGTGAGCGCGTGTGCGTAAGATCCTGGAAAAATGTGAATGCTATCGTCATTGATTCTGTGTGCACCAGTGTGCATGTATCACAGTACATGGGACAATGTGTTTGCTCTACCCCCGTATGCATTACAATTATTGTCGTATACCTTTTATTGCTGATTGCTTTTTCTCACACATTGGAAATGTTTGGGACTGGGAGACAAGTACAAGTGTGTAGGTGTGATTTATAATGTTACAGTGTAACCGTCACATATCGGTTTCTTGCCGACAACTTGCATGTCACTGCCTGGCATACGCCAGATCTAGTTATGCACACGGGAGGAAGGAAGCAATGCAGCTCATAGGTACCGGGAATAAGCAATTTCATGAAACAGATTAGGGGTGTGCACTGACGTGACAGGGGAATTGTCTAAAAAGGCTTGCTTTGCACACTGGTAAAAATAGGAAAGTATGTCCAACGGATCTCAAAATAACAGACTATTCAGCGAACAGTTCTTACAATACACCATGCTGAAGAAAGCATTACAAGGAGGTTGAAGGGACCCAATAGGATGAAATACTTCTATCCTTCCTCCATGGTGGACGCTTCCAAGTTAGAGCAGAAAACAGAAGAATTTAAAGGATTGTAGCAAATATTATCAAAACAACTATTTGCATACCTGCTAGTATTGCGTAATGAGTAAGGTCTCACATAGCGCTGAGTCACCTCCTGAAGGCCTGCAGGACGCATATCAGATGAGGCATTACTTTCCTCCACCCTGTTCATGCACACGGCTATATTTGGTGCTGTGAATGATGGGAAAAGGTGAAAAGCATCGTTGTCATTGCATTAACGTTAAAAAAGCATGACCAATTACTGTGGACTTAAAATAAAAACAACACAGTGAATGGTAATGCCATTTAATCGTCCCACCCCTGCTCTGCCTTGGAAGCACCCTGCCCAGCACACATCCAGGCTTTGCGCTCATGCAGTAGCGGCTGCTACCGGACCCAGGTGGTAAGCGAGGGGGATGGGGAACAGGGAACAGGACGAAAAAAGGAGTATTCTCGATTTATGTTGGATGATTTGTTGGAATAGTGCAAAGCTTTATGGGGGGCGTGGCTAAGATGGCCGCCAAGACGGACGTGTCTCGGTGAGGCTCCGTGATCGGGCTTTCACCTCACCCAGTTCCATGGAGCCCAGCTGAGTTTGGCCCGCGCCCGGTGGGTCCTGAAGGCATCGAGTGCCTGGCGCCGGCATTCACGCTGTGGACTTGGCACTATGAGGGCAGAAATCCAGCATTTGCGGCGGAGGGGCAGCACGGAGCAAAAGATGGCGCCTGCCCGGCCTGCTGCTGCCCGCCGCAGCGGTTGAACCAGCGGGGACCTGCGGATCTTCGGCGACGTTGGGTCAGACTCCTGGCAATCTACAGGTGGCGGGGCTGAGGCGGAAACACCGGTGGCGGTGGTGTGAGCTCTCCGACTCTCGGAGCGCTGTGCGCCCTCCTCCCGCGGTCGGCGGGGGCCCGGTGGGGCTGAGAGTGGATGCCCGCGCCCCACCTCTGTCACACCCGATGAGCAGCAAAGACCCCCCTACCTAGTCTTCATCGAGGAGTGGCGGCAACCAACACGACCCGGTGAGGATCGGAGGACGCGTGTTGCCGGGGAGCGCTGTGGCCGCCTACGTCGACGGTGGGGGGCTCGTCCGAGGAGCCGAGGGGCATGCCTCCTGTGATCCCGAATCGCCGCTGGGGCCTGGGGGAGCCCGCGAGACGGCAGGGACAGCCGGGTAAGAGACTCTGTACGTCGCGCCATCAACGAGGAGGGCAGCGGCCATTTCGCGACCTGCCTGACTTTAAAATGGCGGCCCCTCGGGACATCGCCTAACGGCCTGCAGGACTGCGTGGTGGGCCCTGGTGCCTGTGTCGACACCTACCGGAGCCTGGGGGCACCGATCCTGGTGCAAGACCTCCTAATTCATGCTTGCCTGGACATTCTGTGTGCGGAGAGGGGCTGAGGAGGTCGCAGGGTGCGCTGACCCAGACACCATCGTGAGGTGAGGACTCGGCGCGCGCCTGCACCCGGGCTGCCGCTCCTGGGGACATAGAGCGGCATTGACGAGGGGGGCCGGGAGGCGGAGAGACCTGACCCATGGAGCGTGAAGTCCTGAGCGGCGATATCTGGGAGCTGGCGAGTGTCCCCGGAGGGGCGGAGGCGACGCGAGGGGCCCTGGTGCTGCGACCTTCAAGTCTGCTTGCTGCGAGGGTGCTGCGCCGCTCGGCCGCTTGGAGTGGATGTGGGGATCGACCTGAGACGGAGGATGGGGCTCCTGCGGTTGGTGTCGAATTCATAGCCCTCACTGGACAGCGGGGAAAATCTGCTGACTGGGTGCTGGGGTGGGCAACTCTCATGGCCTGGCGGCGGCCGGGATACGTGCGCTGCCGGGGGGCCGCCCCTGGGTGCCGGCTGCGGCGGTGGCTGGTGCCCGGAGTCGCCGCTACTCTCTTTGAGAGGTTGCGAGCCCTGGGACTGAGGCAGAGGGCTGGACAGCCAATCGGAAGTCATGAATCTATCCTGCAGGGGACCCGGGTCTCAATGGGGGAGGTCCCCAGGAGCCACAATGGGAAAATCTAGATTGGCGGCGCCGGCTCCGGGGGTGGTGTTGGCGGCCTCGACCGGCCGGCCCGGGGGGACCTCCGGAACGGCTGAATCATCGGGGGAGCCCTCCCTGTCGGACAAGCTCGACAAGGTACTGGTGGCAATAGAGCAGTCGCGACTCTCCTTGGAGCAGCAGTTGGGCACCCTCACTACAGATGTCAACCTCCTCCGCGATGACCACCGCAAACTGTCGGACAAGGTTTCGGACAACGAGAAGGCGGTGGCAGACCTCCAACCGGCGGTGCGGGCGCACCAGGACTCGCTGCATATCCTCCTGGGTCGCATGGCTAACATGGAGGAACGTATCGATGATTTAGAGGGGAGGTCAAGGCGCTGCAATATTCGCGTTCTTGGGTTACCAGAGGGAATCGAGCGCTCAGATGCGGTGGAGTACATAGAGACCTGGACTAAATCATTCACCCCCAGCGATGATCGCACGGTGTATTTTTCCGTCGAAAGGGCGCACCGTATCCCGGCGCGTCGCCCGCAGCCGGGTGCCCCGCCGCGTCCCTTGCTGGCCAAATTCCTACACTTCAGAGATCGGGATGCGGTGCTCCGGGCGGCCCGACAGTCGGGACCACTTCGAGTCAAGAACAGGACAGTCATGATCTTTCCAGACTACTCAAGGGCGGTCCAGCGCCAACGGGCGTCCTTTCTGGAGGTGAAGAGACGTCTGTGGGCGGAGAAAATACAATACTCCCTGCTCTTCCCGGCGCGCCTGAAGATTATACACGGAGGCGCTACCCACTTCTTTGCGGTGCCAGATGAGGCGCACAACTGGGCAGACCAACATTGCACTGGGGGTCATCGGGCGGAACGCGCCCAGGAGAACCGTATGAGATCGGATGGCCCCAGGAGACAACGCTTGCGGCGACGACATCATCCTGGTGCCCCTGTGACGCCTCCACAACTCTGGGCTCCCCGGACCTGGAACAGATAGTGCGGGAGCGGCGCCATGCCCTTAAGACAGCGGCGGGCCTGTGTCCGACCTCTCCGGCAACGGACATTGAACGAGCCCCCCATCTCTTCACGTCCGAGGAGGAGGGGGACAGTGAGGCGATGCAGTCGGGAGTGGACTTGGGAGCTTTGCCCTCGGTCAACCCGCGAACAGCAGATGATCTGATATGACTGAACTCTGGCAGAAGATGGAGGGGTTGTCCTGGGGAGGGGGTATCCTCAGCTCATGAAATTGTTGGTCTTGGCATTGCATGCATCTCCGTAGGGACTTGGATCGGGGTGTCCCTGGTGTGGGTCAACATGCCCTGAGCTAGCCATAGATAGCGCGCATAGCCCATACGTTGAGCCCTCGGCGGACATGAGTCGTCACCCCCTTGAATACGTTGAGGCTCTCGTGTTATTTGAGAGTAAGTTTGGACGTATCGTCTTTGACGATGGGTCCCCCGCATTGGGGCAAGTTATGTTTATCTCAGCCCAGTTTTCCCTCTCCACGAGTCGAAGAGCAGCCGCATTGCTACACTAAAGGTGCGGGAGGGGGCCACGGGGAGTGGAACCGGGTATAACCTGGGGAGCCCGCTAACCCCTCCTACGCTATGCGGTAGACACCTGTATTGATGGCACATACGGGAAAAATCACAATCATCACCTTGAACGTGCGCGGCATGCATACCGCGCGCAAGTGATACTCCACATATGCATACCTTAAACGCCACCACGCACACATTGCGTTTCTACAGGAGACGCACCTCACTGCTGGGGAGGTGGCGAAATTGCGCAGGCGATGGCGGGGGACCATATGCGCTACAACTTATTCGGCCTTTGCCCGAGGTACCCTTACCTGGGTCCGTCCCGGGGTCCCTTTTCAGGAACAGTCTCACATAGTAGACCCAGACGGCCGATATGCACTCATGATGGGCCGGCTGGATGGTCAGTTAGTACTGCTGGGCAGTATATATGGGCCTAATGCCGAACAGCATACATTTTGGGATACACTGTCTACCCCCTTAAGCACGTACACGCAGACACCCTGGATCCTGGGGGGAGATTACAACTGTGTGCAAGTCATAGCACTCGATAGGTCCTACCCACCCCATCCAGCATCCCCCGTAGTGACACAGGCACAGCGATTTGCAGCATGGGCACGGCACTGGTCCCTGGCGGATGCTTGGCGAACCCGGAACCCTACCGCCAAACTATATTCGTTTCACTCCAAACCGCACGACCTTCGCGTGCGTCTGGACAGTTTCCTCTGTTCCCCCACCATCCTCCCTATCGTTACTGACACTGATTATTTGGGCAGAACCATATCAGACCACGACGCGCACATGATGACTCAAAAACTGATACAGACTCAAAGAAAACCGAAATACGCTCTGGTACGGGGGTATACTGGTTAAAAACAAAGATAAAATGTAGACTACCAAAATCACTGATTTGAGAGGTTTGCCACTGGGAGGAACAGGGGGGGGGAAACTGGTAGCGATAACTAGCATGTTTTTACCCTTGGACAATGAGAAAGAGAAGGGGCTGGAGATGGTAATACAAGGGCAACCGGGTGAACAAAACGGGCTGGCTGCTGGTGAAGAATTAATTGATAAGAATAATCCTCAGAATACTCATCTGGATATTTCACCGGATCATTGGAGGAAGGAAGGCCCTCTTGGGGGTCATGCTGTTATAATACTGTACTAGGAATGCCTGAAGAACTCAATAGGGCCCTCCAAAGAGAAGATAATGACAAGGAAGAAATCCTGGATAAAGACAGATTCCCCAAGGTAAGTGTAAATAACCCGACTGAAGAGACCTCAGCGATGGTATATAAACCCGAGCAGACGTGCGAAGGGCAACAACATGATCTCAGTGAAGGGGCTATTCAGAAAAGGAGCCAAGAGGTGGGATATCTTTACCCGGACTCCTTGGAGAAATTTTACCCTCTAAATGAAGAGTCAGTAGACTCAGAGTTTGAACTTTCAAGTAGTGGGGATTCTTCCACGAGCAACTACAGCCAGCAAGGGGAGAGAAGGATACCTAAGAGAACCAAACGGGTGTCAGAAGGGAAAAGGAGCAACTGCAAGAAAACGCTGGGAGAAGAAGAAGGAGAACTAGGATGGGACTATTCAGCAACACAGTTGTTACCTTCTAACAACTCAAATGAGAAAGGAAAACTCACTAGAGAACAGCCAACTGGATTGGCCACACAGAAAGCTTATGGTGAAGCCATAGAGCCTTCCCTTTCGCTGATCTTTCAATCCTTAAGATCGTTCCGAGGTGAGGTCAAAACTGAAAACCGCCAAGCACGGCTAGCCTCAAAGAAGCTACAAGGTACAATGCATAAATTGGGAAAAATTGCACAGAGATTGCAGAGAGACTAAGTGGGGTAGAAAAACGCACAGAAGATCTAGAAAATACTGTGGACACTCTGAAGGAACAGGCGTCCTCGCAAGAAAATACACTGAAGGATGTAATGTGGAAATTAGAAGAGGCAGAAAATCGCCAACGCAGCAATAACCTGGGGCTGTTGGGAATACCAGAAAATAGCGAAGGCAATGATATTAGGACATTTACAATAACCCTGCTGAAAAATTCCTTACCAGAATTAGCACACTGGGAGTGGGATAAGGAAATTCAACGGGTACATAGATTTCCTTTTGTCAATATCCAAACGCTCTACGAAAACTCAGGTGTACCCTCGTCTTATTTAATATACTTTGGAAATATCTTGCTCCGACAGGCCGTGTGTGAAGAGGAAGTGGGAGAACTTCTCCTTTTTTGCAAAACCCGACTATGCACATGCCACGGTGGAAAGGAGATGGAGAATCAGACAACTTATAACTCCTTTTCAAAAAGCCGGAGCTACAGTCTTCCTACAGAATCCAGCTATGCTAAAAGTAATCTCTCAAGGGCGGAACTATTATTTCACATCTGGAATGCAAGCCCAGAAACTGTTAGAAGAGATCTCAACAGGGAAGAACAGGACTACCGAGAGTAAATAAATAATATTTGATATACCACTGTGAGGGATTAAGGAAGCAGAGTTTAAGATATCTCGTATATTGTAATGTGGAATGATTTGGTTGGTTGAAATGTTTACTTAGCTAGGCCTCAAAATGAAAATATGTGTGGGTTGCAAAATTGCTTTCTTAGTATAACAAGGTTTTTTTTTCTTTTTGCTGTTGTTTGTGATTTTTAGCACGGGAGGAAGCGGGGGTGGAGAATGGTGAGGTTGATCCAGACTCTGTCACACAGGCTCAGGATTGAGCCTGATTGCCCTAAGAAGGGTAGGGGAGGGGGGTGGGAGTGTGGGTGGGAGAAGGGAGATCTCAGACAGAAGACAGATATAAATTATGCAACCAAGAAAAGTGAATTATGGTATAAGAAGCAGATTAAAAACCAGGAATGGCATAAAGGGATGGTAATCCTAAAGGAGAATAATAAGCAGTCAGGTAAAGATATCGTTTTTAATGGTTAGACTGAAGATTCTCACCATCAATATTTGTGGTCTTAACGATCCGAAAAAGAGACAAAGTGTGGCTGTAGGTTTCCAAGCAATAGGGGTTAATATTATTTGTCTTCAAGAGGCACACATCGAGGGGTCACAACGGCACCTACTTAAAACCCTAAAATATAGATTGATTATGGCAACAATACAGGGTACAAGGACCAGGGGGGTCGCCGTTCTGGCAAAAGGGAGTGAGATACAATTTGCTAGGTCATCGGCTGATGAGTATGGGCGATGGGCAATTACAAAATGTCAATATAACAATGATAAAAAGATGACAGTATGAACAATATACGGAAGTGTTATGAATGACCCGAGCGTATTGGAATTTGTCTCCAATGAACTAGCCCATTGGCCACTCCCATTGTGGCGATTATAATCTAAACCTCCCGTGTGATTGGTCATTAGATCCTGGATTTAGATACAAGAGGAGGAAACCCAAAGTAATGCAGGCCCTCAAAGAATTATGCCAAACCCATGGTTTGATAGACTGTTGGCAAACAAAACATCCAAGTGATCCAGGCTTTACGATTTTCTCTAATCCACATGTAAAATTTGCTAGATTAGATTATATGTTTTTTTCTAATACCATAAATTCTAGTTGCTCAATAGACAGATTACCACGGGTTTTATCGGACCATAATCCTTTAATTATTAACCTAGTGAGTGGAGGAATGAACAGTGAGTTGAAATTCTGGACCTTTGAGAGAGCTTTGTTGCTATATACGGAATATTGCCAACATATGAATAAATGGATACCAGAGTTCAAGGAGGATACCATGGGTAGCACCTCGATTGAGGTGGTCTGGGACACTATGAAAGTGGGAATAAGAGGGGAGACGCTATGATTTTCACTAAAGCTTAATAAAAAGTCTAAACAGGAAATGGGGGCACTACAAAGAAATCTGGCTATATTCGAGGAGGGCCTGATAAGGGCTGTACAAGAGGGATGGGAAATTGAAAGGGAATTAAAATTGGTGTCAATCGCTAAAAATGCTTCTACCGATATTTTTACGGAATAAGCGATAATTAAGGCAACAACAAATAGAGAAATTACGTATGAGCTGAGCGAACAAGTCGGTCATCAATTGGCAGTACGAACTAGACAACAAAATACAGTCAACTTAATAAGGGAGATTAAAGACCCGAGATATGGACGAAAGACTGATTCTAAAGAGATAAGAGCTGCATTTCAAAGATACTATCAAGATTTATATGAGGAGACGGGTTTACGACAGGATAAGATTGAGCAATATCTAGATCAGACCACATCCCTAAGATTAGGGGAAGAGGATCAAGACAGTTTGGATGTTATACCACAGTGGGAAGACATTTTACTTTCAATGAATAGTCTAGCTAAGGGGAAGGCAGCTGGGATGGATGGAATACCCACAGAGTTTTATGTGAATTTCTTCAAGCCACTAAAGATAATCTTAAGTGATCTATTCATTCATATCTTTCAGGGTGGTCGACCCCCGGGATCATGGTCTCGTGCTAAAATCACGGTTTCTTAAAAAAGAACAAAGATGCTACAGAACTCGGATCATATCGTCCCATCACCCTGATTAACGGTGACTCAAAAATCTATTCGAAACTATTAGCCAGTCGTTTGGCACCAATTATTCATAAAATTGTATCTGGTCGTCAGCATGGGTTTATCCCAGGGAGGTCTACTACCGACCATGTTCAAAGAGTGATCACACTTTTTGACATTGCTGGAGACCCTATGGCACTCATACTGCAGGATGCTGAGAAAGCCTTTGATAGGGTCTCCTGGAAATACCTTTGGACAGCAATGTCAAGAAATGGTATAGGGGAGCCTTTTATTAAAGCAACCCAAATGCTATATACAACACCGGAAGCTGTAGTAATGGTAAATGGGTCAGTCTCAGAGAAGATAGATATTACTAGAGGGACAAGACAGGGGTGCCAATGCTCGCCCCTATTATTTGCAATATCAATTGACCCCTTTATCTACAAACTCGAAAATAATTTGTTAATTCCACCAATATGGTCATGAACTTGGGATACTAAAACACTGGCTTATGCGGATGACATAGCGTTAGTTACTAGCGATCCAGTCGCCGCAATGGGGGGTAGTTGTAGGAGAAAGTTGGCAAAGCAGGTTTCGTTTTTGGGTAAAATTATTTCTTCTTAATATGGAACGCCTTAAAGCTATGGAGTTTCCTGCAGCTCCAGCACGTGGGGGGACCAACCAAGTTAGTCAGTATGCAAGTGACATCATGGCATATGCCATCACAGCCCATGATGTCACAATGCCTGACATCACACGTGACATCAAAGTAAGTGACATCACAAGAAGTGACATCAGATATTAGGATCTCACACATTTGTTTTTATTAGGTATATCATGCATTATGAGATTTGACAAATTAGAATTTTCTTCAGGGTTGTGGTAAAAAAGTGGTGCAATCATGACACAAAATCTGACCCTCAACCAATTTTACATTTTTTTTTAAACCCTGCCACAAAGAAATTGACAACAAGGAGAAGCATTGTGGTAGATCTGTTATGCTTAATTGGTTGCAAAGTCTGCGTTTTCTATAATTTTATGGGGTTAAGACATCTGCTGCAGAGGTGCCCAGTAAATATGTGAAAATAATAATTGGTGAAATTACACTGGAGGTTAAACTATTTATTGGAGAGATCTCCAGTTTGTGTATTCTCAGATCTGTATCAAAGTAGTAAAGGTTAACGTGTCTCGTGCAAAGCACATCATGTGATATGCAGATGACTGCTTTCTTTTTATGCAGCTAGGTTAATGGGTTACTGCTTTGAATACAGGGATCCTTTCATTACTTGCAGTTCATAAATAGTAAGCCTTCTAATATAGCACAGTGAGCTATGCAGGATATGTGACTGCTACACCTTTTAACCCTCACTGACTCATGCAACACGTCTTGTACATTGATTTACACACTTGCCTGATTTATTGTCAATGTGTATGTTATGTAAAGCGATCTGACATTCTGCATTGGAATAAGTAGCGCTAAAAAAGAAATAAAATATTGCTATTTCAATTGTGTGTAAATTCTGGGACAGACCAACACATTTCCCATTCTAACAGTTCATGCACTCACATTCAATAATTGAGGAGAATTGACCAAAACTGGGGAGAGGATGTGGCCTAACGGCTAAGGCGGTTGACCTCAAAGCTGGGGAACTAGGTTTGACTCTCGCCAGGGACGCTCAACATCTTGTGATTCCGGGTAAATCACTTAATCTCCCGCTGCCTAACACAAAAAAAAGGAATGTGTCCATCTGTAACGCAACTAGTGCTCATTTAAAGCGCTCTGATACCTTTGGTGCTATATAAAACTCCCCCCCAAAATAAATAAATAAATAAAGGGACTGGACAAACTCAAAAGCATGCCTCTCTTAAGTACTGTGAAGAGATAACAAACTGTGTACTTTTGTTTCCTCTCCGTTGCATTAAATTTAAGTGTGAGGTCCCAGGCCACTCGATCAAAAGGAGGCCTGATGGCCCCTTCACTTGGCCTTTCTTTTTGGCCCAGCTGGAGGTGAAAATAACAAAGCCCCCACCCGCCTGTACGTTGCTGATGGGAATGAAAAGCAGACAATGTGTAGGTGCTGCTGAACGTGTCCAGGTGTCTGAAAATGTTCAAGTTCAGAATAATTCTGTGGTGCCCAACTTCTTGGCAGGGTGGACAGAGTTCACCCTGTGAAAATAGTGTGTGGATGCCGTGTACCCTGGTTGTTGTCTTTCAGTGGCTGCATGGTTGCTTAAGTCCAAGTCCTGGTGGTTCACAAATAGAAACTAACCTAGACCTTTACTGGCACATCTGCTAATGTAACTGACAGGCTGAAACCCTGAGCAGGAAACCAAATGGCCTTCTCAATCATTCAATCAATCATTTGCATTTATAAGGCGCGCTACTCACCCGTAGGGGTCTCAAGGCGCTGGGGGGGTGGGGGGGTCAGTGCTCGAAGAGCCAGGTCTTGAGCTGCCTTCTGAAGGAGAGGTAGTCCTGTGTGGCGCGCAGCTGGCTGGGAAGAGAGTTCCAGGTCTTTGCTGCCAGGTAGGAGAAGGACCTGCCTCCGGCGGTGGCTTTGCGGATGCGAGGCACGGCTGCCAGGGCTTGTCCGGTCGAGCGTAGGGTGCGAGGAGCGGTGTAGAAGGAGACGCGGTGGTTGATGAGTTTTGGTCCGATATTGTGCAGGGCTTTGTGTGCATGGGTGAGGAGTCTGAAGGTGATCCTCTTGCTGACTGGAAGCCAGTGAAGTTTCTTCAGGTGTCCGGAGATGTGGTGGTGGTGAGGTATGTTCAGGATGAGTCGTGCGGCCGTGTTCTGGATTCGTTGTAGTTTCTTCTGTAGCTTGGTAGTGATGTACAGAGCGTTTCCATAGTCCAAGCGACTGGTGACGAGGGTGTGGGTGACGGTCTTCCTGGTGTCGGTGGAGATCCAGCAGAAGATCTTGCGGAGCATGCGGAGGCTGTTGAAGCATGCCGAGGTCACCGAGTTGACCTGTCTGGTCATGCAGAGGGATGAGTCCAGGATGAAGCCGAGGTTGCGTGCGTGGTCGGTGGGTTGGGGAGTGCTGCCTAGGGCGGGGGGCCACCAGGAGTCGTCCCAGGCGGTGGGAGTAGGGCCGAGGATGAGGACCTCCGTCTTCTCTGTGTTAAGTTTGAGCCGGCTGTCAGTCATCCAGTGCGCTACTTCCTTCATGCCTTCGTGTAGTCTGGTTCTTGCTGAGGTGGAGTTGTTGGTGAGGGAGAGGATGAGCTGGGTGTCTTCGGCGTAGGATATGAGGTTGAGTCCGTGTTTTCGTGCGATGTTCGCCAGGGGGGTCATGTAGATGTTGAAGAGGGTTGGTCTGAGGGAGGATCCTTGGGGGACGCCGCAGATGATCTCCGTAGTAGTGGATCTGAAGGGGGGAAGGCGGACTCTCTGGGTTCTTCCGGAGAGGAAGGAGATGATCCATTCCAGGGCCTTGCCTCTGATGCCGGCGTTGCAGAGGCGACGTATTAGGGTACGGTGGCAAACCGTGTCGAAGGCTGCAGAGAGGTCCAGGAGTATGAGGGCCACGGTCTCTCCTTTGTCAGTCAGAGATCTGATGTCGTCCGTGGCTGCGATGAGGGCGGTCTCGGTGCTGTGGTTAGCTCTGAAGCCGAATTGTGAGGGGTCGAGTGAGTCGTTGGTTTCCAGGGCGGTGGTGAGTTGAGTAGATGTTGCCGAGTAGTACTTCTTGCAAAATTAATTCACATAACATTTTAGACTTTGGAGTGTATTTTCTTCCAAGGCGAGGGGTTAGCAGACCAGTGGCTCTTACAATCAGTACATATACTCTAATCAGTGGTCGAAGTGAGGGAATAAGTTGGGGATCTGTGGGCGGAGAACGAGAGGGTGGGAATTACCTGAGTATTGGGTGAGTGAGTAGAGTAAGAAATATGGCCAGAAAGAGCAAAGCATCCTAATTTTTTGTATTTGTTTGGCATTTCATTGACCAGTTACAGTTTATAACATTATTCGAGTCAACCAATGGGTACACATTTTTATTTAAGGTTTAATATGAGTTATTGACTTTAAAATACATTCACAAAGTGAGCTACATTTCCAACCACCATGAATGATTGCCGTGGCCCGTCACTGAGGAGGCCCAGCAGGGCTAATTTTATATCTATGGCCACAAGCACTGCACTTCTTACACAATTTACCTCGCTGGCAAGTTGCCGTGCTCTGACAGCTGGGACGTGATGTAACTCCCCCTCCCCCCATTTGGTAATCAATGAACAGGATGTGCCAGATACGAAAGACAGCAAGGGTTACAAGGTGTAGGAGTTGCATGCCTTTCATAGCTCCTTGTATTTTATTGAAAGGACTACAATTTATGAAGTGCAAGTAACAATATGTTGTTTGTGTTAAAATCTGAATCCCACTTACAAATTTACATTAAATAAAAATCTGGCATCTGCATGTTACATAATGCGCTTTGCAGGAGACATATTAACTCTCTATGCTACTCAAATGAAAAACTGCGACTAGACAAAACATGGATCCCACCAGCAAATACATTATCCTCCAGAGTTTTCTTACCATTATTATTATCACCTGAGACTTAGGGGTATATGTACAAGGAAAATGAGCATTCTGGATGTTGTATTTAACGCAGTCATAAGACATACATTGGATCCTAAAGGGGTGATGCTGAATGGACTAACTCTGAACTGTTCTATGGGGTGCATGTTCCCAGAGTGCTAAGTATGCAAAATGTTGTACTCTCACTAAAAAAGAATGTGGTTTGGGCAATGAAATGGTGTAGACTTTTTTGAATAATTGTATTCTAGTATTAAGGGTTTAACAACTCCCACAGTCAAAAGCAATCTTTCATACGCCTTATTTATTTATTTTTTTCTCATGCTTAGGCTAGTATTCATTTTGTGTTCTGTATTTGATCAATAAAAAGTGCATTAGAATCCATTAGATAGGGCTGTTGATTATTGTAGGTTAATTATGTAGAAAATGTTATCTTTGCATGCTGGGAGGGACATTTTATTGGGATTAACAGTTAACAGTACTTGTAGTGTAAAATGCAAAGGGGAAAGCAGGGTTCTGTCTGCTTGCTAAAAATTTGAGTCCGACATGGAAAGTTGAGTAAGCATGAGGGGTAGTCCATTGTGATGTATTCATTTTTGCTGTTATCAATAAGATGTTCTTGCTTATTATAAACAGATTGAAAGCTAGAGCATACCTCGTAGTACTCCCTGAATATGAGACAGTCCCCACCCTTAGGCTCATCCTCCATTTCAAACCTTGACAAATCCCCCTCAGACTCAATTGTGTCAGCCTTTGAAAAATGGCTTGCCCCAGCTCTGAGTCAACACCACTTAGTATCTCCTTTGGTTTTACTGGTGTTGTACCCTGAAATAATTAAATGATATCCTTGGACATGCACAAAGTAGAGGTATGCTACCAGGATCGGCCCATGCAGGTAAGAGCAGTAGGGCAGGGTGGGGGGTAGGGATTCAACAGATGACGCTGAGGGAAATTAAATAAATATTTAATTTCCCTTTTGTCGTAGTCTGTCAAATCCCCCCACCACGCCTCATTGCTCTTACCTGCACGGGCCACTCATTTATGCTACATTATCCATTGCCAGGAGGCATTTCTAAATAGTATTTTGTTATTTCTTAGTACATGATTGTCAGTGAGCTAAGGACAATGATTGCATTTTGTCTCTTGCAATTTGAAGTAGTCATCCGGCCTCGTCCTGACATAATTCATTGATCTGCTCCCAGCTGACTTGGCAGTTTAATTATTGCAAGAAGGGTAAGTGGGCACAATACAGAAAAATATACAGAAAAGAGTGCCAGTTAGATCCTGAACTAATAAGATGGCTTGTCCCTGTAAAAACAGATAATAGCAAAGCAGTATGCAAGTACTGCCATACATATTTCAATGTCCATTATAAAGATTTTAAGAAATATGCAACAACCATGAAACATCACTCACGCTGTAATGCAGCGAGCACATCAATGGCATCCTTTGTGCAGCCCATCCCTTAGATATCTAACAACCAAAAAAGAAGAGAAATCAGGTTTGCCATACAAACTGATTGTTGTACATCCATTAATAATATAGATGGGTATGATGACATTTTAAAAGATGAATTCCAGCCTTCAGAATGCACCGCACCAAATGTACAGCACTAATTAATTGTGTGTTGGGTCCATGTTTCAAAGGAAAATTGCTGAAAGATATTGGAACATCACCATACTCTTAATTGGTTGAGGAATCAACTGACATTGAAGTAAAAAAAACTGCTGTGAATTTGCGTAAAATATTTCATCAAAATGTTTAACAAATTCGTAAGCACCTCCCTTGCCCTGGTAAATTTCAGATCAGGCCTGTTCCGAAGATATAGAAAATGCAGTCCTAGACTTGATTGAAACTTGTAACCTTGAGATTAGAAATGTTTGCAGGCAAGCATCATGCGTGGGAAGCCCCACTCCACATTCACCTTGTTGCGAGATAAGCAACCTTCTTTGCAATTTGTGCGCTGCATTTGCCACTTACTTAACATCATTGCTAAGAAAGCAATAAGGAGCATTCCTAGCAAACTAGAATTCATGATCAGAGAAACTTACAACTGGTTTTCCCACTCACCAAAACACCTGCCTGACTATGCAGATTTGTATCTCACATTGGATGGAGGCATGCCCCTGAAATTAATTTCACCTCGCAAAACACAGTGTCTAGTGATGGCAGATTGTGTAAAGCATTTAATGAAACAATATGATGCCTTAAAATTACACTTTTTCACAGCATTCTATGTAGACCAATGCTATGCAGCAAGGATACTCCAAGAAATGTATTACAATGAGACAAATCTACTTTACCTCACTTTCTGAAAACCAGTATTCCAAGAAAAAAAGGTAGTTAACAAAATCTTTCAGCTAGGATCTGGGGATGCACTCCACATTTTCCGTGATCTATATACGCTGTACTTGTCCACACTAAAAAAGATAGTAAAATTAAGTTTTTTCACCTGTAATCATCAAGAGCAGTTGCAGAGCCTAGATTTACAAAGTTCTGCCATTTATCTTTCTCAGGATGATGCAGATCTTGGACTCACTTTCCGAAACAAGCTGGAAGAAAGTGAACTTCCCTCTGCTTCAAAGGATAGCATTGTGACAAGGTGCCTGGAGTTCATGAAAGTATTGGTGTGTGAATATCACGCTCGTTTTCCCGAGTCTCTCAGGATGTTTACAAAATTTGAAGTTTTGAGTCACCAAAAGTACTTGCAGATCCCAAACCACCAGTAAGGATGCCAGATAACGTTTTCACTTATCAATTGGAAGTCCTGGAGTCACAATGGAGAACTGGATCCTCATGCTCATTTCTTAACACTTCAAACATAGAGTCTTTCTGGATGGAAGTGTATAACTACACCAATGCTGCTGGCAACCTTTGCTTTCACTAGCTTGCAATGGGTGCTCTAAAGATGTTGACTCTCCCAATATCCAATGCTCATGTGGAAAGAGTATTTTCTCATATGACGCTGCTGAAAAATGATAGATGGAACAGAATGGGCCTAAAACTGCTATCAAATATTCTCTTTATTACGTTTGGGCTGAAACGCTTTGCAATCAAGTCCTATTAATTTGTGCCACCCCCACAATTGTTTGCAAAATTTAACAGCAGTATGTATGATTAAACTTGCAAAAGTCAGTGCCATCACTCCAGGGATGCATGCAGCTCATGTATGTTACCTGCAGAAGAGACACTCCGCCCGCTTGCTACTGGCATGACTAGAAGAAGACAGCTACTGACCGGACGAAAAGAACACTTTATCAGACCTGCTATTGCCACTGTGAACCCCAGAACACTGCATGACACTCCTGCTGGAGCCAAGCCCAGAAGAGGACCATTCTCCACCTTCTCCTACTTTAAGCAACCCACATTAAAGTAAAAAAAAACTGCTGTGCATTTGGGTAAAATATTTCTGCAAACATCGGAACAATTTCGTAAGCACCTTCCTTGACATGGTAAAATTGGATCAGGCCTGTTCTGAAGATATAGCAAATGCAATCCTAAACTTGCTTAAAACTTGTAACCTTGAGATTGGAAATTTAGTTGGCATAGTCACAGATGGGGCAAACGTCATGTGTGGGAAGCGCCACTCAACATTCACCTTGTTGCGAGATAAACAACCTTCCTTGCAACTTGTGCGCTACTTTTGCCACTACCTTAACATCATTGTTAAGAAAGCAATAAGGAGTATTCCTAGCAAAATAGAATTCATGACCAGAGAAACTTACAACTGGTTTTCCCACTCACCCAAACGCCAGGCTGACTATAAGGATTTGTATCTCACATTGGACGGAGGCATGTCCCTGAAATTAATTTTGCCTAGCGAAACACAGTAGCTAGTGATGGCAGATTGTGTAGAGCATTTACTAGAACAATATGACGCATTAAAATTACATTTTTGCACAGCATCTTATGTGGAACACTTCTATGCAGCAAGGACGCTCAACGAAATGTATCATGATGAGACAAATCTACTTTACCTTTATTTCTTAAAGCCAGTGCTTTAAGAAATAAAGGTAGTTAACAAACTCTTTCATCTGGAATCTGGGGATGCACTCCACATCTTCTGTGACCTATACACTATGTACTTGTCTTTATTTAAAGTACTGGTGGGTGAATTTCAGGCTTGTCTTCCTGAGTCTCTCAGCATGCTTAAAAAATTAGACTTGTTGAGTCCCCAAAAAGTACTTGCAGATGCCAAACATCCTGTAACTGATTTACCAGATATCCTTTTCACAGACCCATTGGAAGTACTGGAGTCACAGTGGAGAAGTGTATCCTCATCATCATTTCCTGAAACTTCAAAAATAGAATCCTTTGGGATGGAAGTGTAAACATACACAGATGCTGTTGGTAACCATTGTTTTCACGTGCCTAAAATGGCTGCTATGAAAATTTAGACTTTAACAATATTCAATGCTCATGTGGAAAGAGTATTTTCCCAAATAACACTGCTGAAAAATAATAGACTGTGCTATTGGCATGTATTAGCTTCAGGATTACCACAGTTATGCCAGTACAGATGGAGATATTATCGTTTGTCTCTTGCAGATGAAACAAACCTGCTTTACTTAACTTTCTTAAAGCCTGTTATTCAAGAAATAAAGGTAGCTAAAATCTTTCTGCTAGAATCTGGAGAGGCATGCCGTATCTTCCGGGACCTATCAAATCTGGGCATGTCCAAACTGAAAAGGATACTTCAAATCTTTTCACCTGTAATCAAGAGAAATTGCTCCACCTTGATTTACAAATGGGGTTGTGGGCAAAAGAAGAGACAAAATTTACTACAGATATAATAAAGGATTTCCTGACCCTTGATCATAGTATATCCAAAATCTACTAATATACTGTATGATAGATTTTGATAAAGGGGACCCGACATCTATATAAGACATCAGTAAAAATGAGTTGAAGTTAAGATATATCTCGGCCAGGGACTGTGATAGAACTGATGAGGCTAAACAAAAATATAGTGTTAGCACCTATTGTCAAATCCCTTCCGTGCTGGGTACACAGACATATCTTACAATGATAGGAAATACCAAACACAGATTCTATTTAACAAGATTAAGATTTGGCACAATACACTATATAACCGCATTTAGTGATAAAGAAAAGGGACCTTCTAACCTACCAAACAGCCCATGTAATGGAAAAACCCCTCAGTCCACAATACATTTCATATTATTCTGCACCTTGTATAGCGATATTCAGAAATCTGTTTTAAAACCACTCTTCCTAACTAATAAGGCTGTATAGCTATAAAAATGCCTTCAACGTCCTATGTAGCTTGGATAACATGAAGACTGTGTACACTGTTATCCGCTTCATAGTAAGGGCGGTTAGGAAAAGAAAGTAATTAGCATATTTAGATGTGTTATCATATGAGAAACCTGATGAGAGTAATTAGTTGCGTTATAAACAAGTGCGGACATCACATTTTTAGACTTCCTTTAGTCACTTTTGTACAGTGGTTTTAATATGCACTTTTGCACAGTATGCATTTGCGAGCACAAAGTCCACTTTATCCTGAATTTATTGTATTTTGGTGTAAATGAAGATGTAAAATTTTGAGATAAATAAGTGCAGACATCAAATTTTTCGACTTACTTAAGTCACTTTTGTACAGTGGTTTTAAAATGCAGTTTTGCACATTATGCATTTGCTCGCACAAAGTCCACTTTATCTTGAATTTATTGTATTTTGGTGTAAATGAAGATGTAAAACTTGATATAAAGTATTTTAATGAATTTGTAAAATATAAATTGTTTATATTTCTTTTTTCTTAATATATTGTGCATTGATTTGCACATAGAATACATTATATCTACTCCTGCACTTAATAATGTTTCACAGAATGGCTTTTGAAGTATGTATATTGTAGGCTATTAGTCCTCCCCTGACTTTTAAACAGGTACTGATTAATGATCCCTTGGCATCTCTACAAAAATCAACTCTAAATTATCTGAAATTTTAAACCTGTATATCATACCTTTGATCTTTTTCTTTTTTGTTTTTACAAGTATGATTTTATGGTTGTACATTTTACACCGAATAAAGCTATTTTGACTTGACTTGATTTACCAATGTAAGCGATTTATCTTTCACATCAGGTTGTGGATCCTAGACTAACTTTCATTAAGAAACTGGAAGAAAGTAAAAACACCTGTTTTCAAGCGTGACATTGTAATAATGTGGCTGGAGCTCAAGAAAGTATTGGCCTGTGAAATATCCATCTTGTCATTTCTAAGGCTGAAGTTGAAAGACTTCATGCTTATTTGCTGGGAGACTTCAAACCTGGTATACTTCTGAATGGAAGTGTATAACTACACTGATGCTGCAGGCAACCATTATTTTCACAAGATTATTGTATTGTATCATGTGCCACTGTCAGGTATTCACCATAGAATAACCACAGTTATGGCAGTAAGAGATTTAGAGATTGAAACCCATATTTCGAAGAAAGTCTGCAACAAGATTTTGGAAATTCTGGATACTCTTTATTGATTGATGGCTCAGCGGTTGTGGTTGTGACAAAACATCTGTGCATGTACCTAAACTACTATAGCCAAAAGCAACACCCGCTAGTAAGCAGCTACCAAGGCTTGATGGAATTAAAGCAGGCCTGTACAAAAAATATAGCAAATGCAGTACTTCACCTTCTTGCAACTTGTAAGTCGCAAACCCTGCATTGCCACAATGAGTCATTCAGCTTTCTCTTACCCACCTTACAGGTACATGCCTTAATATGGATACTGTAGCTGCTTCCTGTCTACAGGTGAAAGGGCATGGCCCACTTGATTGCCGAACACGCATGTATATGTTTATTAGAGCAACATGAGTTCTTAAAATCACAATTTCACATTGGGTGACATCCTTTGTATAACACTGCTATGCATCAGGAATGCTCCATGCAATTTATCAAGATCAGCCACACCTATTTTCCCCTACTTTGATGGAGGTGGTGCCATTGCCATGTATTAGCTCTAGGATTACCACAGTTATGCCATTACAGTTGGAGATATGATCATGTTTCAGGTGGTCCCCTGACCTCTTATCAACACACAGTTCATCATTGAGCAGCTTATCCCAGCAGACAAGCAGTTGTAGTTTAAAGACTGCAACATGGGCAAGTGAGCTCACAATTTCAATATGTAGTAGTGGTTTCTGAATTCAAAGGATGGATTGCCCAATAAAATAAGATAATGCCAAGGCAACATGCAAGTACTGGCATAAAGAACTGTCTTCCCATTACAATGATTTGAAACAACCTGTAGCAAACTTTGAGTGTAAGTGATTGACTGAACCATTCGGAGCTTCACTTTACCAGCTGTCTCCTTTACAGGTGCATGGTGTCAGTGGACTGATGTGCACTTGCTTGATGCAAGCAAAGCCCAGCCAAAAGCTGCGAAACTTAAAACCCCCAAAACAGATGCGAGTGAATGAACCATTTGTAGTTTCACCTTACAGGCCATGTTTAAGTTAAAAGATACATGACTCACACTTTGAAATGAGCCTATCGAGGCATACGATGTGACTACTGGCCTTGCTTTCTCACTTGAAATGGAAGAAAATCAATTGGCTCCTGCTAGGGGCTCCAATGTGAGCAGGTGTGTCAGAGGACTGATGTGCACTTGTTTGATCAAAGTGACGTCCAGCCAAAAGCTGCCAAACTTGAAATCCAAATACTATAACTGATTGAATGAGCCATTTGTAGTTTCCCTGTGCTGGCCATGTTTACATTAATGGGACTTGCCTCACCCCTTGAAATGAGCCTATCGAGGCATAGGATGTGCCTATTGACCTTGTTTTCTGTCTGAAATGGACGAAAACCAACTGGCTCCTGCTAAGGGCTCGAATGTGAGCAGGTTTGTCAGAGGACTGATGTGCACTTGTTTGATCAAAATGACGTCCAGCCAAAAGCTCCCAAACCTGAAATCCAAAAAACAGAAGTTTATCCAAATTGCTGCTCATCATGAGAAGTGAGTGACCATTTTTTCATGTATAATTTTTATTCTGTAATGTAATGAATAATTCCGCACTGAGTTCTACACATTTTTTTAAAACACAATTTAGAGGGAGCAGTAATTGGCACATAACACTATTGTTGCCTTTCTTAAGCTCTTTGTTTTCTACTATTGTACCTTAAGCAGTGCCTGTTACACATTGCAAAGTCACGGTGGGCACTGGTCTTGAAAATAAGTAGCATTAAGGCAGGTGCCCAGTTACCTCTCTCCCACTATCTGTATATTGAATTGAATTTATATTCATCCTTAAAATGGTTTCCGATGACTATTATTTCATAATTGGAGACTTGCTACTTCATTCTGGTTTTTGGTCTGACACTGGTCTGTGTTGGGCTAAATTTGGGCTTAATTTAAGCGGTATTGGGCTTGAGATGTGTCTCAAAATCTGGCAACACTGCATGAGCGCACGCTGTTCCAGCTGTCTGTTTAGTTTGAACAAGGTCTGTTACTGGCTACAAAATAGAAATAAACATTCAATTCATCTTTAAATAATTTTTTTACATTAAATAAATATATAGATTTATTTTACATTAATGTAAGAAATTGTATTATTTGTTAAATGAGGTGAGAACACACTTCCAGTTATAATCACTTTACTAGTCAGGTGAACCACTGAAATCACTACATTAATCTGTGCTTAACCCTCTGATACCTTGGCCAGGCTTAAGTTAGAGTGAATGTGTAAAGTATTTATGCAGCATTCTAGCAGTAACAAAGTGGAAACACAGGGCAAGAAAAATCCCAAACCAATTTGAAAAATAGAGAATATTTTAATAAATTAAATGTCACACAAATGAGAAACATTTATCTAGGATAACCAGAGATATGAATTTTTCCAGTTTGAATTTTAATATAGTGGCAAAAAGCACAAAGCGTCAACCACAAGTATCTGGTAACGCTAGATTTGGTCAAAGTCAAAAGGCAAGGCAAAATACAATGGAGCACGGGTCAGATACAGGGACCAGGTTGGTCTCTGTCAGAGTTTCGACTTGGAAATATTCTGAGACAGTAGAATCCTTACTGAGAAAAGGCTGCAGGCTGGATCTGAAGACAAAGTCTTCAACGAGGGAGAGTTCTTAGAAGAAGTCTTAGTGAAGCCGTTGGCGAAGGCAGCAAAGCTCCAAGTGAGAAAAGTCAGGATTTCACACTGAGGAGGTTGGCGTCATCTATCGGATGATGCTCAATGTCGGGGCCTGTCTGGGAGCAATAAACATCTCACTACAGGGTTCTCATCAGGCGTCAAGGGACATGTGGCTACAGGCAGCAAAACCTTTTAGTTTTAGGCAGGAAAATGAAAATTTTCTAAAAGTGTAATTTCCAAAATATTTTTTTTAAATCTGAGCTGACCATTAAGTTGGATTTTAAATTATTATACAAATTAGTCCTGGAAGTATTTTCCTTACTGCTCCCAAACTGATTATAGCACTAAATAAATGTAATAGTGTAAAGCAGTGTTAGTCTATAGGAGAGCTAACATGTTAAAGTGAATAAGGTCTTTGGGAGGTTTTTTACTGTCAGGACTCTGTTATCAGTTTGCAGTGCTTTTACATCTCTTTGAAATGGAGGATTTCAATCATTACCATGTGTATGAAGATGGTGTTCAGGAGTAAAACTTTGTTTAGGGGTTCAGAGATGCAGTTGTTATTTGTCTAGGATGCAGATAATTTATGATTCAGCCACCTGAGATTGCAGAGCAATTAGGTTCAGCTTACTTTATTGTCTGTAAGGTGTCTTGCTGATATTTGCTTTATAGTAGTGGAACTCATGGGCAAGTTCAGGTTGAAGTGGATGACACAGTTTGTAGTCAGATTGGTGAGCATGGGTTTGTAGAAGATTATGTACAGAATGAGCCTAATTGACTGTGTAGGTCCAGAGAATTTATAAAGTTGAAGCCTTTTATTTGAGGGAGGTTTGGCTTGCTGAATCAAGTATTTATGTCCAAGATTGAGACGTAATTTCAATTATGTAAGTGATGGTGTGTAGGAAAGTAGGATCTGCTTCTTATGGTTATCCTTACTTTTTGCTTGATGTGATACTGTTTTTAATTAGTTTGACTGGGATCTGCTAATCAGGACCCCAGTCTATCTGTTTTCTCCCTAAACTGTTGTGTTCAGTACCTAGGTACATCCCAGATTGGATACTGAGATACCCTTGTCAGTCCCTAGTATATGGTACCCATGTACCCATGGCATAGCTACCCCAGAGGTCTCCCATGAGCTGCAGCATGTATTATGCCACTCATGAGAGACCAGGTGAACAAAGGACAAGGAACCCTGTAAGTCAGAAGGGACCAAGGGTAGCAGTTTGTTATTAGAGACAACGTCCCTATCTAGGTAAATATACAATCATAATTACAAAACTACAATCAGAGTTGGGTATGTTACTGTCCAAATGGAAAGTATTGTATTTATTTACACATTAAATAAACAAGAACCAACATATAGTATCATGCAGTGAGCAGGAAGTGACGGGGTACTGGAAATCAGCCGATTTCCAGACCTCAGGCAAAGTGACTTTTGGTGATACATAAATTACAGTGGTCACAGTTGAAAAAAACATCTTATGCTTCACATAAATCATGAGTAACGGTATGGAGTCAAGATGTAGTTGACGATGTTTCGATCCCCAACAACGGTTGTGGGATCATCATCAGGACAGGAGAATCAAATGCCTGAGAGGTTGCATAAAATGAGGCTGGTTCGAGAGAGAGCAATGCGTTCTTCGCGTACGGCCCAGAATCGTGCGGAGTAGTGGAATAATCTCCAAGAAACTGTGGAGCAGAGGAGCCGGGGCTGCAGGAACGCGTTCGGCATCGAAACCTCATCGACAACACATCTCGACTCCAGACCGTTACTCATGATTTATGTGGAACATAAGATGATATGTATCACCAAAAGTCACTTGGCAGCTATATGCCTGAGGTCTGGAAATTGGCTCATTTCCAGTACCCCATCACTTCCTGCTCACTGCATGATACTATATGTTGGTTCTTGTTTATTTATTGTGTAAAAAAATAAAATACTTTCCATTTGGACAGTAACATTCCCAACTCTGATTGTAGTTTTGTGGTTATGATTGTATATTCACCTAGATAGGGACTGTTGTCCCTAATAACACCCATGAGAGACTATTCAAAATGGAACTACAGGCCTGCCATTGCAGCCTGTGTAAGTTGGTGCATGCACCACTTACAAATGATATGGTTACTATATCTAAGGGCCCTTGCACTTAAAACCTATAAGTCACCGCACTAGCATGCATTACAATCCTGAGAGAAGGGTGCTTTGTTCTAAGTGAGAGGGTGCCCCTGCATGAGCAGGACACCCCTACAGCCTACGGAGTCCATTCTCCTGGGTTGTCAGTGAAGCATCCATAGACTATAGCGGGGGCATCATGTGACAGCACATTGGCTATCTCAAAAAACGGCTGCAATTAATCCTATCATGTTTGGTATCAAACATGTTGGAATCATACCTACACACCGTAAAAGGTGTGGGAGTTAAGATCCAAGCACTGAAGAGCCCTCCATTAGGCTCTCAGTATTCCAGGTACCAGCCTTCTTGACCCGGACCGCACAAAATTGTTGCTGCGAGCCAGAGACACATTTCTGCCCTCCTGCTGCTGAGCCAAGCTTGAGCAGAAGAAGGTGGAACAATAGACATCCTGTCACAGGGAGGTGTGACCACGTCCCAGAATGGATTTAGTGTGTTGGGCTGGGTGGGTGCGCTTGCCAGCACCAGAAGGTCCGCATGAGGGGCACATTTGGTGTCCCTGTGCATAGTCCAGTTCAAACCAGTCCTGGGAGCCGTTGGCTCCCACTCTGGTGCGAAATTAGACCAAGGACACGGGAGTTACCTCCCCCTGTCCAGACCCCTGTGAGGGTCCCCTGACTCTTCTCAACCCTTTCCCTAGGGTACTTAAGGGCTTCCCTGGGTGTAGGTCCCTAGATTTGTCGTGGGATAATATTCATATCAGACACCATTGCACTTCTACCGTCTGGGTACTCTGGACTTTGCTGGACTTTGTTTGGGCCTGACTTCATCTCCCTTCCTGTCTACTGCATTGTCTGTGGCTGTGCATCATACAGGAACCTTCCAAGACCTGTGAAGCATCAAGGACAACCAAAGTAATCTCCCTTGGAGTGAAGGAGTCACTCCCCTGCATTCACAGGCACAGCAACTAAGTTGACCAGTCTGCATATCCTGTCCTCCTCTGGACTCTGTGGGCTCTCCAATCCAGGTGGTGGTTTTCTGCAGTTCCTGAGGCCTGCTCTACCCTCTCACCAAGCTTGAAGCCAGTAGTCCTCATGGGGTTACAATAACCAAACCCTGGGTACCGCATCTCCTTTGCAGTTGCAAAGGCTCGTTGTCATCTGTGCAAGAAGATCTTCGGGATCCAAGTAGCCCCAACCTCGAGCATCTCCACTGACCAGAATCTTCAGTCACACCACACTTTGTGCATCGTGGCTTGCATCTTTTGGTGACCTGCTTGAGCTCCTCTCATGACTCCAGTGCCTCCGGCCTGCGGATCTACTTGAGGGTCACCTTTGTTTTCTACAGGTTCTCCTGCTTGCTTGGGGCTTGCTCCAACTCTCCTGCTTGTGGTGGTGAGTCTCCTGGACCTTTGCTGGTCCTTACTGAGTGCATTCTTGGCCTCCTGCAT
Organism: Triturus cristatus; assembly: GCF_964204655.1. NCBI lineage: Eukaryota > Metazoa > Chordata > Amphibia > Caudata > Salamandridae > Triturus > Triturus cristatus. Next base: position 1,008,144,597 of record NC_140587.1, on the reverse strand, counting down.
GGATTGCATTTGCCAAGGCTTGTTGGTGCTCCCGCCAGACACCCACCCCTCTGCACTCGACATCGTTCATGGGACAGCTCGGATTTGGCTCCTAGTCATCTTTAGCATCACCTGGTCCCCGCAGCTGCAGAGTCAAGGTCATCGACATCTTTCCTGTAGCAGCCGACATCTGTGGGCATTCATCTACCAAGCTCCTGGTCCCTCCTAAGTGACCCTAACTCTCTCCCCTCTGCTTTCAGGTATTTCTCTTCAAGAATCCACGTTTGGATTCCTACGGACACTTTCTCCTCTTCCAGCAGTGGCACTTTCCTGAAGTCCTCCATTGGGTTCGACTGTGGTTTCCGGAGCCACTTCACACCTATGCACCCAGCTTCCCTGGGATAGGTAACTTGGGTACCACGGTTTCCACGAGTGGGATGGCTCTCCAACCTTCTGTCTTCCACGGGGTTTCTTCAGGGTTCACTAGGAATGGTCCTTAATCTTTAAAAATCCAACCGTAACTTACACGTAGAGTTATACGGAGCCCGCAGTCGTGTTCCTACACTGCACGCACCCTCCGTGGGGTCTCTATCTACTCACCTTGGGTTGTTCCTTGGGGTCCCAGCGATTCTACGTCCTCTCCACATTGTCCTGACTCAAGTCGTGGTTCTTATACCACTTTTTTTAGTATATGGTTTGGTCCCCCCTGGGGCCCACTGTGTATTAGTGCTATTTACTGTGATTTCTTTGCTGAAGTATTGTGTGCTTTGTGTCTATCTCCATGTAGGAGATACTGTAACGTACTAGATAGTGCTATATAATAAATACATATTCTTATAAATACGTTGTGTGGTTCCTTTTCATTTAATCTATACTATAAGATTGCGTCCTGGTAAAACAAGCTGCTTTCACACTCCTTCAAAGCTAAGCTTGAAGGCTGCTCTCCACAGCTACCACTTAGAGAGCTTTTGGTGGTTGTCTACGACCTCCTAAATCTCCATAAGGGTTATCTGGACTGGTTCAAGGTGCCCACTTACATAAGTGGCAGCATATACCAGGCCAGCTTCTTATAGTGATCATTACCCTTTAACACTGAAATCGGAAGGAGGTAAAAAAAAGACTATCAGAGACAGTCATTCCTGTACAAATGGATTATCACAGGTGTCTTACCACTAGAATGACTGAGAAGTGTATGGAACAACTGTCCAGATGTGAGGAACACCAAACATTAAGCAGTACTCCTAATAATAATTAAGACTCTCTGTTTTTCCTTCTCACTGATTTTTACAGATATCTAGTCAGAAAACCATTTATTGTCCTGTCTGTATTTAGTGGGTAAAAATGGAACTTCGGTTTTTGAGTGATTCTAAATGAAGTCAATCATGACTATCAGCCCAATAGCTGTGCAGATTGACAGGCAAGGGGATTACAAAACATAATGGAATTTTAGTAAAAAAATCTTAAACAATTGTAGATTTGGTCAACCTTCAAACAAAAATGTGCACGTTTTCTTATTAGTGCATATTATATCATCTGAGTGTGTGTATATCATTGAAACCTGCCAGGCGTTCAGGCATGAGTGCACATTAACTGGTTAAATAAATGTAGAACTATACACATTTCAGCTTCATTTTTTCACAAAACCTAAAATAAATATGGGTAAATACAGGTAAAATTAGCAAAAATAAATATGGATAAATACAGATGGAAATTACAGAAATATAAAATATCATAAAACCAGGTGCCCTAACAATAATATAGGATGGTTTGAAAATATTATCAGCAATGTCATTCACTGCCTAAGGGCTGAAATTAAAAGGAATAGTACTGGTAGTAACAGAAATCAGAGAAACAGTTTCATAGGAAATGACTGGTTTCATGAGCAATGCCGGAAGCTAAAAGGTGCAGATAAGAAAAGGGGACAGAAGCCTCAGATTAAGGTATGATTAAGAGATTTATCATAGCCTCCAGAAAACCAGTAAATTATATAAAATGCTTGGTAGGAAACAAAAAAGAACATATAAAGAGAAATGTTAGGGAAACCTACTGGCAGCGATAGAAACAAAATAAAATTAAAAAGTTCTGGAAGTTATTTCAGCAAAGCTCTAGTAAGATACAGGGGGCCATGAATTGCATGGTGGCAGAAGATGCATGGGAAGAGCACTTGGGAGAAATATATGGAAAAAGGGTAGAACCGGAAATGAAGAGAGTTACCCCTTGGTCAGACATTGATGAGGACATTAGGTCCCATTTTACAGCAAGTAATGTCAGGTGTATTTTCCATGACTAGGGCAGCTGGACCAGATATTCATTATAAAGCAGTAATAATAAAACACCGGCCTGACTGATGGGCAGAGTTCTTCTCTCAAATGTTCGCTGGCATACTGAATATGGGTCAGTGTCCAGAAAACTGGAGAGGGGCAATTATTAAACCCATCCATAACTGGGTAGATATAAAAGCCTCGAAGAATTATAGGCTGATAAACCTTTTGGATGTGGGAGAAAAAGTCTTTACAAAAATTATTCTTGGAAGGCTCAAGGAATGGGCAGAAGTGAATCACATTGTACCTACTGAACAGGGGGTTTCAACGAAGGTCACTCCACCATTGATCATTGGTTTTCTCTCTGGTCCATCGCTAGGACATTGGTAGAACAGAGGGGCGGTTTGTTTTGCTGCTTTTGACGACTTCCAGGCGGCATTTAATATGGTGGACCAGAATCATACATGGGGAAAACTGGTCAGGTGGGAAATCCCCAAGGGTCTCCTGGCTATAATCCAGGAGCTACACAGCTATAATTAGGCTCAGGTTATGAAAGATACTGAGGGGAACTTGAAGCAGAAAATAGCGATTACAAATGGATTGGAACAGGGGTGTGTCAAGGCCCCCTTACTTTTCTTCTTATGTATAGCTTATCTACCACCAACTCTGGGGGTGGCACGTGATGTCAGCCTGAAATTAGATGGTGGTCATATTTAATGTCTACTATATGCAGACAATCTTGTAATTTTAGATCAGACAGATAGATCTGCAGAGAAAGTTGGACGAGTTTATGGAATATTGTAGCCATAAAAAACAAGTAATAAATATGGAGAAAACAAAGGTACTGAGTTTTGGTAAAAAATGAAAGAAATTTCCTGGTTCTTGGGCACAACTAACCTGGATATTGTTAAGGAATACCAGTACTTAGGGTCTGGTTTGAGAAGTCCCTGAGATGGATTGTCCATCTTGAGTCACTGAGAGTAAGTGCTCTTACCTGTTAGCGGCCTGAAAAAATTCAATAGGGACTATGGTGAGATGTCAGACAGGCCCGTTTTGAAAGCCTATGTGACCATTATACCCCTTCACAATTCCAATATGGAGCAGAACTGTGATATATAAGTTGTAAACCTGGGTGGGATGCCGATGAGGGGAAACGTTTAAAAAACGTATTGTCCCTAACCAGGTCTTCTATGATCTAGGCCATAAGAACAGAGACTGATATGATATCTTGGAACATAACTGCCCGTATGGCGCTAATACGTTTCTGGCAGTGCCTGAGCTCTGGAGAAGAGCAAAAGGTATCACAATGGTGTAACAATGAAATACAGCAAAGTGAATTGAAGTGGGCAAAGTGGGCTGGGAAGTTTTTAGAAAAAGCCTGTAAGGATATGAGAGTCATGTTGTGTCCACAGAATTTACAAATGGAGATTCCAATAAGTGAGCTCAGGGCATTAGGTAAGGAATTGAGCCGAGACTATGATCGACGGTATCTTGAGGGGAAAAAATCTGTTTATTTCACTTTATTTTGAGGCAAAACGAACCAAGGTTCCCGTATATAGATGTATTACCAAATTGTTGGCTTTGAAGTGAATTTTTAAGGTTAACAGTTGGAATTAACCCCTGTTATACCAATGATAGGCCAAAAGGGACCATGATTGATTCTGGAGGGAATTGCTAATGCGTGCTATGCACTAAATGTGATCTTTTGCATATATTACTGGATTGTTTAAAAGTCCTGGATGAACGGAAGATTTTTTTACATCCACTTTGTCTAAAATATGGTATTAGAAACTGTGTATAAGCTGTGGATCTTTTAACTGGGGTGCGTTCCTTGGATATAACATGTGCTATTGGAAGGTTTATTGTTGCAGTCAAAAAAGGTTTCCAGGTGTATGTAAAATAGGAATTTTTGGGTAATTTATGATGACAGGTTATCATCTGTATTGTTGATGACATGTAGAGGTGTATATTTTAAGGTGAATTTTACAAGGTTTTATTTAATGTATTTTTTGTGTGTAATTTTATGCAGGCCATTTGAGCAAATGTATTTATAAAAAGTGGAAATGTTTTATATATATCATGCCAAGACCAATGGTCTAAATAAACATTTCCTTGACTGACTGATAAAAGGCTGAGCCAGTCCTGCCAGAATTTGCTAATACCTACCGGATACAGAGATATCTGGAGTTAGTGTTCAACCAGTAAACTCACTCACTGCCTTGTTGTTAACCTGCATGTGCCTGTTATGTTGTATAGGTGTTATGACTGCCAAGATTTTTCCACAGGAGCGTCAGGAGCCTGGAGAGAATGCCTCAGCCTTCCCCTACGGCCTTCTGACTCTATCAGACTCTAGAGTGTCAGATGGCACACTAGGGGAAAACAGGGAAACAAAACAAGGAAAAGCGGGGGGTAAACTCCGGTAGGGTTGATGGCTCCACGTCAGAGATAGTTGAGGCAGTACCCAGCTGTAAGAAAAGACTGTGTTATCTCTTGTCTTCACATTCTCATTACAACCCAGTTGTCAGAATAAACCCCCTGTCAACACATGCCATGGTTATGTTACTTCTAGTCGTATAGGGGGTAAGCGTATGGGGTTCAATACCTGATATCCTGTACAACAGAAAAACAAAAGATTAGAGAGGGGTCTCCACTATGCACTAAAACATATGCTATAAACGTGTGCGACTTACCCCACGTTTCTACTGGAGAACTGTGAGCATAATGGATATTAAACCACCTTAGGTCCACAAAGAATGAGAACCGTGTTTGTTCTGCGACTGTGAATGGTATAATCTGACAAGGAAGTAAGGAAAACTAAGCACCCCCTCGATGTCACCATATCATAGCATGTATATATATATAAACATAAAAAGGGCAGCGCACTGCGCTGTTACCGTGATTCTGAAGCAATGAGCCTTAACTGCACAGTGGTCCACGCAAGTGTCCCAAGAGAAATAACAGGACAATATCTTCTCAGGGAAGGCCGGGGAACAACCCTCGCTATTTTGCAGAGCACCCAGGCTATGCCCGATGTGGAGTTCACAGGCAGTGCCCAGCCCAGCAGCGAGGACAGAGCCGGCCGCGGGACGGAGCACAAGGTGAGGGAAATGAGGGAAAAATGAAGGGAAGGCGTAGCTGGGGGGGAGCGAGAGGCTATAACACTGCCTTAAGCCTCTTCTTGATGTAAGCGGAGCATACAGCCAGTGCCCGGCCCGGCAATGAGGACAGAGCTGGTTACGGGGCAAAACACCAGGTTCGAGTAATTCAGGAAACGACTGCGAGCCAAAACCTCCTTCTACGAAGAGGACGCTAGCAGAAACAGGAAGTACGCAAACGGAAGTCAGGCACAAGCGGAAAAGACGGAAATGGGGCTAGGAGCAAGAACGCTAAGCGCGTTCGTATGCATCTCGGCTCCTTAAATACTAGAGGCATCATGGGGGCAAGACCACGAGGCATGACAGCACACTCCCCCCACAACGTTCCCCCGACCGTTTGGGTTTACCCGGATGCCTCTGGTGAAAAAGACGAACTAAACGGGGAGCGTGCACATTACAAGCTGGTTCCCAAGTGCATTCCTCCACCCCATACCCTTTCCAATGAACAAGATACTGGAGAGATTTCCCAACTTTACGAGAGTCCACATTGGCCTCGACTTCGTATTCCTCAGTATCTTGAATAGTAACAGGCGTGGGTTTTCTTGGGATCGAGGTACCTGGCTCAACAGGTTTTATCAATGAGACGTGGAAAACAGGGTGGATCCTGAAGGAGGCAGGCAATTCTAGTTCTAGGGCCACCGGGTTAATCACTCTCAACACCTTGTAGGGACCTATGAACCTAGGGTTGAACTTGCAAGGACCACTTAGCGTCATGTGTTTGGTGGAAAGCCACACCTTATCCCCTGGAGTATAGATAGGTTCTAATCTCCTATGCAGGTCCGCCCCCTCCTTGTATTTCACCTTGGCCATGTCTAAGTTCTCCACGGTCTCCCTGTGTATTTCCTGTAATTTCAGAACCAGAGCAGTTGCTGCCGGGGTAGGGCTGTCCGGGGAAGCCCCTGATGGTAGCAGCTTGGGGTGAAAACCAGAAGAGCAAATGAAAGGTGAGTGATTAATGGAGGAATGTGGACTGTTGTTGTATGCTATCTCAGCTACCCACACCCACTCATCCCAATCCGAGGGGGAATGTAGGACTTGATTTCTGACGTACTGCTCAAAACATTGGTTGACTCTCTCAGTCTGTCCATCTGACTGAGGATGATGACTAGAAGACAACCTAACGTCTATCTGGAGTAAGGAGCATAAATTCTTCCAAAACCGAGATACAAATTGGGTCCCCCTATCCAAAACTAAGACAGAAGGGAAACCATGGAGACGGACCACTGATGTATAAACACCGAAACCAGTTCAGCCGCAGTAGGTAACCCACCCAAAGGGACAAAGTGAGCGGACTTAGTGAAAAGATCTACAACTACCAGCACAGTATTGTTCTTTTTCTTAGTGACCGGCAACTCCACTATAAAATCAAGTGACACCGTATGCCAGGGACCAGGTGGGGTAGCCAGTGGCAGGAGCAGGCCCACCGGGTTTTGGCGGGATACCTTGGTTTGAGCGCACACATGGCAGGTTTTCACGTACGTTTCTATGTCTTTCAGCATGTTAGGCCACCAAAAGCGATCACGTACTGCCTTGGTCGTCTTCTTGATTCCCGGATGACCTGCCATGGGATGTGGATGATACCACTCCAAGACCTGTTCTTGCAATTCTCGGGTAGGCAGCACCACTCCTCCTTGAACGCAAACATCGCCCTCTTTGACAGTAGTTTCATGAGAGCCGACCAGATTCTGCATTTCTACTGCGGATTGGCCCTCTCTGATCAGATTCTGGAACCCCTCCTCGGAGAGCACCCCACCTATGATGGTTTCTCTGGGAATAAAGTTAGGTGATTCAGATGGTTCATCCGGGTGTAGGAAACCCAATCGGGATAAGGCATCAGCCTTGCCATACGTCTTCCAGGCCTGTATTGTATGGTGAAGTCATACTCACAGAAGAATTGTGACCAGCGTAACTGTCTCATAGACAAGGCCTTGGCTGATTTCAGGTATTGGAGGTTACGATGGTCAGTGTAAACTATAGCCGGATAACGAGCGCCCAATAGATATTGCCTCCACTCTTCAAAGGCCTTCTTTATAGCAAGGAGCTCCTTGTCTCCCACCGCATAGTTATATTCGGCGGGGGTGAACTTATGAGAAAAATAGGCCACTGGGTGACATTGTCCTACGATAGGATCCACTTGACTCAGAACACCTCCCACTGCCACCTGAGAGGCGTCCACCTCCACCACGAAGGGCAAGTCGGGATCCGGATGGCGTAAGACAGGAGCTCGCGTGAAAGCTAGTTTCATCTGTTGAAAGGAAGGCTCCGCCTCCCTGGACCATACATAAAGGACTCCCTTTTTCAATAGTGCGGTGAGGGGATTTGCCAATTCCGAAAAGTTAATTATAAGCCTCCTATAGAAATTGGCAAAGCCCAGAAAGCTCTGCAGTTCCTTGACCATACAGGGTGCAGGCCAGGAGAGAACGGCCTTAACCTTGACGGGATCCATAGCAAGACCCCAAGGAGACACAACAAAACCCAAAAAAGGCACCTCTTGGGTATGAAAGGTACACTTCTCTAACTTACAATATAGTTGATTATCACGGAGGCGTTCTAACACCTTTCGCACATGGAGTATATGTTCCGACATGGAAGGCGAGAAGATCAACAGATCGTCGATGTAGGCGATCACATACTCGTCAAGCATGTCCCTGAGCACCTTGTTTATAAAAAACTGAAACGCTGCAGGAGCATTACAAAGCCCAAAGGGCATTACGAGATATTCAAACAACCCGTATTTAGTGCAAAAGGCTGTTTTCCATCTGTCTCCCTCCTTGACACGCACTAGATGGTAGGCGCCACGCAGGTCCAGTTTAGTGAAAAACTGAGCACCACGTACTCTATCGAGGAGGGAGGCGATGAGGGGCAGAGGATACCAATTCTTTATGGTAACGAGGTTAAGTCTCCTGTAATAGATGCAACATCGAAGACCCCCTTCCCGCTTAGGTATGAAAAATAACGCTGAAGAGGCAGGAGAGCGTGAGGGTCGGATGAACCCCTTTTCTAGCATGGAGTCTAAGTAATCTCTTAGGTATAGATTTTCCTTTTCTGTAAGAGCATAAACCCAGCTACATGGGATTCTGGCTCCTGTTTCAAGGTCTATACGACAGTCATACACCCTATGCGGGGGAAGAACATCGGCTTCTTTGGGATCAAAGACTGTCCGTAAATCCTGATAGCAGGAGGGTAACTCAGGAACGGGTTCTTCCTTGTCCGAATCAATGTTTACCTGTGCACCCACAATCAAGGACTCCTGACCAGTAGCAGGACGAAACACCAGAGTGGATTTATCACAATCTATTATCGGATTGTGGGTCTTCAACCACGGGATGCCCAAAAGCACTGGAATTTGAGGGCAACGGATCAAATCGAATTCTATATCTTCGTGATGGTTGGGGTCTATTCTCATGTGAAGTAGAACTGTTCGATGAGTTACTGGCCCTGACACAAGAGGACTACCATCTATAGTGGGGACTTTGTTTGTTGATTCTTTTCCTGTGCACGGTATCAAGTTCTCTCTTGCCCAATCAGAATCCATGAAATTCCCGGAAGCACCGGAATCTATCATGACGGCCACATGAAGACCGTGTTGTTTAAACAATATATATGTTGATACATAAAGATGTGTGGTGGGGATTTTGTCGTACTCAGAGGAGGAGACTGTAAATCCAGAACTGCCCGGGATTCTTGTCTCACAGGACCCCGGGCTCTCTAGTTTCCCGACTTATATGTCTGAGTCGGCTTAATCGGACAGGGCCGCAGGAAATGGCCAGCCTTATCACAATATAGACAGAATCTATTGGTCCATCTCCTTTGCCTTTCTTCAGGCGTCAATGGACCCCTCACTACACCTATTTGCATGGGCTCGCTTTCCTCAGTACCCTTAGTAGAGTCATTCTTTTTGTCTCTGGTGGACACATAACGGGGCTCAAATCTTCCCTTCTCCTGTTTCCTCTCTTGTAGCCGATGTTCTATCTTGACTACCAAGTCAATGAGGTCAGCACAGGACTCGTGTAAGTCTACTATTTGGGATAGAGCGTCCTTCAAATCATCACGTAGTCCCCTGTAAAAAAGGGTGCTACGCTTTTCGTCAGGCCAATTGGACTCTACCACTAATCTGCGGAATGATGTGATGTACTCTACTAAGTCGTGGTTGCCCTGTTTCAGTGCCAACAACTCGGTATCAGCTGAATGTGTGTACATGTGTCTATCGAATAACTTACGAAACTCACTTTTGAAGGCTGAGTAACTGTGCAACAGAGGGTCATCTCTGCCTACCAGAGGAATGGCCCAGTCCGCTGCTGAACCACTGAGATATGAAATCATAAAGGCAACCCAAGACTGGTCAGATGGAAAACAGTTAGCCTTGCAGGAAAAATGCAGCTGACATTGTCTAAGGAATGCTGCACACCTAGCGGCATCCCCAGTGAACCTCTCCGGAGGAGCTAGGGGAATGGAAGGAGGTGTAGTGACCTGTATAACAGGTGACGTGACATCAGATCTCCCTCCTGCGGCTGCTACGCCGTGATGTCGCTGAAGAGCGTCTACTCTATCTGCTAAAGCCTTGTTCGGGTAATTCAGGAAACGACTGCGAGCCAAAACCTCCTTCTACGAAGAGGACGCTAGCAGAAACAGGAAGTACGCAAACGGAAGTCAGGCACAAGCGGAAAAGACGGAAATGGGGCTAGGAGCAAGAACGCTAAGCGCGTTCGTATGCATCTCGGCTCCTTAAATACTAGAGGCATCATGGGGGCAGGACCACGGGGCATGACAATAGGCAGACTGGGATTTGCCAAAGCATACATAAAATCATGCAACATCAAATAAAGCACCAATACTTTATCATTGCCAGTGCAGTCTCATTGCTTCTGAAGCCCAAAAATGCATTGTGATTAAAATTATATTCAAAATTTTATGTGGGAATAAATGGTGAAAGGGATAGTGAAATATGTCAATGAGGAATAGCCAAGGTAGATGCCAACACACAGTGCATAACTACGCTTGAATGATATGCAGTGCTACTTACAAGGTTTAATAATTTAAAAATCTCAGGGCCCGATTCACAGAACTAACTTAAGACAAAATCCTAAACTTACTACTTTTGGTATTCACAGAAGGCATTTAGTAGTACTAAAGTTAGGATTTTGTCTTAAGTCTGTCTTAAGTCTGTTCTAAGTTTGTCTTAAGTTTGTTGTAAGTCTCTCATAAGTGTGTCTTAAGTCTCTCATAAGTCTGTCTTAAGTCTGTCTTAAGTTTGTCTTAAGTCGGTCTTAAGTCTGTCTTAAGTCTGTCTTAAGTCTGTCCTAAGTCTGTCTTACATCTGTTTTAAGTCTTTCTCAAGTCTGTCTTAAGTCTGTCTTAATTCTGTCCTACTACTTTTGGTATTCACAGAACACAAAAGGCATTTAGTAGTAGTAAAGTTAGGATTTTGTCTTAAGTTTGACTTAAGACAGTCTTAAGACAGACTTAAAACAAACTTAGGAAAGACTTAGGAAAGACTTAAGACAGACTTAAGACAAAATCCTAACTTTACTACTACTAAATGCCTTCTGCGAATACCAAAAGTAGTACGTTTAGGATTTTGTCTTAAGTTAGTTCTGTGAATCGGGCCCTCATAGCCTGAGTGAAAGATAAATAGTTAAGTCCCAGAGCAATATATTCAGATGGCGTTCTAAATGCAATCCCAGGTGCTGGGACCCATAGTGGAGTTGCGGAGGGCAAAGCAGGGCATAGATATATAACCAAGGAGGTCCGCCTGCATCTCCAGAAAAGAAAAGCAGGATACCAAGAAGTGATGGGCAGCTGGATAAGGTCTGCTTAATCAAATTTGTTTATGTTTCTTTTGGAAACGGCACTTGCAAAAACTTACATTTGTTTAAAAATACTTAACTAACATTGTGCATGGCCCATCCGGCAAAATATTTGCACTTTTAAGCGTTATGTATGGGCTCACTGGCAGAATACGATGAAATCAGCACTTTGCAGTTTTAAATTGTGCCTTCTGGTCATTCATTGAGTACAAATCAAATGTAGAAGCTTTGCGCGAACTGTATTTTTATTTTACTAAAAATGAAACCACTACATAGTTTTTGTGCTATTTCCTTCAAGCTCTCAGGAGTCTGCCTGCCCCAATGTGCCTTACCCTTGGACTTTCAATCGCTACTAAAATGTGTTTCGAAGAGCTAGGGTGGGGTCACGCATTCCTGTGATTCTGATCTCTGGCAGGTCGCTCCCCACGCCGCTGTACTGCCTCAGTTGTACTGGTGTTTTCATTCTGCTGCACTGCTTTGACTGCTTTGACTGTACTTGTCTTGTTGTAGCTTGCCTAATTTCTTTATGCCCCTCCTGCTAATTTCTGTGCCCTGCTTGCCTTCTGTTCCCCCCCCGCCGTCCATCACCTGTTTTTCTCGCTTTTCCTGCCGCTGCGTCCCTGTGGCCTCGTCCCCCTGCTCACCCATTTGTCGCCCGGCTCCTGCCTCCCAGCTGCTCCTCCCTCCCAACTCCCCTTATATGGAGGCAGTGCAGCGGCCATGCCAAAGGTGTGCCTAAAGCAAGCCCGTCTGCGCCCGTCCGCACCTGGACCGCGCCCAGCGCCAGAACCCTAGCCCCCGCAACCACCACCACGCCAGACACCGCTACGATGCCAGCCCCCTCCAAGCACTCAACACCGGACGACTGCACACCTGCTTCCTGGCCGCCCCGATGCTCACCCACGGACTTTTCACCTGTCGGAACTGCAGCTTCACCAGCATCCGCCCCGCCAAGCCGCCGACCAGGACTGAACCCAACTACCTCAGATGCATCATCCTCAACACCCGCTCCGCCCGCAAACACACCGTTGAGCTCTGGGATCTACTCGACTCAACCTCCCCAGATGTCACCTTCCTGACGGAGACCTGGCTGAACCCCTCCTTGGCACCCGACATCGCCATAGCCATCCCAGATGGCTACAAGATCACCTGCAGGGACCCAACCAACGGAGTAGGAGGAGGAATCGCCATCGTCCACAGGAACACTCTCAGAGTCTCGCCCAACACCGACGACACCCTCAGCACCGCCGAACACCTGCACTTCCAGATCCACACCGACCCCAACACCACCCTCAGAGGAACCCTCATCTACAGACCCCCCAGACCCTGACCACAGTTCAGCGACTCCATAACCGACTTTGTCAGCACACACGCCCTTGCCTCCACGGACTACATCCTCCTCGGTGACCTGAACTTCCACCTCGAGAATAACAACGACACCAACTCCAACTCCACCACCCTGATCGACAACCTAGCCAACCTCGGACTCAGACAACTCGTCACTACACCCACCCACTCTGCCGGCCACACGCTTGACCTCATCTTCTCCGCAAGCCCCCACGTCTCCTTCAATCACACCACCGACTGGACTGACCATCGCTGCATCCACTTCACCTTCAAGAAGCGCACCATGCACCACCACACCCAACAGATACCTCGCCGCTGCTGGAGCAAAGTCGTCGAAGACCACCTAACTACCCCCTCGCCCAGAGCCCACCCGCTGACCCCACTGACCCCGACACCGCAGCCCGCAACCTCAGACAGTGGATCAACGACTGCACCAACACCCTCGCCCGTGCAAGAAACCCTCTAACAGTCACACCAGCAAGAAAGCCAGCTGGTTCACTGAAGACCTCCAGGCCTCCAAGCAAACCTGCCAAAAACTGGAGAAGAACTGGCTCCGGTAACGAACACCGGACAGCTACGCAGCCCACAAGAACGCCACCCGCAGACACCATCACCTCATCAGATCCGCCAAAAGGGCCTTCTTCAAAGACCGCCTAGACAACAACGCACACAACAGCAAAGAGCTCTTCAAGATTGTGAAGGAACTCTCCAACCCCAGCTTCAATACCAACGACGTCCCACCTTCGCAAGACCTGTGCGACTCGCTGGCCACCTTCTTCCACAGCAAGATCGCAGACATCCACAACAGCTTCAACACCATGACCGCCCGACTACCACCGAGACCTCCGCCCCCATGACCACCATCCGCACCAACCGCCTGCTAGCCTGGACCAACATCACCGACGACGACACCATCAAGATCATGAACACCATCCACTCCAGATCTCCGTCAGACCCATGCCCACACCACATCTTCAACAAAGACAGCACAGCCATCGCACCCCATCTCCGGAAAGTCATCAACATCTCCTTTGAGACAGCAACCTTCCTGGATTGCTGGAAGCACACCGAGATCAACGCCTTACTCAAGAAACCCAAGGCGGACCCCAAGGACCTCAACAACTTCCAGCCCATCTCCCTGCTCCCATTCCCGGCGAAGGTCATCGAGAAGACCGTCAACAAACAACTGACCCGCTACCTCGAGGAGAACAGCATCCTGGACCCTTCCCAATCGGGGTTCTGCAGCAACCACAGCACCGAAACTGCCCTCATCGCCACCACCGATGACATCAGGACCCTGCTAGACAACGGAGAAAGAGTGGCCCTCATCCTTCTGGACCTGTCAGCCACCTTTGACACGTTCTGCCACGGCACACTAAGAACACGCCTCCACGATGCCGGGATCCAAGAGAAGGCCCTGGACTGGACCACCTCCTTTCTCTCTGGCAGAACACAGAGTGTCTGCCTTCCCCCCTTCCGCTCCGAAGCCACAGTGATCATCTGCGGCGTACCCCAGGGCTCATCCCTCAGCCCAACGCTGTTCAACATCTACATGGCACCACTCGCCCACGTCGCCCGTCTGCATGACCTCAACATCATCTCCTATGCCGATGACACCCAGCTGATCCTCTCCCTCACCAAAGACCCCCTCACCGCCAAAACCAACCTCCATGAAGGAATGAAGGCTGTCGCCGAATGGATGAGGAACAGCTGACTGAAGCTGAACTCGGACAAGATGGAGGTCCTCATCCTCGGATCCACCCCTTCAGCCTGGGACGACTCCTGGTGGCCGACCACACTGGGAACAGCCCCAACACCCACTGACCACGCACGCAACCTAGGGGTCATCCTCGACTCCACCCTCTCCATGACTAAGCAGGTCAACGCCGTCTCTTCCTCCTGCTTTAACACCCTCCGCATGCTCCGCAGTGTCTACAAGTGGATCCCCACCGAAATGAGAAGAACGGTCACCCAGGCCCTCGTCAGCAGCAGATTGGACTACGGAAACGCCCTCTACACAGGAGCCTCGGCCAAACTCCTGAGAAGGCTGCAACGCATCTAGAACGCCTCTGCACGCCTGATCCTCGATATCCCTCACCGCAGCCACATCACACTACACCTGAGAGACCTGCACTGGCTCCCCGTCAACAAGAGGATAACCTTCAAGCTCCTCACCCACGCACACAAGGCACTCCACAACATCGGACCAGCGTACCGCAACAGAAGACTCAGTTTCTACACCCCCACCCGCCAGCAATGCTCCACCGACCTCGCCCACGCCACAGTCTCCCACATCCGAAGAGCAACCTCCGGTGGCAGATCGTTCTCCCACCTCACCACCAAGACCTGGAACGCCATCCCCACACACCAACAGCAGACCCAAGACCTGCTGACCTTCAGAGGACTCCTCAAGACCTGGCTTTTCGAGCAGAAGCAGCGTTCCCCACCCCCCAGCGCCTTGCGACCCTCACGGGTAAGTAGTGCACTTTACAAATGTTATGATTGATTGATTGATTGATTGATCTTCTGAGGCTCACAGCTTTGAACGTGACCTCTGCCTGTAGGCTGCCTGAAACGTCAAACACAAAAGCTTCAATCTGCATATGTTCACACCTTAGCGACTGCCACTTAAAGGGTTCCCCTAGAAACCTTTATGTTTTTAATATCACTCATTCTCTTACCTTTAAAGTTTTCAGATCAGGTCAGCTGCAGAGCTTCTACACTTAATTGAACGGAATTCATTGCTTCTGCTTAATGGAAAGGAAGGGATAGCAGTAAAAAGCTGAATTGATGAAGCACATTGTATAGGTGCAGATGATGTGTGGAGGAACTTTTGCAAGAGCACTGTCACCCAGACTAACAATACTTTGCGCTGTGTTGCGCATCTGAAAAAAAATGTGCAGTTTCATATCCACAGAGTCGTGTGTCAGTGATGTCAAAAGTTTATTTTGCTCAATGCTTAGCACTGCTCTGTGGCGTAAAGTTTAATCGGTGTCAGTGTGAGTACTGTATTAAAGGTACATCCTCCAAAACAAGTTCCACCGTGTTGATATTCTTGCAATGGTAATCCATGTCAAATGTGTAATTTCATGGAAAGCACACATTATACTTGGACTTATACTTGTACATATCAGTAGATATTTCCCTTTCGCATTGTTTCAGTTCAGTTTCGACTGGTGTAAAAATCTGATGCAGGACTTGGTCAGTCTACTTTAGTAGATCTAAAGATGCGTTTTTATTTTATATAGCGCAAACTGTACCCGAAGGAATCAGCGCACTTTACATGAGCGCCAGTTGTGTTACACAAGGACACATTCATTGTTGTTAGGCACGGGGAGAGTAAGTATGATGTGCCCAGAATCACAGGATGTTGGGCATTCCTGACGAGGGTGGAACCCGCATCCACAGCTCCGAGGTCGACTGTTTTAGCCGTTAGGCTACATCCTCTCCTCTAAATATTCCGAGGGGCCACCTGAATGGTTGGCTCTTCACAGCACAAAGTGAGTTTATTATTTGCAAAAATATAAATTCATGCACTAGTACATGAAAATTGATTTATGGTGATGCAACCGGGAAACCAGAGACGGGCGTCACAGCGGTTCTACTCTTAGTCGAATAAGTACTGAGAAGTAACTGAATCTGGCCAAGGAACATATATTCAAAGGAAAAGTGACGCCATTACTGCAGAAACCATAGGTGGTTTGGAATTATCACCACCTACTAAATACATTTATCAAGCCAAGAATAGCCTTGATAAAGTCGCGGGACCATATTCCCTAGTTGCGACGAAACACGTGTTGGCTGGCTGTTATGTACCACAGAGAAGACTACTAATGAATAAAGAACCATCTAGAAGAAAAAGACTAAATCATTTCTTCTGCAAAGTGGATTGAATTGTACTGTGGAAACACGGAATAATTTTACTGTATGATACGAGTACGTGTGCTAAGGATTGCTTGCATAACTGTATTGAGCAGAGGCTCTTAATTCTGGGAAGTCAGGCGGTACTTCCCACCTTATAGCACCGTCAATCTATTCAGTCAGAACCTGATAACATATGTGAAGTTTCCCTGTGGCGCCTTTACCTAAACCCAAAACCCCATTGACAGCATTTTTGATTTATGGTGAGATTTTAACTATTTCGCGAAGCGTAACTTCACTTGCACGCGCAAATCCATGTGATAAAAGATGGTAAATCTGGGCCTGCATGTCTTTCATTCATGGTTGATGAATGAGAATCAGGAGTGTAGGATAAATATTAGCATATAGGTATGTGGGAAGGAGCATGTTGGAAAAACAGTTTTGTTACTTGTGTCACACATGGGATGCAAATAATTTATTTTACCTGCTCTGTATGTAAAGAAGAAGGAGAGCTCAGTATGTTGAAAAGTACGCTGTTGGATTAATTCCTGGTGCGTACAGTGCCATTAGGATGAGCAGTCATTGCACCTATTGCTTGATGACTGGTTCTGTTGTGCCCATGTCTACATGCATATTGAATATTTAGATTATCATAACAAAACAATTTTCCTTTGGGAAAGCGATGTCCTACAATAAACTGAATAAGCAGTTTCCTCACATATACATGACTTAGACATTAGCGTTCAAGCGTTTTTTCACACATTGACGGTTGCAACAAAAGGAGAGTCTTTCCTTACATGCAGAGAACAGGTGCACCAGGGCAACATATGTTCATGTTTCTGTTATATGCAAAAACAACAGTTGATGGACAGAATGCAGAACAATGTCATACATTTACCCCAGTACAGAGATTATGTTTCTGTTATACACATAGAACAGGTAGAACATAGGTAAAGTACCTAACCATCAAATGTTACAGAAGATGATAGCTTAACTTCAGGCCCAAGTTCTTCTTCAGACTGTTGTATTCCGCTTTAGGTGTCTGTATATATAGGTTTTCCTGAATTATGTCCTTATATAGGCCCAATTCGCATTGCCCTTATACAGGCATAAGATCCCACTCCTTATTTAGGCATTAGACATGCTATCCAAATACAGGCATGGTCACCTACATCCGTCCACCCCAACGTCACAACGAGTTCTTAGAAACCAGACCCTTAAGCTCTTGGGAGTTTCCCCTAGCACAGGATTATTGATTTCTCCAAGAACTCATTTATTATGCATGAACCGCTATTCCTTAAGGGTTCATTCATGACGTCTTCCTCTGCCCGACTTTACATCAATGCAAACATTCCTATGCACCTTCCAGGTATAAATATACCTTCCCTTGCCACAGCAAGTACAGCAAGTAAGGAGGAGACCTCGACTTTAGAGGAGCCTGTGTCCCGGCCTGATGCGCTGACAAGAGACGCTGTCATCCCTGCTCACAGAAAATCCAGCTTCCGGTGTTCTGACTCCCTTCGCGGGGTGTTACAGTCCGAGACCCGGAAAGAGATTCCCACCTCTCTCATTCTCAAGGTATGGAACTGACTAAAGCCTGTAGGGACTCTTGGCATACTATACTAAACTATAGAATAACATCCTATAGAATACAGCACCTACTTCTTACATTGTACTACACTTAGGTTAGGTACACTGGGGTAGAACTAGGTAGAGAAGCATCTTATGAGTACTCACATGTTTTTTCTGCTAGCCTATGTTATTTATGTATATGAATATATGTGTCATAGCTAAAAGATAATGCTAGCGCAGTATTATTTCCTTCTACTGCTTATGCTGTACATAATATATCTCACATACTCTCTTCTGATTGTAACAGCTCATATCTCTTACACGAGAAACAAGACTGTTCAATAAATCCTTTTATTGAAACGCACGTCTATTCTTTCTGTGTAACATTGAAGAAACGAAGCATGCACGATTAGCTGAGTGAAACTGTTATCTATTGTTTCCACGATTCTGAGACGTGTTCAAATTCTAAAGGGAAACAAAGTTGTCATGTTTATGCGGTTGCCAGAAACTGATCCCTTCTTGTTTACAAGGAGTTTCTACTGGCCTCTGAGTTAGCTGGTACAAAGTAATTAAGTTTAATTTACTCGATAGGGGCATGCTGACCTCAGTCCTAAGCCAAATCTATAGGGTATATTATTCCAATGCCCAGAGACTATTAGGGAAATAGGAACTACACTACAAGACCAGGCAGAGGCATAGAGTCATCATAACCATTTGGGATGATCTAAAACTCACATTGTATACGAACCAAGTAGCTGCCCTATTGCTTCTGGACTTTTAAACAATATTTGACACTGTCCACCACCACACACTACTACAAAGACTCTACCAAATTGGAGTAGATGAAAAGGCAATGTATGGATGCCTTCTTATCTCAGGGACAAATCATAGTTTGCTTACCACATTTCACATCAGCTCTTCACACCCAACACTGAGGCACCCCTCAGGGGTCCATAATACCCCCTCTATTATTCAATGTAAACCTAACCCCTTTACAAAACCTGATTAAATCATTCAACCTCACTTGTTACTACTGTGCATATGACATTCAAATAATCAAAAAAAACGGATGGCCCAGAAGACCTCTACAACTCAAAGCGTGATGGCTGCTTTCACACCATAAACACATGGATGATATATAACCATCTACGCTCAACACATCAGAGAGAGAGATCATGACCTTTGGACAATGGCAAAAATACCAGCTTACTACCATATGCCCCAAGGAACTTGAGGTCCCTTTTAACAGCATAAAGAGAAGTCAGAAACATAGAAGTAGACATGGGTTCAGACCACATGTTTACAACGTTACACAGAGTACCATGGATATCAACAGAAATTGCAAGACATCCTCACACTCATGCTGCAGGAATTCTTCTCTGCCTACACCCAAGGAAACACATTACTCCAGTTGTGCAATCACTCCACTGACTACCTATAGCTTGAAGGACAATGTTAAAGGCAGTCCCCATAGTATACAGGGCTCCCATTGAAAATAACCCCTATAAAAGTTAAATTCAAGCAATACAAACAAAACAGGACAATGTGCTCCAGGTTTGCACCACTTGTCATCAAATGACCTTACCAATAAGAAACCCATAGGAGGCACTCCTTTCTCAGTACAAGCCACCAAGCCATGGAACTCACTATTAGCCAAGATTCAAAGTGCCCATGAATCTATTCATAATTGAATGACTGCACGTATCCTAGGGGAGCATAACAGATTAGTTATATTAATACTGCATCAGAAAATATTATATATCAGAATTACAGAAGAGGGATTAAGACTGTGTGTACCTTTCTGCTCAGTGCCCAAAGACTTAGGAGCAAGGGGACTAACATATGGACAAATTAAATGATGGAATCAAGGAAAGTGGTTAACTGAGTGTGATCACCTTAATTAGTTATTAGACAACATCTCCCTAGGTATAGCATGTAATGTTACTGCCTGACTAGGAATTGTGTTTGATGTTGCCCACAGAGGTCATATGTGATCATAATGGTACCATAGTCTCTTCACAGATACTGGCTACAACCATGGTGTAAGTCACCTGTAGAGCTAGGATGTGAAGAAGTAATGTTCAAGTCCCCAACGAAACAGTGTAAGATTATCAGAATGTTCAAATGCTCACTGTAATGGTATGTTAAAAGTGATATTAATGTGGTCCCTGAAATGATAGCGTGTGATTACAGTGATTTTCAAGTGCCCAAAGCACTGGTGTGTGATCACTGGGATGTGTAAGTCCCCACAGAGGTAGTGTGTGATTATTGGGATGTTTAAGTCCCCACAGAAATAGTGTGTGATTATTGGGGTGTTCAAGTCCCCAAAGAGATAGTATTCGATTATTGAGATGTTCAAGTCACCACAGAGATAGTTTGTGGTTATTGGGACATTCAAGACCTCTTAGAGATGTTACCTCTACGTAAACATGTTTGAGTCCCCACAAAGATAGTTTGTGAAGATAATGGTTAAGTCCCCACGCAGAAAGGGTATGATAATTGGAAGTTTCAAGCCTCCTTATATTGTGTTAATATAGTGGTGTTCAAGTCCTTGCAGACAGAGTGTGTGCAGATTATAATAGCAAAATCCATACTGTGATAATGTGTAAAGATAATGATAGTCAAGTCCACACAGAGATAGTGTGTAATTATAGCGATGCTCAAGTCCCTATAGAGATAGTGTGTTGTTACTGGGATGTACAAGTCCCCACAGAGATAGTGTGTGGTTATTGGGATGTTGATGACCACATAGAGATGTTGTGTCAAGGTAAGCATGTTTAAGTCCCCACAAAGATTATGTATGAAGATAATGTTCAAGTCGCCACACAGATGGTGCTTGAAGATAAGGATGCACATGTTTCCACAAAGATAGTTTGTGACAATAGGTATGTTCAAGCCTTATAATAGTGTGTGTACATAGTGGCGTTCAAGCCCCTACCTACAGAGTGCATGTGGAAAATTATAGTCAACTCTATACAGTGATTGTGTATAAATATAATCATATTTAAGTCTCCACAGAAATAAAGTGTAAACATAATGATGTTCAAGTCCCCACCAAGATAGTTTGTGATTATAGGCATGTTCAGACATTATAGAGATGGTTATGAAGGTAAGCATGTTCACGTCCCCACAAATATAGTGTTGTCATGTATCTCCTACAAATCTATGTAGGATCTGTGCGTTTCGACAACCTAAACTAAGGGATTAGCGTCCAGACTTATTCCAGGCACCCCCAAAGGATCTGTTAGTCTGTAGACCAGGTAGGTCACAGTGCCACTATGAACCCCTCTTTCCAAGGAGCACATAGTTCCTGGCAACTATCGAACATGACAACCTTGACCCCTCAGGGATCGTGGAAACAGTACAGTACTTTTCGCTCAGTCACTCATGCTCACCATGTCTCAGCGAGATACACAGAATAAACAACAGGGACGTTTTCAATAAGCATTTATTGAACCAGCGCCGTTCTAGTGTAAAACACGTGTGCTGCAAAAGCCATAAGATAGAAACAGATATATACGGTTGTAAACACCAACAGAGTAAATAGATGGTAGAATTCTACCATAGTGCTAAAACAATGAATATATGCAAGCATTTAAATACATGACATTATTAATACACACTCCTACAATGCAAACCCTAACTAGATGTACCTAAGTGTACCAATCATGTATGTAGGTGTATAGCCAAGAATCCCCTTAGGATAAAGCGTACCCCATTACGTGATGTGAGAAAATGAAAGACCCCTTCTTGGTCTCGAGATGGACACCCCGCGAGGAATGTCAGACCACTGCGTGCTGGAGTGTCTAATTGTAGGAACCTCAGCGTCTTGCATCAGCGTGTTAGCATGGAAGTCTTGCTCCTCTGTCTGGCTCAGTGAAGATGGGCTTCTACCTTACTGTGTCATGTCGGCCAAGGATGACGAGAGTGATGAACATTGCACACAGTTATTATGCAGACGATGGAAATCCTGCTGTGATTCTGAGAATTCTTATGCATAATAAACTAGGCTAGTTTTCGGAGAAAGGCACACGACATTTATGCAGCACCTAACTTGGTAAAAGGTCAGCACCAAAATCATTATGTAGTACAATGGCAGGGTAAATGTAGGTGAAAAGTTAGGAGACTACCCAGGCCTATATTGGGGTACAATGTGAATCAGAACAGTGCGTGAAGATAATGTTCAAGTCCCCACACAGATAGTGTGTGATTATAGGAATTTTCATGCCTCCTTATTGAGATAGTGTGTAATTATAGCAATGCTAAAGTCCCCATAGAGATAATGTGCGGTTATTGGGATGTTCAATACCTCATAGATATGGTGTGTGAAGGTAAGCATGTCCAGTTCCCAAAACGGTCTTGTGTGAAGATAATATTCAAGTCTCCATGCAGAAAATGTGTAAGGATAAGGATGTTCATGAACCCAAAAACATAGTGTATGATTGTATGCACGTTCAAACCTCCTGATAATGTGTCATTATAGTGGTGTTCTAGTGCCTATCAACGTAGTGTGTGGAGGTTATCATGGTCAATAGGGTGTAAAGGAAATCATATACAAGTTCCCACTGTGATAGTGAGTGATTATAGGCATGTTCAAGCCTTATCATAATGTGTGATAATTGTACTTTAGGTTATTCACCATTTACGAGTAAAAAGATAATAAAAAAATGTACACTTTCATGTTCCCACCTGTTAAATTCATATGCTAGCATCTTATTTATAAGTTTAAAGTTACTACTTGTAACCTTACACAAGTAGGTGAAGATCTCCATGACCTAGAGAGGCGATCTACTATTGTAAAGTATAGGGAAAAGTTTAAACGTTATTAAAGTTTTAAAAAAATAACAGAAAAAATATTTTGTGATTAAATAATAATGTTTAATTTTATACCTCCTCTTATCTTAGGTAGTTTGGAGCTCAGATAATAGTCTTACAAGAGATGCACCTCACAGAATCGGAATGTATAGGATGTTCAAAAAGGCGAGATGGGTCCAGGATATGGTTATAATAGAACAGGCAGATGTAATCATGGGGATGACAATCATCATTAGAAAAAGAAGCAAGATTAAGGTAGTGGGTTCTGTGTAGGAAGGGCAGGGAAGATGGGCCATAGATAAGATGACATTGGTAATCAATGCATTGCCTGTGTAGGATACTATGGACCAAATCTTGACAACCAGGCCCTCTAAGATGCTTACTTTCAGAATTGGTGGAAAGCAATTCTCCACTTTTAATGGGTGCTTATATTAATACACTAATCAAGTAGGGGGGGTCTTGAAAAATAGTACCAAGGTAACAAAGTCTCAAGTAACAAGGAGGATAACCCAGAATGGAAAAATGTTAAGTAAGATAACGGCAGGTGAACAGATAAAGGTTCCTTCTGACAAAGTAGGTAAGATATTATTCTGGAATATTGCAGGGCTAGCGACCAAAGTGTCAGATCCTCAGTGGTTAAATGGGATAGAATAATATACCATTATTTGTCTCCAAGAGACCTGGTTAAGTGAAGAAAGACACATAGTGGGATACCAAACGTTCCACACGCCGGCGGTGAGCAGTGTACAGGGCCGTAATGAAGGTGGATTATGTACCTATGTTTTAAATACGCTGGGGGTAACTAATCTGAAACTTAAAACTGGGACGGATTATTGTCAGATTTTAACTATGCATATTGCAAGAAGGTCTTGTATAGCGTTGATTAATTTTTATAATAATATTCCTAAAATACAAATAGTGTGTGTATTAGAGACTCTTCGTAATGCTCTGAATAAGCTGGAGGACGAGATGTCAGGTGATGTGTGTATTATATGGGGGGATGATTACAATTGTTTCCTGTGCCAACATAGCCAAAGTGGTATATGCGGATTGAGAAAGGACAATGATGATACGTTTGGGGACATGCTAAATGAAATTGCTTTTCAGTTTGACCTCGGGTATGCTAATGAGATGTGCAACCCCTTAGTACCATTTGAGCCCACTTTTAATGGCAGAGGTTGCAACTCAATAATTGATTTTGTGTTAGTATCAAATAGGTACTCACAAAATGTTTGTGATTTTAAAACTCATAGAGTTGTATGGAGTGACCACTACCCAATTAGTTTTGCCTTTGCGATGGAGAGCTCAAAAAGAGAGATGCGGCAGAAGGACTTAGAATATAATTATGATATCAATCTTGCTGCTACGAATGGGTATTCCTTAAACTGGTCGAAGGTGGATCCTATTGTTTTTATTAACAAACTAGTAAAAGGTTCTAGTGAAGAACTAGAAGTGTGCCTCTCCGAAGATAGGGATGACGTAGACGTTTTGAACGCCTTTCTTAAACATACGGGTGAGATACAGAAATTATTAATAAGGGAGCATAAACGGGGTGAGACTAAACTACGTGGCTGGTTTGATTGGGAATGCACTAAGGCAAATAATCACCTAAAGAAAGTGTTGCAAAAAGAAAACTGAGACAGAGAGGAAATTAGACAGGCCAGAAAGACATACCAACAGGTAATAAAAAACGGAAATTACAGTTGAAACAGGAGGCATGGCAGACATTACATGAGGCATCCATAAGTAAAGATAATAATGCCTTTTGGAAAGAGGTCAACGCACCTTTTTTGCAACTAGGGATACAGATATTATAGATGTCGCTATCCCTGAGGAGAAATGGTTACAGCATTTCACTGGACTTTATAGAGATAAGTCGGGAATACATGACAAAAAGATTGATGGATATGACCAGGTAGTTCTAACTAATGAGGCGAAAGCTGAGACTGAACCGTATTCAGTATTCCCGTTGGATATCTGTATCTCTCTGGAGGAAGTTAATCTGGCTATAAAAGAGAGTGCATCCGGCAAAGCACCAGGGCCGGATGGCATCCCTGTTGATGTCTATAAAAATAATATTGAACTATGGGCCCCACTCTTAACAAACATTTTAGCTAGATGCACACAACAAGGTTTCCTCCCTACATGGTCGGACGCAAAAGTGATCCCAATTTTCAAAAAAGGAGACCGGAGTGATCCACAATGCTATCGCCCAATCTCTCTACTGGATTCACTTTTGAAAGTAGTAGGGAGGGTATTATTGAAAAAACTGCAACCATGGGCTGATGATAGAGGATTGCTAGCTAATTTGCAATATGGGTTTCGTGCTGAGTTGGGGACAATAGAACAAGGGCTAAATTTAAATTTAATTATAAGTAAATACACAGTAGCAAAAGATGAAAGACTTTTTTTACCATTCGTTGATCTCAGCGCAGCGTTCGATTGCGTGACACACGAGAAATTGTGGAGTGTACTTGAAGGGATGGAAGTGGACCCTCCACTACTCAATTTCTTGAAGGAACTGTATAGGGAGGCTGGGGCAAGGGTGCGTTTTGGGAGGCAGGGAGAGTGCACAGCAAAATTTCAAATAAGAAAGGGAGTAAGGCAGGGGTGCGTACTCGCCCCTTTCCTTTTTTCTTTATATATTAATTTTATTGGACAATATCCTAAGGATTTTAGAAAGGATTACCCGACCATTAATAAGACACCTATCCCAATTCTTTTAAACACCAATGACGCGGTCATAATGGCGCGGACGCAAATAGGGCTACAAAGATCAGTCAATAGATTTGTAGATTTTATGTCTGATAGGGGGTTAAATGTGAATATTGGCAAGACATATACAATGCAATGTGGGAAAAAAATGACAAAAAATTGTAATATCTTTATTAGTAATAAAAATATTGAAAGTACAGATACATTTTCTTATCTGGGAATACATTTTGATCGCACAGGCTCTTGGAATACGGCTATTCAAGCCAGAAAATTAAAGTTCTCCAGAGCAATAGGCGCATTGATTAATTTCTCTAGGAAACTAGCCTGCAGACTGGTCCCTGAGCTATTGGCCATATATAAATCAAAATGTTTATCAACGGCCATATATGGGGAAAGCATTTGGGGACCTGCGGATGTGCAAAACCTACAAACCTGTGAGAATTCATTCATTCGATATTTATTGGCAGTAACAAGCTCAACAGCTAATTTTACTTGCCACTCGGAGCTTGGATTACCTTTTATTACTGATATCATTAGAATTAAACCACTTCTACTTTGGCATAAGGTCTGGGTATCAACAGAAACTAGTTTTAATCGTGATATCATTAAGGCCTGTTTAAAACTTGATAGAGGCATGCGTATACCCTGGCTAGGCTATATTAAAGGAATGGCCAGTGATATTGGCCGACCAGAATTATTTGCGGCCCCAGATAGCATGGTTCATATCTCAAGAAAGACCCTAAAAATAGAGTGTATGACGTTTCTAGAAAACAAACGCTGGTCGAAAGAGAGGGTAAAAAAGACAGTTATGGAATACCAATTAATGTTAATTACTCCAGGTATACAACCATATCTCAAACATGTTGAGAGAAGTTTTGATCGCATGCTTTTAACTCGTTTTCGCCTTGGTATTTTTTATAGAATGCTGAGGTTAATGACTGGTCGAGGAATTTACATCCGTGCCCATGCGATGATATTTCATCTCAATCTACTATGCATATCTTTTTATTTTGTAAATTCTATATGCTCCCTAGGAAAATGTATTTATTACCAATTCTGAAGAGTATGAATTTGTGACAATGTAGAACAGCTTATTTGAAGCTGCAGTGCTTAGAAAATAAGTTGTATATAATGGCCATTGTTTCCTTTTTTAAAAGTGCTATTAGGTATAGGAATACAATGTGAAATAGTATTACATTTTTATTTGCTGGATATGTATATGTAATGAGACTATTTTACCGTGTAATTTGATTGTGTTTATAAACTGTGCTTTTATGATTTTTAATGATAACAAATCAAATAAAGCTATATTTGATTTGATTTGAATACACTACTCAGCAATTAATTAGACAGATCATCAGTAAGATCAAAAATGAATCATCCAAACGTTTCGAGAGCGTTGAAGCAGATAATGCTAGATTTGGATTTGTACAATGCATGGCGAGAGAGGACAGGGACACAAAGAGGTTACAATCTTCATAGTTGTAAACACGGGTATTTCTCATGTAAAGATTTCAGGTTAGTAGACCTCGCTTTATGGGAAAGGGTGGTAGACATGAAACATATTCCTGCCCAGTTATTGGATCATGCAACGGTTTGGCTGGAATTAAAAATCAAACAGAAACCGACCTCTAGGAGGTGGACAATAGATCGCAGCCTTTTGCAGGATCAGGTTTTGGGAGATTGGATTAAGACAGAATCTGAAATCTTCCTTGAGCAAAATATACTGAGCTGTATGTTGGATATTATATGGGGCACTTATAAGGCCTTCTAAAGAGGGATAATAACTAAATGGTCCAGAAAAGCAGCCCAGGCAAATTGTCTAGAAGTTAATAGATTGTTAAATTAGATTCGGAAAATGGAGGATAAGGTGATAAAAGTGTCAGACAAAGATTAAAGAAAAGAGGTAGAACTAGAGCAAGTCAAATTGGATTTCAAGATGAGGCTAGAGGCGAAAGAAAGAGCTAGATGGGAAGCGAGCAGTTTTAAGCATTTTGAGTATGGTGAGAAATGTTGGATACTGCTTGCTTGGAAATCAGAATCGGATTGTGCAAGAAATTACATAAAATATATACATTATACTGAAGGAGGAGAGGGAACCTAAGAGAGAAGAGAAATCCTGAAGTCCTTCCAGACTTATTATCAGAAGAGGCAAGGATTACTAGTGAGGAAGCTAAAAAATGGTTGACTGCTAGGACACTACCAGTTCTGCACAGAACCCAAAATAAAGAAATTGAAGGGGAAATCAGTGAGATGGAGATCAGGAAGGCTATAGATAATCTCAAGATAGAAGAAGAAGACATTTTTCTTTATTCAGTTAAATAAATAACCATAAAAGATATAAAACATGATAAAAACACAGTTAAACCACTACAAAATATAAACATGGCTCATAATACAGAATATATAAAAAGCAAATTAAACAATTAAAAAAAGCATTTTAAACATACAATAGATATAAAAACAAATCAACATGTTGGCAGGTACCAGATAATCCAATGTGTACAGGTTCCAATAAAAACATATACATATGGTTGGGTCTGAACTGCGGTGGCAAAGTGAGCTAAAGAATGATGATGGATTCAAACCAGGTCTGTGACTGAGGGGGAGTGTCTGAAAAGTTTCAGCGCTCCGCCCATTATCTCCACTTGTTTGCTTTGCTCGCCCTAAATTGGCAGGGTGCCCAGACATGGGTCCTTTGCTCACTTTGCCACTGAATTCAAGCTAGCCTGGCTGATGAGGGGTGTTACCCCGCAACTGGTCCCAGGATGCTTGTTTCTGGTCCAGGGAAGACCTGACTTGGCAGTTCATGCTGGACTGTTCCCATGAGGAACAGGGTCAAGACCTGATTTGTATATGGCTGGGTCTGAACTGGGGTGGCAAAGTGAGCTAAAGAACGATGATGGATTCAACCCAGATCTATGCCTGGGGGTGAGTGTCTGAAAAGTTTCAGCGCTCCGTCCATCATCTCCTTGTGTTTGCCAGGATGAACAGATGACAGCCAGTGGTTCTTTGTGCTTTTAGGCAGTATACTTACCTAAAATGTTGAAATTCAGCATTTCTGGTTCTATTGATTGTTTTTTGTCATTTTGGTCTCATTTGATTTATTGAAATGTACTCTATTTTCCTAAAGTGGTGTGCAATTTTTCCTGGGTTGTGATTATTGTTTGTGTGATGCAGATGTGCTTAATAGTGTCTGACTGACGTTGTACCAGGTTACTAGTGGATTATGCACAGGTTAATTTAGTGACTTTGTGGTAAACCCTGACAAGGATTCTGGTTATTGCTTGAGTAAGTTTATTACACCCTCAATCTAGATCCGATTTCTTACAGTGGAGGATTATGAAACTTGGTAAATCCTTATGGATTAACAACTGTTACTAAGAAGATAGTCAGGGATAATGCTATAAGAATTGACTGATAATCTTCATTACTACTAATGAAAATATTCCTCATGAAGGTTCTATGTTGCCCTACATACATTATTTCTAATATGGCCATTCTAATGTGCATGATTTATCTTGTCACTGTATAGGAAGAGTGACCGAAGTAAAGCATTTTTATTGCAAGAGGGGTTGGTGCTCACCATTTACACAATTATTTAACTACTTCTTCTAGACTACATGGAAAGTGTTGAGAAAGGAAGTTGTCTGTCTGTCCCTAGCATGATGAATAGGTCAAATAAACAAGGACATAAATGTAGGTAAATAATACAAGCATTATTTATTTCACAGGTTGTAATTGAGAATATGTTGGTCACCAACTCTAGTACCTTAAAACGTGGGCTGAATCAATCACCAATCACCAATCAAAATGTTCACTTGTATTGTGACCTGCGCTAGTCTTTTTATCATAAGCAATTCATGATGAGTAACACATTTTCAATTTTTTCATCCCAGAAGAAGGATTTATTAATTATATAGCTGCATTCTCTTGTCCCTTTCAACCTGGGGAGGTACTTGTGCAAAATGGCTGCTAGTTAACTCACTTGAATTGGAAGGTATGTAACTATGACCCAATGCTCTAATAAAGGACCTATTTAGTTAACCATTTGAGTAGGCCAAATCAGCTTGAAATAAAAAAAGCACTGTTTATGACAGTGCATAAATTATGAAAACTCTTCATTTTCAGTGCAACAGCCCTTGATTCAACCCTAACATGGCCTTTAAGAACATGCTTTAGTACCTCTACATATTCGGAGCATCTTCTGAAAATGTCCCTTCTTCTACAAAAATAGGTAGGATAGACAACTCCTCCTTACTCAAGATATGCCTCGGTATTGGCTCTCCCACAAAAAAGAGGTCCACAGCAGGTACCACACTGTCTATAAGATACACAAATCATATTCTTTTTGGTGAATAATCTAAGAGTAATTTCAGTAGCAAGACTCCTCTGCAGCGCTCCTCATAGATCTTGGTTATCTTCTAACAAAGCATCACCTCCCTTCTTTTTGCTTATGACCACTTAGAATAACCTTTCTTTCCTTGATTAGAATACGATTGGGGATTGCCTTTGGGGTACTGTAAAACCTCAACAACAGTATAGGTAGTACGCTTGTTTCGGCCTCATGGTCAAAAATTAGCTATTTACTTGTGACTTTGGTTCAGCATCAGAGAGATCTTTACAATTCGTAAATATGGATCATTTGGATTGCATTAGAATTTTCATTTTTATTGAATTGTCCGGCATGAAGATCCACCTTGCCTGCAGTAAATTGAATAAATTCACTGCATGGTTCCACTTACTCGTGGTCAATTGAGTCTTCTGTAGTTTACCATTTGTTTAAGTTACATGTTTTTATTGAAGCATTAGAACAAAGAAAGATCAACAATAGTAACCGGGAAGTATACCAGGGCCAAGAGGGAGAATCTGTTTGTGGCCTTTGTCGACCTTTCAGCCGCTTTCGACTGTGTGGTTCACTCTAAACTGTGGACCCTTCTGGATCAAATTGGGGTTGAAGAAAACATTATTTATTTTCTTAAATGTTTTTATAGTGATGCATCCGCTCGGGTTCGTTATGGACGAAAGGGAGAATGCCCGGGTAAAATCCCTATTAGGAGCGGTGTTAGGCAGGGCTGTGTCCTGGCCCCACTCCTTTTTAATTTATACATCAATGGATTGGAGAAGGCCCTGTGAAAGACAAGTTTTGACCCCCTATACACAGCCGGTCGACCAATAACGCTATTAATGTATGCGGATGACGCTGCACTAATGTCTCGCACCCAAGTGGGTCTACAACGCATGGTGGAGAACTTTGCCCTTTTCATGAAAGATCTGGGCCTATGAGTTAATATAGCAAAAACTTTCATCATGCGCTGTGGTAGAAGTGCAAAAATTAAAAAGACTATATTCATTGAGGGTCAGCAGTTATCTTGTACGAAGCAATTCTCCTACCTGGGCATTTTATTTACCGCGAAGGATGTTTGGGGCGAGGCTATATCAGCTTAAAGATTGGTAATGAACCATGCAACTGCCGCCCTTAGATCCTTCACGAGGAAATTAGGCAACAGACCACCTACTGAATTAATTAAGATCTATAAAGCCAAATTAGTTTCTGCCGCAATGTATGGTAGTGGGATCTAGGGCCTTGCTGATACTTCTCAGCTCCAGATACTTGAAAATTCTTTCCTAAAATGTATCCTCGCAGTCCCCAGGAGTTCCTCTAATTATATTTGTCACTCGGAATTGGGACTCCCCTTTATATCTGACCTTATTAAGTTGGAACCGGTATTACTTTGGCATAGGGTATGGACAAAAGAAGAACCTAAACTCAACAGAGTCATACTGGCAGATGTTTTAAAACTAGATGGACATTCGAGGATACCGTGGCTGAATTATGTACAAAAATTCTTAAGTGATATTGGTAAACTGGATTATTTTCTAAAACCCCATACCATACTTGCTATCTCACGGAAAGAGCTTAAAAAAGAGGGTCTGCTCTTTCTAGAATCCTTAAGAATTACTGCTGAGATCACAAAACCCACTGTTTTAAATCATCAATTAATCTTAACTTCTTTTAACATTCAACCCTATCTGATCCATGTCATGGGTAATTACGATAGATTTATATTAACCCGATTTAGGCTGGGACTGTTTCACAGACTGGTTAGCTTCCCATCAGTTAACAATTCATCCCATGTATTACCTCCCTGTCCCTGTGATGGAAGTTCTCCCCAAAGCACAATGCATGTTGTTTTATTTTGTAAATTCTATCATCAAATGAGGATTGTCCAATTATTACCTTTTTTAAGAGAGATCGGGCATCGGCAATGCCGCCCGGCTATGTATGAAATTCAACGGCTGGACAATTGCCTCTGTGTCGCAACAATTACAACTGTACTTAAAGAAAGTGATTTCTATTAGAAATAGGATTACCGTATAAATGGTATTTTTCTCTATTTTTACCCAGGATAATGTGTTTCCCATATGATGGGACTTTCTTATTAATCCCCTTTTTAATGAACTGTAATGCCTTGTTATTTTACACTTTTATGATTGTTTCTTTACTTACAATCGAATAAAGTTATTTGAATTTGAACAGGTAGTAAATGTATAACATTAACAATTAAAGTTACATATTGGCAGAAGTACTAAGAATATGGAAAAATATTAATATAAGTCTAAGACTATGAATTGGGAATATATTTTTTATAAAGCGAGAAAAAGAAATAAGTGGAATAGAGGGGAAACAGAGGAAAGGAAAAAGAAAATAGGAAAGAGAAATGAAAAGAAGAAGATAGAAAAAAGAGAAAGGAAAGAGTATAGAGAGATAATAGGTAAGGGATATAAATTGATAACTAAGGTAAAGGTAAAGGTGAGTGAGAAGAGAGATCAGGTGGAATGTAGCCAATATAGATCAGATTTAATTTTCTGATGTACAGGTAATGAAGAAACCGTGGCTATTCTATATTCATCGCAGATACAATTCCACCATGTTGATATACTAAACTTAGCAGTATATTTCCAACAAGAAGGTATAACTTTAAAAGCAAATGCAACAAAAAGCTCAAATAACAAAGGTTTAGGAGAAAGGTGATCAGAATCAGATGACATAGTCCAAAGAAAACATTCTGAATTGATAATTGTATATTATATTGAAAAATGTGTAAACATTTTAACCAAATTATTTCCCAAGATGTAAAATCATGAGAACAGTAGTAAAGTAAATGAATGAAAGTACCAGTAGATGCAGAAAAAGGCCAACATAAAGGGGAAAAAGTTGGAGAAAATGTTGAAATACATTCAGGGGTAATAACCGATCTGTTATAAACAAAAAATAGAGATTGTGTGATACCTGCAGCTATAGATGTTTTACATATTTGAAGCTGTATTGTATCCCAAATTTGGGTAGGGCATGAGATAAAAAAAGGCCAGATTCCCATGATAACTCAATAAAAGATTGTGTTTGAAATAGTAGAGGAAAACCAAATAACAAAGTTATTTAATTTTGGAAGGGAACCAGGTAAAATTAGTGTCAGCAAACATATATTGATAACATGAGGGATTAAATGGTAGAATTTCTGTTTTGGAGAAGTTTAGTTTATAATCAGAGATATTAGAGTATAACTTGATTTCTTGAAAAAAAGAATTTAAAGTGGAAGAAGGTTAAGCATATATATTAAAATATCATCAGCATGGGCCGATAACTTGGTTTCGAGTGAATTATGTTTGAAACCTGATATTAGTGTGTTACAACAAATACGTACGAGGAAAGGTTCAAGGCAGAGGAGAAAAAGTAAAGGGGAGATTTAATAACTTCATCTTAAATGTTGTCAGCTTCAAAGTTAACATAACTTTCCTTTTTTTTCACTAAAGCACTACTTCAGGACAGGTGTAAGGCAGTCACG
The DNA here is from genome assembly GCF_964204655.1 of Triturus cristatus. NCBI lineage: Eukaryota > Metazoa > Chordata > Amphibia > Caudata > Salamandridae > Triturus > Triturus cristatus. Next base: position 1,008,111,238 of record NC_140587.1, on the reverse strand, counting down.
GCCGGTGCAGGTAAGCGCACCGGGGTGGTGGAGCGGGGCAGTAAGTCGACAGACGATGGAATAGGTTTAATTTATTTATTTAATTTTACCTAATCCGTCATCTGTCGACTTCGCCCCCTCTCAGCCCGCCCCGCCCCAGTCCCGTCCCGCTGCTCTCACCTTCGCCGACTGCTGCAGGTGTAAGGTATACACATTACAGAGGCAGAGGTAAGTTTGATATGTTATATTAAACATGGTAGGTATAATATATTTGGTGTGCCAATGCAGGTTTTGTAAGTTAGTTATGATAGGTACATATGTAGTTATAATCTAGTACTAATGTGGAGTGCTTAAAGAGTTTCAGAAAAGTTATAGTGATACAAAAATATTAATATTTGGCCAGTCTATTCTAATGAAAAAATATCTGGACCTGCACCTTTGTCATTGAAATTGATCGACAGGAGAATATTAAAATGCTGTGGGACATTTTGTAGACGCATTCCTTCCTAAAGAGGGGGTGCTGATCCCCATTTGGTGCCCCGCATTTACCTGATGGGACCTTGTTGGATGTGGCCCTTTTTGCAGGGTCAACCCTGAGCTTTTTGCCTTCCTCCTCTATTTTTGCTGACCTGTTTTATGGCTCTGGACACTTTACCAACTGCTGATCAGTGCTAAAGTGCATATGCTCTCCCTATTGTAAATTGATGTATGGATTAGTGATTCCATGATTGGCTGGTTTGGTTTACCTGTCAGACCCTAGTACAGTGCACCAGGAGTGCCCAGGGCTGGTAATCCAAATGTTGCTGGTGGGCTTGCAGCACTGGTTGTGCCACCCACAGAAGCAGCCTGTAACAGTGTGTCTAAGGCTTACCATTGCAGAGCCTGTGTGCAGTCTGGTACTGCCATGCTGATAGGTCAAGTGCACCCACTTGCCAGTCCCTAAACCTTCCCTTTTCTTCATATCAGACACCCCTATGGTAGGCCCAAGGGCAGGGTGCATTGTAAGTATAAGGTAGGACAAGTCCTGATGTGTGTGGCATGTCCCAACTAGTGAATTACAGCCATTTTCGTTTTTCCCTATTGCAAGGCTGCTTGTGCCCCTTAGGCCAGAATGGGCAGTTTGATTATTACATCTTATAATCCTAACTGACTCAGGGAACATGGTAGAAATTCGAGTTTAGTATGCCTGAACTCAGAATGATAAAATACATCTTTTAGTGAAGTTTGTTTTAACATTCTGTGTTTAAAAATACCACTTTTAGAAAGTAGGTATTTTCTTGTCTAACCATCCAAACCTGCCTCTGCTAGGTTGTGTATTCCTTGTCTGGAGTTTGAATGACAGGGGCTGGGGAAATTCCAGGAGACAGGATGAGTCAGCACAGGGCTGAATAGAGAGATCTGCATCTAGATGGGTAGGAGGAGTTGCACCTGGGACCTGAATAGGGCTGTTTCTTCCCTCCACAATGCTGGCTCCACCTCCTGTGGTGCGTCTGATGTCTATGCCCTGCACTCTGAAAGGAAAGAAGGAGTCTTGTCAACAAAGTTCTCCAGGACTGACCAGAACTGGTTTGGATTAGGTAAAGGCCTCTCTGCCTTCAGAGAACAAAGAGAAGCTGGGTATAAATATTGGGACCCAAGCCCGAGAACTTTAGATCATTTTGGGAAACAAGAAGAAATCTTTGCTGAGGAGAGGAACCAGAGAGACTGAGGAGAGACTATCCCTAAGCTGAAGTGCTGCTTGGGGGATTGGCCTGCAGTGGTTGTCTGACTACCAAAGAAAGGAGAAAGGAACTTTGGGGTCCATTAGGATGAAGGCGGTGACACCTCCGCGGCACTGGAGGTGCGGAAAAATGCCTTTTTCCGCCCGCCAGCAGCAGACATCACACCCGTCATATTAGTATGGACAAGCATAGGCCAATTCCCGACTGCCGCGGTGCAACGCGCACCGCCAACAAAGTGCGCCGGCCACTGCGGCCGTGGGAGCCAATGGAGACTCACCGCATTGCGGAATGACGACCGCCCTGCTCCACAAATTAGGATGGCTCAAGCAAGCAGACGCGCCACAGCAGAGACACCACCCAACTACAGACGGCGGAAGCTCGACAGCGGAGTGCAAAACCAGAGTCCCGGTCACGACCGCCATGGACCCAGCTCTACACGTCTTTCCGGTGCTGTACCTGCTACATCACCAGGAACTCATTGACCGCCGTGGACGCCGCCGCAGGTACACAACAACACAACCACTACACATGGCCTGACACAGGGTCCAAATCCACATCAGACACCCTAGGGGGGACAGGGACACATCCACAAGGGCACCCACACATCGCTCACCTGCCACAAAGTCACCCCGCTGCATCCTGGACACACAGCTACCGCCACCGTGCAGCAATATCCCGGTCACGTCACCGCAGCGGCGAACACAAGCAGATACAATGCAGAAGGCAGGGCTAGTGCCAGGCATGGGCAGGGCACAAAGACCACAGGGCCACTCACCCTCCCACCACACACTAGCACATCCCATGAAGGCACATGCTATGTGCAACACAGGCCCTGCACCACACAATAAACAATCATGGAGACACACACTGCAGGAGTGGCTGCACAGGAACACACAACACACAGCACAGTAGCACAGGGCCAGCGAAACACACACAACACCACACTCAGGGAAATATCAATGAGGACAAGCAACAAATGAACACATACAAGGAGTTAACATCCAAATGGACACACAGCCTGCACAGTCACACACACATACCACAGACTGACACACACACACACACACACACCCCACATGCCAACAGCAATGGAGCACAACAAATAGGGAAACCAAAGTGGGCTGCGCACAAATGGAAGGCCATGGAGACACACAACAAGCATGTGTACATCACATCAACACAAGGAACAGAGCACAACACCCTCACAGCATCAAAGCACACATGACTGGCACAGTCAGTGAACTCAAACCACAGACAGCTCAGTGCAACAACACAGGGAGACAGCAAGGCAAACCACGTATAGGCAATTGGATGAAAGGAAGGCCCTGAAGTCAAACTGTGAACAGCCACACATCTATACAACTACTTCACAAGAGCACACCAGCAGCACTACACACAGGGCCCATCTACACACCTCAGGACTGACAAACTCCAGTAAGAATCTACACACATACCCCCTCACACCAGCAGCACACAACACCAGTGCCAAACACACTGAAGGCTGGCAATAGTTGACAGTCAAGACACACACAAACAACCACACGCCCTTGGCACAGCCACAAACATCACACACACACAGGGATGCCACCACAAATGTGGAAACAAATACAACAGACAAACACATAACCCAACAGAAACACACACAGAGCCACAACAACAACAACAGACCCTGCCCTGTTCAGCTAAACTGGGGAAAGGTAATGGGAGCACAGACACAACAGGGGTGCACAACCTCATCACTCAGGAACAATGCACAGACAACATACCACAACACACACAAGAAGTGCACCATCACAGAACAACACAGCCACAGCAAACAAACAACAGATTCACAGGCAGAACACTCACATAGCAAACACAGCAGGACATCAGGGGATGCACACCAGGCAACAACAAGGCAACGTACACACACAGCACTACATGCACAACAAGTGGTGTGTGCACACCAAGCATACCAGACACACACAGACATCAGTGACAGAACAGCAACCCACTAAACACCATACAGCACAGCACAAAGACAACAGCACACCCAGGAAGTGAAGCAAAAACACAAACAACACACACACACATCCAACACAACACCCAATAGATGAACAAGTCTGGGACACAAAGGTGGAAACAACTTGACCACAGGACTGGGCAGCACACACAGTTGAACTGCATAGGAGCAACCATGACTGACAAACAGCACCAGAACATCACACATGACCCATTGGGGAAATGCCCTGAGTGACACATTGACCCTGGACAAAGAACTACACCACAAAGCACAGTGGCACAAATGAAGTCATGGGGAGGCACACACACATACAAACCAAGGGGACAGCTCACACCAAAGTGAAGTGTACTGCATGTCAGTAGGGGACATGCAAGTAGTGTGCCATACACAAAGAGAGGGAGTGCATACCCACAAGGGGTAGGCAGCTGAAGCACAGATAGGGGAGGGCATGACAACACACACAACATGCCACACTGGAGGCAAGAAGGCACAATGTGACAGCAAGGCATGAGTAAACACAACCACAATGGCAGTGTGGAGCAGCAGGTATGCACAGTCCCCACAAACAGCAACAGGACACATGGATGCGCAAAAAAACACAACACTGACTTGCCAGTAACACTCTCTGCATACTCACAAGTGACAAAAACAAGTAGGAGTCAGACAGAACTGCAAGGACACACCAACACACTGCACAGTGCACAACATACTACTCACACATGGGCATATAACCACATCTACAGGGATGAACAATCAAAACAACAGGCACACAACTCCTGGGTGACACATGTGTGTAGTTGACATTGCAGAGGCATGCACACATCAACACTCCCCTCAAACTCCCCCCTTCACACTGCACACTACCTGGCCATCCAAGAGCACAAATGGAAAGTAAGCCATGGGACTAGGATGACTGTCCATCACAAGATGACCACACACATACACCACTGGGCACACTTAAAGGAAGAACACATACATGATGACCCTGGACAGCCTGCCTGCAATACCGTGTGCAGAAATGCACTCTGTGCTGGCAGTGACCTTCCCTGACCTGTGTACAATAGAGCCAACATGAACCAATCAAGTAAATGACTACAGCTAACCATTAGAAATTGACACCATTGCCACCACAAGTTTCTGGGTCAAGCAGAAATGAAGACCCTGTCACCCCTAAAAAAAAGAGAGTAAGTGACCCCAAACATTGACCATGTGTTGAAGTGCCACACAGACCTTTTTTACAGTAAAGCATTTACACACAGCAAAAGAACTTTATTCAGTAAAGACACTGACAAAACAGACAACAGGAGAAACTCTCTTTATTCACATATTGCACAGATAGGTACCATGAGAAGAGAAGAGCTAGGCACAAGATGCAGAGCATGTCCATGAGAAGCTGCACAGGCAGGGGGCACACAGCTTTGAACGACAAGGCCAGTGGCCAGGACAAAGTGCAGACTGAGTCCATGAGAAGCTGCACAGGCAGGGGGCACACAGCAGTGAACGACAAGGTCAATGGCCATGACAAAGTGCAGACTGAGTTCATGAGAAGCTGCACAGGCAGGGGGCACACAGCAGTGAACGACAAGGCCAGTGGCCAGGACAAAGTGCAGACTGAGTCCACGAGAAGCTGCACAGGGAAGAGTTCAACACAGCAAAGAGCAACAAGGCCAGTGGCTAGTCCAGGGTGCAGACTGAGTCCATGAGCAGCTGCACAGGCAGGGGGCACACAGCAGTAAACAACAAGGCCAGTGGCCAGGACAAAGTGCAGACTGAGTCCATGAGAAGCTGCACAGGCAGGGGGCACACAGCACTGAACGACAAGGCCAGTGGCCAGGACAAAGTGCAGACTGAGTCCGTGAGAAGCTGCACAGGCAGGGGGCACACAGCAGTGAACGACAAGGCCAGTGGCCAGGACAAAGTGCAGACTGAGTCCATGAGAAACTGCACAGGGAATGTGTGCGACTGTACCTTTCCATGGTCAGCAACACAGTCAGGGGGCAACAATGTGCAGTACAGGCCCACCTGTGTGAGAGACAGGTGTGTGAGGGTGACTAACACTCAGACTTGGCTGTCAGGCAGACTGGGAGCTGGCTGTGTCTCGGTGATGTGCTGGACCCAGCGGAACGCTTTGACTGGCTTCGCCTCTGCCCTCCTTCCCCTGTTTACTAGGTATTACCCCTACAGTGCCCTCCGGCCCCTGCTTCACTGGGCTTGGTATGGGAGTTGAGGTGGTTAGTGATACTGCCTTGGAGCCCTTCCTAGGTGTACCCTTGGCATGCACCACCTCCTTGGTGGGCACAGATACAGTACAATTATCTTTGGGGGATGCTTTAGGGGCAGGAGAGTCCTTGGATGGCGATGCCACTGAGGCATGTGTGCCTGAGGTCTGCTGCTTTGCTATTTGTCCACTGGTGTCACCTGACGGGCTTTTCTCCCTGCGCTCTGGGGTGCCTTTGGTCTTCTGTGGGGATGGTGTCTGCACCCGGGACCGCTTGGGTCACTGCTGCTGTGTGCTCCGTGTGCTGTATCGGGACTTTGATGTATGTGGACCATGGTCACTATTGTCAGACGTGGCCACTGCAAGGGGGTGGACAAAGGGACTGGAGCTGGACTGTGAGTATGTGCCTGTTGCAGGGCAGACGTCACTGTTAATGACAAAGCCTGGACTGTCCGGTGCAGCCCACCCACTTCGGAATGTATGCCCTCCATGAAAGCGACCACCTGGGCCAATTTCTTGTCGTGGTCAATGAAGGCATTGAGGAGAGCTGTCTGGCCTACACACAGCTGGTGCAAAAGGTTCACAGACTCAGCACTGATGGCAGCATGGGGGACAGGGGCAGCGGTGCCAGGGGTGAAGGACACTCTTCCCCTCTTACTGAGGCAGACATGGACAGCACCAGAGGAAGTGGCTGGGAGGGTGGGCAATGGCTGCTGTGTGGTGGAAGTCACTGCAGAGTCCCCGTTCCCTGTGCCCTCCAACATGGATGCATCCAGGCTGGCATCGGATGATGTGGTGCTTTGCGTCCCAGGCTGGGACTCCTCCAGCAGACTCATGTCCCCCTCTGAGGCACTGCTGACATCTGTGTCACTGGGCTCCTGGGCAGCTGTGGTACTAGTTTCACCCCCACTGGTGTCCGTCTCCTGTCCCTCCGTAAACACAGGTGATGCTGCTTGGGAGAGAGAGATGTAGGGTCAGGTCAGTGGCAGCAACAGAACAAACATATGCAAGCAATGCATGACAAAAGTTGACCAAATCTACATGTTGCACACGACCCTGTGCAATCACATTGTGCCAACTCACTACATAGACTCAAGCAGTGCGTGGAAACAGGAAACTCAGGCATGAGTGAGCCATGTGATGACCACACAGCACAATGCGCTGCTTGTGGCTCTGTTCAAACAGACACACAACTAGTTCTGAGCACACCTAGGGACATGATGGGGGCACGCTACTTGTTGTCAATGACAGAACTGGATGGAACAGGAGGGGACAACACAGACCAAGACTTCAACATGACAGTCCACAATGGACATTAGCCCATGCCACCCACCATGTCGGACCTTGGGGACAATATAATGCTGCACATTGTTGTAAGATGTGTAGGCCTCCCCAATATGGGTACATGCAATGGACGCATTGATGTACGCACAGTCAGATTGGGCACACTGCGGTTCCCTCCCATGGGATTCCCAAGACTACGCCAGTGCAGAAGAAACCTGAAGAGCACAACTCAGAATGTAATGTGAAGGCACAGCATCCAAATCACCTTTGTAAGTACAGGTAGGGCAAATGCATGCCACAGGCACCAGGCCAGCAGCCACTTACATGCCACAGCATCACACTACCACCATCACATAGGCCAGCGCTGGCACAGGCTCTGTACACATGCAGCCACTTGTGGAAATATGGATTTTTCTGGTCAGTTATGTCCCCTATCTTGGACCCCAACGGTTCCATGTGCATGTTACAAGTACATGTATGTTCCCTCCAGTTCCAGTTATGAAGACGCAAATACATGTGCGTCCACCGTTAACATGTCCTCTTTCAGATCCGCCATGAATGGGCCGGATATTCCATTCCTAAGTACGAAAGGCCACCGCCTTTATATGGTTCACTTATGCCATTTTACAGTCCAGGCAAGTAGGCCCTGATTCTGTCATCAAGCTTTTCTTGCTTTCTGTCTCTGAAGCTCCAGTCCGAGCCTGCATCTGTGACCATGAACTTTGTCTCATCCTCTGCGCGGCTCACGATGCCTGACATCAGCTTGCTGCCTGCCAAGAACTGTATTTCACCTTCGAAATTATCTGCTCCGTTCCCGGCCCAATGCATTCCTGTCTAGTAGCTTAAGTAAACATTCTGCCAGCTACCGAGCAAAGGCCCGGCTTCTCTGTCTTTACGCAAGTAATTCATAACCCTGTTACTATGGAAGATTCCTGCCCTCGCATCTAGTGTAGACACTTAGACGCTTGTACACGCACTAACAGTCAGTATAGTCAGTATAGAATAAGATTCTATTCCAAGAAGGCCTCTCTTTTGGATAACATAGTTCTTTAAACATAGGATGTTAGATATGATTTGGGATTAGGTTGACTTGACCCTCTAGACATCTGTCGCCACATGTAGAGCTAAATGTCAAGTCCCCTTCACCCCCTAGCTGCACGTCAATCACACGTCATACTGCTGCGCGCGCATCTCTGCCAAGTATTTCTGCTGACATTGCGAAATTCTTTCATGGAACCACCCCATTATGACATCATGCCTGATGACGTTCCTTTGTTACGCCCAATCACGCCCATTTTCATTACGTACGAATAATGTTATCTTCCTTATCAATTGTTACGCCTCTCGCATTTGCTTCACTGTAATGCCTATTGTATAAAAGTAATTAATCATCAATAATGTATGTACTTCACTTCCTGAGCCTCCGTGGTGATGGAACCTGGAGTCCACGATTTCGAAACCGTTTATTGGAATAAAGCCCGTTCTTAACCTCTAATACCACGGATTCTGCCTCTTATTTATTGAGCTATTTTTATTATGTTCTGTATCAAATTAAGTCCCGGTAATTAAATTATTTACCACATAAATGGCGCCCGAATAGGGACACTTTCTCATCTCACGCGCCGGCGGTGCGTTGCAGGCCTGGTCTCCTGCCACAGCTGGACGGACAACAACGCGTACCAGCAGGATTTCCTGTATCTCCCTCCGGTCAAGCGGGGGCGACTGAGGCTGCGATCAACACCCAGACGAGGCGGTGAGAAGTGCGAAGTATACCGACCAGAGCCTAGCTGAGAGAGCAAGATCCGAGGTATACAGAGGCCCACCAGGTTTCCGATGTCCCGACGTGTCTGAAGTTTTCGAGTCGAGTCGAGTCCAGTCCGGTCCAGTTCAGTTCAGTTCCGTTCCGAGGCCTTCCGTTCCGAGCTACCCGGTGAGTACCATTACTGGGGAGGCGTTCTGGCGTGCACATAAGTTGTGCCGGTCCAGACGGGTTTGGGTACACAAATCCGGTCTGCACTGTTTCAGCAGTGTATCTGTACTGTTTAGCAGTATATCTAGTATATCAAGTATATAAGTTCAGAAAATTTCCGTTAAAATGTCGAGAAATATGTTTTATGATTAAGTTTTCTTAGATCGTCATCTTCATTGTTGCTCATTTAAAAATGTTAAATGTTAAATGTATTAATACGTCCTGCATATTGTGGTGTGAATGACTGTTCATTATTGTGTTTTATTGTATTAAGTTTGTTTAAGATCAAGTAGCAGACCAGTTCTCAATATGCCGCTCTTTTCGAAACTAAGACAGATCACAACTAGAAAAGGGGTACTCGAAGAAGCTGTTCCCATTCCTCCTAGGGACACTCCAGGGTACTTCATGTATCATAAACACGGCCTAGACGCTATATTATTTCTTGATCTATGGGTAGACTACACTAAGGAATTACCAGAAAGTCAGAGGTGGCCCGCAGCTGGGACCTGGGATGCCGAGTGCATCGTGAAAGTAGAGGAAGAATTATGGAAAAAGAAAGCTAGACAATCACAGAAAGACGCCATTGAATTATGGCGTAAAGAATCGTATAGACGCACAGAAAAAGCACGTAGACAGGAAGAGAAGAGTAAAGAGAATTCAAATAAAGTTCGAGAAAATCTATTAATTGAAGAAGGTACACGAGTGAAATCAGAACAAGTAGACAGACAAAGACATGCCCTTATGAAGGGTATGTATCCCCTTCTGGCCGAGGGATTACCTAAGGCTACTCCGGGGATACCAAAAGACTTGCCACCCCCATTATTTCCAATAAAAGTACATCCTAAGGGGCATCCTAGAACCGCAGAAGATGTTTTTCTTTCCTCATATTTAGATGACGCAGCTCCCGAGTATGCTAACCCCGCCCCACATAGACCGTCGGCCGGGGAGGTTCAACGCCAAGATCCTGTATCTGTATCTCTACAGCATCAAATCCTGACACAAGTTCCGGCAAGCACGTCCGTTTCCACATCTGCTCCTACAGCTACTTCTATAACTGTGTCCACACCTATAGTTGCTGTATCGCGTTCTACGAATCCTTTCACGCCCGATACTCCAGACGGGGCTACTGGAGGTGCTACCAATATTTTTTCTACGCCACCCAGAGTAAATAAACTTACCTTTCAAGAGTCAGCACATCCACGTACCCCCAAACTCATAAATGCCCGCACGCTTAAGGAACTTCTTATAGATTGTAGATATGACCCTGTGCCCGGCAAAGAGGACGAAATGATCATGGCATCATTACGTATCAGACGAGCCGCGGTGTATTTAGGGAAGTTACCAGGAATGACTATGCATCTAGATAATATATATCATTTTGTCCAAACAGGGCGAGATTCTGAATGTATTAACAGAGCTATGGACTACCAGAAAGTGGAGATACAGGGGGAACTGTTACGTTTCCTCATAAATTGCGTAATCAGAAATCAAGACCGACCGGGGGTAGATCCGGAAATAATGCAAACTCTTACCAGATGGAGCCAGAATATATCAGAAGGGAGACATGATAGGCAAAAATGTATAATAGCCATGTGCAGAAAGATCCGAAAAGAAATAGAACGCCTACACGAAGAAAGATTAGCGGTAGACCAGTTTGAACAAAATGAGGAGGAGGAAGGATCAGGACTGTCCACAGGACAGTCAGAAACCATAGCCTATGTAGGTAGAGGAAGATCTTGTAATAGTACTAGATACTTTACTGACCCGATACGTCCGATATGTCCAGATAATAACAGGAATTTCCAAGCACCTATAATAAATATGAGGTCCCCCGAGCATTCGTTCCAAGCCGCTGACAAATTACTGCGAGAACGAAGGGGTTATCATTTACTCGATTCTATGGATGAACAAGAATTAGCCAGGTCAGCCGTTCATTGGGTTGACAGTCCCGGAAAATATGGTGATGATACAGTAGCGCACACATTTTTGAATCTCACCCCAGATGAACAGCGTTTAGCTGGGAGTTATATGATTCAACAACTTCTTATACTATATAAAAGCCAACATTCAGATCCTGGTCCATTACCTGATATATTGACCGAATTACTCACGAATAGATGGAAAGGTTCAGGTACTAAGTTAATTAAGGAAATACTAGAATCTAGAAAACAGTACATTCTTTTTGTATGTCCAGAACATGATTCACTGCCCATCAAGGAAAGACCGATGTATTACATGGACAGACAGAATCCCTTACGAGAAGTGCACCCAATAAAGGGCGAGGACAATCAGTTTAAACGTGTATATGTATATACACCCATATCGAAAATAGAATTGTTAGAAATGAAGAAAGTGGTACCCAGTCATGACAAAGACCCAGCGGGTTTCCACCGAGAAATTAAAGACATGTTACTCATGGGAGAGTATACCTATCCCGACATCATGACAATATTAAAGGTATTAATGCCTGCTGGCATTTATGAAAAACTCAAGGAAAAAGAGTGGGAGGTAGGAGACCAAAAGATAGATTGGACAGCATTAGAAAATGAAGAAAAGGCCCGAGGTCCAGGTTCGGGGCTTGGGGACAAAACTAAAGCACTGCCAGGTTTACTAGTACAGGTACTGCCACGTTTATTAACCACGAAAAAGGAAGACTGGGGTGCAATCTCAGCCTGTAAACAAAAGCAAGATGAAGACACTAGTGATTTCTATGCCCGATTCGAAAAATGTTTTGGTATAAATAGTGGTATAAAAGCAAGTAGCGAGTCATACCCACATCTGTTTGTGACAAAATTAGTTGAAAATTCCTTGCCCCAAGTGAAGAATAGAGTATTAAAATTCGAGAGTACCTGGCAAGGTAATACCCCATCACAAATGTTACAAATGTTACAGTACCATTACAATAGAATTAGAGAAGAACAAGAACATGAACAAAGACGCATGAAAGACACGAAAATGAAAATGCTAGTCTCCCAGACAGTTCCAACTGAAGGACATAAAAAGGGTACGACACATTCTGGTGATTCAGCAGGACCTATAAAAGGGACATGTAACTATTGTAAACAGCCAGGACATTACATACATGACTGCCCAGTCCTGAAGCGTAATATCGCCACAGGCATTACAAAAGAAAGACCACGGCCACCTAGACAGGATCAGAATGAACAAGGAGCACCGCAGCATGCACAGGCCATGCCGGCCCCACAACAGTCTATACAGTTCGTGCCAGCCGCACCAGCGTTGCCTGCTGCTGCCACACAAACCACGACACGACAGCTGTACCAGACAGCACAGTATGACTATCCTGATTATCAACGATATGCATGAACCAGCCTAGAGAGGGAAGTTGACTTACCCCTTATCGAGGTCCCTGTAGACCAAGAAGGACCTTATGTACATAGTGAATTATTAGGTCAAGATAGAAAATTTTTACTAGATACAGGGGCAAGTCGAACAACTATAAAACGTAGTGAAGTTCCAGGGGCACCCCTCTCAGGCTCACAGAATATTTCCCTTGGTTTTTCAGGAAAACCTATTGTTAATGAAGTATCACAGCCTCTTCCACTTACGATAGGACCCTTGACCAGAACTACAGATTTATTGCTTACTAAATCATGTCCAGAAAACTTGTTAGGTATAAAAACACTGAAAGCTCTAGGAGCTATAATATGTTGTTCTCCGGAAGGAGTAAGATTGTTTTTACGTGATTTCAAAGGTCATTATGTGTCTCGAGATATGGATTCCCGACTGCAGACTTTACCCACACATTTATGGGCACAAGGCCCTACAGATGTTGGTTGCATGAACATTACACCCTATCGAGTCACACTAAAGGCAGGAGTGGTACTACCACGAATGCGACAATACAAGTTACCCCCAGATGCTGTAATGGCTTTACTGCAAATCATTGACGAGCTTATTGGCCAAGGAGTGGTTGTGGAGACCGACTCCAATGTATGTAATTCACCGATAATTCCGATTCTTAAACGAACTGATCCAAAGGCTCCCCCAGTATATCGATTGGTTATTGATCTGCGCGAATTAAATAAATGTATTGTACCACAATACCCCGTAGTTCCAGACATCTCTTCATTACTGACAGCTATTGATTCCGAAGCAACGTTCTTTACTGTAATTGATCTCAAGAATGCCTTTTTCAGCGTCCCAATAGATCCGGAAAGCCAATATTTGTTCGGATTTAGTTTAAATGGACGTAGCTTTAAATTCACACGCGCACCTCAAGGATTTACAGAAAGCCCCAGCATCTATAGCCAAGCATTGAAACGAGAACTTGACAGTATACACATGCCAGTCAACACTGCTCTGCTTCAATATGTCGATGATCTGCTGATCACCGCCCGAAGCGAACCTGAATGTGAAAAAGCATCACTGACGGTTTTACAATTTCTAGCCGAAAAGGGGCACAAGGTGTCCCCTTCTAAGCTGCAATTCTGTGTCCAGCGAGTTATTTACCTTGGTCACTCACTGTCCAAGGAGGGAAGGCAGCTTACACCAGATCGCATCCAGCTAAATTGCAAATATGCCAATACCCAAGACACAAAAGGAGGTGCGGGCTTTCATAGGCCTCACTTCATATTGTAGGCAGTGGATCCCTCAATATGCATTTCTAGCAAAACCACTCATTCAATTAACAACACAGGAGGCAGCCACATCGACTGTCCTCCCTTGGACTCAGGAACACACACACGCTTTTGAAAACTTAAAGAAAGCTCTATGCCAAGCACCTGTTTTAGCAACACCATGTTACAGAAAACATTTTACACTCTTTGTTACAGAACGAGAAGGTACTGCCTTGTCAGTACTCACACAGGAACAAGCAGGATCACACAAACCGTGTGCTTATTTTTCTAGTACATTAGATCCCGTAGCTCAGGCTCTGCCTGCGTGCCTGAAATCAGTGGCAGCGACAGCTTTAGCAATCAGACAAAGCGATGCCATAGTGTTAGGACATCCATTGACAGTCCAAGTGCCACATGCAGTAGAGGTTCTTGTGAATCGAACGCAAACACAACACTTGACTATAGCACGACTTACAGGGTATGAACTAACATTGTTTCAGCCACATATAGAAATCAGACGTTGTAACACATTGAATCCTGCCACACTTTTACCTGTAATTGGAACAGACCCACTAGCTCATGATTGTATTGATGTTATTACAATAACGACGAAACCCAGACAAGACTTGACAGATGTCCCATTGTCAGATCCAGACCTGACGTTGTATGTAGATGGTTCATGTATGAGAACAAGTACAGGAGAGTTAGTGGCCGCTTACGCAGTCACAACAGACACTGAAATTATCGAAACCAAGTGTATAAATACCTTGTCCGCTCAAGCAGCAGAGCTCGTCGCTCTGACACAAGCCTGTATTCAAGCCACAAATAAAAGAGTCAACATATACACTGATTCACGTTATGCATTCGGAGTTGTACATGACTTCGGCGTGCTGTGGCGAGAGAGAGGTTATTTAACTTCTCACGGTGCCCACATTCAGCACGGACCCCTCATTCATGCCTTATTAGATGCAATACATCTACCCATTGCAATATCGATTATGAAATGCAAAGCTCATACGAAAATTACTGATATCATTTCTCAAGGCAATGATCTAGCTGACAGAACAGCTAAACAGACTGCTCAAACTCAAACATCCGACATGACAAAGACAATAGTCCAGACACCAACACATTGCATGATGGTTAAGGATCCCGCTCTTGATGTAATTGACATACAGACACATGCTACTCCAGACGAAATAAGGAAATGGACTGAATTAGGAGGGATCCAAACGGATCAAGGATGGATGACGAAGGAAAAATCTGTGTGGTTCCTTCCT
Source organism: Triturus cristatus (assembly GCF_964204655.1). Taxonomy (NCBI): domain Eukaryota; kingdom Metazoa; phylum Chordata; class Amphibia; order Caudata; family Salamandridae; genus Triturus; species Triturus cristatus. Next base: position 1,008,096,205 of record NC_140587.1, on the reverse strand, counting down.
GATTCAATGGTCCAAGTCATTATTAACACTGTCCATAGTCCAGCGCATCTAGGAGAGAAAGCTATGCTAGACAGCATTCAACATATTTGGTTCAACAAGCATTTACGAGCAGCAGCGAAACAAAAAGTTCGTACCTGTATGATCTGTTGTCAGTTCAACCCAGGAAAAAGCATTCCCGTAGAGCAGGGTGGATTTCAGCCTCCTGATCACCCTTTTGAAATTCTCCAGATGGATTATATCCAGATGGAACGATGTCGAGGATTCAAATATGTTCTCGTAGTTGTCTGTGCTCTTTCCCGTTGGACAGAGGCGTACCCGGTTTCAGATTACACTGCCCCGACTACTGCCAAACAGTTAGTTCGAGAATTCTTCCCACGATACGGTTTACCACGTGCTGTCTACTCAGATAACGGCCAGCCGTTCTCATCCGAACTAATGAAACACGTTTCACTTTTGTTAGGATATCAGTGGAAGTTTCATTGTGTCCGACACCCCGAGGCAGCAGGTCTCGTGTAAAGACATAATCAAACTTTGAAAATCAGATTGTCCAAAATATGCAGGGAAAAAGGTGTCGACTGGGTAGTAGCATTACCAGTTGCACTCTTTTACATGAGAATGGTAGCACACTCTCGAACAGGGCTATCCCCGTATGAGGTGATCTTTGGCAGACCACCAAATATGTGGGGGACGCCTATACCACGTAAAATAACTGATATTGACTGTAATATGCTGACAGATTATTTGGCTTCCTTGATGTCTGCACTACAATCTTGTCGTTCACAGGTAGCTGCAGCTTTTCCTGACAACACTGAGGTGAAACCCCATGACGTAATTCCGGGGGATCTCGTTTTGGTGAGGAACTTTGATCGAAAGACTCAGCTGGATCCTAGGTGGAGGTCGCCTCAGCTCGTGTTATTAACGACGAGGACAGCCGTGAAGATCGAAGGCAGAAAAGGCTGGATACATTCAAGTCATATCAAGAAATTTCATGGACTACCAGCAGATGTGAATACCACACCTCGTGTGTCTTCACCCATTGACTCAAAACTTCCTTTTGTTGAAAAGAGTAATGCCGAACATTATAAACTAAAGCTCAGGTCCAATCAGTCAAGCAATTTGATTGTTTAAGTCCTCTCCGAGGTGAAGCGGTTGAATTGTCTCTGACATGTATCCCTTGGACCTGAATAGAGAATGCACCCGAAAAATGCTGAAACGACAGGCGTACTGTAAATCACTGCGTAGTCATTGCACAGTGACGTTATTGGTTTTGTTTTTCCTAAGTCTTTTAATAATTACTGCAAGTATATTGTTGCACATATGTTCTCCTATTTCTAGACATGTTTATAATATTACTGCTGAACATTCTTTTAGCGAATTACCTCCGCATGAATTGTCATACAGATTTGCGCTGCGCAATAACACCTTTATTAGTATGTTACATCATTCCCATCAGGTTAGCAATACTACAAATTGTTGGATATGTGGCCGACTCCCTCCCTATCAGAACTATAAAGGAAATCTACCTCTTTTTCCATACCCGTTCACACACAACGGCTCCTGTGGAGCATGGTTTAGTTTACTTAATTCCCAAGATTCGAACTCTGCAGTTTATCAAGACAATGGGGTATGGGGAAATCTGAACTTAGTTTTACTTAAAGTCTGCCACCCCAACAAGGAGGGACTTCCCAAAAGAACAGGAACTGATCTAGAAAATGAAGTATATGGATTAGGTAATTTTACGCTTAATCTCCTGATCTTGAATGTCGAATCCGAAGCTAATCCAAGTTTGCCCGCCATGTCCGTATTCCCAGTAAAAGGGGAATTATGTATAAGAAAGAATGGCTCCATACACATGGGCCATAGTAAATGCACCACTGTAATAGAATTCAGTGATCAAGGCAAGTCGACATTTAGAGCTTCCCGCCATTCCTATTTTATATGTGGTCAGACGGCATATGTACGTTTGCCTCTAGACTGGGATGGTACCTGCTACATTGGATTCCTTTTGCCACCTGTTTTTCTAGCTCCTCCTGATTATCACAGAAATATTAATTTAGTACACAATAGAGAAAGGAGAGATCTCCCAATAGTCGATTACACTGAAACAGCATGGGAAAAATACACAGATTTCAATAAAGGTCTCTTTCCCTATATAGGTACCGTTACTAATAGTAAGCTGATACGTAGATTGACTAGAACCCTTGAAGCAGTAGTGAACGAAACTATTTCCGCCTTAGGCAATTTAACAGAAGAGCAGTCTGCTATGCGGATTGTTGTGCTTCAAAATCGTCTTGTCCTTGACGTCATCCTGGCCGATAGGGGCGGAGCTTGTAGGGTCATCGGATCAAGCTGTTGCATTTTCATACCAGAAAATTCGCCATCTGTATATAAAGCTATAACGCGCCTTCATAAGATTGTGAGCCAGATACACCAGAATCCAGGCACCTGGACTTGGTCCGGTTGGTTTTGGAGCGTGTTATCAGCCTGGGGATGGAGAGTTCTATCCTTCCTAGGTATTGGCCTTCTCATACTATTCAGTTGCTGTCTATGCCTGCAATGTGGACCAGCGATATGTGGTCTGTGTGCCACATCGTGCATTCCACATCAAGATTTTCATTCAAGATCCCGGAAGAAGAAAGAAGAACAAATGATGTTATATGAACAGATCAATGGATTAATGAAGATTGATATCTCTTGACGGGCAAGTAGGGGACAAGGAGGGAATGTGGAAATATGGATTTTTCTGGTCAGTTATGTCCCCTATCTTGGACCCCAACGGTTCCATGTGCATGTTACAAGTACATGTATGTTCCCTCCAGTTCCAGTTATGAAGACGCAAATACATGTGCGTCCACCGTTAACATGTCCTCTTTCAGATCCGCCATGAATGGGCCGGATATTCCATTCCTAAGTACGAAAGGCCACCGCCTTTATATGGTTCACTTATGCCATTTTACAGTCCAGGCAAGTAGGCCCTGATTCTGTCATCAAGCTTTTCTTGCTTTCTGTCTCTGAAGCTCCAGTCCGAGCCTGCATCTGTGACCATGAACTTTGTCTCATCCTCTGCGCGGCTCACGATGCCTGACATCAGCTTGCTGCCTGCCAAGAACTGTATTTCACCTTCGAAATTATCTGCTCCGTTCCCGGCCCAATGCATTCCTGTCTAGTAGCTTAAGTAAACATTCTGCCAGCTACCGAGCAAAGGCCCGGCTTCTCTGTCTTTACGCAAGTAATTCATAGCCCTGTTACTATGGAAGATTCCTGCCCTCGCATCTAGTGTAGACACTTAGACGCTTGTACACGCACTAACAGTCAGTATAGTCAGTATAGAATAAGATTCTATTCCAAGAAGGCCTCTCTTTTGGATAACATAGTTCTTTAAACATAGGATGTTAGATATGATTTGGGATTAGGTTGACTTGACCCTCTAGACATCTGTCGCCACATGTAGAGCTAAATGTCAAGTCCCCTTCACCCCCTAGCTGCATGTCAATCACACGTCATACTGCTGCGCGCGCATCTCTGCCAAGTATTTCTGCTGACATTGCGAAATTCTTTCATGGAACCACCCCATTATGACATCATGCCTGATGACGTTCCTTTGTTACGCCCAATCACGCCCATTTTCATTACGTACGAATAATGTTATCTTCCTTATCAATTGTTACGCCTCTCGCATTTGCTTCACTGTAATGCCTATTGTATAAAAGTAATTAATCATCAATAATGTATGTACTTCACTTCCTGAGCCTCCGTGGTGATGGAACCTGGAGTCCACGATTTCGAAACCGTTTATTGGAATAAAGCCCGTTCTTAACCTCTAATACCACGGATTCTGCCTCTTATTTATTGAGCTATTTTTATTATGTTCTGTATCAAATTAAGTCCCGGTAATTAAATTATTTACCACACACTCCCAGCCAAAGTCAGACTCCACAAATGCTCACCGCTAGCTTGCTGCTGATGCTCCTTCAAACGTGCATCCAGCTAAGTCTGTGTCACCGCCAAGATGCGCCCCATTAGTGGTGTCATGCTGTGCCATGCCAGACGCCAAGTGCGAGGAAGCAGCCCCAAGGTCATCTCCGCCACATTCTTTGCCAGCCGGCTGATGTCGTCCCATCTCTTGTGGCAGTGGGTGCGCCGTCGGTTAGAGACCCCCAGAGCTCGCACCTTCGCTGCAATGGCCCTCCACACGGCCTTATGCTGGTGTACCTTGAGCTGCAGGCATGGGAGACAAGAGGGGGAAATGATCAGTGACACAGTGCCATGTACCGACATGTATCAGTATAGCAGCAAGATACAAAATCATCCCATATCCAACGAAATTGGCAATTAGAGACTATAGTACAGCTCACATGGGACACCTGCATGGTAAAAGCTGATGTTAAAGCATGCAGGTGTGAGGGGGAACACAGTCCCTGCACATCTCATGCACATGCAGGATGCCAGCACTGAAACACCCATGTAGCCTGCCCACATCTCCAGTCCATTGTTGGTTTCAGCAACACATACATCACATGTCAACCTGTGTTTGGGGGTGGACTCACTGTGTCCAAGACTGCGCAGCCATCAATGTGCCTGTCCTGTGAAAAGATGAATGTGTCATGGTGGTCACATTGAGGGACATGATCACACAAACACAAAATGCCATTCACAAAGGCAGTTGTGCGCAACATTCAGTGCTGAGATGGCCCATAGCTGGAGTGCAATGTAAAAAGACTGATGTCATGCTCTGTAAGTTAAAGTAAGGTGTCGTTGTCTTTGTAGGTGGGGACTGTGCAGGCCAGCTGGGCTCACACTAGGATGGACTACAGGGGCACACAGAGCCATCCAGCCAAGCAACCACTGTCCTGACTTCAGCATGAACAACCTTCTGTGTCACTGTATGGCTGACAACACAACACAGGTCACTCATACATACATGTGCAGGGAGGGAAAGCTGTGGCATTGGGTACACACACCCTACCACTGGAGACAGCATGTCAGGCAGTGCATGACACTACCCCACACTCCCAGGCACATACTGCATCAGTCAACTACATGTGTGGCCTCCCTGCCCTACCCCACCACTGTTGAAGACTTACCACAACATTTGGGGCACCATATAGCCTTGGGTAATGTGTGAGCACCTTGTCCACCAGGACCTCCAGCTCCTCGCTCGTGAAGGGACTGGCATGGATCTTCTCTGTCCTTGCCATCACTGTGGACATGAGACAACAGTGGCAGAATTGGGTGGTGAGGGATCTCAGGCAGCAGTCCCTGGAGGCAGCAGCAGGTGAGAGGTCTCAGGCAGCAGACTCTTGGAGCAGTGGAAATGTGTGGCTCACTCCCACACATATATAGCCCCCTGGGGTCGTTTCAAAGGTGCCAAGCTGCAGCAATTGGTGGTCCAGGTCTGCCTCTTTCAAATGCATCCAATGACTGCCACCGCAATCATGGCTCCCATTGGCTGTAAGGACATGCTCCATGGCAGTGACACAACGCTGGGGCCCGGGGTGCGCTACCGCGATGGTGCATCTTTCAAATGCAGCCAATGTCCGCCTCCGCGGGGGCGGAGCACGCCTACCGCGATCTTCAAAATTGCATCATGTCACCGCAATCATGGCTCCCATTGGCTGTAAGGGCATGCTCTATGGCGGTGACACAATGCTGGGGCCCGGGGTGCGCTACCGCGATGGTGCATCTTTCAATTTAGCCAATGTCCGCCACCGTGGTGCAGAGCACGCCTACCGCGAGCTTCAAAATTGCATCATGCCACCGCTATCGAGCTTCCCAATGGCTCTATGGCAAGCTCCATGGTGGTGACACACCACAGGGGCCCGGTGTGCGCTACCGCGATTTTAGTGGCGGAGCATGCTAACTGCCATTTCCACATGTCTCCATGCCTATCACTACCGCACTTGTGTGAATGGGGGTGCTGGTGACACACCGCCGGGGCCAGGCGGTAGCTACCGCGATTTGGGTGCCATACATTGACCCAAGGCTCCACCATTCAGGCGGTGGAGCATGCCAACCACCGTTCCCACATGTCTCCATGCCTTTCACTACCGCACTTGTGTGAATGGGCGTGCTGGTGACACACTGCCGGGGCCAGGCGGTAGCTACCAAGATTTGGTGATCTGTCAAACATGCACAGTGCCAACATGTTCAATGGCACATCATTGTGCACATGATGCCAATGTTCCATTTACTCCACTGATGGCTACACATGCCATGTTTATGTGTGTGTGTATCGTAGATTGGCCTGTACCCACTCACATGTCACATATGGATTTGATGTTGGTGTAGGCAGGACAGTGTTGTTCTGGACTGTACAATGTGTACACATGTCAATGTGTTGAGGTCCAGTGACAATCACAGCGATGCTCGTCTCAATGAATGTTGATCTATTTAGCATCGCCTCTCATGTCTGCTCATGAACACATTCATCATTTCAGCTCCGACTGTGGTCATTGTGTAGTGAATTAGTGCCAGGTTGTAATGACGCATTAAGGTGTGACAGGTACAGCAGCTAGGTATGAGACAGTGGTTTTGATTATTTACACATGTGCTGGGTGCTATACTCCCAGGCGTGCTCATGTGAAATGTGGCCATATCCCTATCTGCATTCACATTGACCAAGGTGGTGTTTGAGGTACTTGCCTTGTGTAAGTTTGACAGGTGTGCCCTTTGTATAGCTGAAGGTGTCCTTACATGTAAGCTGGTCTGTTAGTCACTATAGATGTCAGTCATTGTTGTCGTTGTGTCATCCAGAATGTGACATGCTGTGCACATCTCATGATGTATTGCATTGACATGTGTCCACTTTCATCTCAACTATGAGGACAACAAATCTGAATCGTCACTTAACAGTCCGGGAGGACATGGAGGATGTTGCTTTCATATGGAAATGCCGCCTGGGCAGAGCCACCCTGAAAACCCTTTGTGATCTGTTGGAGCCCCACCTGCAGCCGCGCAGGACATATCCAACAGCTTTCACCCCTACTTATAAGGTGATGGCAGCCCTGCATTTTTTTGCCACTGGATCGTTCCAGGAGACTGTGGCCAGAGCTGGTGGGATGTCACAACCGATGTTCAGCATGGTGATGCGTGATGTACTGTCCGCCATGATGCTTTACAAGGACAGATACATCCATTTCCCCAGGGGTGCTGAATTGTTAGCTGTGAAGGGAGATTTCTATCCCCTTGGACACATCCCCAATGTTGTTGGGGCCATTGATTGCACCCATGTCGGTCTTGTGCCACCACAGGCAAGTGAGCACATTTACCACAATCGCAAGCATTACCACTCCATCGATGTGCAGGTGGTGTGCCTGGCATATATGACCATCTCGCACATGTGTGCCAAATTCTCAGGATCTGCCCATGACTCCTACATCCTGTGGAACAGCATAGTGCCCCAGCTGATGGCTAATCGTCTTCCCGAGCGTGCATAAATTGTGGGTGAGTATGCCTAGTCATGTGGCATTCTGTGTGTGTGACCTGCTGCTCTGAGCGTTGCAATGTCTATTTGTGTTTGTCATACCTAGGTGACTCTGCATATCCCAACCGTTCCTGGTTGCTGAGTCCACTGCGGAATCCCAGGTCCCAGCTGAAGTCCGCTACAATGAGGCACATGGGAGGACACGTCATGTGGTGGAGCATACTTTTGGTCTGCTCAAGTCACGTTTCCGCTGCCTGGACAAGACCGGAGGTGCACTGGCATACTCGCCCAGGAAGGTGTGTCAGATTGTAGTGGCATGCTGCATGCTCCAAAACATAGCCTTTCGCAAGGAAATTCCCCTGCTCCTGGATGATGGTGAGGTCCCAAGGCCGCAGCCTGCAAACCAAGCCTTGTCCAGTGATGAGGACAGTGGAGAGGAGGAAGGTGTTGACCTGCGTGAACAACTCATCACCCGCTACTTCACTTGACGGTGGGTGTCAATGTGCAACATACCCATTGTCTGATGATATTGCTGTTGTCGTGAAGAGGCATGTGAGAATTGTAGCATCAGCCAGTTGTAGACTCAGTGGTGGTTGGAAATGTTTCTAGGACATGTCATTTGGGAACATCAACAGGACGTGTATGTTGACACTTGGTGGCCATTGTGACATGTGCATGTTGGGTTATCCTGATGGTAGGGGTTGTGTGATGTCTGTGATGCCACATCCAGACCAGTGACAGTTGTTCTGTTGTGTTTCCCTAGGTGCCTTCGACTTCTCCTTGCCTACATACAGCCCATGCTCCTGGTACATTGTGATCATGTTGAAGACTGTACATTCTGCAATAAAGACAGAGCATACACGACAACATGTGTGTGAGGCTATTTTATTTACAATGGTGAGATGCGAGGGGGGTTTTACATTACCATTGGGGGTGGGGCGGAGCAGTGAGTTAACAGTTGTGGTAGATAAGATAGTTGAGTAGTCACCACATTGCTGTGGTGACCCAGTCCAACCGACAGATGCCATTCACAAGGCAGTGTGGGAAAGGACAGTCCAAAAAGTCAATGCAGTGGGGGAGAGGGTTGCCATCATGGCGTCTGGCAGGTGCTTGGCCTCCAGATACTCCCAGGGTCTTCTTGGGATGGCCCCTTCATCATTTGGCAGGGGGGGCCTGCTGCAGGGCCAGTGGGGTCTGAGGACTCACCCCTTTCTGGGGGTGCAGGGGAGTATGTTGAACTGACATTGTGCGCCCCACCAGAGGGAGGTGGAGGTGTTGTCTGTGGTGCATGCCTGTCCGTCAGTACCACCACTTGCTGGCCCAAGAGGTCCACGATTTGTCCCATGCGGGTGTCGATGGACCTCATCAGCAGGATGAGCTTGTGCAACAGTTCGTCCAACCGGCCCGTTCGTCACTGGGCCTGTTCGTATGCACCCAGGACTCTGGTGATGTGTTCCAGGGAGAGGGTCCCAGCCTCGTGGTCTCCCTGGGTGACCCTGTACCTCCCACCTGCCCTGCTGCCACGGACCTGTTACCTCACCACTGTGGGCACCCGCATCCTCTCCCTGCCCTCCTCTGTCGGTGGTGTGTGCTGGACTGGTCATCCTCTGGGACAGGGAGGGTGTTGCAGGCAGCACTGGTGGTGGTGGTGGTGGCGGTGGCCACACAGGCCGTGACAGTAGGGATCTGCTGTGGAGTTGTTGTTGGCACAGATGTGGTGGGGGGACAATGAGGTCCGGGGACCTGTTGCTCCCTGGCACACCAGATGGGCCGGCCTCAAGCTCATCGTCCATTGAATCCGAGAGTCCTTGTACCGGGGGTGGAGACTGAATTTGCAGGTTTCTGGTGTTGTCCTCTGCAGTGAGTTCTTGGTCACCTGTGGGTCAGATGTGAAATAGTCATTGCAGTGCACCCGGCAAGCTTTGTGTTAACTGTGTGTCATTCACTTTTTGTACACTGCACAATTGACATATCATCACATTGTTGACTATGTGCACTACTGTGCTTCCTGACATGATGCAGTGATACAGGCATTACTTGTCCATGGTGTGAGGTGTCAAGGCATACAATGCGACCCGTGCGCAATTAAGGTTTACAGGGACTTGTTGCCATCTAGGGCCAGGCACAGCATGTGTTTAATTGAGAACTCATTGTTTATTTGTCTGACCTATCAGACGTCACATCTGGCCATGGACTGGCCATTGTCATCTCCTGCATCCCTTTGTCCTGTCATGTGCATATCTTGATTTGTGCCACTACACATGCTTTCATATTTTTCTGATGGTCCTTGTTGCACTTGCCCCATTGGCGTTGAACATGTAACTAGGTGCTGTGCATGATTGTGCCCTGACTTTCTTCTACTTGTGCATTGGTGTGTCACACTTTGGGAGCTGTGACAGTTTCCTTAGCTTACCTGTGTGCACACTGTGCTTGGCAATGGGGTAGGTATGCCTCTTTGTGCAATGAGAGGGCTGGTGTTGTCATATGGCACCATTTAATTGGTGAAATATGGGTGGGTGCATGTACTGGCTACTTACCTGTAAGTACTTCAATGGCTTCCAAATGCTTCTGGGTGGGGGAGTGCTCCATCCTGCTCAGGTGTGGGACAGAGGGGATGTTGGGAGTAGTGTTGCAGGCCCCCCACCCCCAGACACCCTCCCAAGGAAGATGGCTACCTACCTATAAGTTTGTTTGGTGTACTGCAATGGCTTCCAATTGCTTCTGGGTGGGGGAGTGCTCCATCCTGCTCAGGTGTGGGACAGAGGGGATGTTGGGAGTAGTGTTGCAGGCCTCCCACCCCCAGACACCCTCCCAGGGAAGATGGCTACCTACCTGTACGTTTGTTTGGTGTGATGCAAAGGCTTCCAACTGCTTTTGGGTGGGCGAGGGCTCCATCCTGCTGAGGTGTTGGACAGTGGGCATGGTGGGAGTAGTGGTTCAGGCCTCCCACCCCCAGACGCCCTCCTAGAGAAGATGGCTACCTACCTGTGATTTTGATGTTGGTTGTGTAATGGCTGACACATGCTTCTGGGTGGGGTGAGGGGAGGGATCCATCTTGGTAGGCTGTGGGACAGGGGGTTTGGTGGGAGTAGTGTTGCAGGCGGCCTACCCCCAGACACCCTCCCAGGGAAGATGGCTACCTACATGTAAGATTGTTTGGTGTACTGCAATGGCTTCCAACTGCTTCTGGGTGGGGGAGTGCTCCATCCTGCTCAGGTGTGGGACAGAGGGAGTTAGGAGTAGTGTTGCAGGCCACCATCCCAGACACCCTCCGAGGGAAGATAGCTACCGATCTGTAAGTTTGTTTGGTGTACTGCAATGGCTTCCAACTGCTTCTGGATGGGGGAGTGCTCCATCCTGCTGAGGTGTGGGACAGGGGGCATGGTGGGAGTAGTGGTGTAGGCCTCCCACCCCCAGACACCCTCCCAGGGAAGCTGGCTGCCTACCTGTGAGTTTGATGTGGGTTGTGTAATGGCTGACACATGCTTCTGGGTGGGGGGAGGATCCATCTTGCTGAAGCTGTGGGCCAGGGGGCCTGGTGGGAGTTGAAGTGCTGTCTGCCTATACACATGCCCCCATGGTAATGTTGGTAGCTACGTTTGGGGTGAATGGGAGTGAGTGAATGTTGGATCTGTGAGCCATGTTTTTGTGAGTGTGTGGTGCAGATGGATGGTATGTGTCCTAGGTGGTATAGCTTTGTAGTTGTGCAAGACAGTACATAGCAGAGTGTTGGTAGTCATTTGTTTGTACTTACCAGCCTCCACTCCCCCGGCTACTCCTGTGAGACTCTCTGGATGCAGTATGGCAAGCACCTTTTCCTCCCATTGTGTGAATGGTTTTGGTGGAATGGGAAGGCCACGGCCAGTCCTCTGAGCCAGCTCACGGTTCTTGCTCCTCCTCTCCTTGACCACCCTCTTCAGATCATGTCAGAGCTTCATGATCTCATTTTTTGATCTTGAGGTGGTCCCTACTGCATTGACCCTTTGGACTATCCTTGCCCACATTTGTGTCCTTGTGGCTAATGGTGTCTGTTGCACCAGGGTACCAAGTAGCTGTGGTTCCACTCTGACTATCTCATCTACCATGACCTTCAACTCACTGAATTTGGGCATTTTCTGTGTGGCCATGGTGTGTGGTGTGCAAAGTGGTTGTGGGTGCAGGAGTGTGAGTGGTGGTTGTGGTTGTGCTGTGTATGGTGTGTGTTGTGCAGGGGGTTGGTTGTGCTGGTGTGGAGGTGGTGCTGTGTGTGGTGTGGCTAGGGATGTTGTGTCCTTTGCATCTCCTGCCAGCTGGGGTATGTGTCCCTTCTCTCCTGGAGTATTGCAAGGGATTGTGGTCAGGGAAGGGTCTGGTTTTATACTCAGCTATGTGGGTGTGTTCAATTGGGTGTTGCTGACAGGTGTGTTGTCCTGGGATTTGTATTTTTCGTTTTTCCATGTGGTTGTGTCATTAGGGTGTGTTTTGTGTATGTGGGGGACATGGCTAGTTTTCTGTGTGCACTTTTTGGCCTTCTTATGGGGTTTTGGCTTTGTCCGCCATATTTTTAAAGGTTTGTCCGTCGCGGTGGCTGTGCTTCACCTCTTCCGCTGGTTCTTCCATTCATCCCATTGTGCAACCGCAGCGGTCGGAGACAGCGGTACGTACTACGGGACCGTCGGGGATATCCTAATTTCCAGTGCGGTGTCTCCGCTATACTTGCGGCGGGTTGGTGTTTTTCCGACGCGATTCCAACCGCCGCAGACGGATTTTGACCATCTCCGCCCGCTATGGGCATTTTTTCTTGGCCTCGTTCTGCCGCGGTCGTATTTGTGTGGTAGTTAATCCTAATTTGGCCGCCAGTTTTCCCACGGTGCCGACGGGCAGTTGTGTTCCACTTCCATGGCGGTTGGGGTGCTTTTCCGCCCGCCATCCTAATGGACCTCTTTGCATCTAATTTATTCAACTTGTGAAGGATCTCCAAGGGCTTGAGAAAAGAGCTTGCCTCCTGCTGAAGTCTCAGGGACAACAGACTTCAACCACCAGCTCCCCAAGAGTTCTTTGGAAGTGCCTGCAGCTGTATTGGGGCCTTCTGGGGGACTGTGTGTCGCAAGGAGCTGGAAGCGCGACTCACAAGGAAGAAGCATGTAGCCGCCTCAGCCGCTGACGTCGCATCACTGAACAAGGGTGACGCCGCTGTAGCTGTCACATTGCATCACATCATAAAGAAACGTCTCGCAACATCGAAGAAGCATGTCACTGCCGCAGCCGCTGCGTCACATCACTGAACAAGGGTATCGCCGCTGCAGCTGTCGCGTCGAGCCGAAGCGTCTCGCATCACCGGAGAAGCGTGCCGCCGCCGCAGCCGCTGTCGTCGTATCACTGAACAAGGGTGTCGCCGCTGCAGCTGTCGCATCGAGCCGAAGCGTCTCGCATCATTGAAGAAGAGTCTCACCGCCATAGCCACTGTCGTCGCATCACTGAACAAGGGTGTCGCCGCTGCAGCTGTCGCATCGAGTCGAGATGTCTTGCATCATCGGAGAAGCGTGCCACAGGGCCTATCGCGGCTCAGAAGAATCGCTGAGTCGCCGCATGGCGGTTGGGCGTCCACGCATCGTGTCACAGCCAGAAGAAGACGCCATCTTTGTTTCATTGCACCGGATCTTCATTGCATCACGGCGTTGTGGATCGCATCGCCACGGAAGCGCAGTAAGAAACCGACGCATCACCGTTCCGGCGTGTAAGGAACCGACACATCACCTTCCCTGCAACACTTTCATTGTATAGCATTACGCATCCAAAAGTACATTGACTCAAAGTGTCGCATTTTAACATCTAAACAGAACTAAGCTAATTCTACCATTTTAAGTGCAGTATTGTGGATTTTTGTCGTTTGTGGTCTTGTGTTAAATCTATATAAAGAATACTTATTTTTGATATAAAACTTGTGTGGTGTCCATCTGTAGTGTTGTCACTTGATTACTGTATGTGTTCACAAATGCTTTACACACTGCCGCTGAGATAAGCCTGTCTGCTTGTGCCAAGCTACCAAGGGGGTGATCAGGGATTATTTTGGGAGTGCACCCCCTTACCCTGACTAGACGCAAGGGTCCCTATTTGTCAAAAGTACCTACCTCTGCCAACTATAGACCCCCAAATCTAACAGACCTCAAGTCCGACAAGCTACTGCGCCCAGGAGGAGCCAACGGACTCTGCAAGAAGGGGGTGGGGCTCCCATTTACACACGATACAAAGCACTGCTGTCAAACCCACAGCAGAGGACCTTTTGTGGATGCATTCCTCAACCAAAGAGAGGGTGCTGAGTCCCAGTTGCTGTTCCCCGTTTACCTGAGGGGACCTCAATCCCGACAAGCTACTGCACTCAGGAGGCGCCAACGGATGCTGTGAGAAGGAGGCAGGGCTGCCCATACACATGCCCAATAAAACTCTGCTGCTGATCCCGCAACATGGGATGCATGTGGGCCATGCCCGGGCAAAGCTTAGGCCAAGAAGATCTGTCCACGCCTGTTCGAGCTTGAAGGAGGCTGGGCTGGGCCACCCCCCTTGACTTTGTATTGTGAGGTTCAGTGCTTTATTGAGTCTCCTACTCAAATGTCTTCCTGGATTTTGCTATAACTGGTTAACCGCAGTGAAGAGGCCTTGATCGCAGTGCTACGTTTACACCAGGTCGACCGAGACCATTGCTCAAGCCTACACTGTGGTTAACTGCGGACGTGGCCCACTTCTCTTTCAGTGTATTCTCTACTGGAAAACGGTCACTCGATGTAATCTTACTTTGGAACGCTCTCTTACCTCGCTCCCATCAGGTCCTCCGTGACCCTCGCTCAAGCCTACACGATATGTAACCACGGATGCGGTTCACATCTCTTCCATTGTATTCCCTTCTGGAAAAGGGCTATTTTACTCAGGCATGGAACACTATGTCTTGATGATGATCCCAAAAATGTTTGAAAGAGATCGAAACGTCGTCGACTCTATGTACACCGTAAATGCTTTTCTAATTAATATTACTCATGTGTAATGGTGTCTCATCACATCTTTGCTTGTGCTATTTGAATGTATAACATACAAACAAGTCGCTCTGGCTGAGCCTCTCTTTTTTGTTATTTTGTTTTATGTTTATTTTCTATATACACGCTTAGTAGGATGCAGGCTTGTGTCCCACTTTATTGTTTTCGTGTTGATTTTACAAATTAAAAGCAATTTTGTCTGGCTAGACAGCTTTAAATATAGTACTGACTCTAAGACTATATTCATCTTTTCTTTTGTTTATTATCCATGTTTAGGGACCACTGTGTTTAAAACTCGTAACTGGTTAACCTGGCATCCTATTATTGTTTTTTCCTGCTGTCTGTTGAGAGGTCCTGTAATTTCAATGCCGATGTCTAAGCATACGCTAGGCCCGAATTCTGAAAGGGCTGTTGCTAAAACAATCTGGCATGCTTGACGGGTATAATAAAAAGGCTGTGGGCGCCCTAGATTAAAAAATCCTCCCTGCTGAGAAGCATCTTTCAAAGCCAAATTAACAACTCTTGACACTAGATTGGAACATAGGGGTTGAATGGGTCAATATTTCTGAGCAGAGGCTCTCTAGTTCCACCCAGGGCTAATGTCCTTTGGACGTGGGGTGGGGACAGATTCCATCTTGTTTGTCGAGTAAGGCCTCTGCACCCAGCCCAGCTGTTTTATCTCCCCTGAGATTGAGGGAAACTGTATCACACGACATATTAGTGAGGGCCACCAGCCAACTGGAAGCCCCACCCACCATGTTAAATCAGCAGGGCTAATTTTTGGTGGGACCTCTAGATGTGATTTCCCTCCGGCTGTGTGCCGCTATGTAGTTATCATGACAAAGGTTCCAAAACTGCACCCCAATGTAAATGAGTCCACCCTGGAACTTATCAATTAATCTGTACATTGGATCAAGGGGAACTCTAGGCTACAGGGTTGTTTATTTTCTGAAGTATTTATGTCCAGAAGGGTGAAATAAATCGGGAAAATGCACAAGGAATTAGAGGGAGATTGTGTTATTGTCATTTTCAGGAACCCCACGAAGGCTAAACATCTAATTGAGACCATTAAGCAAGGTAACTCCAATAGTAGCGGGATTAAGATCTTGCCTCTTGGTTTCTTTTATAAAGACCTGACTAAAATCCCCCACCCTATTTTGTCCCAAATACCTTATTTTACAGTCCCTGTTCTTAGACACTTTTCTCCCTTGGGTGACCTTTCTGAAAATGATTTACTCAACCCCTGTAGTGCGATACATCTTTCCCTCACTAAGGAGTCTAGTCGGGCCTGGGCTATTCAGTAACACATTTTAGTTCATCTTATACCATGGATTCTACAATTATCCCTAAGTGTAAAGAGACGTCTAACCCACCCAATGAGTCAACCTTAACAACGGATGTGGATTTGGCCCATGATGTTAATATCGTGATTTGGAACATTGTGACCCTTGCCAGCAAAATGGATTGTGAAGCATTGAGGTACTACATACGCAAGTATAATGTTTTTCATTTCAGTACACTTGTGCCACGGAGGTCATTAATATGGATGGTTACTACTCATTAGGTCGCGGCCATCCGTTTTTCTGCGGGCAAGGCATAGGCAGGTTTAAAGTCCTGGTTCAAAGTCACCTTGTAGTCTCACGCCAATCCCAACTGATAATCTGCTATTTCAAGAATTCTTAGCTATGTGGTCTAATAGTATGAGCATTATTTTAATTAACTTTTACAATGGGTATTTTGAAACAGACCACATTGCACAGCCAAACATTCTGTCAGATGTTATTTCAGGCCTATAGGTACTGTTTGTTTCTTTGCACAATGGTTTTGATATCATATTATGCAGGGATTTCAATGTCAAATTAAGGCCAACCCGGGTGGAAAATGTGCAAACTATGTTTGAATGTCTAAGCATTGGAAGCGACAGGCAACAACGGGAAAAGGGGGCCTGGCCCTCTTTCAAATCATTATTATGTTTACTCTCCAAAATGCCACTAAACTTTATGATCCACTCTATTTGTCTAAAGCCACTTTTGAGAGGAGAAGGGGTGTTCTTTAATGATAGATTTTAACTTTGTTAGCCAGGATTTGTGTGCCTGGATTTCTAGGGCCACAAGTAAGGAAATCCCACATAGTGATCACTACCCCTAAGTCTTGGACTACGAATCCCGAGGAGGAGGAGAGGCCCCAAGAGCATGACTGCCCAGACTCTTGAAATCAAGACCCAGGGATTGCGTTTGGTATGTAGAAACATTGACATGAACAACTCTTTTAGAAAAAATCTGCTCTAACCGCCTTCTTGTGGTACTTGACTGCCTTAACTTGCCTCAAAGAATCAGGTTGTGTTCACCCAGATTTTTGAACACGGGTTAGTGGCTAGCAGTTTGTTGATGAATCCTAGCAGACCAAGCCCGGTTGGGCATAAGTTGTTCAATCAAACATGCAGAAAGGTTTCAATGCGACCTAATGAGACCTTAGAGAAAACATAGGGACACACACAGAGTGCACCAATGTAGACTGGATTATAGGCTCACCCATAGGACAAGATGCAAAAACCTTCGGAACGAATCCTAGGGCAAGCTGGTTATGGCCTGTAGGTCAAAAGACACTAGAGCCTTCTGGGCAGCTACAGCATATATCAAATGTGTAGGGGCAAAGCCTAACACTGTTATTACTGCAATAAGTCAGGAGGGCTCGGTCGGCCATTTCAAAGCAGTTTATGAGTCTACGAGAGCCTCTCCATCTGATAAGGAGGAAGTGGCATTCCCCTTAGAGCTGTAATTCACTGTAGATGAAGTGAGGAAGGCAATTAACAAAAGCCATTTAAAAAGGCCCCTGGCCTGAATGGGTTGCCATGGATTTCTACAAATCTGTTCTGGATCTGTGGGCCCCCTTGCTGGTTAACTCTTTTAGCGCTCTCTGTAAGACAGGTCTCCCTCAATCCTGGCATATAGCTGTAATAGAACCAGTATTTAAAAGGGAGAATCCCCAATCCCCAGAATGTTATCAGCCAAAATCTTTATTGGACTCAGCGGTCAAGCTGATGGGGAGAGTGGTGTTGGGACGCCTTTTAGATTGGGTTTGGGAGACCGACCCACTGTCAGATGTGCAGTATGGCTTCTGTGAGGGGCTTGGCACAATGGAGCAATGGCTTAACTTGCACTTGCTGATTAGCAAAAATACCATAACCAAGCAGGGCTCCATTTCCTGGCCTTCATTGACCTGTCCTGCACCTTCAACAGTGTGGCAAGGTCCAAACTTTGGGAGATTCTGACTGGAATGGGGGTTCAGTTCTTGAAAGCCCTCCATTATGACCTCTCTGCTTCAGTGAAATTTGGTCCTTCAGGAGAGATGACAGATGGGTTTACGATAGGGTGAGGGGTACTCCAGTGGTGCGTTTTAGCCCCCCTGTTTTTCCTTTGAGCATTAATGGCTTAGACACCACTTTGCCCGCAAAATCTCTGATACTCTTTCCATTGGCAGTAAAAAGTTCCCTGTCCTATTATATGAGGACAATGCCATTTTGAGATCAATAATTCAAAATGACTTAAATATCTTGGTTTGATTACTAATTGTTCTAAAACCTTTATAATGACATGCAATCCTAATCAAACCAAGATGCGGGGTGTTAAGTTACAAGGTCAACCAGTGGCTCTCCCTGAGGATTTTTTTTACCTGGGTTTTGTTTTTTGACACGGAGCGGAGCTGGGGACCTTATGTGGCTAAAGTCCACCAGAAATGTTACCCTGGCCAGTCGTACTGGGAAAAAAACCAGTATTACCTCTATTGTAGGTTTATAGGAGAAAGTGTCTCCCTATCTTAATTTATGGGTCTAGCGTTTGGGGATATATTAATCTAAAGTCATTTCAAGATATATAAAATAGAGTGTTGAGGATATTATTGGGGGTTCTACCTACATGTTCCACATTCATTTTGGACCAGAAACTAGGAGTGAACTACATGGAAGACACCATCAATTTGGCTCCCCTTCTGCTGTGGGGTTCGATTTGGATAAATCCACAATCCTCTTTTATCAGGGAAACCGGTAAAAATTGTTTATCGTGTGAAAGAGGCCTGACCATACCCTGGTTCAACTATGTCGGGACTGTCCTGATGGATCTGCATGAGTCACGGTTATTCTGTGAGCCCCAGACTCTGTCCAAACATATGTTCCAGGCAAAACTTTGTTTAAGGTGACAAAACTGAATTCTTGAGAGGCTAATGAGTTTACCAAAATATCTCCCTAGTATATATACCGCCCTACACAATGCAGGCCATGTGCTGGAACTGTATCTGGAATGAACTGATCTCTCCGGGGAGAGAATGCTACTAAAATGCTTCCGATTGGCCTTTGTGAGATGGCATTTGGGCTTCCCCGGGGGACAGTTGGACCCTTCCAAAGGGTTGCTGTGCCTATGTGATGAATCCTTGCCCCAGAGTTTGTTACATTAGACCTTGTTTTGTACACTTTATCTCGATTTTAGCAAAAGGTATTTAATTCCTATCAATGGGAGACGGGGTATTCGAAGTTCGGTGACTGCTCCCGAATATTTGCAAAGGTTGGATTCCCCGTCTAATTGTGTCAACATATGCTCCTTTCTGAAATGTGTGGTTAACAGGAGGAACTTAATATTGTTTCAATTAATGGGGTGTCATTCCCTGGGTGGTGATAGAGATTTTATAACAATACTTTAACTTAGACCACATGATACAGGACAGACAGTTCCTTAGCTGCCTTAAGAGCCCTTGAGCATTTGCACTCTGGTTAAGTTCTGCTCTGAAGTCCTTTTGTTGTGGGTCACTCGTGTTCTCAGACAAAGTACTTCAAGCTTACCTCCGGAAGACAGGAATACAGGAGGTAAAGTTAGCATCACACACGTATGTTGTTTGCCAACCACTTGGAGTGGCATGCTATCAGGCACGCAACGCAGGTTGGGCTAAACGAGCTTCAGCCCCATCTCCCCTCACCCTCAGGAGTGCACTGGAGCCAGAGCTGCTGCTTCTAAGACAGGACTCTCACAGCAGAGCTGATGTGTGCGCAGGGCTGAATAATGTTTCGCAGGCCAACCAAAGGACTTTGAAAAGACGAGGAGGTTGTTTCCTAATTGTTTTTTGTGGCCCCTGTAGTTCCGCTCTCCCTTCAGCCCTCTTGCAAGGTGTCCACAGGGCCGGACTGGCCGTAGCGGGCACTGGGCAATCCCCTGGTGCGCCGCATGGGTGGGGGCCGGTTTTGGGTCCCTGGGGGCCGTTTTTGTTACAGGGCCATTTTTGCAGCAGAAAACCGGCCCTGGCAAAGAGCTCTGCGGCACCCCCAAGCCCGGGGGGGGTAGGGGGGGGAGGGGGGGAGGGGCCGAGTACTTTGCCAGACCCGGTTTTGGTTCCCAGTCCGGCCCTGGGTGTCCATTAAAGCCTTGGCGAGGAAGAACAAAGAGGGATGAATGGCTCCATTCGCATATCTCTCCTCATTGACAAATGCTCTGCAGTGGTTCCTCGTCACATGTTTAACGATGACAAAGGGGAGGCAATGAAAGTGTCCTTTAAAATTTAATTGAGCGAGACAGCAGCGCCGTTACAGCAGTAATAATTTAAGGAGGATATTACATTATTATTATTAATATTACTGGAATATAGTTTCCAAATAAAAAGGGAACTAAATATTTCAATATGCATTTTATTAAATATTTTATACTTTCCTAGTGCTTTGAAACCACAAGGCACTATTTAAACAGAATCCTGAATGAAAAATGTTCTGTTCTGTTATCCTTGTTCCTAAGCAAGATATCAACTTTCACAGAACAAAGCTCCTTGTCTGAGATCGAGGGATGGATCATTAGCTGAAGTACCACTTTCATAGGCAAGTAATTATATAAATGGGGGGCATGGCTTGGCCGGCTGCAAGATGGCCGCACTCTGAGTGGGCTCTGCTGGCCAAGCATAATAATCCGGCAAAATCCTGCAGGCATCCGCATCTTACCTGCACATCAATGCTGATTGCTGATTCCGATTCGTGAGAGGCGCCGAACCATCGCACTGCTGACTCCTGGCTGGGTTCTGCAGCAGATTTACACCATCTGCGACCGTTGCTGGGCCTATGTTCCGGAGCCCGCGAGGGTCGGCCTTTCCTGATCTGGGCCGTGGCGGCCTCCTGGCGTCACACACAGTCGATGCCCGTTCTGGGAGGGCGATCGACATTACCGGGTGAGTGGTGCTGCCTCTGGGGCTTAGCTGGCGGGGTAGGGGGCCCGCGGGCTGTTCCGCCCGGCCCGGCATGCCGCAGCATAGGCACCAACGCTCCTCTACCATCTAGGCCACACCCTGCGGCTGCCGCGGGCACCCGGGCTTGGTGATGCGAGAGGCGGGACCCCCGCGGCTCCCCGCTGGTGATGCCTCTGTTTGGCGGGTGCCCCCCTCCTCCACTGACTGCCCTTCTGCCCTGCCGAGTGGGAGCTGTCTGCTGATGTCGTCCGCCTGCTCAGCGCCTGGCCCATCTGTTTAACCCACCTCCCCCGGCCCTCCCATCGAGGGCCGTGTTGTGGGGATCGGGTCCCGGGCCTGCTGCGGCCCCGCTGGGCCTTCAGTCTGACTGTTAACTGAAAAGGGGGCGTGCTGCTGGGGATTGGCGTATCCGCCCCCACACCAGCGCTGGGCTTTTCCTGCTACCTTTGGGGCCTGCACGAGTGAGATCTCAGGTGGAGAGCCTCTACTACTCTGCTGCTGAGCACTGTAGCTCCAGCGAGTTCCTGGGGCAGAGCTGGCCCCGGGATTATCCTTCCACTGCGTGCTACACCTGGATGTGCCTTTTTCGACTAGCCTGACTCCTTGTGGACTGTGGAGCGCCACAAAATCTTCTGATCCCTGGTGTTCTGTGGCCTGGACTGGCGGTCTGGTGAACGACGAGCGGCCATTAGCGACCATCTCAGGGGCATGGTGGCTGTCAGCTCCTCTGTGTCTCCCTTACCTCGCTCCCCATGACCTTGTGAGACTGGCAGTTCTCCTGCGCAATTACCTTCTGATGCTGGCTAGGGCTCCTGCTGGCCTTCCTCCTCTGCCTGTTGTTAAAGTGGGAGGCTGTCAACATAGAGACTATGGTTGCTCTAGTAACTTAGCTGCTCATTGCCTTGCATTTTCCCAGGGGTCCTCTCTCCGGACTGCAGCGGCCCCCATTGTGGGGGTTCGATTTGGCTTTTATTCATCTCGTACCTTCTGTTGCGGGCGTGCAGCGTGCCCCTGTCATCATTTGCTGCCTACTGCCTCTCGTAAGCCTTACTCCCGTCAGCTGGGTCTATCATCATGGGGAAATCGGACCCAAAACAGCCCAAGATAGCTTTTGAGCTCCGAAGGTCCTCCCGACAGGACAGCGCTGGCTCTGAAGGCGCTGACTCTGCTGCCACCATTGACATTCCCCCTAATCGGGATGACGACCTTAAAGTCATAATGTTTGATGTCAAGTCAACCGTAACTGGTATCGCGACCCAGCTGGACCAACTATCAGCCTGTCTGGACTCAGTAAAGGCCTGTGCTGACTCCCACGATAATCGTTTACTCCATGTCGAGTCCAGGGTGTCGGACGCCGAGGATGCTGCCACTCAGGACCGTCAGAAACTCCTCCAGATGGATAAAATCTTGGCGGTCATCCGGGAGAGGAATGAGGATTTGGAGGCCCGCTCCCGCCGAAGCAACCTCCGCATCACTGGCCTTCCGGAGTCCACCAACATCTCTCGGATGGAGGACTTTGTAGAACAACTGATCAAGGAGCTCTTCGGCAATGTCCTCTCCCCGGTGTTCATTATGGAGCGGGCACATCGTTCTCTCGGTCCGCGTCCTGGTCCTGGGTTGCCCCCGTGTCCCATCATTGGTAAAATCTTGAATTACTGGGATCGGGACACCATCCTCCGTGTGGTATGGGACAAGGGCACCATCACTCATCAGGGCAACGCACTCTCTTTCTACCCGGACTACACCCTCGCTGTCCAAGCAGTCCTGCGAGAATTCCTTCCTGCCAAACGTCTTCTTCAGAAGCATGATGTCGCGTACTCCCTGGCTTACCCGGCGAAACTGAGGGTCCGTCAGGGTGCCAAAACACTTGTCTTTCCGGATCCAAGGGAGGCCCTGGCATTCGCCAAAAAACTCGAAAAGGAGGCCCGCTCCTCCCCTCCCAAAGCTCAGCCTGACGGCGCGGATCGTCTTAGTGACAATGACTGAAGTGTTGCTACTGGGTTTTACTAACTCTTGTTCTGTAGGATGCCCACTACTACCAAAGCTTGGCCACCCTGCTTCTCTGCAGGGGTGTACGCCTAGCCCTGCCATGCCCCCACGGGATGATTCCCTACTCTACAGTTGTTTTTTCCTCTCCCAGCTGTGGGTTCCTGGGGTGGGGTGGGGGGTGACTCAGCCTAATTGGGGGGTTGGAGTGGGTGTGGGGTTGGAGGGGTTGCTCTGCTGGGGTGGTTGGAATGGGTTGGGGAGGGGTTTTTTTCAGGGTATTTTGCCCTTCCATTGGGGATGTGGCTTTATCATGCCACGGTTTGCTTGTTGTGTATTGCTTGCACATGTTATGACTGTGACACTGCATTGTGCTTCCGGCCACTTTTTGCCTCAAGTCAATTATTAGCTCTGTTCTATGAACACACTGCTCCTCTTGTCTTTCCCTCCACTTGCTTGATGCATTTGCCTGGTCTAGGATTGCTGGGCGCTTCCCCTGTTTACCGGCGCGCTGTACATCTTTGCTCCCTATCCGCCAGATGAATTCCTTAGGGTTCTCCCCAAACTGTCCCGCTAGTTGTCCCGCTAGTTGATGTCCCTGTTACCCTGATTGCACCTGCCCATGGCGCTCCCCACCTGTGCTGCGTAACGTTACACTTAGGGCCACCTTCTCATGACTAACACCATCTGCTGGACCTGGAATGTCCGTGGCCTGAATGACCATCATAAGGCCAGACTGATCCACTCACAGGGTGGACATATGCCTCTTACAGTAGACGCACTTGATGCACGGCTCCCTCTCTAGAATCCAGGCGCGCCATTGGGGAGAATCACACTCTTCTACCTACTCATCATATGCTAGGGGGGGTTTCTATTCTGATACGAAGGGGTCTTCACTGGCATACTGCTGAGGCAGTTATTGATCCGGAGGGCCGGTATGTAATACTGCATGGCTCACTATTGGCCCAGCCTGTGACGATCGCTGCAGTCTACGGTCCCAACTTGGGCGACCCAGACTTCTTTACTCATATATGGCATCTCATATCCGCTTGTGGCCCTGCGGCTGTCGTCTGGGGAGGGAATTTTAATGTCACCTTATCAGCGGCAATTGATCGGTCTAGATCCCACGCGTGCCACCACGGCCCTTACCTCTACTGTGACCGATAACTCTCTTCAGGATGCTTGGCGCCACCTTTGGCCTGATACCCGTGAGGGTACCTGTGTCAACAGTGCGAGGGGTTGCTGGTCACGCATAGATTTTTGGTTGACCTCCCATGATGTCCTGCTCTGGCTCACCGACGCCACACACATGGCACGTACCTTCTATGACCACGCGCCGGTCCAGATTCGCCTCAGCCTTCCCCACTCCCCGCAACATGCATTCACCTGGCATCTTCCCCCAAACGCCCTCTGGGACACTGTCTTCTGCGCAGACATTCAAACTGCTATTACTAATTATTTTGACTTAAACACAGGATCCGTGGACTCGGCCTCCGTACTCTGGGAAGGTTTCAAGACCGTCATTCGGGGCGAATGCATCTCCAAACAGGCCGGTGTTCTTCGTTCCATCCACACCACTCTGGCCAAGCTTGAGATGGAAATTAGGGATCTGGATGCCGCCCAGGTTGCACACCCCAGTCCTGATACGCTGGCACTAATCCGCCAAAAACACACGGAATTTTCTGAAGAAACAGACCGCGAACTTTCCTCGTGCGGCTTCCTATATTTCGGCCCTCAGCGATGGGGGTCCGTCTAGGACTACCTCCCCGGATGAGATTAAGTCCTGTTTCCTTGACTTCTACTCTCAGCTATATTCTGCTGGTATCCACCCATCGCGGGACGCCTTGAATCAATACTTCGAGTCTATTGTGCTGGTCTGGCTTGAGGACTACCACCGGGAATTTTTAGATGTACCATTCACTAGGGAGGAAATATTTGCAGCCATTAGTGGCCTACCCGGTGATAAGGCTCCTGGCCTGGATGGCCTTCCGGCCTCATTCTATAAAACGTATGCAGATCTCCTAGAACCACACTTGGCGGCTATGTATAATGAATCCTTCAATACTGGACTCTTCCCTCAGTCTCTCCGAGAGGCTATGATAACTCTGCTTATTAAACCCGACAAGCCTGCTGACCACCGTGATTCCTACCGCCCCCTTTCTTTAATAAACATTGACAACAAAATTTTCGCCAAACTGATCGCCTCCCGCCTTCTGCTACTCATGCCCCTCATTGCTCTCCCGGACCAATCTGGTTTCATTCTGGGTAGAGCCACCTCGCATAACCTTTGTACAATCTTTTCAGTTTTGCACCAAATCAATCCCAATCTCCCTGCGGTGGCTGCCCACGCATGGGCTTCAGTGAAATATTTATTCGCAAGATCAGGCTCCTATACACCAATCCCTCGGCATGTATCCGTATTAACGGCCAGATCTCTGACCCCATTAGCATTGGTCATGGCCCACTATCGCCCATGCTTTTCGCCATTGCAATGGAACCTTTGGCTGCCAGGCTCCGGCAGCACCACACTCACAGGGGAATAGGTTTTTCGGCCTGCTCCCTTCTTGTCTCTATGTACGCGGACGATATTACCTTATATGTCCGTTACCTTCAGGAAAACCTCAGCTCCTTGGTCTGGGAAATCATACGCTTCGGTGGACTTTCTGGTATTCAGGTAAACTGGAGCAAATTGGTGCTGTTTCCCTTAACTGATGCCACTATGCCGTTCACACCGGACTTCCCGTTTGTGTGGGCCTCGGGCCCCACACGCTATCTTGGTATCTGGTTAAGTAGGGACCTGGACGAACTGTGGAGATCTAACTTCGGTTGTGCAGTTGATTGGTTGGAATCCAAGATTCCGACTTGGAGCCGGCTTCCGCTCTCCCTGGCTGGCCAGATCACCATCGCCAAGATGGTGGTCTTGCCAAAATTTCTCTACCTGTTTTGAACGTTCCTATTCCTCTCACCACTCATTTCTTTCGCAAAATACGCTCCCTAATTATTTCGCTCGTCTGGGGGGGAAAACAACCAAGAGTTGCATACGATATCCTCACTCTCCCCATGTTTGCCGGAGGTTTGGGCACTCCTGATTTTAAGATATATGCCTTGTGCGCTCAGGCCAGTTTTCTATACTTCTGGATCCATCCTACCCCTTATCAACCTCATGTGGCCGTTGAGACGTATATACCATCCCCCCTCGCCTTTGTCCACGGCATTGTTCGCGTCAGCGGTGCACCCGCGGGCGGAGGTGGACACGGTCGAGACATTGCGCTGGGCCTGGTCCGGCCTTCGCCGGCTCTCCAATCTTCCCCTACTCTCTGCAAATGCTGTGCCACTTGTGAACCACCCTGATTTCCCCCCACTCCAGCCTTCCGGCATGTCTAGGCATGCGACGCGTCTGGGTTGCGGACAGTGGCGGACCTTTACCCAGGGAACACTTTTTACTCACTTCCTGACTCCTCGGGCTCATTGGATATGCTTCTATTCTACCAGCTGCGTGCTATTTGTCAGAAATTACACTCTACTTTTCCTCTTCCCCCATCCACTATACCAGCTCTTGACTTCATATATACATCCCCATCCCCACATAAACTGGTCACCAAACTATACGCTTTTACTCAAGCATCCACCTCCAATTCTACAGACCGTGCGTGGGAGGTGTGGGGTGCGGATCTTGGTATGGTTATGGCGCAGGCAGACTGGCTATACTGCTGCAACCAGATGAAAAAGATGTCACCAAATTACCGACTTCGTCTGATACATTTCAAGTTTTTGTACAGGCTGTACCACACCCCCGCTCAGCTCCAAAAGCTTGGGCTCATTCCAAAAGACACTTGTATGCGTTGTGCTGCCCCCGTGGCGGATATCGCACATTTAGCATGGTAATGCTTTAAGGTCTCCGACTTCTGGCGGGGGGTGTGCTCCACTATCTCGGACATTACTAGCACTACAGTGCATCCCGACCCTCCCCTTTGCCTTCTTGGTTTCGTAAAATTCTGTCCAGATGCTTCTCGGCGCCTGATAGCGATGCTGCTGGTCCTGTCAAGCCGTAGGGTGGCTATGTGTTGGGGTCACAGGCTTGCTCCTAGAGTTGAGAGCTGGCCGGAGGACGCTTCTTGGTGTCAGACTCTGTTAACGGAGTTCTGGGACTTACTACCCTTCAAGTCCCGACCCATTGACATTTGGGGCCCTCTGGTAACCGACCTCCACTCTCGTACCCCTCCCAGCAGCGCTGCTTCTCCCGCACTCCCCGCTGGCCCTGCGCCCGCGGCGGCCGCCGGAGTTGACAGGTGACTGCCTCCCCCCTCCTTATAGGCCCCCCCCGTCCCGTGGTGCTTCCCACTGTTGCCATTGCCGAATGTGTGATCCCCATGTGGCAAGGGACCTTCGTGCAAAGATGACGTGATTTCAGCCTTAACATGTTTATGTTTCTTGCAAGGTGCAGGCGACTTGCTCCTGGATGTTTGACTTGGTCATTATTGTGATAATTTGAGCAGCTCTGTAGCACAATGTAATGTGTTTGACTTGAACTTCCTCAATAAAGGTTTTGGAAAATTAAAAAAAAAGAGTATTTATATAAATGATTTAGGTCAAACACAAGTAGGTAGACTGATGTGAGCACAATTATGAAACAACACTGAAAGCATTGAATGGACTGATTGTGCTAACTTTTGTAATAAAAGTCCAGGTATAATATATAACTCATTAAATCGTGCAGGGTTCTTGTCGAATAACGCCTTCAGGCGGCATCTCTGATGTAAAAGCACAAGCTGTACCTTTAAAAAAAAAAGAAAATGAAGCTTATACGAGGTACCGTAGAAACATTGCTGCACTGAAGAGCCTACATCTTTTTTGTCTACAACCCTATTAACATTTGTACTGACTTACAGGGAACAACTTCGAAGCAGGTCGCATTTTAATTCCGTTAATGTAACGAATCAGTAAATCAATTGGAAAGATCAGCAGACATCTTAAATTCAAAAAGTGTAAAGCGAATGGTGCTCAAAAGGTTTCTCATATAGGAGTATGGGCACCTTGTTAATTGTCCATGCTATTATATTTAGAGGGGGTTCCCACTGGTGTGAAGATACTGGGAGTAATCAACTTTGGCCCCTCCGCACATTGCCTAATTGGTTTCACCTCCATGTGACGAGACAACAGGAATCCGAAGACAATGTAGCACAGTAAAAACACCCTCAGTCCAGGACAGTGACCCGCCTGTGTCTCGACTAGTAGGGGAGATTCTTTGGGGCCAGACGCATCTTATCCATCAGGAGAGAACACGAGCTTCAAGAGTAGGATCACAGCGCATGTTTGGTATCTTTTTATGTAAGTCAGTTATGTTACGAATGCTAACCTAATAAACCTATGCAATGGACAGTAACCCAACTTTTGCAAGTATGAAATGTATATTTTATGTTAATTACAGGCCTTTGATTTAGATCCTTCACTGAGTAATAACTTTATTTACTGACAGTGCCAGGCCCCAGAGAGAAAGAAATCGTATCTCATTCTTTCTTTTCACACCTTTTTGGTTATTTATTTATTTGCTTATTTAGTATATTCTACAAAATACACTTTAAAAAAAGCAATAAGGTAAAGCTACGTAACAGGTTGACAAAGAAAATCAATAGCGGCATAAACAGTTATATTTGTAAAGATTTATTTTAAAACTCAGCAGATTATTGAAATGGTCAACGATAAATAACTGACATTGTCTCCTCTTGTCATTCACATGAACAGAAAGGAAAGTATGTAGACTTAGGTCACATTCAGTAGACCAAAAGATGTTGCCTATTTGGAGCCCCCCAGAGCCCCCCAGACCTAAAATTAATATGATACATCAAACTTTAGAGTCCAAATTGGCACGCATATAATAATGAATTTGGTTTTAGTTGTGCTGCAAATCTACTAAAGTCGAGTTATTTGTAAAGAATATGAGTAATTTTCATTAAAGCTTTTGGACACCATCACACCATTAAGCAATCTTTCTTAACATTAATGAGGATTTCCCTTAATAACTTTCATATTTCTCAGTCATTTCTCAGTTGAGGCAAAGACGTAACATGGGGCACTCAAAGCAATTTATGTAGACAAATAGCTATTAAGAAACACAGCAAGCGCTTGCAGATCATGGAATCTTTGTCGCATTATGTCTAAACATACTGTTCTGTAGTGAAGTGTGCTGTAAAGACCATGCCTAAGTACATGTTGCTTTCTACCCCAGCCCAGGTACTTACTAACGATCACGCCACACACGTCTTTATTACTCAGCGTGTTACCGGTAACTGAACATTCTATATCATAAATTCCATCGACCGTATCCACGCACTTATGTCACAGTTCTACGGAGTCCACCAGGAACCAAAATGGTACCGTCCTGTCTAACTCACAAGACACTGCATCTCCACCTTTGTTAAATAAAAAGTACCAATAATACATTTATAGATGACAACTCTTCGCCAAGTCATTTTGGATCTCAAATCAATCACCCAGATCTGGTCATGTGAGGCTGTGGAGATACCAAAGAAGTGCCCATAACTGGTATTGGTGACAGAGACATCGATAACAGTCATTGGGCTCTGGATTCTCAGGTGGACAAGTCTTAATCCACGCATCTGGAGTTAGCGAAGATTGAGGCAGGTGCTTGAAATGTGAACAATCTCTCATAATGGACTTTCCAGGATGGTTAGCAGTCACCATGTATTCTTTGCTAGTTAAAATCCTCAATGGGTCAACATCAAAAGGAGCATCAGACTTGCGTTTCCGGTTCTGCCTGAAGATGAGTTGGTCTTCTCTGTTGAACACAATACTACGAGCACAGCGGTGTCTGTTCGCATAGGTTTTTATTTTGTGTTTGTGAGATGAATCAGTGGTTCGAAGTTTACCAATATCAATAGATCTCTCAGTGGTCCATTGTGGCAAATTGGTTAGTATGGCTCTCCCTAACATTAAGGAGGCAGGGCTCTCATCATAGTAGAATGGAAAGTTGACCTGTATGCATGAAGTGTAGAATGAAGAAATTATTTGAGTGTAAGCTTTTCCAGCGCAACGCGCTGAACGCTCTTCTTGAGGGTACTCATAAATCTCTCAATCACACCATTCACCTGTGGACATAGAGGTGTGCTTTTCTGATGCCTGACATTCAAATGAGTAAGAAAATCTTTAAATTCTCTACTCTTGAAAGGCGGGTCATTGTCAAATTTCAAAATCGAAGAAACACCCCATATTGCAATTTAACTAGTCTCTCAATGACTCTGTCATGAGTAGTTGACGACTTATCTTCGACCAGAGTATAATGGGAATATTCATCAACAATCACCAGTAGATGATATCCATTGTCAAGGGGGCCCAAAAAGTCAATTTCAATTGTCTCCCATGCATGCTTTGGGAGATCAGGCATGTTTAACGGATGTGGAGTTGTCTTAGATGACAAACAGTTGCACAAATGACATTTCTTTAATGTTTTTCAACTCTTTCATCAAAATGAGGGAACCACACTCAGGTCCCATGAAGCTCGTTTCTTAGCAACAACTCCATGGTGTCCCTCACAGGCTAGTCCAATAACTTGTTGTCCCATTCTCTCTGGTATGACAATTCTCTATCCTCATAAGATGATACCTTCTGGGGTAACTGAAAGTACTTCTTGCACATTTTTAAATTTCTGGCATTCAAAGTCATCATGAAGTGGTTGAGTATGCTTTTTTGGGGGGATCTGGAGTTTGAATTTGACATAATCAAACAACAAAAGAGTGTATCCAAAAAATGAGGAAGAGTTTGTGAAAAGAGTCACTCTAATGAGGTAAAAGAACCCTCATTCACCAACCTGGTTGGTGACATGCTTCATCATAGGGTCCCCACCAGAGATGCCAAATGCATCTCTGGTGTGCTACAACGCTTAAATATAGCGGAGCGTTTTTTTTTATAAGCCTTTAAAGAGTGTGATGAGTGCAAAAGAGTGAATTTAAAAAGGGCAGTTGTTTTATCCAAAAATAATTTTTAATGGCGAAAAACAAGGCACTGGTTAAAAGTAGGTGAAGTGGATGTCCCTAACTGGTATTTAATTGACCAGATACATCCTACAGAGTGAACAATCGGTCAGCATGTTTCAGCTTCTAGGCGTAATTACTTGAAGCTTTCGTCAGGACCATTAACACCACAGCGGTATAAGCACGCTAAAGCTTACCCTAACCTGTGGTGCAATCAAGAGTAACAACTCACGGTTAAGTGGGAACCTTCAAGTATTTCTCGAAAGCCAATGGAGTCTGAAATAACAAAAACAAGAAAGCACTTTTGGCTAAACATGGGTTAAACTTAATGTGATTGCATTCAGAAATCTTAAAGTGACTAGTCTCCGGATTAGCCCAAAGATTTCCCAACCCATGTGA
Source organism: Triturus cristatus (assembly GCF_964204655.1). Lineage (NCBI taxonomy): Eukaryota > Metazoa > Chordata > Amphibia > Caudata > Salamandridae > Triturus > Triturus cristatus. Next base: position 1,008,065,189 of record NC_140587.1, on the reverse strand, counting down.
CTAGTCTCAATTCAAAACTCTTCAAAAACCACTGATCATGGTATACAAGACTATTTGTTAGTAGTCCAAAATAATTTTTTTCAATTGTTAACCTATTCATTACAAAGCAGCATTAAACTACAGGAAAGCATATGTAATTTTATGCCATCGTGTGTTATATCTTATCAAATATCAGGCATAATATCCTGAAAAACCAGTGAAAGTGACACTGGTTGTCATAGTGATCAAAAAACATGACTTGATCAGCCAACATCATCGATGCTGGTCGATGCGGCAGACAAAATACACCCAAGTTAATAAAAGTATAGTAAAATCAAAGAGAACACAGGGCTTACATTAAAATTACGATAACTCCGCTCCTTAGGTACTGCTGGGTGGCGGGACTCTAAATCAAATTCTGAGGATAAATAACAATAAAGACGTGTTGATTCTGAGAAGCCTCTACATACAGAAATCGCCGCACGGGCTCCGCCGGCATAGAGGCAAACACAGAAAGAAAAACCATACTCACTCAGCAAAGAATCAACCACCAGCCGAAAACCTAATTGGTCTCAACAGGCCTGGAGATACCCGATGCCTTTTAGCGGGGAAATAAATACTGTCAGTATTTTACCGGAGAGGGCGTTCCTCGGAGTACTTCCGGGTTTACGTGTCACATGACCATTACGAAATGCCGTCGGTCACGTAGATGTCACTGCAAGGAGTGGAAGAACCGTGAGGGAGGCTAGAGCGCTAACCTTAATAGCGGTCACACTAAAAATAACTTTATTTATAATTCAGACCAACAATAGCACCACAATAGACAGAAAAATTCCATGAGGAATTTTAAGACCATATTAATTAGGGCATTATCATGTGCAAAATGATGGTGTTGTAACATATTGATGTGAAGCAGAATAGCCAAAATAAGTGTGTTCCTCACTAAAGTGTCACAACCTATTGTCCTGTGATGAGGGCTCACTACCTATTGGGCTAATAATAAAAAGAAAGAAAATACAGTGTAAAATCAAAGATGACTAACGCTTATGTGTGTCTCAGCTCACATAATGTATTTAAACATCCACTAATATTCCAAAATCAGATATTAAATATGCCCAAAGGTCTTGTTGTTTTCTAGTTTGAATTTAACAACCATATGATTTTATTATTTATGTGTTTTGTTCACATTTTATAGAGCTCCCTGCGTTGGATAGAATTGTTTCACAGGCTAAAAGAGGACTCTTGCTCGGTTAAAGTTTTGCAGAGGCGTGGAGACTGCCATGTTTCCAACAGCAGAATATCAGCTGGCTCCAGAATTGAAACTGTTCATCTGATGGTCTGTCAATCTTAGGACTGCTGGGTTGCAGTGCCTGTCGCTCTGTCTTATTTAAGGTGGCAGACTCAGACAGTTAAAACAGTGCCAGCTCCTCAATGGGGAGCTGCAGTTAATGTGGCTGGCCTACCAGCCTGCCATTGTCTTCACAACCCCCTTACACCTTTCTGAAAATGTTTTCAGGGGTTCTTGTCCTTAGTCAGGTCTCCTCAGTCTAGCTTTGGTCAGTGTTTTCCGCTAAAATGTCCATTCTAAGCTACCTAATAACCTGATATAATCCTGTGTAGGATATTTGGTCACTGGTTGTGAAATCCTACTTAAACAGCAACTACAATTCTTTTCATGGTGAAACATAAACAAACTCCAAATTACCCTTTGCTCATCCCTCTGGTAGCTTGGCACAAAAGCAGTGGACGTCAGGTTTAACTTAGAAGCAGTGTGTAAAGTATTTATGCAACACACAAACAATAATCAAGTGAAAGCACAATACCTGGAAAAAATCCCAGATCAATTTAGAAACATTGTGTAAAATATAATAAATTATTCAACGCCAAAATGACAAAAATACAATTAATAGAACTCAAGGTTTGCCATTTTAAAGATTTTAGTAGAAATAGTGCTTGAAGCACAAATCGCCAACTGAGGTCATCTGGTCGCACTGAACTGGAACAAAGCCACAAATTCAGGCCGCTTGTGATGGAGCTCGGGCCGAATACAAGGACCTAGTTAGGCTCATAGAATAAAGTACCTTGTATCCTGGTTGCAGAGCATTGCAAGATCCCGTGTTGACGATGTGTTGCGTAGCAGCGGTTCAGATGAGCTGTATGCGGCGATGTGAGGTCCTGTGTCGAAAAAGCCTCTAGCAGTGGCAATTCCGGGGAACTGAGGGGCGCAGTACGAGGTCTTGTGCCAGTGCATTGGGTAGTGGCAGTTCTAGGGAGCTGTGGGACTGTGATGAGAGGTCCTGCATCAAGGAGGTGTGGCAGTTCCAAAGAGCTGTGGGGTTCTGCATCAGGGATGAATAGTGCAGCGGTGGTTCCAGGGCGGAGCTGTGAAGACTTTGAAGTAGGACAAGTTTCTAGAGTATTCCACCCCCAGAGGTTTTTGGAATGTCCATCCTCCCTGCCCTGGTCCTAGCTTGCCTGGGGGCAAAAATGACTAGTGTGAAACCCTTTGTAAGGGTGCTGAGGCAAAGCCTTTGTAATATGCAAGTATTATAGGTGACAGATCCGCCCCCCTATCTAGTCAGGGATGGCCCTTCCTGCTGACACTTATCCCCCTTTGGTCTGACTGTCTGGGAGTAATACATAAAGACCATCTGCCCACTACACCTAGTCATGTGACCCAGGAGACAGGCTGCAGGCACTACATGGTAGGTGCAAGAAAATGTTAACTTTCTAAAAGTGGCAATTTCTCAATTGTGACCTATGATCCAACTTTACCATTAAATAGGGATTTAAACTACAGTTCTTTGGAGAAAAAACTAAATATTCCTACCTGCTCCAAATTAAAAGTTATCACTTAATACATGTGATAAGACAACCCGGTGTTATCCTATGAGAGAGGTAGGCCTTGCAGTAGTGAAAATTTAATTTAAGAGTTTTTCACTAACAGGACATGTAAAAGTGAAAAGTACATGTCCAACTTTTTAAATACACTGCACCCTGCCCTATGGCTGCTTAGTGCCTACCCTAAGGATGGCTTATATCAATCAATTAATTAATCAATCAATCAGTCAATCAATTTGGATTTGTAGAGTGTGGTTTATCACCCGCAAGGGTATCCAGGCACTGGGGTCTAGCTGCTGAGGGTGGTGTAAGTCGAAGAGCTAGGTCTTGGGTCTCTTTCTGAATTCCAGGAGAGTGGAAGAAGTTTGGAGGTGAAGGAGAAGGTCGTTCCAGAACTTGGTGGCGAAGTGGTAAAAGGAGTGTCCTGCAGTGTAGCTTTGGCAAATGCCGGGGGTTTGGGCAAAAGTGGAGGATCGCAGGTGTCTGGAGGATCAGTGGAAGAGCAGGCTGTGGTTGATGTATGCTGGTCCTTGCTTGTGGATGGCTTTGTAGATGTTTCTGGGCACCTTGAAGTGGCATATCTTCTGGACGGCGAGTCAGTGGAGCTTCTTGAGGTGGGGGGTGATGTGGGCCTGTTTAGGGAGGTTGAGGATGAGTCTGGTGGCAGAGTTCTGTATTATCTGGAGTTTCTTCAAAAGTTGGGTTTTGATTCCTACATAGAGTGCATTGCTGTAGTCCAGGCGGATGGTGATCAGGGCTTGCATGACAGTTTTCCTGGTGTTGACGGGGAGACATCTGAAGATTTTCTGGAGCAAGCGGAGAGTGAAGAATCCAGCGGAAGAGACTGCATTGATCTGTCTTGGATTGGAATTGGAATTGGAATTGGAAGTGCATTTGTAGAGCGCGAACTGCTGCCCGGAGGCGTCCAAGCGCTAAGAATACCAGTAATCCGACCAGTGGGCCCAGGAGAGGGAGGGAAGAGAAGGTTAGACTGAATGAAATAAAAAGGTTTTCAGCTGTTTGCGGAAGGCCGTTAGCTTGGGGTTGGCTCTGAGAGACAGCGGCAGGGCGTTCCAGGCCTTTGCCGCGTTGTAGGAGAATGTTCTGCCTCCGGATCTTGTTCTTTTAATTCTGGGGGCCATTGCAAGGAAGGTCTGACTAGAACGTAGGCTTCTTCTGGGCATGTAGTGGGTGATTAGGTCCCGAGTGATCCTGGGGCCGGCGTTCCAGAAGGCCTGATGAGCTATACACATAGCTTTAAACATTACTCTCTGGCGCACCGGTAACCAGTGGAGGGATACCAGTCCCGACCTCGCTGACTGTCTGCGGGGAAGGTCTAGTAGTATGCGTGCTGCACAGTTCTGGACTGTCTGCAGTCTTCTCAGAGTGGCTTCAGGGGCACCAAGGTATAGTACGTTATTGAAATCAAGGCGTGACTGGATAAGACCTTGTACGGCCACTTGTTTGGCTTCCAGAGGGAGGAGAGGGAGAATTTTCTTTAACATCCTCATGATGCCAAAACAAGTAGCCAAGAGTTTTGTGGATTGTATATTAAAAGACAACGATCTATCCAGCCAGACTCCCAGACTCTTGATACTATTTTTGGGAGTTGGAGGAGATCCCAGACTAGGCGGCCACAGGGAGGTGGGGAGGCTGAGATCGGAGGAACCTAGGAGCATGAGCTTGGTTTTGTCCCCATTCAGTTTTAAGCAAGACAGGGACATCCAGGTCTTTACTGCCTCCAAGCACTCTCTGAGCCCGCCACGAGCAGATGGATTGGCAGCCTGCGTCATGGAGACCACCAGCTGCGTGTCGTCCGCATAGGAAATGATCTTTATTCCAAATGGGCGGACGACATCAGCCAGTGGCCTCATGTACAGATTAAAGAGAGCAGGACTCAGAGAAGAGCCCTGGAGGACTCCGCAATTCAAAGGTCTCCTGGTGGACACCGATTCGCCTTCAAACATGCGAAAAGACCTATTCTCTAGGAAGGATTGGAACCACGACCAGGCTTTATCCTTAATCCCGGCTTGGGATAAGCGTTCCAGCAGAGTGACATGGCTGACCGTATCAAAGGCCGCGCTGAGATCAAGGAGGATCACTGCCACCGATCCTCCTTGATCGAGGATTTTTCTGGCTTCCTCTGTAACGATAAGAAGGGCGGTCTCGGTGCCATGTTTTGGTCTGAAGCCCGTCTGGGTGGGGTCCAGTAGGTGGCTATCTTCCAGGAAATTTATTAATTGTGAATTAATATATTTCTCCAGGATCTTACCTGCCCATGGGAGCAGGGAGATGGGACGGTAGTTGCTCAGATTAGTGGAGTCCAAGGTAGGCTTTTTCAATAAGGCTCTAACCATCGCCTGTTTCCATACGTGGGAACCGTACCGGAAGAAATGGAGGCATTTAAGACCTCCCTAATAATGGGTAGGGTGACCTGCGAGGCTGCCATTATTATGTCTGGTGGAGCTGGGTCTTCTGGGGATCCTGATTGTACTTTCCGTGCCAGGGAATCAAGAGTGGCGAGATCCAAAGGGGGGAAGTGAGTAAGCAAAGGTAACTGATGTTCATGTTGAGCTTGCTGCCTAGGATGGTGCCAAGATTGCGGGCTTGATCAGCCAGTGTAGGTGAGGGTCTGAGTTCAGAGGGCCACCAGGAGTCCCTCCAAATAGAGATGTTGTTCCCAAAAATAGGCACTTCTGATTTGTCTGTGTTGAGCTTTAAGCAGTTGTTCTTCATCCAGTCAGTGACGCTCTTAATGCACTTGTGGAAGTTGGTTCTAGTGGTGGATGGGTCTTCTGAGAGTGAAAGGATGTGCTTAGTGTCATCTACGTAAGATATGATTTTGAGGCAGTGGGCTCTGACAATGTTGGCCAGGGGCGTCATGTACATATTGAACAGGGTGGGGCTCATGGTTGAACTTTGACGGATGCAGCAGATGATGCTCTTGGGTTCTGAGGTAAACGGTGGTAGACAGTTTGTCTCAGTTCTTCCAGTGAGGAAGGAGGCAATCCATTTGGGGGTGTCTCCCTGGATTCCAATTTGATGAAGTTTCTTGTTCCAGGTATGGTGGGATATGGTGTTAAGTGCTGCTGAGAGGTCGAGGAGGATCAGGGCCGCTGTTTCTCCCCAGACGAGGATTGTCTTTATGTCATCAGAGGCAGCGATGAGGGCGGTTTCAGTGCTGTGGTTGGCATTGAATCTGGATTGGGAGGTGTCTAGCAGATTTGCTCTTCTCCAGGTGTTCTTTGAGTTGTCGGTTAATGGTCTTCTCGAGGACTTTGGCGAGAAAGGGGAGCAGATAGATGGGGTGGTAATTCTTGAGGTCGCTGGGGTCAGCGCATGGTTTCTTGAGGAGGGGTTTGACCTCTGTGTGTTCCCATTCTTTGGGGAATGCAGCCATGATGATGGAAAAGTTGAGGATGGAGGTGAGTTAGTTGCTGATTTTCTCACTACAGAGGATGAAGACGTGGTGGACACAGGGGTCCGTGGGTGCTCCAGAATGGACAGAGTTCATGATGACCTTGTTTTGAGTGGTAAGCTGTTCCCATTTGATGAGCTGGTGGTCAGAGTTGGCAGCAGTGGGAGGGAGGAGGCTGTGGAGGTCGCTGGGTTGGGCTTCAAAGTTTTTACAGATGGTGCATATCTTCTCATGGAAGGTGTCTGCCAGGGTGTTGCAGAGTTCTTGGGATGGGGTGATGATGTTCTCGGTGGCAGATGGGCTGGAGAACGTTCGGAGGATGTTGAAGAGTTCTTTGATTTGATTGGAGCTGGTTTCCATGCGATGAGCTGGGGTGCATCTTTCCATGTCTATCAGACGTTGGTGGTAGTTGTTGAGGGATCGGTCTGTGGGGGTCCTTGCTGATGTGCCATCTCCTTTCTAGATGCTTGCAGCTGCGTTTCAATGCTCTAGGTTCTGCAGTATACCAGATGGCCTGTATGGTGGATCTACTGAGTTTGAAGGGTTTGATTGGGGGGACTCCGTTGGCGCAGTTGGTGGTCCAGGTGGAGAGATTCTTGATGGCCTGTTTGAGCTTGGTGGCAGGTTCAGGCTGGGTGGCGTTGAGGGCATTAGTTCAGTGGTTCTCTGTTATTTGGCTCCAGCTGTGGTGGGAGGAGCTGGGAGACTTGGGGTGGTGACTGGGGATCCTTTGATGGTGAAGTGGACAATGGTATGGTCGGTTCAGGTGAGTTTGGTGATATGACTATACTTGGTTCAGTCACTGGCAGTGAAGATGGGGTCTAGTGTGTGCCCTGCACTGTCTGAAAGGTTGGTGACCAGTTGGGTGAGGCAAATGTTGCCCATGCTTTCCAGGAGGTTGGGAGTGTTGGTATTTTTGGGGTTGTCCAGGTGAAGATGGAGGTTGCCAATGAAGATGCAGTGTCTGGGGTTGAAGGCGAGAGGGGTGAGGAAGTTGGCGATGGCATTGCAGAAAGCAGGGCGAGGCTCTGGAGGGTGCCTTTGATGGTTGCTCTGCTGTCAGTACGGAGTTGGAAGCTGAGGTGTTTTATAATTGATATGGTGTTGTCTTCCGTAGTGGTGCAGAGGATGGTTTCTTTGTGGATGATGGTTACACTGCTTCCGTGTTTGTTGGTGCAGTTCCGGTGAACCATCTTGTAGCCATCAGGAGTGGCAGTGGTGATATCATTAACAGAAGTGGGGTTGAGCTAGGGCTTTGTGATAAAGATGACGTCGGGGCAAGGGAAATGATGGTGTCCAAGAATTAGGTGGTGTGTTTTCAGAGTAACTGGATGTTGAGCAGGAGGCAGTTGAGAGGTTCTGTGGTGGTCATGGTCGGTGAGGTGAAGGCCGTGGTGATTCCGTGCTTGAAGGAGGTCTGGATTTGCAGGAGAACCAACAGTGTTGGCATGTAAATGGTCCTACCATTGATTGAGGTGACATGAAGCAACAGTGGTTGTTGCTGTGTTTGGGGTCCAGGGTTCGGAGCTTGGTGCCAGAATATCTGTCGGTGACAGGGAGACCAGTGTTCCTGCTGCTGGGAACAGATGGGCTCAGACCCGCTTGCCTTTGGTGCAGTTGCACTGGCAGTGCGGTCACTGCTTCCATTAACTAGGTACTAGGAGAAGGGAGGGGCGCTGGGTAGCAGGAGAGGCGAAGCAGACAGGAAATGGGCGGCGATGCGAGGTGGCTCACTAAACAAAGATTAGATCAAAACAAATAAAACAGAACAGCACAGATCACCACAGTAATGAGCTTTAATATTTATTAAATGAACATGCTTTAAGAAGAAAGGTTTAGGTCTGGAAAAAGGTTTATTTTGCCAGGTTCAAATGGCAGTTTAAAACTGCACACACTTGTTGCAGTGGCAGGCTTGGGATATATTTAAAAGGGCTACTTAAGCAGGTGCTCAGTGGCACAGTAAGTGCTGTCAACCCACTAGTGGCATTTAATTTAAAGGCCCTGAGTACATGTAGTATTACTTTCCTATGGACTTACAAGTATACTAAATGTGTCATTTAAATGTAAGCCAGTTTTACTATGTTTAAAGGAGAGAACATAAGCACTTTAGCAAGGATTAGCAGTGGTAAAGTGTGCCAAGTCCTAAAGGCCAACAAAAACAGGTTCAGACAACTTGAGGCTTAAGGCAAAACGTTTGGGAATGACTCTCCAGAGAGGGCAAAGTCCAACACCCTGTCTGGAGTGAAATATGTTGTGATATTCCTTCCTCCAATGATGATGGAGAGTTTGATGATCAATAGTCAGACACAAGTGAGCACCACATTGAAAATTCCCTGGTTATAAGGGTGTTCCACTCAGTGCCGTATTTAGTTGCAAAAGCTATGAACATATCCGTAGGGAACTCCAAACTTTTCACTTTTGCCAAGATTCTGGCTATGTTCCCTCATGACACATAGGTACAGTCTCAGGCATAGAAAGAATGCTATGAGGCTGTACTTCAAATGCATTCTGTTTCCATAAGACTTTGGATAGAAGGTGTTTGCGTAAAAGTAAACAAACACACCAACACACTAGTTCAGTGGATTGAAAATTCTGAGAACGATTCTCTTTGGACACATTTTGGTTCTAGATTTTACCTCATGTTATCACAAAGCATAGAAACAGCTTCACATTTTTGGAACATAAAGTTGCCCTGTGTTATTGATGATGAGATGCTGGGTACACAAATGAACAAGGAACAGTTGTTTCTCATGCCCCTTTAAGATCTCAAGATAAGGTTTTTCTGGTTACTGTATAATATCCTTACTTGAATACCAATGGCACACAATACCCAGTTTTTTATAGGTGGTTCCCATTAGTCCACTGAAAGGTTTTTTAGATGTTTGTGGGTTACGAACTCTTTGAAGAGATCTATTTAACATAAGGGAAGAGCTGATTGTTCAGGACTAGTATAGGGCAGTGGAGCCCAGAAGACTACCCATCAATACTCAATATTCTGGTCAAAAAGATGGGGACTCAAAACAGGCATGGCTACAGTCCTGACATCGATAATACTTTGGGCCATTAACATGGATTTTACAACTGACTGTAGAAGCATGTGTAACAAGGCCTTTGGTTTGACATTCTCATTGTGTGGAAAGGGCCATTTGCTTCCTCAGCAATGCAAATGCTGTTCTTTCATTAGAATGTGAAGTGGCAATATTATTGAACACTGACCCAAACCTTATAGATATGAATGGTAAGAAAATGATGCTAGAGGTAAGGTTATCAAATGAATATCAATGCATGAACAAACTTTAACTGCCTCAGATAAGGAACATCAAAACATTAAGAGAGTTTTCAGCATTAAGGTCTTTGCAATGGCTAGGAGAGTCTGAGTTCTGTCTTTCGACCGCAATGCAATTTAATATAAGAGGAGTAAATTATTCTTTCTTCGGTAATTGAGAACCTCAGGTAATGCTATATCCATAGTGACAGAAAAGTAGCAGCAGGGACAGTGATGGTTCCAGGTGATCAACACAAGGCCCTTTTAAATTCCAACTTTGTTCTCTTAGAAATTTGGATGACAGCATTTTTCACTCTCTTAAGGGATTGGCAATTACAACAATGTATCAATGTATGCTGATTTCCTTAGAGGATTGTTGATGTGTGTTAGTTGGTTCATTGGGAAATGTGGGAGTTGTTTGCAAAATGACTGAGAGACAGAATATCTAGTTCCTAGTCAAGAGAGTGCATGTAGCTTCCATCCCATAATAAATTTGGAATGTTTTATAGGTTAGATCAAAACAAGGTGTGTCTGCTGCCACCTGAATTCCCTTATTCACTTCAGTCTGATTACATGGTGAAAGCAGATTACAAATCCATTATCTTTTAATCCTAGTTTTGCCCCCTCCTCCACAATATCGTAACTCTGTTATTAATTAGGTAATATTGTTGTTTAGCAAACGTCCATTTCAGATGTCATCAGCTCCATGATGCTTCATGAAACTGTTAAAACTGGTAGTAGCACTAATGCGATTGAGGGGATAGTAATCTATCTAGAGATGGGGGTCACAATTAAGGTTTGTTTGAACACCCAAAGTGGTGTTGCAAACAGCTCAAAATATGCAGTTCTGGGTGTCTTGGTGAGCTCTGTGGCTCCTTAACCCCTTTCCTTCTAAGAACAAAGATCAAGACACTCAAGGAGGAGATGCCACTGTGATGAAGAGGACTCTTAGCTTATTGGCTAGGATAGAGTGAATGCAGTCAACATCTATTTAACCAACATTCTTATCTCCAATATATTACAGTATCCTTCAGAGATGGATGGTGCTTCATCTCAGAAGGGGTCTCCCTTGCTTGACATCCATGTCTTTTCTCCAGTTGTATGGAAGGAGCTGGTTTTGAGTTTGTTTTATTGCTCTCCCACATGGGGCATTTAATAAAAAATCTAGTTAAGGACTTGCTACAGATATCATATTAGAGTATGAAACTAGCATCACTGGGTAGGGATAATGTATGAGGACCTTATAGGGGGCAAGTGGTTAATTAAAAAAAGCAAGTTGCACATAAAGTAAGTAGCTGTGCTTTCAAGTTCCATTGCAATAGAAGGTTTAGTGATGTGACAAGGTCCTTGGTTGAGTTCTTTTTACACTTTTTTTTATTTTTTAGAGTTTTATATAGCACAAACTCAACCCGAAGATATGTGGTATCAGAGCGCGTTTACATGAGCACCAGTTTAGTTACGGACGGACACATTAATTTTTTGTTAGGCACAGGGAAATTAAGTGATTTTCCCAGAATCACAAGATGTTGAGCGTCATTGCCAAGACTTGAACCCTGTTCCCAGCTTCAAAGTCAAGTGCTCTAGCCGTAAGGCAACATCCTTTCCCCATGAACAATATGTCTGTCCTAAGGTACATGAACAAGCTTGAAGGATCTCAGGCTAAGAGGTTTCCGGACATATTAAGAAACTCCTGGAATTTCTGTCTATCCAACAGAATCACAATTCAAGCAGAGTATCTTTCAGGTCTTTCCTACACTGTGGCAGACAGGAACTCTAGGATAATGGTGACTGGGCATTTGATCAAGTGGTGTTTTCTCAATAATCTTTGATTACTACTTCAAATTGATGCTGTCACTTGCAGACCTAATTGGAAACTGTTGGACCTGGCCCTTTCTGCATGGTCACACCAAACCTTTCATCTTCCTCACTCCCTTTTTGCTGAATTCGTTTTTGTCGGCTCTACTACTCTGGAAACTTTACCACTGCTAACCAGTGCTAAAGTGCATGTGCTCCCTACTTAAAACATGGTAACATTGGCTTGTACACAATTGGCATATTGAATTTAATTTTACGTTCTTGGTGGTAGTCCACATGTAGCCAGGGCCCGCAAATTAAATGGTACTGGTGGGCCTGCAGAACTGATTTTGTCACCCACATCAGCAGTCCTTTAAACATGTCGCATGCCTGCCATTGCAGGGCCTGTGTGTGCAATTTTAAACTGCAATATCAACATGGCAAGTATGGCAAGTTATGTACATCAGTAGTGGCCGGATGCACACCAGTGTATTCCATGTTTACTATACTCAATTGTTTGAAACCACTGTTGGTGTGCTCGCGTGCTCCGCGCTTCACCCAATTGTGCTGCAATATAGAATGAACACGAAGGTCCCCATCAAGCTGTACAACCATGTCTGTCACAAATGAATCTAATAAATCGAATTTCTGGTTAATTCTTCAATTCATCCACTTTTACTCCATAACTTTTCTCCTTTCGCTTTGCATTTCATCAATTCATTTTACTCATTCTTCAGATTATTCAATGTTGTTCATCAAAGACACAGGATGAATCCCGCCACTGCTGATGTACATTAAATGATATCCGTCCTAAAAACGGCGAGTTTGCACCCAGTATTAAAGCGAAATGGTGAACAGTGATTAACATTGGGACAAAGACAGGATTGTGCAAACATGATTAACACAGGAGTTATGTTTCCCTATCACGCAAAATCATCTTCAGTATTGAACAATTGTTTGTTTTCACGTAATGTTTGCTTCTAACATGATTTGTCTGCAGAAATTATCTCTGGTATGTTTAACCATCGTTGTTTGATTTATCTAAAGTTTTTGCATGTTTGCTTGAGTAATAGTAATGCGCAGCCAAGTCATCGGGAAGATAAAGATTTAGTAATCCAATCCTTGAGGCATTCTGGGAATCGGAGTTCTCATAGGTAAAGCATGGGCTTAACAAACAGTGAGTTACACTTTAAATCCGTGGCTGAGTTTAACACTTGCACAAGAAAACCGTGACAGATCACTTGGGGGGAGCCACGGGTGATAAAATGCCAGAGAGGGCTCGAGACTGCTTGGGCAGCTGTAACCGATTTGGATAGAGGTGCGGAAGCACACTACGGGAAATCTGAGTGATATGTAGTAGCGCTGCAGAAACTAGTGGAAAAGTAGGTGCACTCATGTCACGGTAAGCACGCAGTCATGCCGCTGTGTTAATGATTAAATAATGGCTTTACGGGAGAACACAGGGTTACAGGCTTCAGGTTTCAGGACTATGGGATTTTTGGGCGCGAGAAATACCATGGCGTGGAGAACAGAGGGGTTGAACACGGGTTGTGGTGTATGGAATGATTGTTTCAAGTGAATAACTGTTGGAATTTAATTCTGCAGGTTCTCTTAGTCTCATTAATCGTGTGGCTAAAGGATGTTTTTAGCTTATTTTGCATAATGGAATGAATATTACTGAGTTGATGGTTGTTTATTTGTTTGTATTTTAGATACCCCTGACGAAGGGTAGATCCCGAAATGCATTGGGTATTTTTAAATAAAATCGGGATATGTGGAAACACTTTATTCTCCTGTGTCTTTGATGAACAACATTGAATAATCTGAAGAATGAGTAAAATGAATTGATGAAATGCAAAGCAAAAGGAGAAAAGTTCTGGAGTAAAAGTGGATTAATTAAAGAGTTAAACAGAAATTTGATTTATTGGATTCATTCATGACAAACGTGATTGTGCAGATTGATTAGGGCCAGATGCGATCCCTTTGTGTTCATTCAGTATGGCAAGTTAACCATATTAGTCAGCCAAAATCAAATGAGAATGGATCTCTTGTACCTGCAACCAGCACAAGTGATCCATTCTCATTTGATTTTGACTGACTAATAGGAAGCTGAATGGATCATAGCTCCTTCTTACTCCCCCTTTCCCTGATTTGAAAATAAAAAGTTAACCATTTTGGCAGGACCTAACCTTCCTTAATACATATAAGTCAACCCTAAGGTAGGCCCTAGCCAGCCCAAAGGCAGGATGCAGCCTGTTTACAAAGTTGAACATGTACATTTAAGTTTTACATGTCCAGGTAATTAAAAACTCTTAAGTTCGGTGTTTACTACTGCAAGGCCTATCTCTGCCATTGGTTAACATTAGGATCACCGTATTACATTTTATAAGTGTGATTTCCAATTGGGAAAATATAGATGTTTCAGGTTTGGTATCTCTGTAGTCACGATTTAAAATTACAACTTATGGTAAAGTTGGATTTGAAGTTTCAAGTCTGAAAATGTCACTTTTAGAAAGTTGGCATTTTCTTATTTTAACCTTTCTGTTCCTTCTGTCTGTCTCTGAGTACATGTCTGGACTGGGTTACAGCTGGTCCTTGTTTATTACCTCTATACAGCCACACACAATGGGAGCTTTGGTGTGACTTGATGGGCTTTAATGGGCCATTAACTGGCTTGATGGTAGGGCGGAGCTAAGCACAGCCCCACTTGCACCTGAATAGGCTGTGCCCTGTCTCCACAAACCACTTCAGTATACTTATGGACTTCTGGATACTCTGTTGTGCTGCTGAAAGGACTGTCACTCTGCTGTGCTGACCTGCTGCCCTCCTTGCCTCGTAGTGAGAAGGACTGGACCTGCATCTCTCCAATCCAGAACCAAAGTTAATCCAAGGGCTTTCTGTCTTGCCTCCAGCTTTCTGAAGTCTCAGGGACATAAAAGCCTTCCATCTCACCTGCTAGAGCCCTGGACTCTGCCATCTGTGAGTCTACCCGCCAAACGGTGCCACCCAGTTCGGCACACTTAGAAGTGGGCCTAAGGTGCTGTCTTTTCTGTGGCCATTCTCAGAACCAACGCCGGGCAACGCAAAGACTTGCAAAGCAGAGTCACGCAAACTGCGCACCAGATTTAAGGTACTGTGTTTAGCGGGCACAGGTGGGTCCCTATAGCCAGCACACACTCCATCGTGGTTGTACTGAACTTGTGACTTTGTCCCAGTCTGGCGTGACAAGATAACCACAGTTGGAGCTTTGCGCTTTTATGAGCTATTTTCACCTAATACTTTAAAAATTCATATCTCAAGTTCTACTTATTTGATTATTTTCATTTTGGTCTTGTTTTGCTCATTAAATTAAGCTCTATGTTTGTAATTAGGTGTGGTGCCTTCTTCTGTGGTGTTTTCACTGTTTTACTTTTTGTTTTGTACAAATACTTTACACATTGCCTCTTAAGTTAAGCCTGACTGTACATATGTCTGCCAACCAGAAACCCAATTTCTAACAGAAACTTCTAAAATGCTTCAAATGGGGGCCAGCTCTCTAAAGAAAATGCTCAGGGTCTATTCATGAAGTCAGTGCTTAATTGCTTAATTTGTTCAAGAATAAGTGCCAGGGCTAAATATGTTGCTGAATAGCAAGGCTGAGGCAGTATGATCTCGATTTTACCTCATGCTTCTTTAATTCAACACATGGCAATCTCTGCCCCTTTATCCCATCTGTTACAGGTTCATTTCCTTCCTGCTTTCTTTCTTTGTCACTGTTTTTCCTTCTTTCTTTTCATTCTCCTTTCCCTCTTTTAGTGTTTTCCTCTCACTTGCTTTCAACCAAAGTCTGCTCAGGAAAAATAAGTGATTGCCCCCAAACATGAGTGCTGGTGGGGACCACCTGCAACAATTAGCCTAAATTAGGCAATGTCTCCAGTCTAAGTCAGGGACACAGGCTATGCCTTTATCCCTTTTTGGTGATTCACAGAACTGGAGTGTTTTTTTAAGGGACAGAGTATTACTGGTAATGGTAAATCTATGCTGGTCAGTCCATATTTGGTTTCACACCTCTTGGAACTAGCGGTATTTTCCTAGTGCTCTTCAATTGTTACAACTGTTAGAACCGTTTTTCCAGGTTGTCCTTATACCCAGGGGCAATTCTCACGAAATGATCCGTCAGGGCCGGGCTCGTATGTAAACTCAGTTAAATTATAGGCATGCCTGGTTAGGTTGGGTTTACTGGTGTTCGCGGAACAATTTGAAGGTGCCTTTCTGACACATTTATTAAAGTAGGCCATTTTGGTAGCTCACTTACTGTTTTCAGGAGACCCTATTGCTAAGCATTTTTTTGTGCTCTGGAGGGCTCCTCAAGCCATAAACCGGAAGCTATCCCCTAGGCATCAGAGTCCTATCTAGTCACATAGACTCTAGACAGGAGTGTAAGTCCTCAAAGGAAATAGGATGGAACTTCTTCCTCTGGCCTTCACACTCTTGAGCTCTATCCTTTCACTTTCTGCTCTGTGTTGTCTGAAAATATTGATTCATGTGGTCGTACATGCCTCATTTAACATTTATCAGAACGACTTAATAGGTATTTCTTTTTAGAAAACCATTTGGAATATCTATCAAAAATCCTTCAAACCACTATCTTGCTAAAACACATTTTTAAAATATTTTTTTAACCCAGATATCCATCTTATGATATTGCTCAAGTGTGCATGTGTTGCGTGTCAGGATCAATCGTGACCACGCTGGGCAAAGTTCCCTTATTCAGAATGGGGACAATAGACATGTGGTGTCCCTCAAATCTCAACTGAACTTTACCCATAGAAGGGTCGTGTTTGGAAATAGAAATACAATCATACTTGTCAGAGACCCAGGGTGTTCAATGGACTCTCTCACCATTCCCATCATTGGTGCACACACGAACAATTTGACGGCTTATTTTGTAAGGCTTTGTGTGAAGCCTATAAAAATGCAAAGCATATGCAAAACTTTTGAAGCAGATATTAAAATCAGCATGGGGATCATAAATGAACACACAGTGAGTATTGCGAAACAACAGCATGGTACATTTAATGAACTTCATTCTTGATAATCCTAGATAATAATAACAATTAGCATTAAACGATTTGCCACTGAGAGGGGTGCACAGCATTTGTTGCATACCTGTCAGAAGAAGGCAAACAGCTTGCACTTGCCTTCTAGGCCAGTTTACACATCTGAGAAGACATCCAATTCTCGGTCTACATACAGTCTTTATAGAAAAACAACAAGCTCCCCAGAAGTTGAAATGTTCCTTTCTGCATGAAAGGCCTGAAAGCACAGCTTTTATATTGATTCTAAAAGCTAGAAAGAGCTAAATGTCGTTGTCATTCGTGGTCTAATGTGAGTGAAAACATCACTGTAATCATTTCACCAATATACACATACAATCACTCTATATTGCTATTAAACCCTATCCCGCATACGATATATGAATATAGAAATGTAAAGGTACATTCTCAAACCTCTTAGTATACACTACACATGAAATACGATAAAAGTGTTAAATGAATAAAAATAAGCAACAGTTATGTATGAGAAACAACGTATGATGCCTTTAGGGCAGGCCTTAAAAGGATAATGGGCAGGTACACAATATGATGGACACCAGTAAAATTAATGCAAAATCCACAACACCCGCAGCCTGATCTTGTATCCTGTTTCACTCCTGTATCTATGGGATGAAGACTTATCAGCGTGTCTTGCATTGGCGTTGGGTACAGGTTCACATAGTGTCAAGAGGCCCGAAGGTCACCGAGGTATGAATGCTTCAGAACACCCTCCAAATTAAAGGCAGCAAGGCGTGGTGTTTAAATATGTGTTAAAGCAGGGTATGATAAGGTCGTAACCCTAACTATAGTTAGTTCAACCATTCCAATCAAACATGTCATAGTAAATGCAGATGTCCTGGTGGAGAGAGAACCAAGTATGAACCCACAGATGGGGCTGTTGAGAAATTCACAAACAGAATATGCCGAAAATGTTTTATCATCCACACCGAAAGAGAACAAGCATGTTCAGGCCCACGTAATCCACACCAGAGCATCTCAAATACCTATAGCATACTGCCATAAGAAGACAGAGGGACTGACTTAGAGTTTGGTGGGTGGCCTAACCGCTCGTCAGTCATGGTGGTGAAGGACATACATCTGCCACCCTGACTGACTACCATTCACCAAATTTAGAGCTCACCACCAGCCTCTGTTACGTCGGGCTGTCACAGTAAAGTTTCAGACGTGCTGGCCCTCCCATTGCCTGATTTTGAATTGAGTGGGTGGCCTGAGGGTTCGACGAACATGGAACTCTGTAACGTTTGCAACGGAGTATCTCGTCTGCCGAAACTCTAAATCAGGCCCTGAGTTTTTAAAGGTACATTTCTAGTATTCAACAGGGTATATTTCTCAGGGGTCTAATCATCTCTAACCAATAGGGCCGGACTGGCCGTAGTGGGCACCGGGCAATCCCGGTGCGCCCCACGGTTGGGTGCCGATTTTGAGCCTCTGGGGGCCGTTTTTGTTACAAGGCCGTTTTTGCAAAATCGGCCCTGAAACAAAATCGGCCGAAAAGTTGGCCCTGGCAAACAGCTCAGCGGCACCCCCAACCCCCCACGGAAGGGGGGGGGGGGCGGCCGAGCACTTTGCCAGGGCCGGTTTTGGTTCCCAGTCCGGCCCTGGTAACCAAGTTTGACTACATATGCCAAGCGATTGCAATATATCATAGATCTGCATTTTGGCAAAAGGTAGCAGGTGGATTTTAACCTTTTGGGCCACAAACGTTGAACACTCTCACTTTAAGACTGAGGTAGTATTGTTCCTTTGAATTGTTCGCTGAAATGCTCTTTTTTGCTAGTACCATTTTCCTTTTTTTTCACCCTCACCTCCATATATTTTTCTGCTATGTTACACATTGCTGCTACTTTCAATATGTGGGCACAATGGTTTTTGAGTGATTGTTCATGCTCCGTTTTTGATATCTAAAGAAGGCCTTCCTTCAGGACATTCTCACAGGATTGGTTTTTTAACTAACTAGCATACTAAAATGTTAAAGCTTCAACATAAGCAGTAGTCTTTCATGCCTATTGCTTTATCTCGTAGGTTTTAGACCATTAGAACTTGGCATGATTAACTAACTAATTTTATTTTTGAGTTGCTTTCTGATTAACTTACTTGTTGCGTGGGGTTTCCGTTTCTTATGCTTCAGTCACCTTGGACGACCTGGTCTTAGTGACAGTTGTCCACCCTATTTAAATCCGGGTGGCTGTTGCGGGTTACACAATAGGATTCGGTTGCTGGAATAGGTATTGTATGATACACTATTCTTAAAGTCAAAATGTCCATCCTAACATTGATTTTTCTGTATTTTCCCTTATTTAGTACGTTTGCCTTCACTTGGGGAAATGGTGATCTATCTTTTTTTTACCCTCTACGAGAGTCCACCCTCGGACCTGATTAGGAGGAACTCCTGCCCTTGAGGGTAATAAACCATACATCAAGGAAGTTATTTTCCTATTAACTGCTTTAATCTGCTAGCTTTTATGTTTCCTTTCCTATTCTTGCTAACCTGTTCACTGCTCTTTGTACTTTCTTGTCTCTTTTAATCTACGTTTGGGGTACTACCCTTCTCTTGTCAAGCCTTTTTAAATCAAACCTCACTCTTCGGGCCCGATACTGATTTTGGACGGAAGGGCTCCGAACGATGGTCGGAGCCCTTCCACCCGCTTCAGAACATGCCTGCCGGATTCCTTTCCGACCGAGCCATTTCGATGGGCTCGGTCAGAAAGGAATCCGACTCGGATTTCCGGATGGCTTATGACAGGCACGGAGAGCCTGTCCGCCATCTGGAAATCCTTTAGTACTCCCCGGCCACCTCTTTATGACCGAGGGAGTACAATGGCAGTTTTTCAGTGCCTTTTCATGCTGGTGTTTCAGGCATGAAAAGGCAGTCGGAAACTGTCTTTTGGGGGCCCCCAGTAGGGCCCCCATGGGTGTGAGGTTGCCGAATGGCAGCCTGGGGGCACCTACGGTGCCCCTCTGTTGATCCCTGCAACCGATGGCAGGCACCTTGCGGTGCCGGCCACAGGGTGCAGGAATGAACTGCACCCCTCCTTTTCACAATGCGGGCAGGCATTCCGCTCGGAATGCATGCTCCCATTGTGAAACAGTACGACCGAACAGGGTTTGGTGGCATCGTACTTGCAGGGCTGTAACCGATGACATTAGGTCGTTTAGTTACTGACCAATGTCGGATGGACTCAGGCCCGTCCGACATCGGAATCGGCACCTTAGTGTTTTTTCTTGTGAATGTTTCTACATTTTTTATGCCCAATTTCTTTCTGCCCCCTTCCCAATCTCAACTAGTCACTGTTAAGAGTGAGTTTCGGACCTGTATTTTTTTTCCTACCTTTTGATTGTTAGGATTGTGCCACAAGATTGCCATAGAGTCCATCGCTCTCACTCCTCCCCTTCGACGTTCTCACTACTCCTTGCGTTGGTATCCTCAACCCTGCATCTGTGTACCCTTCTGTGTGAGCTACATTGTGTGGTAGGAGCCCAGTGCTGGTCTAGTCCAGGCACAGACTGGGATGTACTCGGCTTGCAGTGCTCACCTCACACCAAAGTCTTCTGTCTGAAGTGTCTTTGGCCTTTCCTCCTGTCCTGGCCTTCCAGCTTCGAGCTTGCTCTACCTGACTTCACTCTTCTCCACACCTGCTCTGCAGACACCAGTTGACAAATTTATCATGCTGGCTCCTGCGTCTCGCAGAGACTCCACTCATTGCCCATTAATGATGACCCACTGCCTCTACTTTGAAGTATTTGCTGGCATGTGGGCTTTTGCCATCATTTCTCTATCTTCCAGGGTTACTAGGGTTATCCCTATCTGTTCTCCTAAACTGTCTGGGACTACATCCTTCCCAAGTGCTAAACTCACCAACCCAGGTGTTTGCCGACTGGTCGGGTTATGTGCCTTCTTGGGACATTTGGAGTTGCCCTTAGAGTGACCATACTTATAGCACTCTGTACATTTGGGTATAAATCTCCCTCTCTTATGGTCAAAAAAACCCTTCTATTTAGAATCAGATTGGGACCCATTACTAATACTCCCTTGAGAATAATTTGGGGCCCTTTTGAGAATTCCATGTTTTTAGGTTCTTCTTCCCCCCTCTTTCATCTGTTCGGAACCCTGACCACCTTTGTGGGTGTGTGTCCCCGAGGTACCTTTTTGGACACTCAGCAAGCTTCCTGGGGTCAGTCAGTTTGTTGTGTAGTTCCTACTAATCCGTAGGATCTGTGCGTTGGTTGGACAACGTAAACTAAGGGTCTATGGGCATATGTATCAAACGATTTTGTATTCGCAAACGCTACGATTCACAAAAAAACAGCGTTTGCGAATACAAAATCGCAAAACCCAATGTATGAGTCATTTTCGCATCGCATCATTAAGGAATCGCTAATTTTGCGATTCTTTAATTTTGCGTAAGCATTTAAGGAATCGCAATTTGCGATTCCTTAAATGCTATGTAACAAGCACCCAAGTTGTGCGATTTCTCCTTAAGAAATTGCAAATTACCACCAACTTCAAGTTGGTGGTAATTTGCGAATTCTTTGAAAAATGCACTTTTTGAAATTTTTCAAAGTGCCATGTGGCGCACATACATGCCCTTAGGGCATGTATGTGCGCCATATGCGCACACATGCTCATTTCAGGGGTGCATCAGGGTGTCCTTATGACACCCTTGCGCCCTTGAAATTATTATTAATTTGCGATTCTCTAATTGCGAATTGCGAATCGCAAATTGAGAATGACTTCCCATTCATTCCTATGGGCCTCCTGGCCATTAGGAATGAATGGGAAGGTATTCCTTAATTGCGATTTCGCAATTTGCTAATCGCAATTAAGGAATAACAAGAAATCGCAAAATATTTGCGAATTTTTAAATACATCCCGTTTTGCGATTCTCAAATAGCGATTCTCAAAAAATCGCTATTTGAGAATCGCAATTACGGATTTTGATACATATGCCCCCTAGTGCCTAGACTCATTCCTAACACCCCCGCAGAATATGTTAGCCTAAAGACCAGCTAGTTCACAGCGCCACTGTAAGCCCTCCTAACCTACCAGGGAACTAACAGTTTCTGGCAACCAATGAACATGACAAGCCTGATTCCTCAGGAATCTTGGAAACAGTACAGAACATTTTGCTTAGTCACTCGAACTCACTTGTTCTCAGAGAAATAATCAGAGAATACACACTGGGATGTTTTCAAAAATATTTATTGAACCAATGTTATTCTTGCATAAAATATGTGTGCTGCAATGATTAGGAGACAGAAGCAAATGATGGAGATTGAAAGCATCAAAAGAGTGAACAGTAGATACATTTCTACCATGGTGCTGAGGCAATGAATATATGCAGGCATATATGTAATATGGTAATCTATTGTACTCCTATGATGCAGACCCTACTCTAAATGTACCTGGTATGTGTGTAGGTGTAGAGCCAAGAATGCCCCCTAGGGATGATCTAAACCCATTACCTGATGGGATGGAGTGAAGGACCCCATCTTGGTCCCGAGTTGGACACCCCTGACAGAATGTCAGACCGATGCGTGGTGATTTCTCAGCATGCAGGGACCTTCGGTGTCAGCAGAAGTGCCTCCTCTACCAATCTATTGGGATGCCTATTATTTATATTAAAAAGAAGCCTTTGCAATGTGCGCGCTAGATTAGTAATGTTATGGATATGTGGATATTGCTGTTGCATCGTGGATGAAGATAAGACGACTTTTGTACCTAGTGTGTAGAGAGGCCTAGTACATCATGTTCAAGGCATCATGATAATGCTATGCGAAGCTGGATGTGAAAAGAAAGTAGTTTCAGAGAAACTAATCCAACATTGTCGTGCATGCAAATGTGTGCAAAAGTTCACTGCTGAAATTTTATTTTCTAGGACGATGTAAGGAATAAGCTGCCTCGCTACATGGGCCTAAATCAGGCATATCACACTCACTCCTCATCCTAAGGGTTGATATATAAAAGCTATCTAAAAAGCCAGTATAATTATAATTAAGGCTTCCTGTTTTCCGTTTTTACTGATTTTACAGATAAATACAGACAGAAAACATTGTGTTTCCTGTCTGTATTCATTTAATAAAGCGGAAAATACTGAAAATGGGGCTTGTTGTGAGAGACTTTCCAAGCTGTCTTTCATGATTTCCAGGAAGCAGCTGAGCAGATGGACAGCATGGAGAGTTTAAAAAACGGACGAGAGTCCTTAAATACAGTCATATGCTAGCATATATGTGTAGTATAATGCTAATATATACCTGTGAGTGTAGCGTTTTGTTTTACGTGGCTGCTTAACTTGCTAAATTGTGATAGGCATCCATGTGTGAGTGCACATTCAAGACTTCAATAAATGTGAAAATATACCATTTTACAGCTCCATTTATCCTCAAAACACAAAATAAATATGGGTAAATATACCAATAAGATGGCCAAAAAATAAATATGGATAAATACAGATGGATATGTTAAAAAAATAAATAGCTTAAAACCGGGAGTACTAATTATATTGTCATAAAAATGGAAAAAGGTAAAAACTAGTCTTAACATCATCTAAAAGCAAGCTTCCCTTAAAAATATCCATAATAAAAGGTAAAAACTGCTCTCAACAACGTCTAAAAGCAAGCTTCTCTTTAAAACATTCATAAAATCTTTGAAGTCATTATACTATTTGAAATCATAAGCACTCAGCAAGCCATGGCAAAAATGTTTTGGATCAATTTAGTTTATAAAACAAGCCGAATTGTTCCCACATGAAAAAAAGGCCAATAATTTCTTGTGTTCTGGGTGATAGACATAACATTGTTGTTGTCCATAACTGCAAACGATGAGCTCAGAGGAGCACCTCAATGCGGATTCATGGAGCAAAGGTGATTCCATCCAACTCTAAGAGCAGCTGCTGAGGGAGAGACTGCAGCCTCTTTGTGTATTGTGGAGCCGTTGTCCAAGGCACTAGGAGCCGAAGCGTCCCAGGGTGGCTTAAAAAATGCATTCATCAGCATCGGAAGATGCTGGGGACAACAATACCCATGTTCTGTTAACGGTACAGCAGTACATCAATGTCCAATGGCACAACCAGTTGTGATCATAGGCATATCTTTAATACGCATTTATGACGAAAAAGCAGGCAGTAGAATACAGGGTGTATGCAGGTAAGCCAAACAGGCCTAAAGGACAAGAACAAGTGCTCGTCCAGTTCTTGAAGTCGAAGTGTGCCAAATGTGTGAACTATGTGCCCACTGCATTGTAGCACAAGAAGTGCTGTCTCCATTCCGAATTGAACTGTAATGTCCATTGCAGATCAGAAAAAAATAAAATCAGGATTCCCGCCAAAAGTAGCTGGACAAGCGGGAGCCCTTCAAAAACACTTCCCAGCACGGAGTGTATGAATGATGGAATAACTCTGAAGATTGTCTGAAAGGTTCTAACCAGTCCAGAGCCGATACATTTTAAAAAAATGCACTATTCCTCTAGTATCAGAAATGTTAAAGGTATGATGGACTAGTTCCCCAAAATGCAGCGGGAAGGTAGTGTGGAGTAGTGTCTGTATCTCACACGAGGACCTTGCAACCTGGAGATAAGATGTCTCCTGTTGAAAAAGCATGGCTTTCAGTCTGCTAAGGGAACCAAGGCGCATGTTGGAAACATTTAGTGAAGGCCACAGAGCTCCCACCTAATTTTGCAGGCAGGTGGAAACAGTACTTGTGTACAACAAGTTACTAAGGAATTAACCGTCATCAGACAAGCGATGCCCAGTTCCATTCCACAGCAACATTGATCATTCAGCATCGAGTAGCTCTCATTCGAGAGCAATTTGAAAACCAGACATATCACGGCAGTTGGGAAACCCTTCAGATAACAAGACAGGTTCACAACCGAAGCATTGCATGCCCCGTGAAGAGAAATGTCCTTGCAAACTAAGGCTCCGATTAGGGCACCCTCACAGTCAGAACCACTAAGAAAAACATCTTTGTCCCCTTTCCTGCACTTAAACCTAAACGGTCATTCCCAACACTCATGCACATAACCTTCCCCTAGCGCATCATATCTGCCTACCTGTTAGTATTGGAGACATATTGAACTTGGAAAGTCATGACTGATAGGGTGATATAACCATGGATAATCCAGGCTTTGGATGGTGACTCTGTCGCAGTAAAAGGTAATTGGTCTAGTTTTTCAGTGTGTTACATGGTGTATTTCGTATCTCTGCATGCCATAGTTATCTGTCTTTCCGTCAGATCGTATGCAGAGAATAGACTGGTAGTGTTCATGCAACGCCATGGCACATGGCCAAAACATAGTGTTTGCAATGTCCAGCTCAGCATTACGATGGAACGTAACTGTGACTGTCCATGTTGTAAAATAGACATGTCCTGCTGTATTATGTCAATTGCAGAAGACACAATGTTGCCCAGTGAATAAATTCAGAATGATAAAGTGGTCATACCATTGTCAACCACAGCCAAAGCCATTTCAATATTTACCCTGT
This sequence comes from Triturus cristatus, assembly GCF_964204655.1. NCBI lineage: Eukaryota > Metazoa > Chordata > Amphibia > Caudata > Salamandridae > Triturus > Triturus cristatus. The sequence goes on along the minus strand of NC_140587.1, from coordinate 1,008,040,316 downwards.
CTATCCCATGCAATCTCTCTGCAGCTTCCTGCTGTGAAATTTTCCACAACTCGTTGTATATTCCATACAAGAAGCGCTTTTGATGTGGGTTTCTGGGACCCAGCAAAAAATCCCTGAGATCCAGGTCATCAGAAAGAAGGGGCAAGTGTTGTTTCACCTGGGAAAGTCTTGAGCTCTTTAGCCACTCTAGAAATAACTTCCCAACACTATATGATGTCACTACCCATGCGTGTTCTGTTTGTACATAGTGTAGGTCGGGCCTGTTGATCTATCACCTCCTGTGTTACCCAGGAACCTAGACTGACATTTATCTGTGTCTAGAGGCCATGCCAACCAACCCTGCTGATTGGGGTTTGATGTATTATATGATCCATTGCGGAGCATGGCATCTAATGTATCCTCACTGTACTTTGTGTATTGTTGCCAATGTTCAAAGCGTGTAAATGTGGGAATGCGAGGAGAGTTCAAATCTTTTGCCTGAGCTAAACCCAGGCAGGAAGTCTGTTGCCCTGTTTTATTCAGGGAAATCATTTGATGAGGTATGAGGCATGCTCTAAATAATGCCTCTTTTCCCTGAACCTGCAAACCTTTTGTTCACCCAGACAGATTTTGTCTATTGTGTCCTTCCAAAAGTCGAAACCCTGTATAGACAGTTGGGAAATAAAGGAAGCAGATTAAATCAGCTTGGTGTTTGTGAGCATATTCTTATTTGCAGGTGAAGGTCAATCAATCAATCAATAAATCAGGGAATTGTAAGTGTGCTATTCACCCGTGAGGGCCTCAAGGCGCTGAAGGTCAAGCCTATAGTAATAAGAGGCTGGGTCTTATGGGCCAAAAACAGAAAAATATGCACATTTGTGTGGAAATGTTTTTGAACTTACTTTTGGTGGCATTGCACAGTGTTCCTATTGGGTGTAATTGTAAACAGCATGTAGGATACTAGCTTTGTGTAAAAAATGGTGACCATCATGTTGATAGCAGAACATATCGCCAAAATTACTTGTACTATCATACAATTCATCATTAGAAAAAGCTGGTGATTTCTCTAGATCGTAATGCAAATTATGCACCGTTTCAATGTCCCTATCATCAGAGAATGTACTAGAGGTGATGATATCATTTAGAGAAATCTTGAACAAATATGGAATTACCCTGTCCCACACTATTCTATCAGGAACTGGAAACGCTGTAATGTTAACCAGGGAGAGGTCCCTCAGTTCACGGTGCGAAGATGCATGTGGATTTAGAACCAAGTTCAACATGTTGGACTGCTGAGCATTCTGGGAGATAATGTCCATTCAGAAGTAGAAAAAAGGCAGTCTATAAACCAATCCAGGGTACCAGGAAAAGTAATCCAATTGTATCCCAGAGATGTATACAGGGAGCAAAAATGTATGTCTTTGTCAGCCAAAGATAGAGAGAATAAACTCGTAGCTTGAAAGAGAGTGGTGGTGTTGGCAGTTCAAGTTCACTTGGATCCAAAGAAAAGTCATCATAATGCACGAAGTAGCCAGACACTGTCCGGTCTATTTGTGGCAGCTCAGCAGGTTTTGTAGAAATGGGAAATGACTCGATCTGTAGCATGTTGACCTAGACGTCGTCAAGTTTGCCAATTGAAATTTCTGTACTGGATTACTGTACAGTTGTAGTTGTTTCATTGGGAGAAGCAACATCTAATTTTTGTTGACAGCCTTTCTTTGGAAAGAGGAGTCTTCAATAGCTATTAAATCTTCCATCTGAACTTCCTGTATGGTATCAAGAGGAGATCGTCGACTATCCAGGAGCCCATTCGGCCTATTGTTGAGAATCGGCCACATAGTGTGGTTTGATCAGTTCGATGGAGACAACCTTCTGTTACAACGACCGGCAAGAGGCGGAGGAAATATAGTTCTGGTACCTTCAACAGCCAGGACAGGTACAGGTGCTCTGTAAGATGTCCCAAATTCTTTCTTGTCCTGTATTATTTCTCTGACCAGATCCCCAATCTTTGGGACCCAGGCAGGTCTAGCCGAAACTGCTTTCACTTATTTAGTGGTGGTGCGTTTCACTTGGACGTTGCTTTGTAAGGCTCTGTAATCATTTTAGTCCTGTAAAACACCCAAACGATCACTGAGGTCAAATTAAGTTTCAGCTGCCACTTCGCTGAGACTATCGAGGTCTGGTACCCTCATTATCACCCCAAACATGTATATATAAGTGTGGAGAATTCGCTATATGCATTTTGTAGTGCCAGTATCAGGGCTCTTAGTTCTGCCAGCTGTGCTGTGTAGTTCCCTAGGGACGGTGCATGTGTTATTTCGAGAAGAAACTTTCCATGCTGCTTTTTTTATAAAACTTTATTGAGTGATAACACTAGTCATTCTAACAAAAAGCACCTACTTCGGGATGTAAGGCATCAATCAGTGATGAGATTTTCTTTTCAGTTTTCTAATGAGATAAAAGTAAAATGAATGAATACATTAAATGCTGTGTGTTTTACCAATTACAGAAAATCATCCCCCTGAAGAAGGGCTGAGTCCCGAAATGCATTGGGCATATGATTTGATTGATGAATATTTTCTAAAGAAATTTGAATAAAAATATTGAAAGATTAAGAAAAGAAGAAATGTTTTGTTTACAATTATTGAAACACTTCTTTGAGTGCATCGTGGTGACGTTCTCCACTCTATGGGATAACGCTATCTTTTGCATATTCAACACCCTCGCACTCAGGAGGGTCAACCAAGTTGCACCTACCTACATATTTACAAGGTTTACTTTACTTACCAAGGAGTGCGATTGCTCTAAAAATTGACTGAATCTTGTTTCAGCTTTGCCACTTGTTCCCAAAGCATCTTGTTTTTGATTGTATAACCCTTTGACTCTTGAAACCCATTTTGGCCACAATAGTGAAGGTATTCATTGTAAGACTGGACACAGTAAAATGAATCACACACAATAAGTGTGGAGAATTCGCTATATGCATTTTGTTCCCTAGGGACGGTGCAAGTGTTATTCCGAGAAGAAACTTTACATGCTGCATGCGCCCTTTTACAATTGCATATGCTGCAGAATACTGCTGTTTTGATCCTATGGCAGGTTGATCAGATCCATCGGTATAAATGATACATTCTTATCGATCTAGAGGCATTATTTCATTCAGCAGAGGATATTCTTTTTCGTACTGCAGGAATGCTTTTGTTTGCAGTGTAGTGTCAAATCTGTAGTCTACATCTGTTGCAGTGAGAGACTTAGCCCATTGAATCCATCTTGAATGTAGAGCTTTAGCATTCGGTATGCTTGCTTTAGAAACCGCCTCTAGAGTCGGTAAGGGGGAAAGACAATTATGCATTTTCCCTGAGTTAGGGCTCTCTCTCATTACAGCAGTCTGTACAGCTGGGAGAATTTTCTCAGTGGATGTAAAACGCATTTCAACTTTTGTGTACAGATGTGGTTTGTATGCTATAGGTACCGTATTGCCTTTATTGAAAGTGATGTAGGTGTACCCGGTAGGTCCAGCAACTATGTGGATCACCAGGTTATTTGTGTTGACACATGTGTTTAAATGTCTGTAAGCAAGCATGTCAGTTTGTAAGGAATGTAAAATATCAGTATGTTACTGTGTCCAGTGTTGCACTGAAAAGTCAGGCCTAATTAAGTTGTAGAATGGTTTCACCCTTTCTGCATAATCCAAATAGTAAGTTGTGCCAAACTTTAAAACTCCTAACATGGATTGTGGTCTCTTCAGAGTTGTTGGAGGTTGGAGCAATGCATATTTTTCTAAAAATGTTTAGCCAGGCTAATGCTTTCACTTGATAACATGTATCCCAAAAACAGGACACTGAAGTGGGCTATTTTAGATTTTTTTAAATTGAATTTGTAGCCCAGGTAAGTAAACACCACTATTATGTTGTTCACTCTAGCCAAATGTTCCATTCGTTTATTGTCCGTCAGCTAAATATCATTTACATAGGACACCGCCTCCTCATCAATACTAAGTAACTCTGTTACTCAGGATGAAAACAGCCCAGGGCTATTCTTATACCCTTGTGGAAAAGGACAAGATTGACGCTGAGACCCTAGAGCTGAAAACTTGGTCAAATATCCACTTCCAGGTGCTGTATTCTAGCAGAAAAAAGCATCTGAGATGTCTAGTGTTGTTTTGTAGTTCTTCCACCCAATGTTATTCATCAGTGTGGCACTGTGTGCATTCTGTACTGCAAACGTGCGTGTGGATGCATTTAAATGTCTATAATCTAAGACTAAAAGATATGAATTGTCAGGTTTCATTACGGGAAACAAAGGATTATTCATAGATGAGGTGCAAGTCTCTATTACACCCTGGTACTCAAGTTGATTTAAGATTTCTCTGACATGTTTCCTTGCTCCATGTTTAATTGGGTACTGTCTCTGCGGTTGAAGGATCATTTTTAATGGGAAGCAAATTGGGTGAATTCTGTGTTTGCCCTGTGGGCCCGTATGGGGAAAAATGCTTCAAGCTGTGCTATTTTTTGTGCTATCCAAAACTGTACCTGTTTCTGACTGCTGGGAATCCTTCCCTTTCCGGCATTCAGCGTTTTAGTACTAAATTAAGGTCATGCAGCCTTAGCAGCCCTCACAGGTTGAACTATAAGTGTTCGCATTATGTATTGTGTATGATTTCTGTAAATTTTCACTAAATCTTCGTATAGTGTGCACATTTCTGCTGCTCCTAACCTATGACTGTCTATGGTGTGTACGAAGCTAAGACCAGTCAGGTCGCTCCTTCTTTACTGAGCGGATCAAGTCTCACATTTTCTACATGTGGGGAGGGCGCCTTTAAACCAATTTATATGCTCTTGGTAAGTAAACAGGACTTCGATGTCCACATATGGAAAGTAGTCCTCTGGTGTCTCATCTTCAATGTAACTGTGAAACAGTTGCGTGTGTATGCAGTTGCTCATGTGCTTAAACCACGGCGGTAAGATCTCCACCCATTGCAGGGAGGGTATGTTGTAATAGTTTCATAGTAACTGCCTGTCTGCAAATTTCTGAAATATTTAGAGTATCTTCTTGTACTCCAATGCCGTATCCAAGGTCGGTCATTGTAAAAAGAAAAAGAAAAAAAGTTTTTTATTTAAATGAATTCTATTGAGATTCTGCTTGTACTACATGGGAACATTTTTAATCCTACAAGCTTGATAAACCCTTCCGCCAATACTTAGGACGTGCCTACTCAGCTGAGGCAGATTCCCCTTTCCCACTACCATCGTCTCCGGTTTAATGTGAGTAGGGGTGTCTGAGAAAGCACGACTGAACTATTCAGATTTGACCATTTAAAAGTGCCTAACTAACGTTAGCAGCAGCATGTCGTGTACTTCCTACTAATCTGTAGGATCTGCGCATTGTTTGGACAACATAAACTGACGGCCTGGTGCCTAGACTGGTTACGGACACCCCCGCAGGATATGTTGGTCTATAAGCCAGCTAGCTCACAGTGCCACTGTAAGCCCCCCTAACCTACCAGGGAGCAAACAATTTCTGGCAACCACTGAACATGATCGTGGAAACAGTACAGAACCTTTTTCTCAGTCACTCATGCTCACTTGTTCTCAGAGAAATATACAGAGAATACACAGTGGGACCTTTTCAATAATATTTATTGAACCAACGTTATTCTTGTATAAAATATGTGTGCTGCAATAATTAAGAGACAGAAGCAAATGAAAGAGATTACAACTATAAGAGTGAACATTAGATACATTTCTACCATGGTGCTGAAGAAATGAATATATACAGGCATATATGTAATATTGTAATCTAACGTACTCCTATGATGCGGACCCTACCCTAAGTGTACCAAGAGTGTGTGTAGGTGTAGAGCCAAGAATCCCCCCAAGGGACAATCAAAACACATTACCTGATGGAAGAGAGTGAAGGACCCCGTCTTGGTCTCGAGTTGGACACCCCTCACGGAATGTCAGACGGGTGGGTGGTGATTTCTAAGCATGCAGGGACCTTTGGTGTAAGCAGAAGTGCGTCCTCTACCAATTTATTGGAATGTCTATTATTTATAATAAAAAGAAGCCTTGGCGATATGCGCGTTTGATTACTGATGTTATGTATATTTGGATAGTGCTGTCGCCTCATGAATAAAGATAGGATGACTTTTCTACCTAGTACGTAGAGAAGCCTGGTACATGATGTTTAGGGCATTGTGATAATGGTGTGCAACAATGGATACGAAAACAAAGTAGTTTCAGAGAAACTAATCCAACATTGTTGTGCATGCAAATGTGTGCAAAAGGTCACTGCTGAAATGTTATTTTCTAAAACAATGTAAGGAATAAGCTGCCTCAGTACATGGACCTAACTTGGGAATATAACAAGCTGACTCTCAATTATGCACCTCTGTAAAACAGATACTGAGCATGTGCTCTCTCAAGATCAAATGATACAACCCATTAAAATTAAAACTTTGCTGCCCCTCACCCAGCCATTGAGTGCCTTACGCATGAATTCAATAAAATCTACAGAGGATTGGTTGGGAATCTTTGGTGATACTTTTCGGCAGTCAGACCAGATTTGGCAATCAAAATGCCTTCATAGCGGTTTACTTGGTTTGGTCACTAAACTATAATGTCAGAAGTGTGTCCCTCCCAAGTGAAGGCATGTGTTTCTACAGACCACCTGCAGTGCTCCTCAGGAACCTTGTGTACCTTGAGTGCAACCTCATAGGCAGAAAGCCACTAATCAATGCCATCTCCCACCTCACAATTGGGCACAAAATCCTTGGGTATATGAAACATTTTGTCTCTGTCAGGTAAGGCATTTTTGCTGCCACCATCACTGCTGCAATCAGACTGCCTGGTCTTGATGTCCAGCTCCTTCAGCCTCAGCTCATGAGCCAACATGAGTTTCTCCCCTGCTAAGGCTCTATCAGCCTCAGTCCTTTTGGCTTCCATCTCAACCTTTTTTCTCTTCAGCCTCCATTCCAATTTGGCCATCTGTAGCTTGAATTCTTTCTCCTCCATCCTCTCCCTCAGCTCCTTTGGGGATAGGACACAGGAAGACACAATGCTTCATCTTCTCACAGGGAGCTCATATCCAGGGATGTCCCCCTCAACTGCTGTAGGTGGTCCCTGAAGCAGAGCCATTCTCGGGCTCCCTCATCTGATCACTCTCCTGGGGGTGGGCTTCTGCCCAGGTCCTCAAGGCCTTTTGAAATTCCACCTTTATGGTGGCACTCTGGGCAGGTGCACCCATCTTCTTGCAAAACGTTTTCAACTGAGCCACTATGAAATCTTCCATCTTGGTCAGCTCAAACTACATGGTTCTAGTTGCAGAACCAGTCAGAGACATGATGTAGAGGATGAACAAAAATGCAAAGCAGGGAAAAATGAAAGAAAAATCGGAAAAGGTCTTGGATGTGGATGGGTAGCGTACTTCTAGTTACCATATACCCTCACTGTTGATCACCAATGTTAGAAATTGGGTATCCGGTTGGCAGAGGTATGCCTCTGTCCAAGTAGAAACCTCAATCCTAGTCAGGGTATGTCACAACACACCTTAAATTATCCTGTGCTCACCCTCCAGTAGCTTGGCACAGAGCAGTCAGGCTCAACTTAAGAGGCAATGTGTAAAGTTATTGTGCAACACTTCATACAATAACACAGGGAAAACACCATAAAAAGTCTCCACACCAGGTTAGTTAAAACAAGACCAAAAGAACAAAAATTCATCAAGTAGAAGTCGAAATATGATTTTTTAAAGAATAAATGACAAAATAGCGCTTATAAGCAATAAGCGCTTAAGTGGGTCATCCGGTCGTGCTTGACCAGGGAAATGTCCAAAGTTTAGGCCAACCACAATGGAACGCGGGCCGGCTGCACAGACCCACTTGGGCTGCTACGCCAAAGTACCTTAATCCAGGATTTGTCTATGAGGATGCGAGGTGCAGATGAGGCGATGTATTGGTGTCGAGCCATGCAGTGAATGAAATGCGTCGATTTCCTCCACGCAACTGTGCCGATATGTTGGTTCAGTGTACAAAAGCTGGTTCTAGATGTGATGTACGGCTGCTGCTCCCGCAGCAGGAGAAGCGTCGATATAAAAGATGATGCACTGGTTCTGAGGATGATGCGCTGGATCCGCTCCATGTAATGATGAGGATGTGCTAGTTCTAAGGTCGATGCACTGGGTCCGCTCTCTGCAACGACAATAATGCGCTACTTCCGACTCACGGCAAATGGATGATGTGCTGTTTCTTAGGGGATGTGTGGATTCTGGATGAAGAAGCACCTTAGACCTTACTTCCACGGATCAAGGACTGGGGTGGCACCACTTGGCACGGCAAACTCACAGCTTGCAAAGTCCCGGTGCAGATGTAGGTGATATAATTCTTTGATATCCTTGAGATTTGGGAACAGGAGGCAAGCCAGCAAGCCTTTGGAGTCACTCTGGGTTCAAATGATGCAGGTCCAACCCTTCTCACCCAGGCAGGAGAACAGCAAGCAGCAGGGCAGCTCAGCAAGGCAGGAGCACAGCAAGGCAAAGTTCAGCAAAGCAGTGGTCCAGCAGAGAATCAGTCCTTTTAGCAGCACAGCAGCTCTTTTTCCTGGCATAGTAGTCACAGGTCCAGATGCGTACTGAAGTAATGGTGTCATAGTTCCAGCACTTATACTCAGTGGTGCCTTGAAGTCGGGGAGACTTCAAAGAAAGCTTTGAAGTGCACAGATGTTCTCCCTTCCTGCCCTGGCTCCAGCAGACACACTACAGGGAGTAATCAATCCTTTGTGTGGGGTCAGGACACAGCCCTTTCAGGTGTAAGTGTCAGCTCCTCCCTCCCATCTGGCTCAGGATGGCCCACATGCATGCGACAACTCGGGCACACTTACTCTTCCTTTGTGTGTGCCTGTCTAGAACGACTGCGGGAAGCCAGCTGTCAACCACTCATGATGTGTATTCCAGATAAAGACACAAGGCACCAAATGACTAAAGTAAGTAAATGCCAACGTTCTAACAGTGACATTTGCTATAATGGAATTTAAAATCCAACTCCCATAAGTAGTGATTTTAAACTGTGAGTTAAGTGATTCAAATTTGAAAAGCCGATCTCTTCACAATTGGAAATTAACCTTGAAATGTGTAATAAGGTAATTCCAATATTATCCTATAGGAGAGCTAGTCCTTGCAGTAATGAAAAATGTATTTTTCACTACCAGTACATGTAAACTCAAAGGTACATGTTCTCCCTTTTAAATGCATGGCACACTGCCCTGTGTGTTACACAAGGCCTACTTTAGGGGTGACTTCTATGTATAGAATGGGAAGGTCTAGACATTGCCAGGTCAAGGTGGCAGTTTAAATCTGCACATACAGGCTTTGCAATGGCAGGCCTGAGCAATGATTAGAGGGCCACTTGAGTGGGTGGCACAGTGAGTGCTTCAGGCTCACTAGTAGTATTTAATTTACAGGCTGGGAACAAGTAGTGCACTTTACTAGGGACTTATAAGTAAATTAAATATGCCAATTGGAAATAAGTCGTTTAGGGGGTGAGAGCACAAGAACTTTAGAACTAGTCACCAGTGGTAAAGTGCGCAGAGTCCTAAAACCAGCTAAATGAGTTTGGAAAAATGGAGGTTTTCAGGGAAAAAGTTGGGGGAAGAGCACCCAAGGCTGTAAGATCTAACAACCGTGGTCTGTAAATAGTACAAAAGGCCTTCCTTCTTCATAGTAACTCAATTTCTCAATAGTCCGTTTAAAAGCTAAACACTGTTTCTCTATGATTGAGTATCTTTGTTTCTTTGGGAATAACTTTCAACTAATAAAGAGAATTGGTTTAGCGTCTTTAAACTTATTTAATTGAGAACAAAGTGTCCCGATATTCACTAGTATTTCTAGTAAGGTATGAGACTTCTGCCCAAACAAAAGGTCGAATGGTAAGGACCTGAAGCTGGCTCGAGCCTGGTTACGTTTTACAAAGATGGCTAGTAGTACCAACTTATCCCGTTCCTTTCCTGCATGACTTAACATTTTCTATAGGGGGAACTTATGGGTGCCATTTTAACATTCAACCAAACCATCTGCTTGGAAATCATAAGTCGAAGTATGTGACTTCTTAATGTCCAATTGTGCAATTTTTTTTCATTAATTTCATTATAAAAGTACTTTGTTCTGCCAGAAGGTCTTCATGGAAAACCCATCCACATAAAAATTTCAATGACAGCTGAAGCTAGACTCTTTGGTAGTAAGTTGTATAGTCAAACATAACCAGAAAATATGTGTACCCTCTGGTGGGGAATACCATTAGTCCTACAATACCTAAGGCTATCCTTTGGAAGGACACACCAATAATAGGTAGTCATTTCGGGGACTCCATGGGGGGCTTATATAGATTCTTCTTCTGACAGACTGGGCATTCCTGGCAACATTTTGACTGGGGGTTAGTGCTTTCTATGTTCAACACTCCGTCCATCATCCCCTTTGGTTTTTCTTTGTTCGCCCTAAGTTGGCAAGGTGTGCCCAGACGTGGGTCCCTTGCTCACTTTGCCACTGGATTCAAGCTAGCCTGGATGATGAAGGTTATGAAACCGAAACCGGTCCCAGGATGCTTGATTCCGGTCCAGGGAAGACATGGCTTGGCAGTTCGGGCTGGACTGTTCCCATGAAGCACAGGGTCAGACTGATTTGCATATGGCCATGTCTGAACTGGGGTTGCGGAGTGAGCTAAAGAATGATGATGGATTCAACCCAGATCAGTTGCCTGGGGGTGAGTGCTTGCAAAGTTCAACACTCCGTCCATCAACCCCTTTGGTTTTGCTTTGTACGCCCTAAGATGGCAGGGTATGCCCAGACGTGGGTCCCTTGCTCACTTTGCCACTGGATACAAGACAGCCTGGCTGATGAGGGTTATGAACCCGAAACGGGTCCCAGGATGCTTGTTTCCGGTCCAGGGAAGACATGGCTTGGCAGTTCGGGCTGGACTGTTCCCATGAGGCACAGGGTCAGACTGATTTGCATATAGCCATGTCTGAACTGGGGTGGCGGAGTGAGCTAATGAATGATGATGAATTAAACACAGATCAATTGACTGGGGGTGAGGGCTTGCAATGTTCAACACTCCGTCTAGCATCCCCTTTGGTTTTGCAATATTTTGTATCTAGGCATATGTAGCAGCCCAATAGAATTGTTCTAAAATGCTTTTAGTCATTTTGTCAAAGCCAAAATGTCAAGCCGACAAGTGAGACTGGACATATAACAGTACTTGGCTCCTAAAAACTTGTGTTACTGAAAACTGGGATGTCTATCCCTCATTTCCAACCCTATACAATGAACACTCACGTATAAATAAAACTGGTCATATCTAGGGAAGAGTTCTTATATGACCTGCTCCGAGGTAAACTGTAACAGTTGTCCACCTGTGCTGCTCTGAAGTTTCTGTCTAGCTGTCAAGGTTATTGAGAAAGTTGTGTTCTTTGAGCAGTACCATTCTTCTTCTCTAGCCTCCTCTCTCTCCTGCTCTTTTTGGGCTCCTGGAGACCCTCTAAACTAATTTCTTCATGAGACAATAGGGATTTCCTGACCCAGTCATCCTTTCCCTATAATGCCTTCTCTAATAGGGTATTGAAGCAAGGGATATCTGTTCCTAAAATCCAATTCTTATGGCAGATCTGGAATAATTCCCACTTCAAGATACATTATTTTCCAAAGGGGGTTATCCACTGGTAACAGAGCCATAAGATATTCTTTTTGATCCTTGTGAATACACCTTATTACTGTTTTTTCTGATAGCTGTCTGGATGAGGAAGGGCTAAATTACTTCGCACTACTGACTATTTACATCCTAAATCAACACAAAGTAGTGACTACCTGATAATTCGCCTGGTTCTCGGCTATAATACATATATCTCAGGGTCCATCCAATTTCCGTGGGTTTTTCTTTGACCTTTTTTCTGAAAGTATTGAGCATTATAGGACAGTCCTCCACACTCAAAGCTTTGAGGCCCTGGATACATCCCTGCACCTACTGGTGGACTTGGTATGGCAGGGACTTTGAAAAGAGATGGGTTCACTCTTTTAAAGTATTTGCTTGTCCGCTGTGAAGGGCCTTTTATCATCTTTCCTTCTTCTGGGTTTTCTTTAATCTCCAGAGTTTGGGAAAAAGTTGTTCCCATCTAGATTTTGGTTTATGGTAAGGGTAGCGTCCTGCCTTAATCACCAAAGGGGTTGCCGAGGCAAAGTGTCCAAAAATTGTGTAGATATATTTTGTTCATTATCTCCTCTTTAGTGGCTTTGTGGAGTTCTTATCACTGATTAGTAGAGACTTTCATTTTGAGAAAAGACTTCTAGGGATATCTGGAAGACCTTCTCACTCTTGCCTAAACAGCAATCTGTGTGTTTTGTCATCAACTATAAGGGCCTCATAACGATGTCAGTCAGACACCAAACTGGCCGACTCCTTGCGGATTCAGTTCCGACAGACTCATGATCAGAAGTTCCTCCTGACCGATTACAATGCTTCCTAACATCGTTCGGAATGACTCCCATTGACTTCTATGGGAGCCTGTGTTCCGACCGACAACACAGGCTCCTATGGGGAAAAGGGGTGTCTGCCGAAAACCTTGTTACCCCATGTCGGACACCCCATGGTGTCTGCCACACTGTGTATGGTCTTACAGGGGGGTCCCTTGGATACCCCCAGCCCCCAACCAGAGGCCTCAGGATGAAGAGGGGCCTGCTAGGGGCCCCCAAAGTCAGTGTCTGACAACCTTTTTGTGTCGGATAGACTGAGTCGGAAAGGCTGTCAGAATCCGACATCGTAATCGGTCGGTCGGAAACGCTGTCAATTGAGCTATTGAGCTGTAGAGATCGCCTCCTACCGACTCGGATTCTCCAACTGCCGTTTAGAACCAATTCAGAGTGACCGAACGGGTCCCCTTCTGACCACAAGAATTGTAATTGAACCAAGTCGGTCGGATGGGTTCTAACACGGTCTAGGGTGGGGGGCTTTCGGACCGACATCGTAATGTGGCCATTAGTGTTTCTATTACAACCTTTTTGACTTCTGCATATGGAGCTGTACCAGCAAGGTTAGAAGACTGATATGCGGCCTGATTTTTGTTCAACAAAGAGCAAAGACAGATAGTGACTCCAATGTTCAGGGGACCAATTAAAAATTGGGGTTGTCCTTTCACAATGTATAAAATGCCCTCAGGATCTCAGCACAAGTAAATTTCTGGGGGACCATGGTGGGATCGAGAGGAACCTGTACTCTATTTTGCATCAAAGCTGTGGTTAACTGTACTTTATTGTCCGATACTTGTAGTAACTGATCTTTCTGGTTGTTAATGTTTTGCTTCCAAGTTGATCACTTTTGGTTAGTGGATCATATATATCTTTCCACGGTCCATTCCAATTTTTTTTGTCTCCCACTAACTGGTGTACTACTGCACCTGTTTTCTAAGTGGTTAGGACTTCTGGAATTCCACTTCTGACACCAAATCTTTTGTGGGTTCAGCGGAGTGCACCAGGAAATCACAAAAACAATCAGGATGCTTGAATATTTATTGTATGATGAACTATTCTTATAGTTAAAAAGTCAATCTCAACATTAATGTATCTGTATTTTCTGCTTTTCCAACGTCATCTCGTTTCTTCTCTCTAAGAAAATCTGCCCTCAGACTAGATTTGGAGAAACAGTAGTGAAAAAATTAATTCTATGTGCAATTTTACATAGTAAACTCACCCTGAGTCATTTTAAAATGCACAGGCAGCTACCCTTGACGTTAGTAAATCTTAGTTGCTTTTGTTGCTCTGTGTTTCAGTTTTTCAGTACCTCACACACACTGTGGCTTCACTTTGCACTTATTCCTAAGAGCCTCTCGTTGTTTGGGGTTTATTCTGTATATGTCTATGACAGCATAACCACTGTGACATATTACAATTGATTTATTTCATAAACTTGGACTTGTTGTTTGTCTAAATTAAACTGCTGTCGGTGGTAGAGGCCGTTCCACTCTCTTATTGATAAAGGATTCACGTATTTCACATCTTTTCAGTAAGAATCATTGTTAAAAAAAAAGAGTAGCTTGCTGTGCAGGAAGAAAGACACGCATAAATTCAACAAATGATAGGGGATTTAGCTGGTTTGTGGACTGTTACTGCATTGTGGTGTAGTATTCTTTAAAGAGGTGCATCTTCAGCTCTTTCCTAAATTCTAATATTAGCATCTTCTTTAAATTCATAAATACCTTTGTTGAGAATCTTTGTTTTTTCATGATAAATTGTATTGGGTTTTTGCAATACATCAAGGCCAAAAGGGCTTACAAATATACATAGGAGATTGAAATATGACGGGGAACAACCTTTACAACGCAACTTTTACAACGCACTACCATTACAACGAAACTGTTACAACGCAAATGCATTGACAACGCAAGTCTTTACATCGACTTGCACTAGATGGCGTGCTAACATTAAAAATAGTGTAGTTTACTATCCAAACACCTTCCCTACTGTTACGTGGACTGGAGTTAGAATAGTAAATTACACTTTTTTAATGTTAGCACGCCATCTAGTGCAAGTCGATGTAAAGACTTGCGTTGTAAAGACTTGCGTTGTCACTGCATTTGCATTGTAAAAATTTCGTTGTAACAGCATGCGTTGTAAAAGCATGCGTTGTAACATCATACATCCAAATATGACGCACCATGAACAACTGTAACCCATAAACTTGCACAGTCAATCCCAAACAACCCATCCAAGCATCCCATGCCACCCACAGAACCTCTACTCCGATTTGACATTAGACACATATCTCAGTCTCTTATGCTGTGGCACCATAGTTCCAAACTTCAGCTTCCAGCTGGGAGTCCATAGTGCAAACTGGGACAAACACTATAACCTTCTAGTCGGTCCAACACCGCCATATCTGTGCATGTTTTGGGGGGCATCCCCTATCCTGGAACACTGCTACCTCTAGGCCTATGCTATGGTCCATCCTCCTGTTCCAGGCCCCCACAGATGGAGGTGTGGTCACTTTACACATTCTGGCTATGTTGCTTTTTGCCAGTGTGAGCCTTAGGAACAACAGCTTCCTTTTATACCAATTACCCTATGCACTCAGTACTGTTTTGGAGGATTAATTTAGGATCAAGTGGAATCACCCAAGAGAAGACCTCCCCAAGGCAAGACTTTACTCCCTGCCAAAAAAACGAGTCAATGCCACACAGCTCCACACTGTGTGGAGGAAGGTACCCTCCTCAGCCCCACGACAGAGACACACAGGAGAATTAATAACACCCATGCGCCAGAGGCGGCGCCTCATGTAGTAGGCCCTATGTAAGTATTTTAGTTGTATCAAGTAGAGACGGGCTGATATTGCTGCCACACGGGGGCCCGCAGGACCTCTGTCCAATCATCGTCATCTAAATTGCCTTCCATGCCGTCCTTAGAGTCGACAGTGTGGTGGAGCTGTTTGTAATCAGGGATTGATAGATTTTCGTGATTTTATGGGAACTCAAAACTATTAGGAGCTTGCCTTCCAATGAGCTGAACTCAGGCAGCTCCCGGAGGTCTCGGAGATACGGGGAGCTGCAGATATTGGTAAAATTGGCTACGGTGAGGCTGATAGTCACTTTGCATCCCTTTTTAACACCGAACTCCACATAACATCTCCTGGCATGAATATTCCTATGGTATCTGATTTCTGGAAGCCACCCAATAGGGTCACTGTTGAAGGAGAGTACCCTGCCACAGAGGAGTCAACTGCGTCAATCTCCCCCACCACCCCATCTGCCAGAGGGAATGTCTCCATGTGTCTATAACCACTTGGGTTGCAGGGGGGGAGGAACCCCACCTTACTCACACTACATAGGTAGTCAAGCAGGGAGGCCTTGCCCATCACCCAGCTCTCTGTTGAATATGTGGATCCTTCCGAGGGCTATTCCACCAGTAAATAATAATCAGTAGGTGGGAGGTGAATTAGTAAGAATGAACATCAGCTGCGTCAATGCCCCCACAGTATGTGGATTGAAAACATATCCAAAGGGCAATACGTGCTGGCCCTCCTTCCCATAGCAACCCACTGAGAACTGTGTTAAACTGTTGAAACCATAATGGGGCATAGAATAGGGGTAGTCCTGGAGTTGGTATAACAGTTGGGGTAGAGAGGCCATTTTGCATATTACACATCTACCTAATAGGGACAGTGGCAACGATGACCATGCCTTCACTTCCTCAGTGACATGCGATAGTACCAGGGCTAGAATATGGGTCCACGACAATATCGGGTATGGAGAGACAAAGACTCTCAAATATTTGAAACCCCCAGCGGATAGTGTTGACCTTGACACCCGCCCCATGCTCCCAGCACCCCCCTCTCCATGGGGAACACCACAGATTTCTTGACATTCATGTAGAACACGGTGGTTTCACCAAAGACCTGCATAAACTGCAAAATGCAGGTTTGCGAGGTCGCCGTGTTCATGAAGAAGAATAAGACAGCATCTGCATAAAGAGCTAACTTATTGGACAGACAAGCAGATCACTGGAAACCTCACACCTTAGCCTCCACCCTTACCCATGCAGCCAAAGGCTCCATGGCCAGAGTGAACAATAGCGGGGACAGTGGGCACCCCTTCCGTGTACCCCTACAGATTGGTGAATAACAAGGAAAGAAATTTGGGACTTAAGTTCAAATGCTTGAGAAGAATGAACAAGTACTCCCAGCTAACAGAATCAAAATCTCTGTCTATGTCCAATAGGAGCACTTCCGCCGGCCTCTCCGGACAGTTCACCAGAGTCAAGGCATTGTACACATGCCTAATGTTGTGGCATGTAGCTTGATTGGGCACAACGCCGGCCTGGCCAGGATTGACCAGATCCTGCATATGTTTCAGTAGCCTGTTGACCACGGTTGACCATGGTTTGAGCTAGGAGTTTCACCTCTATGTTGAGGAGACAGATTGGGCGGCAGGAGTAATGTTCCTCGGGTGGGCAGCCCAGCGGTAGAAAGACTACAATCTCAGCATGCCTCCGGTTCGACAGGAGCAGTGACTCTTTGATCGCCGAGTGGATCACCCGAAAGAGATGCTTCACTATTGTGGAATAAATGTTTTAAAGAACATGCTGGGAAACCCATCTGGGCTTCAGGCCTTTCCCATCCGCAGCTCCACCAGAGCCAAGGTGAGCTACTCCTCTGTGATCACCCCATCTGGGAGCCAGTGGCATTTGTCAGGTACTGTTGGAGCAAGGCCTCAATTAATTCTATTACCTGATATATGTTTATCACTGCCCTCTGAGTGTATACTTCCCCAAAATAGGCTGCAACACTTTGGGCTACCTCTCAGGGACCAGATAGCAGCCCTCCCCGAGCAGCCTGCATCACTGGAGCGGAGAGACATCCTGAACGGCCCGACACAGTATATGTAACATCCTTCTTGTGGCCCCATTTGTATATGCTGCTTTGCACCACCTGCCATGCATCTTTGGCGTCATCTAGGATTAGCTGTTGGTATTGCTGCTGTGGTAGGCTCAGCTGGTGCTGCACTGTGCCACCATCCCCTCAGCAGCTACTCTCCTCCAGTGTCTGCATCTGCACCTGCACCTTAAGGTCTACCATGGTTCACGGTCTACGCCTGCATTCTGCAGCGCAGCAACTAATGTCAACACCTCGGAGCGTAGGCTGAAAAGCTTCCCATATTATTGTCCCGGAGGCTGCCGTAGCGCTATGGAGTGTAAAATATTCATCGATGGACCAATAGAGGAGCACCTTATATGAAGGGTTCCGCAGATGCCATGGGACAGGTGCCAGCAGGAAGACGGATGCTCTAGTCCCACATGGAGCTTTAGGGCAACCGGGGATTGATTAGATAACCGTCTATGCAATATGTCAACATCTGACACTCTATTTATGAAAGAGCCATGGACAAGTAGATAGTCCAATCTAATGAAAGGAGCCATGGACCGCCAAATACTATGTGTACCCAGTGTAAGCTGGATGATATGCCCTCCAGGCATCTGCCCAGCACAGTGCAGGAACCGAGGAGCCCAGCCGGGACCCTTTAGGCCCCCACATCCCCCTCTCTACTAAACCACCGGTACATCTCCAGATGCATTACATCGTTCCAGTCCCCACCGATCACTGAATTGTTCTCCCCACAGGCCTATCACTCAGTCAACAAAAGTCTGTTCCAGTGCAAGAGGGGGGCATACACACTGCTAAGCATGATAGACTCTCCATATAGTGTGCAGGTGATGCAGCGAGGAGTGCAAAATCCCTCCCTACTGCCACGGACCAAAAGATCTCACACACACACACATTCGCTGATGGGGCCCATAACACCAACGCACACTTACCATTAGTCCGTGCGAGAGGCGATTTATCCTTCCAAGCGCTGAATAATGAGGGAGGAAGATACCACTTTACCCTATTGAGCAACACACCTACAAACCCTTCTAATACTCATTAGGCCCTATATTCCACATTTGGTATTATCCTCCTAACGGGGACGGATCTGTTAGTTGTAGTTTTAGTGAAATCCTAATTCTCTAATTAACCTTTACATTAACACATTTCAATGAATAAACAACCCGACTCATTTCTGTAGATGTTCAAATCCAAATTTATATTAATATTGCAGATTAAATCATTCATTTGATCAAGTTGCCATTCATATTTACCTATTCTGGCTAAAGTCGTCCTCTATGTCAAATCTGGTAGTCTCGCAATTCTATGCCCATCAATTTAGCAGGTTAAGTTCATCAGGAATTTGGGCATTAATTCAGTCCGTCAGCGATTTAGGCTAACAGCTGTCCTGCAGTGTCACCGTCCTCTCCGTCAGCATATCATCAGGAAATCGAAAAGCGCGACCGTCGAATCCCATTACCTCTTTATTCTACCATAATTTATAGTAAAATCACATTCCAAAAGTATCAAATATTATTTTTAAATGTCTCTGATTGGTCAGTTAAATTTGTTCAACAGGGTTCCCATGCGCTAAATGTCTCTTTAGATGTCGTTCATAATTTTCCCGGTCCAAAGTATCTTTTTATTGTTTCTTTCAGGGCATCTGGATTGCAGCCCAGAGCGTCCTTGAGGGGTACAGTCGAGTTAGGGTCACAGGAAGGCCACTGCTGCTGATGGTGACGCATGCTTTACTTCACCCAGAGACTTTCGTAATGGAGTCAATTCATCAGATAGGGATGTCAGCCATTTTGTGGCCACTCCAAATGGTCAACTTAAGCAAAGAAACACAAAAACGTAATTAATACATAGAAATGACTAATTAAATGTTATTCCCTCGCTAATACCCATATGTGTGTGTATTTATCTAGCAAAAGCAACACTCATTGCGGGTTATACTTACAAATTAAAGCACAAATCAAAATTACATCACCAAAGCAACATATATCATGCAATGTTCTATTTATCTACCATTAGTATGTGTAAGAAATTTAGTTCACATCATTAATTAGGCCATGCAGATGCAAATCCTACGTGTATTTCGGTCATTAATAAAGTTGGTTAGTTAATTTCACATCACTCCAAACCATTAGTACAATTATAATTAATTAATTAATCTGATTTAATAAAATGACATGCAAAATGGGGTGGGTATACAAAATTTTGCATAACCCGCTCCAGCAATCCCCCCTTTGGTGATTTTATCACCACACCACCCAAAATGTTGTTCTGTCTTTACGGAATCTTTAAAATGTTTTCTTGCTCATAATCATAATTCAGTTTCACCCATTTCTTCTCTTTTTGCAGTTTTATAAATACTCTTCTTCCATTCTTCTAATGTTATCTCTTCCAAATCTCTATCTTGTTTCTTATCTTTCCTTTTTGAATTTTCTCTTTTTATTCTTTTCTTATTTTTCTTGTTTCTACAGCACATACAACATAATCTTATTATTAAAACTATGCAGATTACACATGTTAATGGAAACAATATTTTACCTATAAGAGTACTACCTATTTTCACTAAGAAATTCTTAATAGCAGCTATTTTCTTTCCAATTCTATCCCAAACACTTTCAACCTCCAGTGGTGCAAGTTCATCATGCAATTCAGTAATATTCTTAATATAAGTTTTCAGATCTTTGTTTTCGTCAGGAATGTAAGTACAACAATGTTGAACTTTCAGCATTCCACAGACTCCACCCTCTTTTGCCAATAAAATATCAAGGGCAAGTCGATTTTGCCTTACCATAGCACGCATGGCAACCATTTCAGTATTAACCAATAAAAATCCTCCAGCGGTGCTTGTTGACAAGCGATCCACTACTGTTGACAATTTTCAAATTTTGTTTGCATTCAGAGTTATTTCCACTGCTGGTATCAATGCCTGAAAAATATCACCTACAATATCTGCCCAAGATTCTCTCTTGGTTCTAGCTAAATGATTACTTAAGCTATGTACACCCTCTTCTCCTCTATCCATATGAAAGATTTTTGGAAAGACCAGGCCTATGTAACATGTGCCATACCAATGGTCTGGCAAACGATAATATGCCCTGTTCCCACAAATAAAATATAATCCAGGAAAGACTGGATCTCTTCCACCTTTGAATCCCCATCCACCCATGATTCGATATGTATCATGGCACTCACTATTACCCAGAAAATAATTATCATACGCCGTTTGATTCCTTCGAATGCAAGATTTCCCTTTCTGAGACCAATCTAAAGCTATAGTTGGACTAGCTTCTCCTTTCAAATGTTTTTCTTTCTCTATATCCCAGATTGTTTTCTCCACTTTCCCTTCTGCTGCTTTTCTTTGCATTTTCAATCTCCTTTCCTCAACCATGTCTAGGAATGTCTTTTCCTCCTTCTTCAAACTGCATGTTAAATTGTTTCTAAAAATATACTCTAATGTTAGTTCCTTAGTTTCTAAAAAGAATTCACCTAATACCTTAGCAGGTTTTACTTATAAGAAGGCACTTGCGCAAAAATGTTATCTACATCTGAAAAATAATATTCTAATTTCCTTGTCTCATAAAACAAACTCGCTATCACACTACATGTTATACCATACGTTGCCGGAAGGTGATGATATGTCACTCCCTCAGAAACAGATGCTGGTAACTGCATACATACGTAGCAGTCCCGTACGTCCATTGTCTTTACATATTCATACAATAATTTTGAAAACACGTTATTAGAAAAATCTGTTATTAACCTGTCCTATGCAAATAATTTTATCTATTCTAGTTGGAACTACTTTTGGAATCTTCCCTATATTAGTTTTATTCTCACTATGTCCTTCTAATGTGTCTATAGTAGCCTTAAAGGAAATGACAAGAGCAAGGATGCTCCATAAAAGCATTAATAATCCTGTACAACAACAACACATTTTACACCATCTTTTCATGAATGTACATCTACCTTTACTACTTTCTATGTTAGCCATCTTGTTAAAATGGACCGTGTCTTTTGACTTAGCCTCTTTTACTTCACAACTAGTTTTTTTTCTAACCTAGGGTTCTAACACCTATTTGGTTCTACCAGTCACTATTTTTACTTCAATATCTGGTTTTCTTCATCAATAGTTTCTTAACTTATTCAGTTTGGCATCTCATCGTTCTTCACTCTCCTCTCGTCTTCCAAGTATGGATTTTCTTGAACTTCCGTTTCTTCTTCTCCAATGTCGGACAAGAGTACTCTCAGGATTTCCGATTCAATTTCATCCTCAACCACTTTCAGTACAGTCTCCTCTGGATTTCCTTGACTATCTGCCTTTTTTCCCTGTTCAGGCAGTGCCACGTACGTCCATTCTGGTGACTTATACTTCTGGTTAGGTTTCCTTGTTCTTCTACTCTCTTTGTCTTCAGTTAATTTGTTTTCTTTTGATTTTTCTTGACTTGTCACTTCATTCACCTGTTCAGCTCTTGGTGAATTCACTCTTGTCAATCGATATCTCAGTTTCCTTATTTTATTGGGCCAAACATCATCTCTTGCAACTCTTTTTACTTTACTTCCTCTGTCATTCTTTTCATTCCTCCAGGCTCTCTTTCTTAGAACTCGACCTTCAGGTATTTCATTTTCACTCTCTTCAGACTCTGTCTCAACTTGCTCTGTCTTTTCAGCGACTTCTTCTTCCACCACTTGTTTTGTTTTCCCTACTTCTGTCCCTCCTCGGGTCTCCGGCACGCAATCTTCCTGCTGGCTACTTGTCCCTTCACCTAACTCGATGTTGCAGTTCCCTACACCTCCTCGGGGGTCTTCCGCAGAAATCTGTCCCTCTCTCTCTGTACCTGTCCCTTGTTCACTTAGATTTGTTATTTCAGGTGGAATTTCTCTCAGTCTCTCATCTGGTACTTCCTTTTCATGAATTTCTTTTGTTGCGTCTCCAGTACTCTTTCCTTTTTCCTTCCTGTGTTCCTTCTTGGAACCCTGCGCTTCTTGCTCGTTTCCAGAATCACTAGATTCGGAAATCTGCAATCTTCTTCTCAGAGCGATACTTCTGGGGACTAAAGCTGATCTTGGTTCTGTTTCCCCCCTTTCAGAGTTTCCTTGAGTCTTTAACCCTTCACATCTGATTCAGTGCTTGATTCTGATTCATCAAAGTATTCTTTTCCTGTGCTGTCCACTGGATTTGGAATTCTCAAGGTATGACTGCCATGGATTCAGTTTTTCAGTCCAGCACACTTCACAGCTGTGGTCGTGGTCAAAATGACTTGTCGTGGTCTTCCCCACCTTGGAACCAGACAATTTCTTCTTCTGTGGACTTTTATCCTTACCCAATCACCTGGGCTCAGATCATGGGCTTGCTTCTTTTCAAGTGTGGTGGCATCTGGTCCAACCTGATGAAACACAGAATGAACTGCGTCAGCCAGGCCTTTACAGTATTCCAACACCATGTCATCAGAAATTGTCATCAGCTTGTTGACTGGTATAAACACATGTCTCATTGCACGTCCCATGATTATTTCATGAGGACTCAATCCTGTGGTTCTGTCTGGAATGGCCGTGATTGTCATGAGTACTAGAGGCAAGACATCAGGCCATTTCATACCTGTGGCCAAACACATTTTCCCTATTCTATTTTTGATAGTACCATTCATCTGTTCAACCACACCAGAAGCCTCTGGTCGGTAGGCGCAATGTAGTTTTTGTTGTACATTCAATGCTTCACAAATGAATCCTACAATCTCATTATGGAAGTGTCCTCCTCAGTCTGACTCAATTGTCACTGGGAACCCGAACCTGGGGATGAATTCTCTCAACAGTAGCTTGGCTACTGTCAACCCATCATTTCTTCTTGTTGGGAATGCTTCCACCCACCTGGAGAATAGGCAGACCACTACCAAACCATACCTCAATCTGTTACAGGGAGGCATCTCAATGAAATCTACCTGCATTCTGGTGAAAGGCCCTCCTTCTCGACCTATTGTTCCCAAACTCACTACTGTCTTCCTGCCAGGATTGTACTGCTGACATATTAAGCATCTCTGACAAAGACTTTCTGACACAAGTCTGAATTTTGCATTGCACCAGGTCTGTTTAAATGACCTGATCATAGCATCCCGTCCAATATGTCCCTGGCCATGATACATCAGTGCCATGGTAGACATCATGCTATCAGGCATAACTGGTCTTCCCTCTCTATAGACCCACACATGATCCTTTTCCCTTGGGGCGCATCCTGCTTTTACCCACTGTCTCATTTCCTCATCTCCTGCCTCATCCTGCAATTGTTTTACCTCTTCCCAAGTTCCCACAATGTTAGTGAACATCAATGAGCAAGAAGACATTTCTCTTTCCTTAGCCCGATTGACCGAATTCTGATTTTGTGCACAATACTGCGCTATGTCATTGGCGTACCTGTTCCCGGTGGCAATGTAATCACCACCTTGACTATGTGCAGCACATTTTACAACAGCCAAGTGTTTAGGCAGCTGTATCGCCTCAAGCAATTTTCCAACCACTCCTGCATTCTTAATGGGAGTTCCACTCGAGGTCAGGAAACCTCTTTGCAGCCATAGTTGGCCAAAGTCGTGGACAACTCCAAAGCCATACTGGCTGTCAGTTATCACAGTCACTCTCACACTCTTCCCAATCTTGCATGCTCTAGTCAAAGCCACAAGTTCAGCTACCTGGGCTGATTTCACTCCTTTCAAATATGAGGCTTCAATTACTGCTGCAACTGTGCATACTGCATAGGCTGCACTCAGCACTCCTTCATCTGTTCTCAAACATGACCCATCAACGAACATCACAAAATCACTTTCTGGCAAAGGTACATCTTTTATGTCTGGTCGTGGTTTGGTACAAAAATCAAGTACATCCAGACAATCATGATCAACTTCATCTCTTACCTCCACAATCTCATTATCAGGCAACAATGTTGCTGGATTCACATTCACACATCTTGTAAGACTCACATTAGATGCTCCTAATATGACCTTTTCATACTTAGTCAGCCGACTGTGTGTCATATACTGAGTACGACTCCTTGTCAGTGGAATTGCTACATCATGGGGTACAAACACTTTCAATGGATAACCCATCACAATTCCTTCACTCTGCTCCAAACTTCGACATGTTGCAGCCACCGCTTTTAAACATCCAGGTAAACCTACAGCTACTGGATCTAGCATTGATGAAAAATATGCAATTGGCCTTCTCAATTTTCCATGTTTCTGGGTCAACACAGAAAGTGCACATCCATTTCTCTCATTGCAGTACAACTCAAATTCCTTTTCATAGTCAGGCATGCCTAATGCAGGTGCTTCACACAAACCATCTCTCAATTGTCTAAATGCTGCCAATTCTTCCCTGCTTAATTCAAGGGGGTCTTTTACATCACTTCTCGTCAATCACACCAAAGGCTTTGCAATCAAGGAGAAGTTCCCTATCCACTGACGGCAGTACCCTACCATTCCCAAAAACATTCTTACTTCTCTTTGAGTCATGGGAGCTCTCATTCCTTTTATTATTCTGATTCTGTCTATGGTTATTTTCCTTAGTCCTTTCTCAATGTTGTGTCCCAGATACTGCACTTCCTTTTTACAAAACTGTAGTTTTGCAGGTGACATTTTAAGTCCTCCATCTGCCAAATGATTCAGTAAGGCTATTGTATCTACCTCACAGGCTTCACGTGTCTTTGACGCCACCAAAAGGTCGTCAATATATTGTACCAGTACAGAATTTTCTGGCATTTCTAGACTCTCCAAAGATCTCTTTAACAACTGATTGAATATTGAGGGGTTCTCTGTATACCCCTGTGGGATTCGGCACCATGCCAAAATACGCTCACCAAACCGAAATGTAAAAATTTGCTGACTGTCATGGTGCAATGGGATGGAAAAGAAAGCATGACATAGATCAATTACAGTATACCATTCTGCATCATGGGGAATCTGATACAAAATCACTGATGGATTTGGTACAATGGGACAACATGATACCACAATTTTGTTCACCTTTCTCAAATCTTGCACTATCCTGAATTTCCCATTAGGCTTTTTCAGTCCCATTATCGGTGAATTACATGGACTACTCATTATTTCTCTCAAGATTCCTTGTCTGATCATTTTCTCTATTATAGGAGTTACACCTTCAATTATTTCAGGTGTCAATCTGTACTGTGGAACATTTGGATACGTTACTCCTTCTTTTCCAGTTATTTTAACTGGATCTACATTTCTCATTAACCCTACATCTTCTCCAGTGAAATCCCAAACCTCTGCTTCTACAGAGCTTCTCAGTTCTTTTGGTAATTCATCAGGGTTGAATACAGCATATGTTTCAGTTACTTCACTTTCTCTGTTAGCTAGGGTCATCTTATACAATACATCATCATCTGGCGTTTCAAAAGCTATTCTATCCGGAGTACAAAATATAGTGCAATTCATTTTTCACAACAGGTCCCTACCTAATAAATTCACAGAACTGGTGTCACACACCACAAATCGGTGCATTTCTGAAAATTTCCCTATGCTAACTTTCACTGGTTCTGTAAGATAGGTCTTAATTTGCCTGTTGGACACACCAACTACTTGGATCATTTCATCCGAGAGAGGAAGATTCTTAACATCAGCTGATCTAACAGTTGATCGAGTAGCACCAGTATCCACTAGGAAAGTAATATTTTCATCATTAACCCTCCCATCTACAAAAGGTCCTGTCTGGTCTACTTCTAGAGTTGCGCCAAGTACGCACTCTTCTTCCTCCCTTCGGCACCGTCAATAGCTCTCTTCTGCGTCACTCTCATCGCGTTGCAGCCAATACTGCGAGACAGTGCTAGCGCGTGGCAGCTTATTTACCTGTTCTTCATTGTAGAATCCCGATTCACTACTATACTTCTGTGTGTTTCTGCTCTGTGGAAAAGGCGGCTTGGCACCTGATTCTGTGGGGGAACAACTTGCTGCTGTTGCTGCAGTTGACCACTCACCTCATGCTGCACCTGTGGGTTCAATGATGGATTTTCATTGTTAGTACTCGGGGGAAATTTACACTCGGATTTCCAATGCCCTATCCTGCCGCAATTATGACACGGAAATTTCTTCTTAGCTTCTTCAATGTTCCCTTTGTACTTCCCATTATTACATTTTGGCTTGGTCCCTGCTTGTTCCACCAATTGTGCTTCCTGTCTCTCCACTACCTTTGATTAAACAAAGAAAACTTACCATTTGGGCAATTTCTGCGTATACGCAGAAACTGCACTCAAGCAACTGACTACAAAAATCAGTCGGCAGACCTGTCTAAGAAACTGGAGGAATGAGGCTACCCCCGGGCCATCATTAACAAAACCAAGAAAAGAGCCAGGAACCACAATAGGGAGGCCCTCTTGGAAACTGTACCCAAGGACAAGAGTGACCAACCCATCACGTGTGTCACCACATTCAACACAGCCTCCAATGAGGTGGCGAAGCTCATACGCAGAAACTGGAAAATCCTAAACTCTGGACAACGACAATGGGAAACCCCTAGGTTTGCCTACAAAAGGTGCAACAACCTGAAAGACCAACTCATGAGCACCCGCCCCAGACCCCTGACCAATAGAGAACCCAACACTATCCTGAATGCGTGGGGCCTGCCTAAAATCTCTGGACATTATCCATGCAATTACTGTAGCGTGTGCCATCTTACCAGCCATATGAAAACATTGATACTAGAACCAGACAAAGTGTGGACTCAAAGCAGCCACACAAACTGTAATTCACGTAACGTGATCTACCTACTTACCTGCAGCTGCGGCCTCCGATACATCGGTATGACCGCCCGCAAAATAAGAACTAGAGTCACAGAACACAGGAGCACAATCAGGTGCAAGAAGAACATTAGTAAACTGACCAGTCATTTCATCACCCAGGGACACACTCCCAATGACCTGACCTGGACCATCATCGAACAACTACCGGAACTGGCAGTGGATAATGAGAAGAAATTACTCAGCAAGGAACAACGTTGGATATATCGCCTATCCACCCAAACCAATGGCCTCAACGACGCCATACCGTGGAATTCAGTCACACCCTAGACCTACACTAGTCACAATTACCTCGCCTGAGTACAGTGGCCAGTCCCCCGTGCCATAGTCCCTCTGTACATAGACATAGATCATGCTCCCCCTTGTGTGTACCACTAGGCTGCCATTTTCATGGGCACATGCTTCAACCCCCCTAATACTGCCATGTCAACTTTAGCGCGCAGCGCCTAGCAGCGCATGCACATTAAGCAGTGATTAACGGGCCGAACCACTCTTGGAGGCGGCGCGTCCCACAGGCATGTTTCCCCAATATTAGCGCATACATAGCCAACGCTGATCCCTTCGCGCCTGCGCAGATAAGACCACGCCACACCTAACACGGGTGTTGCCCCTTTCCCCGTACCAACGGCGGCATATTTTAGTTGCTACATGTACCTTAACGCAATCGCGCTATCATACTGAGCATATGCAAAAGACTAGAGTACAAATCACCTGCATTATAACCACGCATTCATACTGAGCATGTGCGAGAAACTAGTGTGCAAATCATGAGCATGAGCAACAATATAGCAATCGCGCTGATATACTGAGCATGCACGAGAGACTAGTGTGCAAACCACGAGCATGAGCAGCAACAACACAAAGGGGTAGTCTTTCCCAGGGCATAGAACTCACCCTTGATACCTGTCAACTGCTCAGGAGTTGGAAAATGGATGAAATCATCCAGGTGCTCCAACATGGCTTCTAAAACATCATGCAAGACACGTCTGAACATGGTCTGGGACATGCCACCCACATCAGCTATGGTGAATTGAAAGGTACCGGTGGCAAAAAAATGTAGGGCTGCCATCACCTTCATCTTGGGTGTTGGAGGTGTTGTTCAAGCTTTGCGGTCAAGTCCTCAATCAACTGTTGCGAAAAGCGGTAAGGTCTTAGGCAGTCACGTTCCCTCATGGCAGCCAAGTCTGGCATTGGTCGGGGGAGAGGCGGTGCCCTGCAGATAATTGGAAGGAAGAACGAAGAGTGAGTACCTAACAACATCAATGTCAATGAACTGAGCACATGCTCAACTGCTAATACACATCAGCGAAATACAGAGTCAGGTCTGTGCTACACATCCAGGACACGTATGGCAGCCAGGTGATACTCCTACGACAAGCTAGCTACACCCGTTGATAGTCACGTTCTACATGACATGGGAAGTGAACAGCCAGAGACATCACAGGAGTGACATACATCCACAAATCTGCATTGGAAGGATGTCATCTCATACAGACTGCTGGCGGCAAGCTAGACGCACAGGTCACATGTCATTGGAAATGTACAGATCACACACATAGCAATGAAGGGGTACACGTGAAACACGAAAACACAGACATGTATACGGCGCAGATATGTCCTCATGTCATTAAATAATCTTTGAAACATCCAGACACACGTAACGTGTGAATCCACATGTGGCATGGTGTGCGTATATGTGTGCCATGCCCATCTACACACAGACACATGTTGAATGCAGCAACAGCAGATGCATTTGACGGAACAACACCAGCAAGCTCATGGGAACACATGACACACACAGGACATGTTCACATCGGGTCACGCTGTTACTTAGATGTCAGCTGTTAGTGTCCCTGTCCCTGGCATCAGGGGTCATTTGCGGGTGTTGGTGACTGTGCCATACCAGTGATGCAGTGCGTGACACGTTTGTACTACATGCACACATGTGCATTGTGGGAAGGGGAAGTGTGCCACATACTGCCCCATCACACATGACATGTGTACACAGGTCATCACACATCTATTGTGCTAAAATATGAGGAGACATGTGCCAGATCACTGCCTGACACACCTAGGCCCTGCACATGTAGGACTGGAATGACTATATGTACAGCTGTGCACGAGTCTGACACCTCCATTCCATTTGTGTGCGCCTCCTATCACCTGTGTAAGCTGTGAAGCGCACTGTACACAGGCTCTGAGGGCGTGTGAACGGTCTGTATCATCACACTGTTGTTCCCGCCGGAGTACGGGTGTGTGTACGGACCGTACACATGTACGTGTATGACCAGTGTGCACACGTACGTTTACACCCTGGTAGTCCACGTACATGTACACACTGGTCGTCCACGTATGAGTACACACTGGTAGTCCACATACGTGTACACACTGGTAGTCCACGTACGTATTCACACTGTTCGTACACGTACATGTACGCCCTGGTAGTCCACGTACGTGTACACACTGGTAGTCCACGTACGTGTTCGCACTGTTAGTACACGTACGAGTATGCCCTGGTAGTCCACGTACGTGTACACACTGGTAGTCCACGTACATGTACACACTGGTCGTCCACGTACGAGTACACACTGGTAGTCCACGTACGTGTACACACTGATAGTCCACGTATGTGTTCACATTGGTCATACATGTACGTGTACGCCCTGGTAGTCCACGTACGTGTACACACTGGTCGTACACGTTCGAGTACACACTGGTAGTCCACGTACGTGTACACACTGGTCGTACACGTACGTGTATGCCCTGGTAGTCCACGTACGTGTACACACTGGTAGTCCACGTACGTGTACGACCAGTGTGTACACGTACATGGACTACCAGTGTGTACACGTACGTGGACTACCAGTGTGTACACATACGTGGACTATCAGTGTGTACACGTACGTGGACTACCAGTGTGTACTCGTACGTGGACGACCAGTGTGTACATGTACGTGGACTACCAGTGTGTACACGTACGTGGACTACCAGGGCATACACGTACGTGTACTAACAGTGTGAACACGTACGTGGACTACCAGTGTGTACACGTACGTGTACGCCCTGGTAGTCCACGTACGTGTACACACTGGTCATACACGTACGTGAACTACAAGGGCGTACATGTACGTGTACGACCAGTGTGTACACGTACGTGGACTACCAGGGCGTACACTACGTGTACACACTGGTAGTCCACGTACGTGTACACACTGGTCGTACACGTATGTGGACTACCAGAGTGTACACCTACGTGGACTACCAGGGCGTACACGTACGTGTACGACCAGTGTGTACACGTACGTGGACTACCAGGGCGTACACATACGTGGACGACCAGTGTGTACACATACGTGAACTACCAGGGTGTACTCGTACGTGGACGACCAGTGTGTACACGTACGTGGACTACCAGGGCGTACACGCATGTGTGTAAGTCCTTGGTTGTTGCTGATACGAACTTACGAGTGTCAAGTCATCCAGACCACCGTGGTGCCATGTATATGTACTTACTTCTACACCATTTATTATTTACAGTGGCTTTTTAGAAATCGGCAGCCAGCTCATACAATGACTGTGTAAAAGTATTTTTGTGTGCACATCATTGTGTGACTTCTGTCATGCAGGCAGATGTGTCTTCTGGCACATTCACACATTCTAAACATGTACATTGTGTAAAGTGTTGTGAGTCCCAAGGGTTTGCAATGTTTTTGGCTATGGTTTCCTAAGTACTCGCAGGTCTCAGAGTGTGGGGACACCTTCAGTATTGAGGTGTGTTATTTGGCCTTGGGTGCACCAATACTGTTTCGTTCACAGTGAACAAGAGGTGGCATGGATTAATATTCTTGCTGTGCTCAACTGTCCCCAGACACTAGCTTCTCAGTATAATTCGATATCAAGTTATTTGCTGTTGTGTCATGATCTCCATTGTTTCCAAGTGTCATGGTGGGTCAACCAACTGGGGAGTGCAGGGTTACATATGTGCGGACTATTCTAGATGTTACTCATGATGCATTTCCTGATATGCACTGTGACATTTTAATTGTGACTCATGTGTTTGTTGTATACAGGTGACTGATTATTTTCTGTCTCTTCACCTTGCCCACAGCATCATCGGAGGACACCGAGGGAGACACCTGCACGGACGTGGAGGAGGGATCCAGCACCGCTGCCACCACTGCTGCGGAGTCTGCGGGAGCAAGTGGCACGGAGGGCGATGGGAGTCTGGTGGAGGACCTGTCTAGTGACTACACTGACTACGACGCAGACGGGTCCGATGCTGAACTCCTCGAGGGGGCGGAGGCTGCTACGACACCTGGCAGCAGCACTACATCTGTCACCGCCCCCTCCATTCCCATCACCGCCCTCCCAGTTGCTCTGGTCCCTTCTGTCCGTGCTAGGCAACACCGTGTCTCCTTCATGCCATGCACCGCACCCCCTGCCCCTGTCCCCCCTGCTGCCCTCACTGCAGAGTCTGTGGACATTCTGCGACAGTTGCAGGTTGGAGAGACATTGCTGCTGAATGTCCTCCATGGCCAGAGCCGAATGATGACGCAGATGGTGTCGTACATGGAGGGCATGTCATCAGCGATGTCTGACCAACGGATGTTGTTGAGGTCCATGGACTCCTCACTGACGGCAGCAGTGAGTCTCCTGCAGCGCTTCGTCCCCCCTACCCCTGCACCATCCACACTTCCCACTCCCATACCTGTCCCAAGCACACACAGACATTCACAAGCACGCACCCCACCAGACACAGCCAGCACACCACCACGTAAGGGCAAGCGCACTCCTCCTGGCACGCAGACTCAGTGGGATGAGGGCACACCCACTGGGTCTGGGGCACACAGGCATACACGCAGCCACAGTCCGAGGCCGCATGGCGCACTAACCAGTCCCTCCAAAGGCACTCCCCTCGGCTCCCCTACCACACCTCCAGAGAAAGAGGCCTACTTGGCTGTGCTGGGCCTCAGCCCCTCTGTCTCTCCAGCCCGCAAACGGGAACGGCACTCCACGGGTAGGGGAGTTGAGCCCCCCCTGTCCCCCCCTCCCCCAGAAGCGCTGCACCCCATCACTCCGACCCCCCCCTCCTTTGAGGCTGTGTTGTCTTCGGGTGAAGGGGAGACGCTTGACGACCCGGCAGCAGTGTGCAGCGCCGAGCTGACCTCCACCTTTGGCGCTGCCCCACCCCCTGTGGTGGAGGCGTCCGTCCCTGCACCCAAAACACCTACCCTTCCACCTCCTGTCCCTGCGGTGCCTGGTCCTTCCCCACATGATGCCCCCCCCCAGTCGAGGAACCTGCGGGTTCTAATGTGCAGGCAAGGTAGGGGAGACGCGTGGCCATGTGTCCCCCCCCAAGGACTTCATATCTGGACTGGCCATGTGCCTTTGTTAATAGTGTCGTTAACTACTTTTTATTTTAATGCTGAATAAAGCATTTTATTTTCCGTTTGAACACATTTGCATTTCAGGTATTGATGTGGGTGCTGATGGTCCCGGAGTTGGGGTGGTGGTAATGTGTTATGTGTCAGGAGAAAGTTGTCGTCTGATGCTAATGGGGTGGACCATGGTATCTGCCTGCCATTACAATGTCTCTGCAAGGTATATTTGGTCGTGTGTGCTATTTGTGTTTGGAGACATTGTCCCAAGGACTGTTCCTGCCTCTGTGGCACCTGACATCTACCCTGCAGGGAGTAGCACTTTTGTAGTGCTGACCTGTGTCTACATTTCCTTTGTTGGTGACGGATCCCTTCAACTATGGCCATGCCTGCTCAGCAATGTCTCCGGCTGCATCCTCTGTGCCATCCTTGCTAGTCACTGTACTTGTGTATTGAGTATGTTGTCATGCCTTAATGGCGACAATCAGCATTTTCCACACTATGCATGTGTGTTATCCCAGCCTAGCACACATTTGGTACTTGTTCTGCAGGGTATTTGAGCACCTGACTGACAATTGTGGGCATTGTATCTGTGGAAAGTCCACCCTATTCTTCCATGAGAGGCAACATCTTGGTGGCTGTCCCGGCACCTGTACATTCCTATCAGTCCTGGGATGTGCGTGACAGTGTGTGTTCCCTTTGGCTCTCTTAGTGTAGTGGGCATTGACATGAGTATACAGTCTTGTGGCATGATCTCTGTGTGTGTATTGTGCTGTATTGTGCTGCATCTGCCAGGGGTGGGTATGCATGTGTCATTTGTCCTCACACCCACATGTGTGGTGTCATGCAGTGGGGGAAGGACATCCATCCTCATGGGACACTGCTGTCAGTGATGTGTTGTTATGAAACTATCAACATAGTTGAACATTAGGGATGCGTACATACACCCATGGAGTTGTTCTCATCTGATCATGATGTACACACACCCATGACTCTGTCCACTGCTGGGAGTCCTCTGCACCCACCCCTCATGTCTCTGTCCACTGCTGGGAGTCCTCTGCACCCACCCCTCACATGTCTCTGTCCACTGCTGGGAGTGATATGCATCCACCCCTCATATGTCTGTCCACTGCTGGGAGTGATATGCACCCACCCCCTCATATGTCTGTCCACTGCTGGGAGTCCTCTGCATCCACCCCTCACATGTCTCTGTCCACTGCTGGGAGTGATATGCACCCACCCCTCATATGTCTGTCCACTGCTGGGATTCCTCTGCACCCACCCCTCACATGTCTCTGTCCACTGCTGGGAGTGATATGCACCCACCTCTCATATGTCTGTCCACTGCTGGGAGTCCTCTGCACCCACCCCTCATATGTCTGTCCACTGCTGGGAGTCCTCTGCACCCACCCCTCACATGTCTCTGTCCACTGCTGGGAGTGATATGCACCCACCCCTCATATGTCTGTCCACTGCTGGGAGTCCTCTGCACCCACCCCTCACATGTCTCTGTCCACTGCTGGGAGTCCTCTGCACACACCCCTCATGTCTCTGTCCACTGCTGGGAGTCCTCTGCACCCACCCCTCGCATGTCTCTGTCCACTGCTGGGAGTGATATGCACCCACCCCTCATATGTCTGTCCACTGCTGGGAGTGATATGCACCCACCCCTCATATGTCTGTCCACTGCTGGGAGTCCTCTGCACCCACCCCTCACATGTCTCTGTCCACTGCTGGGAGTGATATGCACCCACCTCTCATATGTCTGTCCACTGCTGGGAGTCCTCTACACCCACCCCTCATATGTCTGTCCACTGCTGGGACTCCTCTGCACCCACCCCTCACATGTCTCTGTCCACTTCTGGGAGTGATATGCACACACCCCTCATATGTCTGTCCACTGCTGGGAGTCCTCTGCACCCACCCTCACATGTCTCTGTCCACTGCTGGGAGTCCTCTTCACCCACCCCTCATGTCTCTGTCCACTGCTGGGAGTCCTCTGCACCCACCCCTCATGTCTCTGTCCACTGCTGGGAGTGATATGCACCCACCCCTCATATGTCTGTTCACTGCTGGGAGTCCTCTGCACCCACCCCTCACTTGTCTCTGTCCACTGCTGGGAGTCCTCTGCACCCACCCCTCATGTCTCTGTCCACTGCTGGGAGTCCTCTGCACCCACCCCTCACATGTCTCTGTCCACTGCTGGGAGTGATATGCACCCACCCCTCATATGTCTGTCAACTGCTGGGAGTCCTCTGCACCCACCCCTCACATGTCTCTGTCCACTGCTGGGAGTGATATGCACCCACCTCTCATATGTCTGTCCACTGCTGGGAGTCCTCTGCACCCACCCCTCATATGTCTGTCCACTGCTGGGAGTCCTCTGCACCCACCCCTCACATGTCTGTCCACTGCTGGGAGTCTTCTGCACCCACCCCTCACATGTATGTCCACTGCTGGGAGTGATATGCACCCACCCCTGGGACTCCTTGGCAGACACCCACCCACCCGCACCCTTGGTGCTGTACACTGCTGTCCTGGCCATGTACACACCCCAATATACTGGTTATATGCTGCACCAGGCCCTAAGCCAACATTTGTGGCGTGTGTACGCCTTGTATCACTAATGTACTGGTGCCCTAGAGGTACGGGTGATGCGGTCCGTACCCACGCCCTCAGAGCGTGGGTACGGCCCGTACCACCATTGGAGTGGTGATGTAGAGGTACGTGCCGTACCCACGCCCTCAGAGCGTGGGTACGGCCCGTAGCACCATTGGAGTGGTGAAGTAGGTGTATGCGTGGTCCGGCAGTACCCACGCAATGAGGGCGTGGGTACGGCGTGTACCCCTATATCACCACTCCAATGGTGGTACAGGCCGTACCCACGCTCTGAGGGCGTGGGTACGGCACGTACCACGCGTACCCCTACATCGCCACTCCAATGGTGGTACGGGCCATACCCACGCTCTGAGGGCGTGGTTACGGGCCGTACCATCATTGGAGTGGTGAAGTAGGTGTATGCGTGTTACAAGCCGTACCCACGCACTGAGGGCGTGGGTACGGCGCGTACCCCTACATCACCACTCCAATGGTGGTACGGGCCGTACCCATGCTCTGAGGGCGTGGGTATGGCGCATACCACGCATACCCCTACATCACCACTCCAATGGTGGTACGGGCCGTACCCATGCTCTGAGGGCGTGGGTACGGCGTGTACCCGCGTACCCCTACATCACCACTCCAATGGTGGTACGGCCCGTAACCACGCCCTCAGAGCGTGGGTATGGCCCGTACCACCATTGGAGTGGTGATGTAGGGGTACGCGCCGTACCCACGCCCTCAGAGCGTGGGTACGGCCCGTACCACCATTGGAGTGGTGATGTAGGGGTACGCGTGGTACGTGCCGTACCCACGCCCTCAGAGCGTGGGTATGGCCCGTACCACCATTGGAGTGGTGATCTAGGGGTACGCGATGTACCCACGCCCTCAGTGCGTGGGTATGGCCTGTAACACGCGTACACCTACTTCACCGCTCCAATGGTGGTACGGGCCGTACCCACAGTCTGAGGGCATGGGTACGGCACGTACCACGCGTACCCCTACATCGCCACTCCAATTGTGGTACGGGCTGTACCCATGCTCTGAGGGCGTGGGTACGGCACGTACCACGCGTACCCCTACATCACCACTCCAATGGTGGTACGGGCCGTACCCACGCTCTGAGGGCGTGGTTACGGGCCGTACCACCATTGTGGTGGTGACGGGTACGCGTACGTGGGGATTGGTGGACACGCCCCCCGAAGTGACCAGACCCTGGAGGTAATGTTAGGACAGTATATGGTATTTTACAATTTTGCTGGAGGTTATGTTTCCTGCCCCTCGCCCCCCCTTTGCCCCTGGGTGTTGTGCTGACCTTCTGCAGCGTCTGCGTCGGTTTCTGTGCACCAGGTCGTAGGCTAGGAGGGCCGGGATGACATATAGGATGGGGTCCATGGCTGTCCGTGGCGTCCCGCAGCTCCTTCTTCGCTTTGTCCTCACTTTCCCGGGAGTTTTTAGCTGCCGTAGAAAATGATCCGTGCGGAGTGACGTAGGCACGAATCGTACTTGCTGGTCCGTAGAACGCTGCCTGACTCTGTCCGGACGTCACGTACGCGATGTCCCGGATCAGAATTGTGGGTATTTTTTCGTCGCACGTAGTTTTTTACGAATCGTACGGAAATGGTATTTCTGTACGATTCGTACTTGCTGGTTTGTAAGGTGCATTTCCCGGGTACGAGTCGTATGGAGAATACGCTCCGTACGACCATTCGTACCCGGGTTTTACCGGATCGGAATCGGCACCTTAGTATTCTAATTCCAACCCTGTGCACATTACGAAAATGGTCATTGTGAGGAGTTCAAAATTATTATTTAATATTATTAATAATTAATTTTTTTAATAACTCCAACTCTACACACACTGGAGAATGTATTTTCTTCTGCTCTAACTCCAGCCCTGCACCCATTAGAAAAAGCATTTAATTTTGAGGAGTTGTAATGTATTGTTCTAACTCCAAGCCTGCATCCACTGGGCTGAATTTAGGTTTGGCGTGTTCTGGTTAATTATTCTAACTTAAAACCCACACCTGGCGTTTGAAGTGTTAAAATTCAGGGAGTTTTAGATTTACTATTCTAGCTCCAACCCAACACCCATTGATAAAAGTGTTTAGTTTTGGGGAATGTATACTTACTAATACTTACTATTCACACTCCAACTCTATTAACATACAAACTAACACACACTGAGAAAAATGTTTCATTTTGGGGAGTACAGATTTAAAGCCTGATTTAGATCTTGGCAGATGGGTTACTCCATCACAACAGTGATGGTTATCCCGTCCGCTGAAATATTACTCCCATAGGATATCATGGGATTTATATTGCAGCTAACAGGATATCCATTACTGTTGTAATGTACTAACCCATCCGCCAAGATCTAAATCAGTAGCTTGTAACTCCAAACGTACACCCATTGTGGAAAGTCCAAACCAAAAGCCTATAGGAAGAGTGACATTTTGGGGAGTTCAGATTTACTATTATAATTGCAAATCCACGCCCACTGTGGAAAGTGTTTACAGTTACTGATGTTACTGCAACTCAACACCCATTGGGGAAACAGCAAAATGTATGCGTCTTCAAATTTGCTACTGTAATACTAAACCTCCAATAATAGTACTTACATGTTAATTGTATAAACATTTTTCATTTACTTACAAATATTGTATTTTCTCTAACTGCAATTTACCTATATAACCATTAAATTATACATTTTAAATATTTTAATCATTTTAATTAATACAATTCAACAATTTTATAATTACTTGTTAATTAAAATTGTAATATAAATATTTATTTTAAATTGTTTATTACTGATCAATATATATGCATTTATATACAGTTAAAAGGCAAAGGTAATTATTTACTACATTTTCTATTTAATTTTAAAAACATGTACACTCTATTTCCATAGAAATACAGCATTCCCTTTTTTATTTTAATAATGTGCTCTGCTTAATTAAAGATTAAGGTGCCGATTCCGATCCGTTAAAAATATTCCCCGTGCGAATCGTATCCGGATTTTTTTACGTACGAATCGTACAAGTCCCGTACAAACTGGCAAGTACG
Source organism: Triturus cristatus (assembly GCF_964204655.1). NCBI lineage: Eukaryota > Metazoa > Chordata > Amphibia > Caudata > Salamandridae > Triturus > Triturus cristatus. Next base: position 1,008,002,095 of record NC_140587.1, on the reverse strand, counting down.
ATTCGTTTGTTAAAAAATCCATACGAATCGCATTGGGAAAATTCCCCAACACGTCCTCGGGTCGGAAAAAGTGTCCGACACGTCCCCGGACAGTTTTACGTACGAATCGGGAAACTGAAGTCCGAGCGCGCAAGTACGATCCGTCCCGTCCGTCCGAATGCACAACCGTATGGAAAAAACACCGTCCGGGTAGCGCTGGGGGTCCGCACCGTACCTACAGGGGTGGTGGTATGCGCCGTACCTACGGGGGGTGGTGGTATGCGCTGTACCTACGCGGGTGGTGGTACGCGCCGTACCTACGGGGGGGTGGTGGTACGCGCCGTACCTACGGGGGTGATGGTACGCGCCGTACCTACGGGGGGTGGTGGTATGTGCCGTACCTACGGGGGGGTGGTGGTACGCGCCGTACCTATGGGAGTGGTGTGGGGGTTCGCGCCGTACCTACGGGGTGGGTGGTGGTACGCGCCATACCTACGGGGTGGGTGGTGGTACGCGCCGTACCTACGGGGTGGGTGGTGGTACGCGCCGTACCTACGGGGGGTGGTGGTACGCGCCGTACCTACGGGGTGGGTGATGGTACGCGCCATACCTACGGGGTGGGTGGTGGTACGCGCCATACCTACGGGGTGGGTGGTGGTACGCGCTGTACCTACGGGGGGGTGTGGGTATGCACCGTACCTACGGGGGTGTGGGTACGGCGCAGACATGGGGGGGTGCTGGGGTACGGCGCGGACATGGGGGGGTGCTGGGGTACGGCGCTGACATGGGGGGAGTGCTGGGGTACGGTGCGGACATGGGGGGGTGCTGGGGTACGGCGCAGACATGGGGGGGTGCTGGGGTACGGCACGGACATGGGGGGGTGCTGGGGTATGGCGCGGACATGGGGGGGGTGCTGGGGTATGGCACAGACGTGTTGGGATGGGGGTACGGTGCGTACCGGGCCCCCTTTTCGCCGTGCATCGTGGCGTACTTAGCTTTTCCGGCACTTTTTGGCTGCCGTAAAATATAATCCGTGCGGAGTGACGTGGGCACGGATCGTACTTGCTGGTTCGTGAAACGCTGCCTGACTCCGTCCGGACGTCACGTCCGCGGTGTCCCGGATCCGATTCGTATGTATTTTTTTGACGGTCGGTGTTTTTTACGATTCGTACGGAAATGGTGTTTCTGTACGAATCGTACTTGCAGGTTTGTAAGGTGTTTTTCCCGGGTACGAGTCGGACGGAGAAAACGCTCCTTCCGACGGTTCGTACCCGGGTTTTCCAGGATCTGAATCAGCACCTAAATGTAAAAAATTAAAATTTACATGAATTACATTTTTAAAAACATCATTTTTCACTTTGATTACAAATAACTTAAAAAACATATCCTCCTTAAACCACAAAATCCACTTATTTTAAATCTAAATTGTTACACTAATATTTTCTAAATGTAAATAATTAATAATTAAAATGATTAAATAATAAACAATAGTATCTAATTAGTACTATAAGTTCTCACAGTAATATCCTAAGAAAACAACACATTTAACTCTATTTTAAAATAATTATTTTTGTAATTAATTGTTCTAGTTAATTTACTAATTAATAAATTAGAATAAAATGAACTTATAATTGAACAATGTATTTTTTAAAACACTTCCCAACCTATTCCCCTACAAAGCCAACAACCCATGAAAATTAATTATAACTTGATAAGTAATTTAAGTTAATTAATGTACTTCTTAATTGATAATTACTAAAATGCATTTAATTAACCTATTTTGTTTAACAAACATTTCATCCCAGCACCCTACAAAGCCTAAAAAATAGCATATCAGCCAATGCAACAATAGAAAAATATATTCATTAAATAAACTTCTTTTAATAAAACAATAGTGTATCATGATTCAAAATTTGACTAATGTATTTAATTTAAGAAAAAATCTAACATTAAAAACACAGCAATATAACTTTAAAATAAAAAGTATTAAACATTATACTTGAAAACTAAAACAAACAACATTATACATGTTTACATTATATGTACAGTAGCAAATTAAATATTAGTGTAAACATCAATATTTTTAACAAAAAAAAAGTATATTCTTGCCTTTGATATTATGTCACACAATGTTCTGTATAGCGTTATATTTTGGAAATTATTATAGCCCCACAATATTCTTGAACGGATATTAAGGTGGAAAACCAATCATGGAGAGGCAGGCTAAGACATTATTAGGTAGTGTAGAGGCCTCAGGGAGGCCAGTGGAGAGCTTGAGATAAGTTGAGGTTTGGGTAAGTTGAGTTAGGAGTGAGAATGGAGAAGGGAATGAGTAAGGGGATTTCCTGGGAGCATTAATGGGAATATAGGGAATATCAGAGGATGAGCAAGAGCATAGTTGGCAGTTGGGATGGGTTTTAGAGGCATCTGTTCCATACAGCGGCAATAAGGTAAAGATAACTGAAAGGCACAAGACAACATGATGCTTACCTTCCAAAAGGTATGATCAAGTCTACTCCAATCAAACTTTGTGATTCCGATTCACCCAGGTGTGATGTAGGTATACCTGAGGAATTACAACTGACTAACCTAACATTAAATGCAAACCAACAAAAGTAGTGTGGGTCTAAACAAGGGAGGAGAAACACCAATCAGTTAACATTGATTTACATAAATATCTATGGGGTTCATGCACAAGCAATATAGGTGTGATCTCAGAGGATACACAATCCATTGACCCAATCAGTCTATGAGAGCCATAAAAGAGTGGTGTAGGTGTAACCAGAAAAGTTAAACTGTGAATGATGAAATCAACTTTATTCCAAATAATGAATGAGGTCTAATCAAGAGTGGCATAGATGTGACCCACTGAGGTGGAGCTCTTTAGAATTTACTACTGATATATCTAACCTATTGGTCACACCAGTAGAAAAAATCCAGTCAGGCACAACACTAGAGAGGTTACAACTAATTTACCAAGTGGGCCTCACTCAAGAACAGCATAAGTGTGACTTAGGAAGATAAGCCTGATTTAACTAACTAATCTATGGCATCTGCCCTAGAGAGGTGCAGGTGCACTCTTTGAAGGCAAAATCTTCCATGAAATTGATCCCAAGTAATATACAGGATCCACCCAGGAGTGGCAATGGACAGGGTGTGGACAGGGTTATCTACAACATTTCCTAGACAGTGGAAGTTGGGGAGGAAATTTGGATTCAGAGCAGGACAGAGTAAGTGTTCTGTCTAGCAAAGTGGTTGATGAAGGATGAAAGAATTTAGACCGGCATGTGGTAGTTTATTGAAGAGGTTTACAGGTACAGGCTGTCATGTTGCACAATTCAGAGCAGTACTGTTAGAGTAGAACAGTTTTGAGGAGCATAATTCAGGAGGAAATTGAATTCAGATGATTTTTTCATCCGCCTATAGTGTACTTGGTAGGCATTGTTTAGGAAAGATATTTGGGAAAGGAGAGTTCAACATGCTAGAGTTTATGCATGATAGAACCTACAGCTTTAGAGGACATCCACCTGAGTTACAGACAGGTATAAGCATATGAGTTGCCCCAGGAGTTTACCCTTGTAGAGTTAGTCCTTTAATGTAATGCTAAGGCTGCTTGCCAGATGGAAGCAGAATAGTTGGGCAGGAAGAAGATTTCCTTGAACCTAGTTCTAATCAACAGCCACGGTTGAAGCTGTGTATGATGCTTGCAAATGCCTCCTTGAGCTGGAAAAAGACTAAATGAGTGACCTTGTGCCATGACCTAAGTGGTATCAGTAACCCTATAATTGGCCCCTGGCTTTCTGAGCCAGACTTTTACTGGCCAAATGCAAAGTGGTATGGAATGTGACACAGTACACTATACCACACAATAGTAGATTGCCTGGGCTAAGATAGTTGGAAAGCATGTGGTAGTACCACCACCAGCTTCTCCGTTATGGCGGAAGAACATCGCCCCGCCTGCAGCGAGCGCAGCAGGCACACACATCAATAAAATGATAATACATACCATTTTATTATGCTGTGTCCCAGGCTCACTCTGTTACAGCGTAAGGGCAGGGAGCGGGGATGATTAGTGCATTGCACTACTACTTCAGCCCCTGTCAGTGCGTATGTCAGATTGGCCGGCTGTCTAGAGCCAGCCAATCTGACATGAGCACTTCAGAGCTAGCAATCCTAGGGCTGGGATCCAGCGAGGGATTGCAGCCACAAGCCCCCAGACTCATAGTGAGCGCTGGGTTAGCCTGCTCAGACTAATTTTGGAGCCGTGCTATAGCTCCAGGATTGGTTGGTTTTGCATTGCACAAGGGAGAAGTCCTTCCCTTTCCGCCAAGTCACTGCTGAGGATTGTGCCAGGACGAAGAAAGAGACTGTAACCACAGCCTGCGTGCAAGCAAGTGCAATATATATGGTGAGTTTTGGGGGTATTGCACCTCACCATATTTTAATGTTGCCAGCCACTACTGGGTAGTGTTCACCATAGCTTTTTCAAATTTTACCATAGGTCTAGAAATTCCATAACTACAGGGTAGAACTGTTGCAAGTTAAAGCCATTTTAAGGGAGACTGCTATAAAAGACCACCCCTTTCTGCCACATTCACTCTTTACTCTGGAATAAGGTTGAAAGCAAACAGAATTTGTTTTCCGGTAAGCATTTTAGAATGGCAAGGTGGTAAGGAGTCTAGTAGAGAATGACTTATCCGATGCCTCTTATTTTCTGTCCTGAGATTTCACTAATAAGAAATGCTTGCAGTTAGAGAATACTGTAATGATTTCTTGATAACCGCTGTGGTTTTGAACTTTGAAACTATTGAAGTGCTGAAAACTGAGAGTGGGGAGACATAATCCCATTGAATTAAAGCTAATAGGTATGCTCTGGAGAGAAGTAGATTGACACTTGGTATAGAATGGGAGGTGAAAAGACCGAAAACGACCGGCTTGCAACTCACCAGTTAGGCTTCACAACTTAGTTGGTAGCTCTTCTTACATCATATCACTCTAAAGGGTTTCTTCACCATTCTAATTGGAAAAAGGTTCGGTGAGGGGTACTGTTTTGGTTTACTATCTGGAGTAGCACTCTTGTTGTCCACTGGAGATATTTCAGACAGCCGTGAACCCCTGCCATGTTAGTCATACGTGAGACCTGTAGGTACTAGATATGCTCCAGTCACCACCCCCACTATAACGGCATTCAGTGATTGGTTTAACGATTACCCAGCGAACGCTTTCTGGCCACTATGACCCATTCCCAGATTTACTAACACCTTGTGCCCAGTTTGCATCAGAAAAGTAATGCAAACCCAGCACAAAGTGTGGTGGTAGGATGTACTTTTCAACGCAAATCATGAATTGCATTGGAAAGTTGCCTAAAGCAAGACAAAGAAGTGCTATTGTGCTTTTCTGCAAAGGCAGTGTACCATGGGTGGTACGTTGGCAACTATCCATGGGTTTTGATGCAAATCCTTATCTACTAACATTTGTAAACAGAGATTTGTGCCAAAAAAATGTCTGCCTGAGGTAGGCGTAACAGTGGTGTGCTTTAAAAGTTTTCACAGTTTTAAAATTTGCATGTACAGCACACATACAAAGTGTGGGAAGTATAAGAGCACAGTTTTTGTACTGGAAGGGTACCCATTTACCTCCTCATCTCTTCCTTTTTTTTTAATTCTGTGTTCTAAGGTGAGGACAATTGTGAAAGTTCTACCAAAAAGTCCTACTATAGATATTCTTGAATGAAACCCTGTCTGGCAAGCTGAAGAAAAGGCACCTGTTATCAAAGAGACAAGCCAATGTGGAGGTAAGTACAGATGCCCTAATGAGGAAACGTGCGCCCATCAAATCATGCATTAGCTCTGTACAGGTGAGTACAGATTTAACAAATGCAGAACTCAAATCTATCTGCTCTGACATTGCCTTGCTACAGACGTGAATGGATTCTTCCGAAAACTGACAGAATGTAAGAACAAGTAGGCTTAACTGTCTCAGGCACCGAACTTGGGACACAAAATGTGGCTGATTCCTAAGTAAATAGTGAACCTGAAAAAAGGAAGCATATGAGGATTATACGTGTGCCTGAAAATGAGTAGCAAAACAAAATGTTGACATACCTGAACACCTTTCCGTAAGCCCTGATGGGCCAAGGTTTTTCGCCATGAATCAAGTTTCAAAGAGTGCTTGAGCCCCATTCACAAAAGGTATTTTCATTTTGGAGTATGTAAAGTGGTATTTCAGTAGAACTACTTCATGTACTAAAATATGTAATACAGAAACCTATGGCCTGAGATCTTCACTCTTGTTTCTGCTATATTTTCTCTGTGGAGAAGTCCATCTCTGTGGTGGGGATCTCCACACCTGTAGGTAAATGTTTTAGTAGTAAATGTGGAAGGTGCAAGGGGAAATGGTGGGAAAATAGGGAATATTTACTATTAAATTGGAGGAGTTGAGGAAATTTAAGGAAGCGTTTAGGGAGGGATGTCATCATACAAAACATACCCCCACTTAAGAGTAAGACAATTGCAATTCACAAAGTGCCCTTCTAATTCTACTACAGCCCTAATAGTGACAAACCAGGCTTAAATGTACTCCAAACCAACCTTGAAGAAAGTCAAACACCATACGCATACATCACTAACCACTTGTACTCGCTATAACAGAAACATCCCACTGGACATCATGTAAAGTAAATTAAATCAATTCTACATGTAATACACCTTTTTAAATATATATATAAAGAGAGAGAGAACAACACTTGCATTTTAAATGCATTACATTTTGTCTGCTTTCAGAAAGACTAAAACATATTACAATTATTTAATTAATGAAAGTCATAACTTATTAAAAACATTATTACTCAATAAATAAAAATTTAAATTTAAGGGGCCGATTACAAGTATGGCGGTCTCAACACTGTACCGCCTCAGTGGCTGTCCCAAGAAGACCACCAGCTGGTCAGTCTCCCGCCTGCTGTTTTATGATGATCCCGATGAGTTGGTGGTCTTTTGCCTGGGGTGTCCTGAGGGAGTGAATTTCGTTGCTCAAGAGATAGGTAAGTTTACATGGGTATATCTGCAACACATATATATGCCGCGTATGTGTTGTAATGTATATGTAGGTCATGTGTACTGTATGTTTTATTGCATGTTAAATATACCAAACTGTTACAATGCACTATATAGGAGAAGTGACGTGAAGCCTACATTTGCATCTGGCAGCAACAGGGTTGCAGTGCATCGTGATCTGGTGGCAGTAGCACAGGAGGGATCTGGACAAATAATCATTTTGTGCCTTTCCGCCGACATGCACATGGTGCTGTCCCCGTCAGAAAAAGCTCCAAGGGAGAGCAGATTATAATCTGGACAGCGGGAACCTGGGTGGGTCTGCCTCCAAGTCCTGCCTCTGGCTTTCCTACCGTCTGCACGGTAGCAGTAGTCTTGGCTGTGGCGGCTGCCCCGCGGCGATCTTGAAGCCGAGTTCTCACCGGGATTGTAATCAGGCAGTCGGACCGCCAAGGCAGGTGGTGGGCAGACCGCTGAAAAAGTGAAGGTGGTGCCTTTCTGCCAAACTTGTGATCAGGCCCTTAGTGAGGGTCTGTGATTTGATCGTTAAAGTCTTTTAAAAAAAATATTATTAATAAAATTAATTTACACATTAAAACACATTTAATTTTACATTTTTATTTTACATTAATTGTATTTTTTAATAAAAAGATTGAACTTTATAAAATTTCCATATATAGGGGCCTATTAGGATGGCGCACCCTAGCGGTGCTGGGACCGGCCACCAGTGGTGCGGCAGTCCCGCACCGTCAATTAGGATGCCACCTCCACCGTGGCGGTGGCATCTGCTATTCCCAGCATTGTGGCGGGCGGTGCTCACAGCACCGCCCGCCACAATGCTGGGAATGCACATTGTGCATGACAATATAGGGGGGTACCATAGGTACCCCCCATGTGCACCCCCTATGTGCACCCCAATACCCTGGGGGCCCGCAACGGGCCCCCGACAGCAACATCCGCCTGGCTTTCCATGGCGGGGTCTCCGCCATGGAAAGCCCTGCACCACTGACCATGATATATGGATGGCGGTGTCTAGCAGACACTGCCACCATATTCAGCCCCTTTTCCGCCTGGTCGACTGGTCGACCGGCAGAAAACCGGCAGACGGTCTTTCTGTCCGCCGGGGTCCCCCGGCCATACTAATATGGTGGGGGGGAAATGGGTGGTGGGGGGGAAATAGGTGGTAGGCGGGGTATGATGTAGGGCGAATCGCCACCACCATGCGGGCAGTGGCGTTCCGCCCTACATCATAATAGACCCCATAGTTTCAGATAGGGTGATTGTCTGCCACCGTGGAGGAGAGTTGAACAAGTAGGTATAAACATATTAATAGTAACCTTACACTCACAAATTCAGTCTTAAAAGGCTCTACTCTCTCATTAGAAGCACTTGAGACATCTAAGTATACGCCTAAGTGTAACTCTCCACTTCGAAATAGATGATTGCAAAAATGTGGAGAGTTACACCTAAGTGTAGGAGTAGATCTACATGTGAGTAGATCTACACATACAAACGTACCTTTGTATAACAGGCTCATTGAGGTCAGCCAAGATGTACTACTAAGTAAGGCTCTCCTTGCCCTATCATCTCCTGCCTTCTATACCACCACCATTCAGGGAAATCACAATGTCAGACCATTCCCATAAAAGAACAATACGATATTTATCTAAGATGATTTCTCTCAAGATACTGTTATGATGATGAAAATATTCCTTGCTCTCTGCTCACAATGAAGGAAATGGGACATGCACTAGGGCCTTGTAGAGTCTAATAATATGTAGTTCACAGTGGATGGAAAAAATAGAGAGTTCCATAATTCGAAGGACCTGGAGAGATCTGTAGATATGTTGAAAAGTTCTACAATGGATACAATCATCCAGGTTGAGGTGCTTGTAGTGGGCTTTATTTATGCTTCGTATGTCTCAGAATGAACCTTTTTTTCCAAACTGTCTATAGTTCTCACAAATATAACTGATCTAAGAAAATCCTCGGAGGGGACTAGTTTGATTGTGGTCCTGATATAGGCCAGAAATGACAGATTTTAGCAATGTTAGAGATACACTACTCTTCACAGATTCAGTGCAAGATCATGCCCTGTTAGCTCCATGGAGTTTATTGAACCCTAGACAAAAGGAATTGACTTTTCTCTCATGGGTACACATCCCATCTACTTGAATTTGTTATTTTTTGATTGCAGCTAATGTCTTGCCAAGTATACTGTGCAGTGCTATCCTGGGGAAGGCAATCTCTGGCCATGCTTAGATGCAACTACGACTGAACCAGTGTCAGATTGCACCACATGTATAGTGGTGATTCATGATCACCTTTTGATATTGGATGCCAGAGAACAAATAGAAATTTCAAGCAATGTTTGAAGACTTTCTTATAGAAAACAAAGGTTTTACATCTGAACAAATGTTTTGGGCAGCAGGTAAAACATATATGCGGTGTATACTGATGTGTATACTGAAGACGGACTCTACTTATAAGAGTTAGGAAGGTTGATCAGGGACATTAGTCCTGCATGCAATGGCTCATATTCTCGTTTTCTATTGTGGGATGTGACTATGGGCCTGATAATGATCTTGACAGAAGGGTTACTCCATCACAACGGTGACAGATATACCATCTGCCGAAGGATAAATCTCATAGGATATAATGGGATTTATATTTCTGCAAACGGGATATCCGCCACCGTTGTGATGGAGTAATTCATCCGCTAAGATCATAATCATACACATAGGCCAAATGTTGTTGAGGAGTGGGTAATGTTATGATGAGGTGTGGTCACCTCTCCCCTTGCTATTCTTGTTCCCCCTGGAGTTGATACACCCCCACCGGTGAAACTGTCAGTTGCCTGTATTTGCCCTTCCTTTACATGGGTCTGGGGGCAGTGACTGGGGGATACTCTTAAGATCGGTAGTCTATTGCTGCCCCCACTCTCTGCTGCTGCCTGTTTTTTAGTTAGGACAACAATGTTTCATTGAGATAGTTGGCGAAGTTATCTCTTTTGCAGATACATTGCTAAATTGATTCTGCTTTGGTTTGTACTGGAAGTAGTATACTCTGCTACTACAAGGACTTTAATTGAGTGTTATTTCTATGCCTTGTATAGTGCACATTTTAAAAACAAAAGGCTAAATGTGAAGCTAATGCTCTGTTCACAACTCAGGCAAATATACACTTCAGTCGTTAAAAAGAAAGACCTATCACTTTGGGGAAAAGAAGAGTAAAGGCGCCTTACCAACAATCTGTAGCCAACAAGATAAAGTACTCACCCACCCGATTTAAATTGTAGGGTGTAGCATCCTCCTCAGCCCGGTAGCAAGTAAATGAAAAAGACCACACAAGTAGCTCAGTATTACACTTCCTATTCTCTAGAGTATAACCGTTAACTGATTGTACTGCGTTATGAATTCAATTAACCACACCCAACCACTTACATCACTAGACTATGGAATCCAGTAGGGACCAATGGGGTCCCACGCTCTATAATGCACAAGAAACTACATCTCCTCCTTAGATAAACAAAAAGTACAAAAAAATAAAACACATATATACATCATAGTTCCTCAATGGGTAGTCGAGGTGCTCAAACCACTATTTAAGATCTCGTGATGTGTGGCTGAGGAAACACAGGAGAAACAACCGCAGGAGGCACTGTTGATCTAGACACTGATACAGTTCTGGGGCTCTCCTGGCCTTCTGAGGACAAAGTCTCGCTTCGATGTCTGGAGCAGACAGACTTCGAGACAGGTGCTTTAGATGTGAGGAGTCTCTCGTAATGGATTTTCCAGGATGGTGAGTAGTCACCATGTGTCCCTTACTAGTCACAACTTGCAATGGATTGGCATCGAATGGAGCATCATATTTGCATTGCCGCCGCTGCTTGACAAGAACACGGCCTCCATTCTGAAATGTAACGTCCTGAGCACATCAACGCTTGTCTGCATAAGTCTTCATTCCAGACATGTGAGATGAATCTTCTGAACATCAATTGTTCTTTCAGTGGTCCACTGAGGCCACTTGGTACCTATGCCAAACTCGAACATGAAGGTGACTAGGCTTTAACCGGTTGTAGAATGGGAGGTAGATCTGTAGGCACGAAGAGTAGAATGACGAACGGACTTTAGCTCAAGGCCCTATAGTGCTGCACGCTGGACAACCTTCTTAAGAGTGCTCATAAAAAGTTTGCCAAAGTCATTATCCTGTGTCCATAAAGATGTGCCTTTCTGAAGCGTTGGGGGGTAGGTCCGCTTTAGGTTTCCACAGTAGTTCCCAGATATATTTGCCTACCACAGCTCTATCCATGTGGAGCCAGTGTTTGTCTGGATCACTCAGGAATCACTCTCAGCTGCACAGCCTTGTAGTATAGATTAAAGTCAGGTAATGCTAGGCCCCCGAGGATTTAGGTAAGCGTAGTACTTTGTAGGAAAGGCGAGCCCTATTATTTTCCCATATAAATCGGATTAGTGTGGAGCGCAGGGCAGAAAAATATCCCTGGTCTATCTCTACTGGGAGTCCCTAAAACAAATAGAGCAATTTGGGCAGAACTGTCATTTTGATTGCACGCATTTGTCCTAGCCAAGACAAATACTTGGGGACCTCCGTTTAAGGTCTGCCTTTACGTGCCTCAGTAACGGCGGGTGGTTAACTCGGAAAAGATCTGTCCGCTTGACAGTAATCTTAATACCCAGATATGTCATGTCATCTAAGCCCACTTGAAGGGTACAGATAATCTTAGCCAATCCATATCTGAGAGGGTAACGTTAGGTAGAATAAGTGTGATTTGGTCAGGTTGCTGCGGAATCCTGCCACTCTCTCAAAGCAGTGTAACTCCTTTAGAGTAGCTTCCAGAGAGGTCTGGGGTGAGGTCAAAGACATCAGCATGTCATCTGTGAAGAGTGACATTTTATGCTCCACAGAGCTGAATGTGATTCCCTGGATCTGAGGGGTCAAGCATATCTTGGTTGCCAATGGTTCGATGCTTAAGGCAAATAGCAGGGGTGATAGTGGGCACCATTGTCGTGTCCCCCACCCAAGAAGAAATACGTTGTAGCTAACTCTGTGGACTAACACCCTAGCTGCCGAGTAGTTGGCTTTAATCATATTCAGTAACTTTTCACTGAAGCTGAATTTGAGTATCGAATAAGAAAGGCCAGGCCACCCGGGCAAAGGACATTTCGGCTTCTAACTCTAATAGGACCGCCGGTACTGACTTTTTGGAGACCTTCTCAATCAGGTGTACCACCCTTTGGTATTGTCATGTGTTTGTCTGCCCTTGATAAAACTAGTTTGATCCAGTGGATCAAATTTGTGAGTAGATTGTCTAGTCAGGCTGCCAATAGCTTAGCATCGAGGTTCAGCAGTGCAATCAGGCGATAGAATCCACATTCCTTCGGGTCTTTGCCTTGTTTCGGTATGACAGACACTAGTGCTTAGCTCATAGAAGCGGTGACTGTGCCCGTATTAGCCATATGATTAAATAGTGAGATCAGATGGGGGACAAGTTCTATCGTAAATGCTTTATAGAAATGGGTCGTTAGCCAGCCAGGCCCAGGTGATTTATGATGTTTATGGCCTGATATTGCTTTGCGAACTTCGTCTTCTGTGATAGGACTTCCCCAAAAATCACTCTGGGCATCAGAGTCCTGGGGGTGGGTTATGTCATGCAAATAGTCTAACTGTTCATGTTTATCCATCTCCCCTGCTGTACACAAGGATTGGTAAAAGTTTCCAAATGTGTGTGCTTTCTCATTGTCTCTGGTTGTAATCCCTCCCTGTTCACAGTAGATGTTCCCTATATATTCTTTCTTGTTTTTTACCCTTTGCATTGTCCTGTATCACTGCTTAAAGGCGTCCCAGTTATTTGATGGGGAGGTATCATGTGAATTATTGTCCTGAAAGTAGTCATTTATGGTTTTCCTTAGGTTGTCTCTCATTAATCTGTCTCCTATTAAAGGCCCAGCGAAAAACCTCTGTCTGTATTTTGGGGACGTAGCTGCCCAATTGAGGCTTAGGAATACCGGTGCGTGGTCAGAAAGCGCTATAGGGTGGAAAGTGGCTGTTTGTAAAGCCTGACCGAGGGCATTGCTCACACAGACATAGTCCAGGTGGGAATACCTTCTGTGTGAGTGGGAAAAGAAGGTGTAGTCCTGATCATCCGGGTGTAGTGTTCGCCAAGCATCTAATAACCTCAACACTCCGAACGCCTTTTTCAAGCCTTAGGGAAGTTCCCTGTAACAGAATCGTGGGGATGGGTGCTATCTATCCCCGAGTCCCAAGTGAGATTAAAATCCCCCATGACTACAATCTTTCCATCCATGAAGCCTCCCAGCATTAAGAGAAATGTATGCAAAAATGGAGCGTGATTGGTTTTGGGGGCATAAAGCGTGGCAAAAGTACACAGACGTCCCTGTATGTGACCCTTCACCATAACATACCTCCCCTCCTTATCTGTAGTACACCCCTTTGGTTCAAATTGTAGTGATGAGCGGAAAAACAGTGCAACCCCATTGTGCTTGGAGGTCGCCGAGGATGTGTACATCATTGGGTAGCTCTTATGTCTCAAGTGGGGTTTTTCGGGACGGTTAAGATGGGTTTCTTGGAGCGCCACCACATTGTGTCTTTGGTCAGTGATATATTTCCATTTATGTCTCTTGGCTGGAGGGGGTTAAGCCCTAATATGTTCCATGTTAAGGTTGTGATAACCATACTCTAAGGTAAGTCTAGCATTTCTTTATTAACATTCAACCCCTTAGCATCCCAGCCATTTCCCTGCCTGTTCAGTGTCCTCCCGTATTGACATCACGAGGATTATCTCCTCGTTTTCTCTACATTTCGACCCCACTTTTATGCAAAACTCCTATGAACCAATATATAAAATAAAACAAACCACTAGATGAAAACAAAAACCTGAAAGTTCTCTTTCGAGTACAACATTGTCAACAATACAATACCTCTCCACTGGCGTCTCGGTCTAGACCTGCTAAGGCATGCAATGTATAATTGCAATGAAAGAGGTAATTACAGTATTTTGAAGAGACATGCAAATAAAAAAGAGGTTGAGTGAGGTACGCCTATATCAAATATATCTGTCGTCATTGGAACCCCATGACAGTGCGGTCCCAACCGTTGATTAATCCACCGTTGCAGATAGCATCTCCATACCCCTCCCCATCTGGAGAGTTTCTTGTCAGTCTCGAAGCCCCACATATGGGTGCACGAGTAGGATCCTTCAATGTTTTCTCTGCGCCTTCTGACAGACTTGGGTCTGCCACTGTCTTATGGTATTTGATACATGTGGGGAACTTGATGATCCTCTATCTCCTTTCTCCGTCGACTGCTCTGAGGTAGATCAGAGGCCTTCTGCATGTGAGGCCTTGCTGTTAATTATATGGGTGCTGTGCTCTCTATGGCCTTTTAGGGCTGCTGCCCCCTGTATATAGTGCTTGTCAGGCCGCTAATATTGTCCAGTCTCACCACACCGCCATTGTGAGGTCAGGCAGCCGGTGGTCACAGACAAGGCCTTTCTCCCCACGGGGGCAACAGTCTCACACTGTCCCAATTAAAGATCTGCCCTCACCGGCTTTCAAGTGCGACAGGTTGTGCAGTCCAGGTAGGCCCTACCTCAAGTCCTGTGGGTCTCAGTCTCACCGCTTCAACACAGCCCGGGGTTAGGGAACTGGCACTTTGCTCACCGGCCACTCAGGCACGTGGAAAAGGCCCTGGCGGAGACCACTGCACTCTGTCCACACCACCCATTGCCTGAGGTGTCCTCCGTGTATCACTGGATCTCTGCCCTGTAACCGTTGGGCACAGGCACCAGTTAGGCTCTGGGATTGGGCCACCGATTGCAGTCACTGCTCTTGCCTACCCTCTCCGCTCTAAGGATAAAGCCAGCGGCCCAGTCCTGTATTCCACTAGGCCTCACCTCCTCCACAATCCACCCACACTGGTGGGGTTAGGGGCTACTTTACTTCTTATATTAGGCACCTCACTCATTCATTATTCATTATATAGCATTTTCAGCCGCAGGCATTATTGTTTTTTGCAGATTTCCGGCTGTTTTGAAATGATTGCCTCGGAGCCCTCATGGATCATGTCCACTCGGCCATCTTCATGCCCCCAACTTCTCTGATTCTTTATATTCAAATGAAAAATAAAGTCTTTGAATTCCAGAACATTGAATGGTAGGCTATTGTCAGATTTTAGAATGGATGGAACACCCCAGCTTGAAAATATACCTTCTAGTCTTTCAATTACTCAATCATGAGTGATTGATGAGAGGTCTTTCACCAGAGGAAACTGGGAGTGAACATCTACAAATGCTATGAGGAAATGGCCAGTTTCAGGGGGTCCAAAGAAGTCAATTGCAATTTTCTTCCAGGCGTGGCTTGGACGTTCTGACATGTTCCAAGGACAATCTGTTGTCTTAGGATATGAACAATTAAACAGCTTGTGGCAACAAGTCCATGATGTCCCTGATATACTACTTCAATAACTTGCAGGAAAGACAATCCCTTCTTGTGTAACTGACAGTTCATCACTCACATTCTTGAATTATATTCACTGGCTTATCAAGAGGTCAAGCATGTGTTCTCATGGAATGACGCATAATAATGTATTTGAGAATGAGCATATTCTTATCTGCATTGGTAGAAGCACTTATTTGCTCCACGGACACAGCTGCAGGAGTGCTGGATCTCACAATGATGTTAAATTAGGCCTCTGCCATTTTAGAAGGGGCTCCCTGGCACTTCAAGGGCACTCGAGAGAAGTAGTTGAAAGGGTTATGATCTTTTTCTCGGCCAGTGCACAATGGTGTAGTCATACTCTTGAAGTCTCAGCCTCTACCTCTCAATGCATGGGGGCGTATTGACTTTGGATTACCAAAGATAGTAAGCAATGGTGATCAGTAACAAGCTTGTAATGTTTCCATACAGAAACACATGAAAACGTTCATAAGCCCACACAACAGCTAGGCTTTGTTTCTCAGGTTGCGAGCAAGCTCGTTCTCTCTGTGACAAACTTTGGCTGGCATAAGACCCAATACGTCTTCGCACGTATGCATGTCCACTATGTTGGGTAATATTCATGCCCAAACCCACTGGGCTGGCATCCACAAAATTCTCTGTATGCAATTTTGGGTCTAAGTAACCACTGAAATTAAGCATTCTGTTTAGTTAATGCTCTCAATGGGACACTCACAGTGGCAAAGTTACGGATGTACCTGGAACAGTAGCTGGCTATTACAAGAAAGAGTCGCAGCATGGTGACATCGTGGGGAGGGGAGAATTTGTTTTTTTTATGAACTTTGCATTTTCCAGCATTCAACGTAAGACCTGCATCAGTACGTGGACAGCACACTTGTGTACGGTCATGTTCCTTTAGTGTGGCACCAAATACTAGTATATTATCACTGTAATTGAAAGCATGCATGACAGGCTGTTTAATGTGACAAATGACATCTTGAGAAAGTTCGGCAGCTAAAGACACTCAGAAAATCAATCTTTTGTATGTGAACAAACCACCATGAGTTGAAAAGATAGTAATGTACCTGCAATTTTTTCCCAATTGGAGCTGATGATATCCTTTGTCCACATCAAGGCTCAAAAAGACTTTGGCACCATTCAACTGGGTAATCATATAATTATTGTGTGGACCTAGGTGTCATTTTCTTTCAATTTTTTAGTTTGATTGTTGCATGTCAACACAGACTTGCACAGACCCTCCACTGTCCTTTTTAAGCACCACCACTGTCGGCGACACCCATGGCATTGGACCAGTTGAGAGTTCAATGATATCCTGTTTTAGCAATGTCTCAATTTCTTTTTCAACAGCCTTTTGTAGATGAAATGCAATTCGATGATGTTGTTGAGCAACTGGAAAAATGTCCATACTAACGTGGAACGGCACTTTCATTTTCTTAAAATTTCCTAACTCATTAAACAATGACGGAAACTGATTCAGTACATCGTGTTGACCATTGACATTGTAATTTACACAAATTAGTCCCGCGTCGGCAGAAGGGTGTTTGCACAAAATATTGCATACAAAATATTGAGATGCAGAAATATCAAGTTTTTAATAATATTGTGATGCACAAATATTGTAATGCAGGAATATCGTTGCCAAAAAAATCTATTTTCTAAGGTAAGTAATATTAATGTCAAAAATATCTATGTTGTTAATATCTTTTTTTAAAATATCTATGTGATTAATATGGATGTTAAAAATATCTATGTTATTAATATCGTTTACAAAAATATAATTGTTAATAATACTTTTTTCCTTATTTTTATTGTTATAGTATATGTTTTAATTATATATGTTATAAATTGTTTGTATAAATATTGCTAATGTTTTTTAATATAGTTCATACATTTTTAGTTGTTGTTTAATTCATTGCCTGTTGGAATTTTTTGTGTTGTAGGGGGTTGTGGGTTTTATAGGGGCATAGGATGGGAAATAATTTAATTATAATTAATTAATATATTTTTTAATTATTATTCATAATTTCATTGATAATTAATTATCTAAATTGTGTAATTTATTTTTATGTCAAGTTTTATGTGTGGGTTGCGGGGTTTGTAGGGGTGCAGGATAGGGTGTAATAACTAATAATAATAAATAATGACGTTTTTAAGTTTATTAATTATTTAATTATTTATGTAAATTGTGTACTTACTTTATTTTTAAGTTATGTTTTAGGCATGACTTGTGGGGTTTGAGGGTTACAGGGTGAGAAGGAAATTATTTTAATTAGTTAATAATTAATTAATAATTATTCATTATTTGAGTGATAGTTAATTATGTAAAGTATTAATTTTTTTCAAGGTACGTTTTAGGTGTGGGCTATGGTGTTGATATGGGTACAGGGTGGGAAGTAAATTAATTATATTGAATTACTAATTAATTAAAATTATTATTAATTATTTAATTGTTAATTCATTATGTAAATTGAGTAATTAATATATGTCAGGTGTCAGGTAAAGGTAGTTGTGTTTTTAGGGGGACAGGGTCGAAAGTTAATTAAGAAATAATGTATTGATAATTCTTCATTATTAATTATGTAATTGATAATTATGCTAATTGTGAACTTATCCTATTTTTAAGTTATATTCATTTAAAAAAATAACATTTTGTTTATTTAATATGTTAATTGTTTTATAATTTGTTTATTTCTATTACATTTTAATTGTTGGATGTTATGGTTGTGGAAATACGGTGTTTTAAAAAATTCTATTAACAATGTCTGTGTTAATTGATAATTAATAAAAATTGTAAGATTTATGTTATTTTTTTACATTTTTGCTAAAATTAAGACCTTTCATTTTTGTATTTAGAATTTAGAATTTTAGATTTTTTGGTATTTAATTGAGTTGTTAAAATATGTTATTTGTTTGAAGTGAAGTGCTCCCTCCCTACTGTTGCACCAACTGGAGTGGGACTAGTAAATTTCACCCCTCCTGAATCAAAAGCTTTCCCCACTGTTGCACTGACTGTAGCAGGAATATTAAATGTTACCCTTCCAACACTTTCCCTACTGTTGCACAGAATGGAGTGGGAATAGTAGATTTAACTCCACCTGAGTCTAATGCTTTTCCTACTGTTGCACTCAGTGGTGTGGGAATAGTTAATTTAACCTTACCTGAATTCAGCGTATTCCCTACTATTGCATCTATTTGAGTGGGAATAGCACATTTAACCCCTCCTTAGTCTAATGCTTTCCATACTGTTGCACCTACTGGAGTAGTAATAGTAGATTTCACCCTGCCTGAGTCCAACACATTCCCTACTATAGCACTCACTGGAGTGGGAATAATACATTTTACCCCTCCTGAGTCCTACACTTTCACTACTGTTGCTCACACTGAAGTGGAAATAGTAAATGTTACCTCTTCGGTGTCCAACACTTTCTCTACTGTTCCACTGCGGGGAGTGGGAATAGTAAATGTTACCCCTCCTGAGTCCAACGCTTTCCATACTGTTGCACACACTGGAGTGGGAATAATAAATGTTACCCTTTCTGAGTCCTATGCTTTCTCTACTGCTCCCCACACTGCAGTGAGAATAGTAAATGTTACCCTTCGGTGTCCAACACTTTCCCTACTGTTGCACTGAAGGGAGTGGGAAAGGAACATGTTACCCTCCCTGAATCCAACACTTCCCCTACTATTGCCCAGATCGTCATGGGAATAGTAAATTTGACCCCTCCTGAGTCCTACACTTTCCTTACTGTTGCACACAATGGGGTAGAAAAAGTATATTTTACCCCTCCTGAGTCCCACGCGTTCCATACTGTTGCACACACTGGAGTGGGAATAGTATATTTTACCCCTTCAGTGTCCAACGCATTCCCCAAGTTTAATATACTGGAGTGGGAAAATTATATTTATTATTCTTGGAGTTTAATAGTTTTGTTCTATTGTTTAAATATTTCCTATTGTGTTTATGTATTTAATTTTATATTTATATATATATATATATATATATAAAGTTCAAAAGAACAAGAAAAACGCACTCTCGGAGGTTGCTCGTATTTTTACTAAGCCATCGTTATGCGTTTCGACACAGCAGTGTCTTGGTCACACGATATCCACAATGTTTTCAAACAACCATATATGCACCTAAACATAGAAGAAGTACTACAATTTTCCTGAATCTACAATATTGCAAATGGTCGCCATTTTGGAACGGGTTACAAACTAGATCTCATACTTAGGTTCATGCGTGTTCTCTAGTCGATAAAGCAGAAATCGTTTTACAAAACAAAATGCATCAAAGTACTTGTACAGTTCATACATATTAGCATACTTCATAAACATTGGTTTAACCCCGTGGTCCAAGTTTCTCGTATTACGAGATAATTGAATTTGCAAATCTTTATCGATTGTAACAGTCACGATAACAAACCAGGGCTTCAGCAGCCATGTGCCCCGGTTTAAATCAACATGCCAGGCGGACTAGTGCCGTGATCCGGATCTACGTACTGGTAAGTGAAGGTAGGTGTCTTATGAGCATGCTACGAGCCTCTGGAATTATCCAGGCTCCGTGTCTTAATGGTGATTAATGAGGACTAGTGCCTCTATTTTACATTTGCTCATGTAGACTCACGAAATGACTCCATACCAGATATATCAACAGCCTGATAGCAAAATCGTAGTGGGAGACAGTAGTACTTCTAACTGAGAGCCATTTAGTGCTGCAGCCGAAGGAATTGGCAGTGCAGGCAGTCCATTGAGCCTAAAATAAATGTGAAAAGATCTGTGCAACTAAAGATAAAGAACAGTGAATGACATAAGTGCAGTCCTTATCTTATTGGGCGTGTTGTGACATCCTCATGAAGAAAAGGGTAGGGAACCGGTGCCGTATCCGTGAGACGTGAATGGTCCCTTCCTTTCCTCCTGGATAATAGAAAAAACATGATAAAATTACAAATAGCCCAAGAAGAATATTATTAGCTCAAAATTACATTTCTACATTTTTTTCAAAATTTACATTTTACTCTAAACAACCTGAGAAATGCTATGGTTGCCATGCAATAACATGAAGAGTCACCGTAAATGGCAACAAAGAAGAGGCAATAGAGGGCATGAAAAGATAGGTACACAACTTCAGTCATCATGTAAATACGTTGCCAGTTCCTCATCAAGATTGTGCCCCCCCGGAAACCTGGTTTCCAATTCCATAATCCATTTCGATTCTCTCTTCCTGAGGGCTAGCTCCCTGTTTCCCCCTCTTTTTGATGTATTGACCTGTTCTATGGCAAAATACTTGAGAAGAGACTGGTTGGACTGATGTCTGTCTTGGAAATGTCGTGCAATCGGATAGTTGCGATCCAAGTTGGAAATGGCTCTTAGATGTTCTAGTATCCGCTTCTTAACCATGCATGTTGTACTCCCGACATACCGGAGTTTGCACGGACATTCCAGGATATATACAACAAAGTTGGTGCTACAAGTGAGGAACTGTGCTATGGTTTTACTTTGACCTGATCCTGTAACCTCAAATTCTTTCATCATGTGGCTGAATTTGCATGCCTTGCAATGGCCACATGGATAGAAACCCTTGAGATTGAATGGGTTTCTATTGGGGTTTTCCGTAATGTCTCCCCTGACCAACATATCCTTCAAGTTTCTCCCTCTCCTGTATGTAATAAGGGGTCTGTCACTGATGTTGCTGCCAATTATGGAATCTGATTTCAAGATTCTCCAATTATTGGCTAGAATTTTTTGGACATATTTAGATTCCTGATTAAATGTGGTTATAATCCTTACAGGTGTTTCTTCTTGGTCATCTATGGCAGAGTACTCAAGGGCTTGAGATCTACTGATGTGCCTAATCTTGTCCTTGGCCTTGGTAAGCACCCATTCAGGGTAGCCCCGTTCTCTGAATCTACATAGCATGATGTTTTGTTCCTGCTGAAAATCCTCATCAGTGCTACAATTTCTCCGTGCCCTGGATAGCTCACCAAATGGAATACTCCATTTCAGTGACTCCGGATGTGCACTGTGGGCATGTAGTAGGCTATTCCCGGAAGTTTCCTTCCGGTGTAGGCTTGATACCATACTGCCATTCTGGATTGTGATGAGAGTATCTAGGAATTCAATTCTGTTATCGCTTATACTTGAAGTAAGCTGTATATTGTAGTTATTGTTATTCAACTTTTTTATGAATTCCCTAGCTTCTTCTTCACTGCCCTTCCAAATGACGAAGAGGTCATCAATATACCTCAACCATGCTGCCACCTTCCTGAAGTCAGAGTCCATATTGCTGTCCTTGCGGAGCTCCTCCTCCCATTTGCCCAGGAAGAGGTTCGCAAAACTAGGTGCGAAGCACGTTCCCATAGCCGTGCCTCGCACCTGTTTATACAATTCACCATTGAACAGAAAGATGTTATTTACAAGGCATAGCTTCATCATGTCGACTAGCATGTTGGTATGCTCAAGGTAGCAGATGTTCCTTGCCTTAAGAAAGTGTAGACAAGCCTCAATGCCCTGGGTGTGGTCAATGATGGTATACAGGGAACTCACATCCAGGGCAATGAGTAAGTATCCCTCCACCCATGTGATGTCTGCGATTTTATTCAAAAAATCCTTGGTATCCCTGAGATAGGATGGTAATTGGATGACATATTCCCTCAGAAAAAAGTCAACGTACTTGGATACATTCTCGTTGACATTCCCCAAAGACGACACTATGGGTTTCCCTGGTGGCACCTCGGGGTTTTTGTGTACTTTCGGAAGAAGGTACAGGATGGGTAGTTTGGGAAAATCTTTTTTGAGAAAACAGTATTCCTGCCACGAGATGAGCCCTTCTTTTTGCCAATTCATAAATTTCTCCCATGTTGTTGTTATGCTACAGTTATAGACATCAGAAGTACATTTGCAATAAAAATTTACATCAGATAATTGCTTCAGTGCTTCCTCGATGTACATGCATTTATCCCATAGGACGATGTTGCCTCCTTTATCAGAAGGTCTGATTACCAATCTGTTGTCTTGTGCTAGTGAGAGGATAAAGGTTCTTTGTTGTTTGGATAGGTTGGAATCTATGTGGCCAAGTGTAGCTATCTTGTGTTTATGTGTAATCATTTCCTTAGTGACCACATCATAAAAGGTGTCTATAGAGTCATGTGGCAAAGTTGGAAAAAAGGTTGACTTGGGTTTGAATGTGGTACACGCAGCTCTGTGAGTGTTGATGCTATCCTGATCGTCCACTGTTGGAGAGTCCCCAGTGTCCGATGTCGGGTCCGCCAGTACATACATGGTTTCAAGGACATCAGCATCGCCCACATTGAGATTTGGTTGGGACCAACTGATAGCTTGCCCCATGGTATTTTCGGGTGGTCTAGTGTTCCTCAAGATATGCCATTTTTTTAACTTAAGTTTCCTTATGAATTTAAAAATATCCACCCTGGTGTTAGCATAATTGTATAGTTCGGTGGGGCAAAAAGTCAGGCCTAGGCACAGTGTAGTTTTTTCTATGGGTGTTAAAAATCTTGAGGATAGATTAATAATAGTTTTATTTACCATTTCATCATCCATGGTTAATAAGCTTTCTTCTGGCCTCCTCTTGCGGTTCCCACGAATGCCTTGCTTGTTTCTCCTTTGTTTGAGCTTGAGTCTCCTCTGTTTAGACCGCCTCTGCCTCTTCCTCTTCCTCGTCCTTGTCCCCGGCCACGGCCACGTCCTCTCTGCGGTGTGGTTGATTGAATATCTTCCTTTTGTCGTCTTGTCCTCATGACCCGGAATTCGTCTAAAAAAGACACTGGTTTGCTTGTTATTTCCACTTCAGAGGAAGTGCTTGCTGTCGTGTCTGATAGATTCCCGTCGGACTCATCTGTTATTAATATTTCAGTTGCTGTTTGTAAAGTTGAGGATACATTTCCTTGACTGTCTTGTTGCTTATAGAGATGGTCATATTTTTGGCTGTAAGTTAATATGCGTCCACTCTCATAGTCAACACAATCCCTGTGTAGTTTCCTCTGTTTCCGTAACTTAATGTCCTCTTCATATCTTTTCAACCTATTTGCCAGATCATTTTTGAATTTTTTGATGTCTTCCTGATCAGTATTCTTCTGGAAGTCTTCATCAATTGATTCCAATTCCCTGATTATTTCTTCTCTGTCCTCCCATGCGTATTTTATGAGAATCTGAAGCATATTCTTGGAGCTTAGGGCTGAGTTGCCTGCCCATTCCTCGAGCATACGTGGATTCCGTGCTTCGTGCGATGGCGTGATATATATACGTAATCCACGTGGTATCATTTCCTTATCGACATAGTCTTGGAGGGAGACTGCCTCCCACCATTTAGATGCTTCCTGTTTCTTTAATTTCTCATATCTGCGCATTTTGGTATTGAGCGTATTGAGCTCTGGTTTATTGGTTACGTCCTGTGCATGACTCCCTTTGCCTGGAGCTCTTGCAAACAGTGCTTGTGCTTCTTTGCGCCTTTCGCTGTCATTCTCCATGTTGCTCTGCCAATTCCCTCAAAAAGCAGCACACACTGTGCGTTGAATCGTTGTGCGTGTTTTGAAAACAAATGGAAAACAGTACAAAGTTCTTGTTTGTTTCCCATCTACGTTAGTTCAAATACCGAAAAAACCTCCCCGCCTAAACGTAGGCAGTTCCTGATGCCTCCGAATCTGTAAGTGTTGGAATTCAGTTGGGAGTCGGGTCCTATTCCAATGTTGCTCTATTTCTTCGCCCCGTTGCGTGTATATAGCCCTATGAACCTAGAGGCAAGTACCGGACCCCCTCGCGTCCGCGCTGAGAGGGTAACCACTCGCGCACGAAGTGCCCGCCTGCCACCCTCCCAGGTAGCGCACACCGGGACCCGGCTTACCTCCAATAAGTACAGGCTCACGTTCTCCTCCCGATTCCTTTTTCGAGTGCACTCAGTGCTTCAAAAGGCCGGCATGTCACCCCCCCGTATGCAATCAAATAGCGTCAGGTCCTTCCGGGATGAAAACCCTTGTCAGGTGGTGCGTTGTCCGGCGAACCCACGGCCGGATAATCCAACAAAGTTCAAAAGAACAAGAAAAACGCACTCTCAGAGGTTGCTCGTATTTTTACTAAGCCATCGTTACGCGTTTCGACACAGCAGTGTCTTGGTCACACGATATCCACAATGTTTTCAAACAACCATATATGCACCTAAACATAGAAGAAGTACTACCATTTTCCTGAATCTACAATATTGCAAATGGTCGCCATTTTGGAACAGGTTACAAACTAGATCTCATACTTAGGTTCATGCGTGTTCTCTAGTCGATAAAGCAGAAATCGTTTTACAAAACAAAATGCATCAAAGTACTTGTACAGTTCATACATATTAGCATACTTCATAAACATTGCTTCAGCAGCCATGTGCCCCGGTTTAAATCAACATGCCAGGCGGACTAGTGCCGTGATCCGGATCTACGTACTGGTAAGTGAAGGTAGGTGTCTTATGAGCATGCTACGAGCCTCTGGAATTATCCAGAAATTATCCAGGCTCCGTGTCTTAATGGTGATTAGGACACGGAGCCTGGATAATTCCAGAGGCTCGTAGCATGCTCATAAGACACCTACCTTCACTTACCAGTACGTAGATCCGGATCACGGCACTAGTCCGCCTGGCATGTTGATTTAAACCGGGGCACATGGCTGCTGAAGCAATGTTTATGAAGTATGCTAATATGTATGAACTGTACAAGTACTTTGATGCATTTTGTTTTGTAAAACGATTTCTGCTTTATCGACTAGAGAACACGCATGAACCTAAGTATGAGATCTAGTTTGTGACCCGTTCCAAAATGGCGACCATTTGCAATATTGTAGATTCAGGAAAATGGTAGTACTTCTTCTATGTTTAGGTGCATATATGGTTGTTTGAAAACATTGTGGATATCGTGTGACCAAGACACTGCTGTGTCGAAACGCGTAACGATGGCTTAGTAAAAATACGAGCAACCTCCGAGAGTGCGTTTTTCTTGTTCTTTTGAACTTTGTTGGATTATCCGGCCGTGGGTTCGCCGGACAACGCACCACCTGACAAGGGTTTTCATCCCGGAAGGACCTGACGCTATTTGATTGCATACGGAGGGATGACATGCCGGCCTTTTGAAGCACTGAGTGCACTCGAAAAAGGAATCGGGAGGAGAACGTGAGCCTGTACTTATTGGAGGTAAGCCGGGTCCCGGTGTGCGCTGCCTGGGAGGGTGGCAGGCGGGCACTTCGTGCGCGAGTGGTTACCCTCTCAGCGCGGACGCGAGGGGGTCCGGTACTTGCCTCTAGGTTCATAGGGCTATATACACGCAACGGGGCGAAGAAATAGAGCAACATTGGAATAGGACCCGACTCCCAACTGAATTCCAACACTTACAGATTCGGAGGCATCACGAACTGCCTACGTTTAGGCGGGGAGGTTTTTTCTGTATTTGAACTAACGTAGATGGGAAACAAACAAGAACTTTGAACTGTTTTCCATTTGTTTTCAAAACACGCACAACGATTCAACGCACAGTGTGTGCTGCTTTTTGAGGGAATTGGCAGAGCAACATGGAGAATGACAGCGAAAGGCGCAAAGAAGCACAAGCACCGTTTGCAAGAGCTCCAGGCAAAGGGAGTCATGCACAGGACGTAACCAATAAACCAGAGCTCAATACGCTCAATACCAAAATGCGCAGATATGAGAAATTAAAGAAACAGGAAGCATCTAAATGGTGGGAGGCAGTCTCCCTCCAAGACTATGTCGATAAGGAAATTATACCACGTGGATTACGTATATATATCACGCCATCGCACGAAGCACGGAATCCACGTATGCTCGAGGAATGGGCAGGCAACTCAGCCCTAAGCTCCAAGAATATGCTTCAGATTCTCATAAAATACGCATGGGAGGACAGAGAAGAAATAATCAAGGAATTGGAATCAATTGATGAAGACTTCCAGAAGAATACTGATCAGGAAGACATCAAAAAATTCAAAAATGATCTGGCAAATAGCTTGAAAAGATATGAAGAGGACATTAAGTTACGGAAACAGAGGAAACTACACAGGGATTGTGTTGACTATGAGAGTGGACGCATATTAACTTACAGCCAAAAATATGACCATCTCTATAAGCAACAAGACAGTCAAGGAAATGTATCCTCAACTTTACAAACAGCAACTGAAATATTAATAACAGATGAGTCCAACAGGAATCTATCAGACACGACAGCAAGCACTTCCTCTGAAGTGGAAATAACAAGCAAACCAGCGTCTTTTTTAGACGAATTCCGGGTCATGAGGACAAGACGACAAAAGGAAGATATTCAATCAACCACACCGAAGAGAGGACGTGGCCGTGGCCGGGGACAAGGACGAGGAAGAGGAAGAGGCAGAGGCGGTCTAAACAGAGGAGACTCAAGCTCAAACAAAGGAGAAACAAGCAAGGCATTCGTGGGAACCGCAAGAGGAGGCCAGAAGAAAGCTTATTAACCATGGATGATGAAATGGTAAATAAAACTATTATTAATCTATCCTCAAGATTTTTAACACCCATAGAAAAAACTACACTGTGCCTAGGCCTGACTTTTTGCCCCACGAACTATACAATTATGCTAACACCAGGGTGGATATTTTTAAATTCATAAGGAAACTTAAGTTAAAAAAATGGCATATCTTGAGGAACACTAGACCACCCGAAAATACCATGGGGCAAGCTATCAGTTGGTCCCAACCAAATCTCAATGTGGGCGATGCTGATGTCCTTGAAACCATGTATGTACTGGCGGACCCGACATCGGACACTGGGGACTCTCCAACAGTGGACGATCAGGATAGCATCAACACTCACAGAGCTGCGTGTACCACATTCAAACCCAAGTCAACCTTTTTTCCAACTTTGCCACATGACTCTATAGACACCTTTTATGATGTGGTCACTAAGGAAATGATTACACATAAACACAAGATAGCTACACTTGGCCACATAGATTCCAACCTATCCAAACAACAAAGAACCTTTATCCTCTCACTAGCACAAGACAACAGATTGGTAATCAGACCTTCTGATAAAGGAGGCAACATCGTCCTATGGGATAAATGCATGTACATCGAGGAAGCACTGAAGCAATTATCTGATGTAAATTTTTATTGCAAATGTACTTCTGATGTCTATAACTGTAGCATAACAACATGGGAGAAATTAATGAATTGGCAAAAAGAAGGGCTCATCTCGTGGCAGGAATACTGTTTTCTCAAAAAAGATTTTCCCAAACTACCCATCCTGTACCTTCTTCCGAAAGTACACAAAATCCCCGAGGTGCCACCAGGGAGACCCATAGTGTCGTCTTTGGGGAATGTCAACGAGAATGTATCCAAGCACGTTGACTTTTTTCTGAGGGAATATGTCATCCAATTACCATCCTATCTCAGGGATACCAAGGATTTTTTGAATAAAATCGCAGACATCACATGGGTGGAGGGATACTTACTCATTGCCCTGGATGTGAGTTCCCTGTATACCATCATTGACCACACCCAGGGCATTGAGGCTTGTCTACACTTTCTTAAGGCAAGGAACATCTGCTACCTTGAGCATACCAACATGCTAGTCGACATGATGAAGCTATGCCTTGTAAATAACATCTTTCTGTTCAATGGTGAATTGTATAAACAGGTGCGAGGCACGGCTATGGGAACGTGCTTCGCACCTAGTTTTGCGAACCTTTTCCTGGGCAAATGGGAGAAGGAGCTCCGCAAGGACAGCAATATGGACTCTGACTTCAGGAAGGTGGCAGCATGGTTGAGGTATATTGATGACCTCTTCGTCATTTGGAAGGGCAGTGAAGAAGAAGCTAGGGAATTCATAAATAAGTTGAATAACAATAACTACAATATACAGCTTACTTCAAGTATAAGCGATAACAGAATTGAATTCCTAGATACTCTCATCACAATCCAGAATGGCAGTATGGTATCAAGCCTACACCGGAAGGAAACTTCCGGGAATAGCCTACTACATGCCCACAGTGCACATCCGGAGTCACTGAAATGGAGTATTCCATTTGGTGAGCTACTCAGGGCACGGAGAAATTGTAGCACTGATGAGGATTTTCAGCAGGAACAAAACATCATGCTATGTAGATTCAGAGAACGGGGCTACCCTGAATGGGTGCTTACCAAGATTAGGCACATCAGTAGATCTCAAGCCCTTGAGTACTCTGCCATAGATGACCAAGAAGAAACACCTGTAAGGATTATAACCACATTTAATCAGGAATCTAAATATGTCCAAAAAATTCTAGCCAATAATTGGAGAATCTTGAAATCAGATTCCATAATTGGCAGCAACATCAGTGACAGACCCCTTATTACATACAGGAGAGGGAGAAACTTGAAGGATATGTTGGTCAGGGGAGACATTACGGAAAACCCCAATAGAAACCCATTCAATCTCAAGGGTTTCTATCCATGTGGCCATTGCAAGGCATGCAAATTCCGCCACATGATGAAAGAATTTGAGGTTACAGGATCAGGTCAAAGTAAAACCATAGCACAGTTCCTCACTTGTAGCACCAACTTTGTTGTATATATCCTGGAATGTCCGTGCAAACTCCGGTATGTCGGGAGTACAACATGCATGGTTAAGAAGCGGATACTAGAACATCTAAGAGCCATTTCCAACTTGGATCGCAACTATCCGATTGCACGACATTTCCAAGACAGACATCAGTCCAACCAGTCTCTTCTCAAGTATTTTGCCATAGAACAGGTCAATACATCAAAAAGAGGGGGAAACAGGGAGCTAGCCCTCAGGAAGAGAGAATCGAAATGGATTATGGAATTGGAAACCAGGTTTCCGGGGGGGCACAATCTTGATGAGGAACTGGCAACGCATTTACATGATGACTGAAGTTGTGTACCTATCTTTTCATGCCCTCTATTGCCTCTTCTTTGTTGCCATTTACGGTGACTCTTCATGTTATTACATGGCAACCATAGCATTTCTCAGGTTGTTTAGAGTAAAATGTAAATTTTGAAAAAAATGTAGAAATGTAATTTTGAGCTAATAATATTCTTCTTGGGCTATTTGTAATTTTATCATGTTTTTTCTATTCACCAGGAGGAAAGGAAGGGACCATTCACGTCTCACGGATACGGCAACGGTTCCCTACCCTTTTCTTCATGAGGATGTCACAACACGCCCAATAAGATAAGGACTGCACTTATGTCATTCACTGTTCTTTATCTTTAGTTGCACAGATCTTTTCACATTTATTTTAGGCTCAATGGACTGCCTGCACTGCCAATTCCTTCGGCTGCAGCACTAAATGGCTCTCAGTTAGAAGTACTACTGTCTCCCACTACGATTTTGCTATCAGGCTGTTGATATATCTGGTATGGAGTCATTTCGTGAGTCTACATGAGCAAATGTAAAATGGAGGCACTAGTCCTCATTAATCACCATTAAGACACGGAGCCTGGATAATTCCAGAGGCTCGTAGCATGCTCATAAGACACCTACCTTCACTTACCAGTACGTAGATCCGGATCACGGCACTAGTCCGCCTGGCATGTTGATTTAAACCGGGGCACATGGCTGCTGAAGCCCTGGTTTGTTATCGTGACTGTTACAATCGATAAAGATTTGCAAATTCAATTATCTCGTAATACGAGAAACTTGGACCACGGGGTTAAACCAATGTTTATGAAGTATGCTAATATGTATGAACTGTACAAGTACTTTGATGCATTTTGTTTTGTAAAACGATTTCTGCTTTATCGACTAGAGAACACGCATGAACCTAAGTATGAGATCTAGTTTGTAACCCGTTCCAAAATGGCGACCATTTGCAATATTGTAGATTCAGGAAAATGGTAGTACTTCTTCTATGTTTAGGTGCATATATGGTTGTTTGAAAACATTGTGGATATCGTGTGACCAAGACACTGCTGTGTCGAAACGCGTAACGATGGCTTAGTAAAAATATGAGCAACCTCCGAGAGTGCGTTTTTCTTGTTCTTTTGAACTTTGTTGGATTATCCGGCCGTGGGTTCGCCGGACAACGCACCACCTGACAAGGGTTTTCATCCCGGAAGGACCTGACGCTATTTGGATGATATATATATATATATATATCAATTTGTCAAGAAAAACGCACTCTCGGAGGTCAATTGTTATTTAATAAACACTCGCTACGCGTTTCGACACAGAAGTGTCTTGCTCACACGATGTATGCATTATTTCAAAATGTGCATTTATACAAATAAACATAAAAGAAGTACTTTCGTATTTCCTAGTCCACAATGTCAATGTAGCAGCCATTTTGGAACAGGTTACAGACTCATGCTCGGGAATCAGTTGATACATGATACTTTGATAATCAATATACAACTAAGTGTTAGACATGCAAAATAATTGCAAGTACTTATTGTAGAAATGTGAAAAGCAGACAATACGAGTTACTCTCACTCGATATGACACCCGGTATCTTGCATGCAATTGCCTTTGAATTCGCAAAACTTTATAGATTGCTGACCAGGACACAAAGAAGGTTTCCTTTCCTCCTACATGGCTATACACAATGCAAGCGGACTAGTGCCGCATGCGGGTCTATTTGCTGTGCCGCTATTTAAGGGTGAATACCAGGTGTACACGCAAATTCAACATTGTTTCGAGCCTGTAAGCATGACCCACCGCAGAGCCTGACTAGAGTCCAAAAGGCTAAAAGGACTATGAACGTCAGGTTAGATTCGTACCAGGACTAGTGCCCCTATATCTCCTCACCGACATGAAGATGATCAGGAAATAACTCTGCCTAATTCACTCAAAATGCCAAGTTGCAAAGTAAAGCTAATAGCAGTTGGTACTTCTTAATTAAAACTACAACGTGCTACCCTAAAGAAAGAATTGGCAATACAGTCAAACTATGTTAAAGAAAATTGGCAATACAGTGAATCCATATTAGAAAAAAAAAGGGAGTGAACAAAAGGTGTGCAGTTCTTATCTCATTGAGCGTGTAGTGGCATCCCGTTGAAGAAAAGGGTAGGGAACCTGTGCCGTGTCTTGAAAAGTGAATGGTCCCTTCCTTTCCTCCTGGATAATAAGAAAAACAAGTTGAAATTAAAAACAGCTCAAAAATGATCATCCTTACAACATCAGATTATCTTAATTACCATAAAACAGCATGAAGCATGAACAGGAATTGAAATTCCCCCATTATAGTTAGTTCAGATAACTATAACTTGCGTGCCCGCAATGCACTGCTGATAACGTCACATATTACATCACTCATGACATGGTCAGTGACATCACTCATGACATCACTCATGACATCTCAAATGACATCACTGATGACATCATCCAGTGAATGTGTGTTTTTCTGAAAATTAAATATGTTTTATATATGTATATCTCAAGGTCGATGGAAGAATAAATGGGTATGTAAGTGTCTAAATGGATGATTTGTTTTCGAAAAATTGATTGTATAACTGACTGATTAAGTGTATCTTAGTGAATACATGGCTTAGTGAGTAATGTTTAAATATGTAAATATCTGTATCAGTCTCT
Source organism: Triturus cristatus (assembly GCF_964204655.1). Classification (NCBI taxonomy): domain Eukaryota; kingdom Metazoa; phylum Chordata; class Amphibia; order Caudata; family Salamandridae; genus Triturus; species Triturus cristatus. The sequence continues at coordinate 1,007,970,014 of NC_140587.1, read as the reverse complement.
CACTTTGTGTATAAGTGGATGCATGGGTTGGTGAGTAGCTACATGAGTGTCTATATAGGTTATTAGTTGGTTTTTTGAGTGTCAGTATGAGTGTCTGAGTGTCTTTATGGTTCGGTGGGGGGTATTACATAGTGCATAGGTGCATGAATGAGTGACTCACTGTTTGTATGTGTTGAAGACAGCATGTGTGCAGGACTGTATGGGTGGATGAGTGTGTGCATTGGTGTGTTAGTGAGTGAATGACTGTCTCAATAGTGTCTTTATGAGTAACTGCATATGTTTTAAACTAGTATATGTGACTATTGGTGTATATAAGTGAGTATATGTGAGAGTGAGAGATTGGAAGAGTTCCTGTATGAATAAGTATGTGTTTCTATATGTGATTGTTTAAAAGACTAAGTAAGTGTAAGTTTCTGTAGAAGTAATTGTGGTGGTGTGTGTATAACTGTATATGCAAGTAAATGGATGTTTGATTCTTTATTAGCATGAGTGAATATGTGTGTGAGTAACTCTATGGATGAGTGGTGTTGTGTAACAGGATGTATAGGTGTATGAGTACATATGATGAGTGAGTACATGTATGAGTGACTGTATAGGACTGTTGGTGAATGAGTGGATGTGTATGTGGATCTTAGAATTACTGAATAGGTTGTTGTAACTGGTATTGGTATGTCCATTGTTTTGAAAATTTTAGTTTCAATTTTTGAATGTGTGTATCGAAGGTTATATTAGGGTGAGAGGAGATCTGCCACTCTATCACAAGGATGATGTCATCAGTGATGTCATTTGAGATGTCATCAGTGATGTCACTGACCATGTCATGAGCTATGTAAGATGTGACGTCATCAGCAGTGCATTGCGGGCGCGCGAGTTATAGTTAGCTGAACTAACTATAACGGGGGAATTTCAATGGTTTTGCACGAGTGAAAAGTCCAGCTGACTATAACGCCCCTGAAACCTATGGTTTTTTCAGTGAATTTCTAAGGTTTTTTTAATGCTAATTCCTAACTATAACGTGCCTGAAACCTATGGTTTTTTCAGTGAATTTCAAAGGTTTTTTAAATGCTAATTTCTAACTAAGCCTACAGATATAGGACATGTGAAGAAAGAAGAAAAAACGCACAGAAAGAAAAAAAAGAAATGCAGAAAGAAGCAACAGAAGTCCTCAAAGACGAAGAAAAGTGCAGGAAGAAGGATAACATGCAGAAAGAACAAACAGAGGAGCAGAAAGAAGCCTTGTTGCAAAATCATCCTGTACCCTCAACTCTTTCAGACGGATACTGGTGGTAACTGAGTCTGACTAACCAGTCCTAGAGCCAGTGCTATGTTAAAAGACACTCAGAATACAGTGAAAACACCTACATACACTAGGGAACACTATGCGTTGGGGTTCCCCTGTGATAAGCATGACCTCCGCTGTAAGCCCCTAGTATATAATACGGCAGGGGGATTAAAACTACCTCTTAAATCGCGCCACAGGGCGTGTTTGCACATGTCACCTCAGGCCCCGTCCCCTCCCTTCCCCACTGTGTGAACACGCCCTGTGGCCGTTTTAAATTGGGAGATTAAGTCCCCTTGAATCCTGAGGGTCCCTAGGGTCCAACTAGACCACTAGGTACCTCCAGTAAGGGCCACAGAGCTGCGTTGCAGAGAGGTGTAAAAAGTGGCACGGCCTGGACCACCTCTCTGCAACACAGCTCAGTGGCGCTTACTGGAAGCACCTGGTGGGCTAGCTAGCCCCCAGGGGCCCTCAGGATTGAAGGGGAATTATTTCCCCAACTTAAAATGCGCCATAGGGCGTGTTTGCACACGTCACCTCAGGCCCCGTCCCCTCCCTTTCCCACTGTGTAAACATGCCCTGTGGCCGTTTTAAGTTGGGAGATTAAGTCCCCTTGAATCCTGAGGGTCCCTAGGGGCAAAATAGCCCACTAGGTGCGTCCAGTAAGCGCCATTGCAGAGAGGTGCCAAAAGGGGCACGGCCTGCACAACCTCTCTGGAACGCAGAGCAGTGGCGCTTACTGGAAGCACCTGGTAGGCTAGTTGGCCCCCAGGGTCCCTCAGGATTGAAATGGAATTATTTCCCCAACTGAAAACGCGCCACAGGGCGTGTTTGCACACGTTACCTCAGGCCCCGTCCCCTCCCTTCACCACTGTGTAAACGCGCCCTGTGGCCATTCTAAGTTGAGAGATTAAGTCCCTTTGACTGCTAAGGGTCCCTAAGGTCGAACTAGCCCACTAGGTACCTCCAGTAAGCGCCACAGAGCTGCGCTGCAGAGAGGTGAAAAAAGGGGCGTGGCCTCAGAACACCTGTCTGCAATGCAGCTCCCTTGCGCATACTGGAGATACCTGTTGGGCTAGTTGTCCCTCAGGGACACTCAGTATTGAAGGGAAATTAATTCCCCAACTTACAACTGGCCAGGGGGCACGTTTGCAGAGTGCTGCAAGGAGGGGGTGTGGCCTCCGGCGCGATGCCAGTCTTTTATTTATTTATTTTTTTTAAGAAGGAGGGCTGTGTGGCCCCCCTTCTTTTTCTAATGCATTGGCCCTGGGGACCCCATCCCCCAGGGCCTGCCCCCTAATTTTTTGGGGGGGAAAAAAAATTTGGAAGGGGGCCACGTGGCCCCCCTCCCAAAGGGGACCCCAACCCCCAGGGCATGGCCTTTTTTTATTTTTAAATTCTTTAGGAGGGGGGCTGCATTGCCCCCCTCCTCAGGCCACTTATGGCCCCGGCTACCCCATCCCCCGGGGCCGGCCTTGTTTTTTACTATTTTAAAAAAATATATATTTATAGAAACACCTAGGACATGCTGGACAAACCGTATGTACCTATCACCATGACGATTTGCGTGATATTCATTAAAAGGCGACTATGCATGCAATGAATCCACGTGGAATGTATTTACACCGCTAGTGAAGCTCTGACGTGTCTGACGCCCTACCGTGCCTAATCCCGGCGCCCCCGCCGGTGGGTACTCTCCAAGTAGACACCCTTGTCGTTTATTTAAACAAACATGGGTAGCTATTGACGGGCACATTTAATACACACGCAGACCAAGCCATTCAAAACTATGCAAGAAACCCCCCTGACGGTTAATAAAACACACATCCACCGCCGGATGTGTAATACTTTTAATTTTACTCTCTGGAAAGGAGACAAACCTCACTTGAGAGTCACAGCACGCTCCTGGCTGAGCCTAATGCTGTGTTACACCCACCAGTGCCTGCCGAGTGCCACACACCTCTATGTTGTATTCCACCAGCTAGTGCGTATGCTGTGACACTCTCTAGCCCATGTGCACTGTAACACCACCCCGTGAATATGTCATGCCACACTTGCCTTCGCACGGGTTATATTGCCCCATCTAACGTGCCTTCCTCGATGCCTATGTTATAACGCACAGCGCTATGCCATACATATTACAATCTGGGATCCATATCTTTGTCACAGTGCATATGCAACGTTACACTCCCCAGACTAGTTAGGTTACACAACACTGCCCTGTGCATATTACACTCCAAGGCGCATATCGCATAGCATGCGCTAGTGCCTGTGCTATCTCGCGCTCTCCAATGAATCTATCATTGCGCACAATGTATTACATATTATATTTCACACCCCGGTTCATCTTATATCACACTTTTTGGTGCATAGTTTATACCATACACTATATCTAGTTTTCATTTTCAATCGTGCTCTTAGGACTATGTTCTATATAGACTACGTTCACCTACCCTTTTCATGGGCATTACATTTTACGATGGGGGGTGGAGGGTCAGGGGGTGGTTCTGCCAAGTGAGCCCGGAGTCACAGTAACAAACGTCCTCTTCTTCCTGAATAAAAGTGAGATTATGCTGCATACTTGTTCATATTTTAAGTAGTTCGCACAGACACACACAACAATAAAGTTCCTAATACCCACCTTCTCTGAGCAGTTAGCTTGCTGCCCCATCCACCTCCTCCCTATCCTCTGTTGTCTGAATCCATGGACTAGCCTCCTCCCTCCTGCCATGCATGGTCTGATGTGCTGCCACTGCCCTCCATTTAGCATGATGTACCAGTCCACTCCTCCTGCCCTCCATTGCCCAATTCTATGCCCCATCATTGACCTCCTGCTTGGCCTCTGTGCGTAGCTTGCTGCCCCTATTCTCCTTCCCCCTGCCCTCCGATGTCTTTGTGCATGCACCTGCTCCATCCTTTTTACCCACCATGTTCCATGGAACTGCCACTCCTATCTACTCTGAGTGTTCTGTTGAGCTGCGACTCCCCTCCCACCTGCCTAGCAGTGTCAGATGACTGTAACCTGTCCCTGCCACCTCCACCCTGCCTGTCCACATGCCATGCCCCTATCCCCTTCCTCCTTTCCTCCATGGTCCATTTTACTGCCACACCCTTCTGCCCTCCCTGGTCTGTTGTGCTGCAACTGCTCCTCCTGCCTGCCCCGCACGGTCTGTTGTGAGGCCCCTTCCCCTGAACTCTCTTGTCTGTGCCCAGGTCCTGACCCTCCCTTCTATCCTCCATGGTCCTTTGTGCATGCCCCTGCACCCTCGTTCTTGCCCATCATAGCCATTGTGCTGACACTAACCCTCCCGCTTGCCATGCATGGTCTTCTGTGCTGCCACGCCCCCTCCCACCTTCCCTGTGTGGTCAGCTAGCTGCCCCTCCCACCTTCCCTCCATGGTCTGTGTGTATGCCATCATAGTCTCACTGTTGCTCTCCGTGGTGTGTCTTGTTTCTAGTGCCCATCCTGTCTGACCTCCATGGTCATCTTGCTGCTCCTTTTCTGCCCCCTTGCCCCCAGCCCTCTGTTTCCATGTGCAGACCCCTATTCCCTCCCTCCTGGCTTGTCTGTTCCATTGTAATGCCCCTGATCCATTCCTCCTGCCCTTTGTGGTCTGTTATGCTGTAGCTTTCTCTTCTGTCTGTCCATTATGGTCAGCTAGCTACCATTGGCTCTTTTCCCTCTGTTCTCTGTTGTCCATGTGCATGGTCCTGTCCCCTCCCTATTGCTTTCTATGGATTGTTGTGTTGCACTCCCGTCCCACATGCCCTGTGTGGTGTATTGTGCTGCTGCAAACCCTGATGCCTGCCCTGTAGGGTCAGTTTGGTGCACCTCTCCATGTCCCTCCTGTCCTCTTTTATCCGAGTCCATGTCCCTATCCCAATTCCTCCTGCCTTCCATGATCCAATGTTCCATACTTGCGAACATTTTGAACTTGGTAAGAGGGAGATTTTGAAAAAAAACTGGGGTATTGATTTTCCCCTTTGAGTTACATTGAAAAAGAGGAAATTGTAGAGAGGAGACAGATCAAATAAAGCCCAATTGAACTTAAAAACATTGGACATTTCCTGGCTGAATCAGGTCTGTTGGCATGTATGGTTATACTACCACTGCCTCTTTCTTCTGCCCACAATGGTCTATTATATTGCCACAGCCTCTCTTGCCAGTCCTGTATTGTTGGTTTGTTGCCCCTGCCCCCCTTTCCATTGCCCTCCATAGTCTGTTGTGTTGCCACTGCCCTTCCTGCCTGCCCAGTGTGGTCAAATTGTTGCCTCTGCACCCTCCTACCTGCCTTCAATTTTCAGAGTCCATGCCCCTGGCCTCTGCCTCACAACAGTATCCTAATGAACAACTAGCTTGCTAACATTCTATATTTATTACAAAAGTCTGGAACGCCTGTCGTCATCTTGATGTAATCAAAACTGTAATACCGAGAGCATTTCCGTATTACATATATGAGAGAGTCTTATTTGCATCAAAATTATGGTTAGTGCTCTAAAAAACTAAAATGAGGACATATTTTCTGAGTTTTCAAATGGTGACAAAGCACTTTTAAATTACTTGTTATCTTTATGTTTTTTTATCCAGTTGACCACTTGATTAAATGTTGCACTTAGGGGAGAGGATGTGGTGTTACTTCCAGAGCTGCAGACTTTGCAAATGGGGAACCAGGTTGGAGTTTCTGCTTCAGCTCATTATTCTGTGATTCTGGTCAAATCACTTAATCTCCACATGTCTACAACCAAAATGTATTTGATCTTGTGTGATGTAACCAATGCTCATGTAAAGCACTCCAATACCTGACAAGTCTACGCTATATAAAACTGCAAATACACAAAAAATAAGTGTTTTGCCCACTTCTCTTATTGGGCTACATGTGGGCTACATCTGGGTGATATTTGTGCAGCATTTGGGCTCTTTTGTCTCTGGTGGCCATCTTGGGAGATTTATTTGTTATGAAGTTTCCTAATTTCCTCATTTACTGCAGTCTCTTCAGTAGGAAATGCTTTCAGTTTTTTACTTTGATTCCATCAAGAAGGTATTCAGATATGTCACACATTTGCCATAAATTCAGAATGTTAGCACTCTAGTTGCTCATTAGATCACTGTAGTAAAGCTACTGCTCACCAGGGAAGTCTGCTGCTGGTATTAAAAGTGTATGCTCCAGTCTGCATGTCAGAAGTCTTTTAATGAAATAGAAGAGGATTTGAGAAGTCACTCAAAATGTGCCCTACTTTTTCTTTCTTCAGCACTAATCATAATTTCTATGGCAAAATGAACCCCCTCATTGTGTTCCTTTTTAAATTAAAGTGTTACCAGTTTATTCCAATCAAGATGGCTTCAGGTGTGCCATACTTTTGTCATAAGTAAGACAGTAAGCGCTCTAGTTGTTCTTAAGAACACTCTGGGACATTCTGTCATTAGGCTATACTTGGGCTACATCTGGGTGATATTTGGGCTACATTTGGGCTCTTTTGTCTCTGGTGGCCATCTTGGTAGACTTATTTGTTATGAAGTTTCCTAATTTCCTCATTTACTGCAGTCTCCTCAGTAGGAAATACTTTCAGTTTTTTACTTTGGTTCCATCAAGAAGGCATTCAGATGTGTCACACATTTGCCATAAATTCTGAATGTTAGCACTCTAGTTGCTCATTAGATCGCTGTAGTAAAGCTACTGCTCACCAGGGAAGTCTACTGCTGGTATTAAAAGTGTATGCTTCAGTCTGCATGTCAGAATTTTTTAATGAAATAGAAAAGGATTTGAGAAGTCACTCAAAATGTGCCCTAATTTTTATTTCTTCAGCACTAATCATAATTTCTATGGAAAAATGAACCCCCTCATTGTGTTCCTTTTTAAATTAAATGTTTTACGTGTTACCAGTTTATTCCAATCAAGATGGCTTCAGGTGTGCCATACTTTTGTCATAAGTAAGACAGTAAGCGCTCTAGTTGTTCTTAAGAACACTCTGGGACATTCTGTCATTAGGCTATACTTGGGCTACATCTGGGTGATATTTGGGCTACATTTGGGCTCTTTTGTCTCTGGTGGCCATCTTGGTAGACTTATTTGTTATGAAGTTTCCTAATTTCCTCATTTACTGCAGTCTCCTCAGTAGGAAATTCTTTCAGTTTTTTACTTTGGTTCCATCAAGAAGGCATTCAGATGTGTCACACATTTGTCATAAATTCTGAATGTTAGCACTCTAGTTGCTCATTAGATCGCTGTAGTAAAGCTACTGCTCACCAGGGAAGTCTGCTGCTGGTATTAAAAGTGTATGCTTCAGTCTGCATGTCAGAATTTTTTACTGAAATAGAAAAGGATTTGAGAAGTCACTCAAAATGTGCCCTAATTTTTCTTTCTTCAGCACTAATCATAATTTCTATGGCAAAATGAACCCCCTCATTGTGTTCCTTTTTAAATTAAATGTTTTAAGTGTTACCAGTTTATTCCAATCAAGATGGCTTCAAGTGTGCCATACTTTTGTCATAAGTAAGACAGTAAGCGCTCTAGTTGTTCTTAAGAACACTCTGGGACATTCTGTAATTAGGCTATACTTGGGCTACATTTGGGCTCTTTTGTCTCTGGTGGCCATCTTGGTAGACTTATTTGTTATGAAGTTTCCTAATTTCCTCATTTACTGCAGTCTCCTCAGTAGGAAATACTTTCAGTTTTTTACTTTGGTTCCATCAAGAAGGCATTCAGATGTGTCACACATTTGTCATAAATTCTGAATGTTGGCACTCTAGTTGCTCATTAGATCACTGTAGTAAAGCTACTGCTCACCAGGGAAGTCTGCTGCTGGTATTCAAAGTGCATGTTTCAGTCTGTATGTCAGAATTGTTTTATGAAATAGAAGAGGATTTGAGAAGTCAAAATGTGCCCTAATCTTTCTTTCTGCAGCACTAACCATACTTTCTATGGCAAAATGAACCCCCTAATTTTGTTCCTTTTTAAATTAAATGTTTTAAGAGTTACCACTTTATTCCAATAAAGATGGCTTCAGGTGTGCAATATGTTTGTCATAAGTAGGACCGTTAGCGCTCTAGTTGTTCTTTAGAACACTCTGGGAAGCTGCAGTAGAACACAAAGAAATCAACTGACAGTCTCTGCCCTAGTTGGATGTACATGTTTTACTGAGAATGTCAGACTTCGTTCTCACATAACTGAGAAAGATAATGTGAATTTACAGAAAATGTGTTCTCAGTTTAGCTTATAGATCACCTTCCAAACCTCTGTGGGAAAAGCATGAGAAAATAGTTTTCTCTCAAACATGATTCATAATATCACAGCAGAAGGCTTTTTCACATGGTAAAATCACCTTAGAACACACCGCAATTCCTAAATTGAGTATGGTACCATCAACAAATGATTTATAATGTAACTAAAGTCTTAAAACCTTCTATTAACTGCAATGCTTTTTAATGAGGTGCTATCATGTATATTGGTCCCAAGATAGCTGCCAACACTTCTTGGATGAAGTACTGACAGCCAATCAGATCTCACGATGAGATGTGTGGTTAGGCTCCGCCAAGATATATATGTGATTTTGATTTTCTCAGGAACTACTGAACAGATTTACACCATTTAAGCAAACAGCACAACTCTGAACCAAGGTCTACCTTTCTGCCAAATTTTGTGTAATTCCGTTCAGCAGTTCGGGCTGTAGCTGCGGCTAAAGATCCTATGGGAAATTGCATGGGGAAAACATGTTTTGGGACCCCCCTTTTTTCTCAGCCCCCGCTACACGAATCATCCCGAGACTTTCAGGATTGGAGCGGACCGGAGCTGGGCAAAAGTTTTGAAAATTTTGCGAAGATTTGTCAACGGGCGCCAAAGTTATTCCAAATAGAATGTTGCCGATTTCCTATGGAAAATAGGTCCTAACTATAACTACCTACTGGCGACCGGTAGGTAATATATATATAGTAGTAATATTGGTATATTTCAAAATAATAGAAAATTAAAACATAGATTATAATTATTATTTTGAAAAAAAAATTATATTATTAATGTGAATATAAATATACACACATTCATAAATGTGTGCATGTTTGTTTGAATAACATTGTATTTATATATATATATATATGTTTAAATATTACTTAAACGTATTTAATTTACATTATATTATTGTTATATATTAACATTTTTAATATTTACTGTTTTCACATATATAAATATATTAAAACATGTTGTTTATTTTTTTATATTAGTGTAAAACGCAATTTTTTTCAATTTTTTTTACTTACCATTATAAGTATAGAAAAACAATATTTTTGTGATCGATATTTTTAATACAGTATTCCTGTATCACAATATTTTTGGTTTCAATATTGTGTCAGTGATCCCAGCAGCAGTGCTGAAGCTGAGGAAACATGCATTTAATGAAGTCCCCTGGAGGACATGGATTGGGACTTGTACCTTCGTTTTTTTTATATTTCATAGTTGCCATAAACCAGCCTTCACTTTCCAGTGGTGTTGAGGCTGCCCATATGTAGACTTTGGTTATGGATGGTGTGAGACGGGGTCAGTTTATGGTACTTTATGGCTGTCATGGTATTTATCGACGCATCACTGTTGATGATAAAACGTATATAGCAACCATTAACCTCCAATTTTATTTGGGGACGATGTACAAAGGAATGTAATGATTTCACTTGTTGATTCTTTCCTGACTTGTATTCTTTCTTGCAAAAAATCAGACCTACATGCACCCATCTTTCAGTAGTTAGCATCAACATTGTACACCCATCTTCTTCACTGTAGCTGACAGTGATGTCGAAAATGTTTTGACGAGGAATAAGATAACAATCGGCCTCTTTCAGTTTCTACTTGCCTCAACTGATGTTGCTATTTACTTCAGTGTGCATGTCTGGAATGCTTCTGGAACTGTATTAACTGGTCAAAGAGGGAAGCTGTGCTTATGACCAACACTCGAAATGCAAACTAGCTGAATCTCCCTTTAAGCGGGTACCTAAAAACATGTGGGGTCGATACCGATCTGGGTTGGAAAGCTCTCCAACCAAGCCGGATCCGGAGTGTTTTCTGACTGAGCCAGACGCCTGCAGTCCGGCCGAGTGAGTACGATGCGGCCGCTTGCTGCCGGACTCGGTTCGGTCGGGCTCCTATAGAAGTCAATGGGAGCTGGTCGTATGACGCGTACATGGGCTACCATTGACTGAATGGGTACGTCTCGCACAAGGGCCCCCCCCTACAGTGGGTACGTGTCAGTGCCATCCGCACCATACATGCCTGTGCTGGGGAGACCCTTGGGTCTCCCCCTGTGTCTGAGTCGTAAGGCTGCATGTGATGGGGGTCCGACGTGAACCCCCAAAGGCAGCTTCCCAGACGTTTTGCGAGCCGGAAACTCGGCTCGATCCGGCTGTCCGACGCGTACATCGTACTTGCTCGGTCGTGAAACGTCTCCATTGCGCGGTGCGAATCGTGTCCATATGAGTCAGTTGGAGCAGCTCGGATCCGGAAACGGTTCCGTCGGAACACACGCGTACACTCGCATCGTACTTGCTCGCTCATACAGGTGTCCGAGTCGGTCGCGAAATACATGTCTGACTCGTACCTTTTTCCTGCCGGATCGCATTCGGAGCCCTTCCGAGCGAGATTGGAATTGACCCCGTAGTACTTACTTAACCACAGGCTTTTCGTCTAACAGTTTACTCCCTTAAATGCAGAAGACATCTGCAGACTTTCATTGTTGTCCCTAACTACAAGTATCACTGGGGCAGATTTCAAACAGTGAAGATGGCTGTTGTTCCAAGATTTAATTACATATTTTCTATGATTCCTTTTAGAGAATACATAGGCCGACAATCTTTGAAACAGAGGCAATAATTAAAAAATGTGTCTGGCACTTGGCAAAATCCAGGTTCAAACTACATGCTGCAATGATGATGGGAGGCTTTATCCTACCTTTATAGGGTTCTCTTACTTGAGGACAAAATAATTGTTGGCCTCTGAGGACGAGCAGGGCATACTGTATTATGATTAGCAAAACCAGCCGATGAATGCTACCCCATTATACAGTCCACCACCCTCATTTGCGACACTGTATATAATCCTATTTATGAGGGCACTTATATGGAATAACACGAAGTTCATTAACTACAAGAAACACAGCAGCTGGAGGGAGGGGTAAAAAGTGTGAATAATCACTATTGAAGATCTTTTAACTGGTGACAGACTAAACTCCTTCCAAAATGTAAGCTCTGAATTTGGATTATGAAACTTCCACTGAAGGAAATACAATCAACTTTCACACTCCATAAAATCAAAGTTGAGTGGCCCATTGTATGTCTTGCAATCATTTCCGATTTGCTCTTATCTCCTGTGTGGGGGCAGTTCAAAGGGGTCATTTCAGCATGTTTATGGCTTTCTCTTCTTAGCACTTTCAGGAGCCGAACTTAGAGTTCACTAGATGGAGAAACTATAAGTTCAATTCACTTATGAAAAGTGTGCCGATCACCTAGTTTTTCATGAGAGTGGGCTCAGGGAAGTGAACTAAAATACAGCCATTTTAAAATCCTACACGAGAATTATCAATCACCACTAAGGGGCTTATTATGATGCCAGACATCTCAGCGGCAGTGGAACCATCCAACTGGTAGTCGCCAGTTACAACCCCATATTACAATGCGACTGCCAGCACAGTGGTAGGAAATATGACTTTTTCAATTGCGACGTGTGCTACGGCCCAGAAAAGGGTTACAGCACAAGCTGCAATTGAAAAAGCATATTTTTAAACATCCATATAATGTGTGCCAGACATTATGTGGTGCCTGGCACACTGTGCATGGATGTTTGGGGGGCAGAACAAGTGCTCCCAAGGCCACAGAGTGGAGGCCCATGGGGGACGCGGGCCCTGCTAGGGGCCCCCAAAGTCATTTCTGACATTCTTTTTATGTCGGAGGCATCAGTCTTTCGCTCCAAAGACATCGCTCCGACCGCCGGCATCTTAATCCAGCAGTCAGACCAATGGCTGGTGGTCTGTCCAAAATCCTAATAAGGCCCGAGGACTGTTCGGCAGATCTCAGCCCTAATTTCTGCTGTTCGAGATTCAAATAGTCAAAACCTAATATAATGCACATACTGTGCTTTTGTCCCACACTGCTGTACTATTGGTCACAAATATGGCTAACAATGAGACATTCTTGTGGTTTATATTTTAAAACACTGCCCTCACTGGTATTTTTGCACACTTTTTCAGGCTTCCCAGGAGTGAGCAGTCACCAGACCAGGTGGTTGCTTCAGTCCTGGCTGTCCCAAACATGTACATTGATGAAGGATGCCCTTGGTACCTAATCACTTGGGCTGGTTCAAAGAGATGCTGGTAACTGCAGATTATGAATGGTCAATTTATAAACTCAATGACTGGACTCCATTTTCCAAGTGATTTGGCATCTCTTTCCACAAGACATATCTTGCTAAATATTACTCTCCTATCTGACCACAATTGTCTGGTATTTTGGATAACCGAGGGGGTCATTCCGATAGCTGGTGGACTAGAGCCTGCCCGCCATCGTGGTGGTGATCAGGATCGCCCGCCATGCATGCGGCTGTCTCGCACACAAAATTAGGATGTGAACGTGACTATGGCGGTCACATCTTGCAATTTAACATTGCGGCGGGTGCTGCTGACTGCAGCACCCGCTGCGATGTTAAAAATGCAGGTTCTGCATTTCACTGTACTACGTGGCAGGCACCACACGGTGCCTGCCACTTAGCGCAGTGAAATGTAGGGGTGTACCATGTGTACACTCCCACTGCACCCACACCTCCCCCCAACACAAGGGGGGCCCGCAACAGATCTCTGAAACCAATCCCCGTCAGCCTGTGAATGGCGGTTCCACCACCATACACTGGCTGGCAGGGATGCAGCATTGTAATTTAGTGGCCGGAGCCTGTTAGGCACCGGTACTATTTTACGGATGCTGACTGCTCCGCCAGGCAATCGGACCAATAGCTTGTGGCGGGCGGTCTTTGCGCCCGCCACGGTCGCAGTTGGATTCCCCCTGCCATCCTAATTTGGTGGGGGTAAAATCGCGGTCTGATGGCGGAAGGACTGCCACTGCACGGCTGGCGGTGGCGGGCCTTCCGCTATTATAATGACCCCCTGATTTATTAATGACCCATATCTCATCAGTGTAATACATTTCTTATTTTCTGGACTTCTAGACCTACCAATTTCTGCTGCCTTCCCAGTTTACCATATGGCTCCCGGTTTCTTTGGATTGCGACTTATCACTGACACACTGTATGGCAAAATGTTCCCTCACACAACTCTGGAGGGCATTTATTATTAAATATTAATTCAATTCACTATTCTCTCTCGTCGCCATCTTTCCCAGCAGTACTTCCACCCTTTACAAGCATCATCTCAAAATGTTTAGGGTCCCTGAGCAAGAAATATTTTGGGGGCCCCTGTTTGGAACAACTTTATATTTTATTACCAATTTTTTTAATTCAAGCCCTATTTTGTCCAGCATCATCGAATAATACATTAAGGTTAAGATACAAAATTACACAGAAGTTAGTTAGCAAGAAAGTTTCTGTTCCTATGGGGGGGGGCTTTAGAAGATGGAGGCCCTGGGCAATTGCCCACTGTGTCCATGCCTTAAAAAGTCTCTGCCATTTACCCTCTACAGTCTTTTTCCCAGGTATCACGGACTGTTTCTCAACTTCAGCTAGATGTGTTTGTTGTTCGTTTGACACACTATTACATTTCAGTTATTGAGGAATTTCCCTTTTAATGATTGCCACTGAGAGATGAGACCATTACTCAATTTAATCACTATTGGAACAATGATGACAAAATCATAATACAGAACAGTTTACAAAAATAAATGATATTGAACCAGAAACAGCCCCTTTAGCTTATGCTTTTTTTAAGCAATCACTGTCTGGTGCAACCGATGAGCACATGGTAAGTATTGCATATGATGTATGCATCTGAATAGAGTTCATATTGTGAGGCTTTGGTTCACAACCTCATTCCTGTGCTCACTCTGGCAGAAGCTTCCCTACAACCCTTCCCCTCTGTAAGAATGCCAAGAAATCTAGTAATTTAACGAATTTAATGAAACTAGGCAAGACTAATTATAGAGCATTGCAGCATTTGTGCAGGGTGTTCCTTGGCAGTGAGAAACGGCTGTGCTCTGTGTACTTGTAACGGAAATATGGAAGGACACCAAATATTTTGGCAAACCAGTCAGCAAAAAATCTATTGGATCTCATTAATTTAAGATGCTTTAGTTATCGCAGGAGCGAAAAGATCATTCGTCATAAAGTTTTGTATTAATTCTGCTTATGTAGTAATGCTTTCAGGAGTCCCAGGGAGGTGAGGGCGGGATATTCTTGTGAGCGGAATGCAGGATGAGCCACATTTTGTGGAACGTAGGAACGTGAAGTTTGATGCCTCATTGGCAGGAAAGAGTGGTTTTTTTTTAAGTTTGAGTTTATTCATCAAAAAAGAAGAAAGATAAAACAAGTGCAAGAAGTGCAATACACATTATATGTCAATAAAAAATACATAAAAGATTTCAATGGAGAAAGAATGTAACTAATCTACAAATGATATTAACTAATATATGATGAAAACTCTTAGGGAATAAAAAAGGAGGGGGGAAGGAAGGGGGAGGAAAGGGAAAAAGAAAAGGGAGGGAGTAGAAAAATAAACAAAGAAGGTATCACAATTTACCTATATTATGAGAACCATAGATAACTTATGCGAAATTATCACTATAAACAACACTTTAAAGAGTGAAATATCATATTATGTTGAGAAGAGATTGAACAGTAAAGAGTAACACTGAAAAACAGAACAGGATATGTGTAAATACAAAATATGACCATATATTCTAATCACGGAGGTTTCCGAACTTCATCAGAAGTATTGATTAATGTAACAGTAGTAGAAGCTACTTTAATTAGGTAAGAGGTTAAAGGGAGCCATAAAAGATCTCTCTTAATAGCTAGAGATACAGGCATAACGTAGTTGGCGTCCAGTCTATGATGGAAACAGACAGCATTCCACCTTGCTTGAAAATTGACTTTAGTAGCTTGCTTCCAGTTAGAGGTTATCAGATGAAAAGCCACAGCTAATAGTAAATCCACTATTTTAAAATTAGAAGGTGATTGGGGCCACTGAGGAGCTAAGGAACCTAGGAATATGGTAGGGAGGGAGAATGGTACTTTGGTATTAAAATTTGTATTTATTTGGTACCAAACTAAGTGCCAAAATTGGGAGATAGGAGTACATTTGAAAAGCATATCTTTTAGATCCGCATGAGTGCAGGGACAAGACCAGCATGGAGCTGAGGAGTCTGGAGAGAAGGAAGAAAGCTTAAAAGGGGTAAATAAAAGACGTTGATAAATAAAATAAAGGGTTTGAGAGGTGTGAGCAGCTCTAGAAGTTTTATGAATTTTAAACCATATTTTATCCCAGAAGTGAGTCGGCCAGCTTTGTGATAGATCCCTTTCCCAAGTCAACTCAGTCTTAGTTTTAACCATTTCTGAGGCGAGAAATGAAAGTTTATATAGAGAGGATGCTGAGGGGGACGAGGTTAATAAGGGAAAAAGGGTGAGAGATTTCAAAGATGGACAAGAAGTAGAGGACAAAGAAAGAAGACACTGGGTGAGAGAAGGAAGTAGAAGATTGTGTTGTGCTCTAGCAGATGATGGTAAAGAGAATTTCTCTTGAAGCACTGAGAAGGACAAAGGGGTGTCGTTAGAAAGTAGTTGCAAAATCCAGAGGAGCCCTTTAGATCTCCAGGACTTCCAATAAATGGTATGGTTTTTTACACGAAGTAATTTATTATGCCAAATAGGCTGTTGATCTAATATAGAAAGAGAAGGGTAGGAAGAGGGCAAAAGAGGGTTAAGAATTTTACGTGTGTGAGAAATAACTGGGGAATGTGAAGATACTGTAATATTAGTGAAAGGGAGAGACTCAGTCAATTCAAAAGGAGCTAGAAACGTTTTTTCCAGAGAAATCCAAATAGGAGGATAAACACCATGGTCCGAGGAGAGCCAACGCGAAGATTGCTTTAGAGAAAAAGCATAATGGTAAGATTTAAAATCAGGAAATTTAAGGCCACCAGATAATTTGTCTGCTTTCAGAGAGGATAAAGCTATGCGAGACGACTTATTCTTCCAAAGGAATTTCATTAGTAGAGAATTCATCTTTTTAAAATAGAATCCCGTAATATGTATAGGGGTCATATAGAGGACATATAGAATTAAGGGAGAAAGCATCATTTTGATGGAGTCTAGTCGTCCCCACCAAGAAAGAGATAATGGATGCCAACGTTCAATATTATCGGATAGGGTCTTAATGATTTGGTCAAAATTTAGTTTCAAAGTCTCAGAGATATTAGATGCAAACCATAATCCTAAATACTTTATTCTAGACGGTTTCCAAGAGAAACTGGTAAGAGCGAAATCAAGTTTATGACAAGTCGTATTGAGTGGAAGGATTTCACATTTATCTGAGTTAAGGCGGTATCCGGATACTTGAGAAAAAGCATTAACCTAAGTGAGAAAGGAGGGGATAGACGTGGCAGGATTGGAACAATATAAAAGAATGTCATCAGCGTAAAGAGACATTTTGACATGAGAGGTGCCTAATTGAAAACCTGTAAATTGTGTGTCTTGTCTAATCTTGGTTAAAAAAGGTTCCAGTGCTACTATAAACAGAAGAGGTGACAGTGGACATCCCTGTCTTACTCCTCTAAAGAGGAAGAAATAATCAGACGTTTTACCGTTAACAGAAATAGAGGCCTTAGCACCTGAGTATAGTAAGGAAATGAGGGAGATGAACTTTGGGGAAAAGCCTATCCATTTTCAAGCTTGAAACATGAAATACCATCCTATTCTATCAAAAGCTTTTTCTGCATCCAAAGCTATAGCTGCGATAGGAAAATCATGGGAGGAAGCTTTACTAAGAATATTAAAGAATACTCTTGAGTTGTCAGAGGACAGACGACCCTTCACGAAACCAGCCTGTTCAGGGCCAATAAGATTTGGTAAAATGGGATCCATATGGAGGGTGGGAATTTTTGCGAATAATTTATAGTCTAAATTGACTAGAGAGAGTGGACGGTAATTTTTACATAAAGACGGATCTTTATTGTCTTTAGGAATTAAACATATCATGGCTTCTTGAAATGTACCAGAGGACGAACCGGTGTTAATAAAGGAATTAAAAAGCAGCAGAAGATGTGGAAGAAGAAGATTGGCAAAATGGGCATAGAATTCAATAGTAAAACCATCTGGGCCAGGAGCTTTACCTCTTTTTAAAATCGAAGCATGAGTAATTTCTGGTAAAGTAATATCACTATCTAGGGAGTTAAAGTCAATAAGATGAGACGGAGGAGGTGTAATAGATTGAAAATAAGACAAAATGTCGTTAGAAGACGGTTTTCTCTCAGGGGTATATAGATTTTTGTAAAAAGAGACAAACTCATTTAGAATATCACTATCTTTAAAAACTAAGTTACCAGCACTAGTTTGTATGGACTCTATTCTGGTGCGATCACGTCTGATTTTTAAATAATTAGCTAAGAGTTTCCCCATTTTATTTTGACCTCCATAATAACGAGAGCTACATTTTAAGAGATAGGATGATGCAGCTTTGGTGGATATTTTGTTGAATTTGATTAGGAAAGAGTGGTGTGTGAGCGCCGAGCAGCTGTGTGTGTAAGGTGCCTTCCAAGAGAATAAGCTTTTCTTAAGAAGAATTATTACCCTACTTAGTCACACATGGGGTTAATGCTGGTCTCAGACAGAGACTATAAGAAGAGCCTTTCCCCCTGGTGTCCTGTGGCTTAGTCTTGCTACTGAACCTAAAACTGAGCATCCATTACTAGGGGTGGGCGGAATTTGCGAAATCCACTTTCGCAAATTATCGCGAAAATGTTAAAAATGATCGCAAACACGTGGAAATATCGCGAAGATGCAGAAGTTTTTTTCCCGCATGTTCACGAGATTTTCTGCATGGTTGCGGCTCGCCAACTTACCCATGTGGTTGCTCGCGGGCGCGGCCATCTTGTTTTCAGTTGTCTCGCGGTGCATGATCGCGAGAAGAAAGACGTGATCGCGCGACGCATGACGTCACTGCGGGCACGAACTGTCGCGAGAAAGCGCAAATGGCTAAAAACAATACATCTCATGGAGAACGCGGCCGGATCAAGAAAACTTGTCGGCGAACGCAGGGATTCAGGTAAGGCGATCGCGCCCGTGCGAGAATGTATTATTTTACAGCGCGAGCAAGAAACAAATTATCGCCAAGCTGCGGAATGCGGAAATTTTGAAATTTTCGCGCTTTCCACGGAATGCGAAAAGGTCAAGTTATCGCAATTTCCGCGAACGGAACGAAATTTTAGCCCAGGCCTATCCATTACACACCGTTAGCGACTGACCCTCAAAGTAGGGGAGTTGACCAATACAAGGCTTAGTCAGAGAGGTACAGTGCAGTGAGAGACTCAGCATTAAACAGATCATACAATAGTACTCAATTAAATAGTGTCTAGCCAGTGCTTTGATTTAAAAAAAAAAAAAGAAAGTTCATTACTATTCACATGCAATGCAAAACTAAATTTTCTCAGAGGCATCCAGATTATGCAATGTTTAGATAATGGTTCGGGTGGAGTCTGCATGGCAGCAGGTGCAGGTCTTGTGATACAGGTATCAAGGATAAATCAGTGCAATTTAGTCTTTTAAGTATCCTGGGGGCGATGGGCAATGTTATCAAGGTGGAACAGGTTGACCCTTGTTGGCACTGGCAAATGTTTAGCTCTTCAGGTGGTGGGTTCCCCACTTGGTGGTATGTTCCCCTTTACCAGAGTACATTTCTGTTCAAAGCTGTTTATCAGAAAGTATACACACATACAATAAAAATACATGCAAAGCAAGTATCAACCATGTGAACAAGGGACATTCTGGCGGGTCCTGGAATTGCATTCTCAGTGAGGTAATGAGGCCCGTGGGGTCTGGTCCCCACGCTGTATGCATATGCCTGTGGAGTATGTCCCAAAATGGCATGGCTGTACCAGTGGGGTAGTCCCAGTAGAGAGAGGTAATTCGCCACAAAGGTATATGTCCACCAGTGTCCATGAGAACATGTTAACCAGAAGGGAAGAGGAACTGGGGAAGGAAGGGGAGGGACATGGAGGCGGGGGAGCCCCTGGGGTGTCCCTGCTTTGGCCAAGACTATTGTCCATAAACATCTTAGGCGCATGAGCAGTGACGAGGGAGAATATGATTAGTGGACTATCAGGAAAGGCAGCCAAACGGAGGGTCCCTCACGTGGGGAGTGACCTTCGGGGCTTCACTCTGAGTGTGCCTCCCCTCACGGTAGCAGGTCATCCTTGTAAAGCTGCAGTGCGCGCAAGCACGGGAGAAGGAATCGGCGTGCTCTATTTTAGATAGCTGCTGAGTTAAAGGTTACTGATGTAAGCAAAGACTTCAGGGACACGAAGGTCGTTTACAGGTAAGCAGGTGTGGATTTATTCGGATATCAGCAAACAGCAACCTCTCTCCAGCTGGCCAGACACATAACTGCCAAGCATGGAATACAGCTTAATAGATAAACACTCTAAGAACACCCTACAGCTTCTAGAGTGATAGAAGGGGAAAGGACACAAAGGAAGGGCTACCAAAACAGACAGATAAGTATTTACAACACATCTTCTCCCTTACAGATGAATTTGGATAAAGATTTAACTAAAAGCTAGAACAAAAATAAATAAAACATGACTAAACTACAGCACCAAATATAATGTTCCAGCCACTACTATTAACACAAATAATCATTCAAATACGCAGGAGGTCTGCGAGGTCTAGCATTTCTGGTTTCTACAGACGAAGAACATTCTTGAATGTTGACACTCTGAAAAGCATCTCCACCACCCTCCTCCCGCAGAGAACTCGAAGAAGAGGATGGAGTGATGTCACATGGAATAGATAGCATATACCCCGAGTTAGACACAGGGTCCAAGTCGCCCTTAGTAGAAGTATCACCCACACCAGACTTTTGATACAATGCCACTCTCCTCAGATTCCACCTCTCACCATTATCTAGTACAACGTAATTTTGAAAAGACTCCTTAACCCTATAGGGACCTCTGAAGTTATTGAGTCCCTTAGTTATTCTACCAGGTTTAACTTTCACCAAATCCCCAGGTGAAATAGACACGGTAGATGAAGGAGAACAACTCCCATTATGAGTGTTGCCCACCCTGTTTTTGATCCAAGAAGGATTCAACTTAGTACCAGGACGTCTACCCCTCATTAATTCAAAAGGAGACTTCCCACACGAATCATGAGAAGTAGTGCGATATGCCCATACCATATCCTGTACCATTTCGTCAGCAAAACCACCAGATGTGCACGACATTTGAATGATTCCTTTGACAACCCTGTTGGCTCTCTCACAAACCCCATTACTTTGGGGATTGTAAAGAGAAGTACGGTGATGTGTTACACCGCAAGAGGATAAAAACGTGCACATACTATGTGAGGTAAGCTGAGTGCCATTATCTGTTATTAAAAAGGAAGGGCACCCCTCCTCATGGAATAAACCCTTAAGAAACTTAATGGTGCATTCAGTAGTGATATCTCTAACAAAACTTACTGTGAGCCATTTAGAAAACAAATCAACAACTACAATAGCAAAACGTTTTTCTGACGGAAGCTCGTTCATGGGACCAATAAAATCCAAACAAATACTATGCCATGGTTGTTCAGGAATCGATATGCAACTCTTAACTTGGGCAGCTGCAAGTTTTAATCTTTTTTCACTATCCTTGCAAAAGGAACAATTCTCTACCCAAGAAGAAACCTGTGCATCCAATCCTGGCCACCAAAAATCAGCTTTTACTCTACGTTGGGTGAATGTCTGGCCCATATGGCCTTCGTGGGCCAAACTTATTAGCTTAGGTCTCAAGCTAAATGGAGGAATAAACCTGTCTCCCCTCATGAGGATATGGTCACCACACACTGATAATTCATCAAATACTTTGACATATGGCCTAACAGAGGGTTGGACGCAGCTCTCCCTTCTAACACCCAATTTAACCATGTCCATAACATTCAACAATACCGTATCTTTAGACATCGCGGAATGCCAATCCTCTCTATCAAATGTACCTTCGCCTAATGCTAATACATCCTGGACCCATGCAATAGCCACGTCATCTTGGTCTTCAGACTTATCCACATTACACTCCACAACCTTAATACTCAACCTGGACAAACAATCGGCCTGTATATTTCGCCAACCTTGAATATAGGAAATATCATACTGGTATTCTTGCAGCTTGGACGCAAGTCTCGCCAACCTAGGAGATCCTTTGCCAGCACCACCTGGCGATAACACTCTTACCAATGGTTTATGATCCGTCATAAGTTTAAATCTAGTACCCCAAAGATACGTCCTGAAGTACTGCACACCCCATGCTGCAGCCAAAGCTTCTTTTTCAATTACCGAGTAATTTTTCTCTGAACTTGTCAAAGTGCGTGAGGCAAACGCAATAGTCCTGTCACCATCCGGATACCTTTGCAAAAGAACAGCGCCTAGACCCGTTGCACTTGCGTCAACCATCAGAATAGAAGGGCGTTTTATGTCAAAAGACGCTAACACTTTCGCTCCACACAATTCACTCTTAATGGCGTTAAAGCACTCTGTGTGAGAACTATCCCAAACATACTTAACACCTTTTTTTAAAAGAAGTCTTAATGTCAATGTTTTGTCTGAAAAATTTTCCACAAACTTTGAATAAAATTCAATTAGTCCCATGAAGGAGCGAAGTTGATCCTTATCTACAGGACAAGGCGCTGAACGTATCGCTTCCAACAAATTTTTTTTTGGTTTAACGCCTTGTGCTGAGATCTCATACCCTAAATATTCAATTTGTTGCACCAAAAATAAACACTTCTCCTTGCGTAATGTTAGCCCCGCACTCTCAACCCTGTGTAACACCTCTTTTAGAACGTAATTGTGGTCCTCGATGGTTTCACCGAAGATCAAGATATCATCCTGAAAGAAGACTGCCTTCGTAATACCTTTAAACAATTCAGTTACCATCCGTTGAAAAACACTGGCTGCCGAGGTTAAACCAAAAGGAAGCCTAGTGAATTGGAAAGTGCCCTCTGTGGTAATGAATGCAGTCAAATTTTTTGATTCGTCATGTAAGCGAATCTGGTGGTATGCACTTTTAAGATCTAGTTTGGAGAAATATTTTGCACCATTTAGGGTAGAAACCAACTCACCAATATTGGGAAGGGGAAAGGTATCTGCTATGACATTCTTGTTAAGGGATCTAAGGTCCACACAGAACCTAATTTTCCCATCAGATTTCCGGGAAATCACAACCGGAGAAACCCAGGTTGAAGCTTCTACTGGTTCAATAATTCCCCCTTGTTGCATTTCATTAATCAGAGATTTGACTTCATCTCTAACTGTGAGCGGAACTCTTCTGAGTTTGTGTTGGACTGGCAGTGAATTATCCTTTAACAAAATCTTATGTACATAGCTGCCTGACGATATTCCGAACCACGCTGTAAACACTGTTGAGTCAGGATCCAGCCAGCTACTAAGATCGTCGCCAAATGATGTAAGCAAAGACTTCAGGGACACGAAGGTCGTTTACAGGTAAGCAGGTGTGGATTTATTCGGATATCAGCAAACAGCAACCTCTCTCCAGCTGGCCAGACACATAACCGCCAAGCATGGAATACAGCTTAATAGATAAACACTCTAAGAACACCCTACAGCTTCTAGTGTGATAGAAGGGGAAAGGACACAAAGGAAGGGCTACCAAAACAGACAGATAAGTATTTACAACAGTTACCATACTCTCGTAAAGCGAGTATTAGTATGTGTGATGTGGTTACTCAGGAGTTCCATGGCCATGATGTGCCACAGGCGAGTGAGCCACAATGTCACCAGGGGAGTTAAGGGCTTCTTCCACTGCAGGGCAATGACCTGCTTGGCAGCCCCTAGCATTAGTGGAATTAGGCGCTAGTCAGAATGTGTCATGCCCTTGAAAGATTGGGGCCGAATCCCTAAGATGATGACCTGTGGTATGTTTGGGATGGGAAATCCCACAGCGTCTTTAATATGGCTCATCACCTCCTTCCAGAATATAGTTAGCCTAGGACAAGACCACCAGATGTCAATATAAGAGCCTATATCAGAGTCGCAGCGCCAGCATATGGGTGAAGAAGCAGGGAAAAATTTTTAAGTCGGGCAGGAGTATAGTACATCGGGTCATCACCTTATAAGCCGTCTCCCGTTGGGCGATGCTTCTGTATGTCCTGTGGATATCCCACCACAATCGCTCCCAGTACCCTGGAGAAATGTCCTCGGTGCAATCTGAGAGCCATTGCCGTTGATAATAGTGAGGGAGTAGCAAGTTGGAGTGTTGCAAGACACGATACGTGTGTTAGATCAGTCACCAAGAGCCGTCAAAGGTCCGCACCAAGGTCTCCAAGGGGGTAAGTTGGCACGTGGCCCCTTGAATGTGTGTGGGAGTGTGCAGCCAGTGCCAAAGTTGATAGTACTGCAAGCGTGTCGTGGCTAAAAGGTGGAATTCTTGATTGCATTGGTCAAAAGACCTAAAGTTCTCCCACTCGAAGAGATCGCCCATTTTGCAGCACTCTCCAGTCGTCCAGGCTGGAAAGGAGTTGGGTTGTGTGGCCGAGGGGAAGCTCGGGTTTTGGGCCAATGGAGCGGTAGGGTAGGGGAAGGAGGTAAGGCCCCTGCTCATTGCCAATTGATCCCAAATGTCCAGTAAGGTTCTTGTGGGGATAGCGATGTAGGCACTGCATGGTCGTGAGTGCTTTGGGAGCCAGGGAAAGTCTCACAGGGACCTACATGCCACTGCCCTATCCATATTACACCAGCCTTTGTCGCGGACCACCCACTTCAATATGAAACGCAAGTGTGCTGCCCAATAGTAGACAAGGAAATTAGGGCAAACGAGCCCTCCCGGTCCCTTGGCAACATTAAAATTTTATTAGAGAATAGCGGCTTGCCCAGGCCCCAAATGAAGGAGTTGACATCCCTTTGGAGAGTACCAATTTCTGCTTGGGGAATAGGTGTGGGAAGGGTTTGGAAGAGGAAAAGCACTTTCAGCACTATAAACATTTTCACTGCGTTGAAACGGACTAGCCAGGATATCAGAAGGGGTTTCCAGTGTCTTTTTGTCTTCCCGGACAAAGCACCGACATTCTGGACATTTGGCCTGGGACAACGAGGACAGCGAAGGGGTGATATTGAGGCCCAGATAATGGATGGAGTAAGCCGCCCATTGGAATGGGGTGAGGGAGGATAGTTCTAAGACCTCTTGTGAAGAAAGCATTAAATTCAACACCTGTGACTTCGCTTTATTAACTTTGAGGCCCAAGACCCGCTCAAACCTGTGGAGGAGGGAGATGAGCACCGGGAGGGAGTCCCTGGGACTGGTCAGGGTGAGTAATAGATCATCTGTGAACAAAGCTACCTTGTGTTCCTTCCCACCAAAGGGGATACCCTGGATTGCAGGAGATCGGCGAATGGCTATCGCAAGAGGTTCAACTTCTTAGGCAAAGAGTAAAGGAGATAACGGGCATCCCTGACGGGTGCCCCTTTGAATCTGTACTGGGGGATGAGGAGTCCGTTAATCCTGATTTGGGCAGAAGGGGACATGTAGGATGCCATGATCCGTGAGACCATATTTGGCCCAAGTCCGATCTTCCGCAAGACCGTTTTGAGAAAGGCCCAGTCCACCCTATTGAACGCTTTCTCAGCATCCATCGATAGGTGACATGCTGGGATATTTCGCCTCTGAGCCTTTTCCACCAGATGGGCTATGCACCTGATATTGTCTGCGCCATGACGATGCAGTATGAACCCCACTTGATCCAGCTCTATCCAGCCGGGGAGGTAGGTTCCAGTCGGTTTGCTAAAAGTTTAGTGTATACTTTGGCATCTGTATTGAGAAGAGATAGAGGACGGTAGGATCAGCATGATTTTATGTTCTTTCCTGGCTTGGATATAAGAACTATCTCAGTTCGGGTAATTCTGAGAGTCAGATTAGTACTGTCAGAGAAAGAATTGTAGAGGGCAAGAAGGTGGTCTTGAATTTGAGGGAGAAACATGCTGTAGAAGGAAACTGTGAGTCCGTCAGGGCCCGCGGTCTTGCCGGTCGGCAAGTTTTTCAAGGCCTTGTGAAGCTCATCTAATATAAATGGATCTCTACTCAGACCAGCAGAATGAGGGCCGAAGAATGCTTTTAAAAATAAGAACTGAAATGTAGATGGTATTCATTAGTGGGCAGGGTGGACTAGAACACCATTATTTTGGATACTTCTTGTACTATGCATAGAAGACTAACTATATGAGCAATCACTACGCTCTTTAAAATGTTGCTTAAACATTTATAGGAGGTTTAAGTATATATGTGGTAAATTGGGGAATATTCTTGTTGATGAATTTGCGGTGCATGGAAAGAACACTTCCTATGTATTAGTAATATAAGTTTATTGTATTAATCAAAAGATTACATTAAAAGGTATAAAACATCACTATCAGTACAAGTTTCGGAAGATAGATGAAAAACCTCTGAAATGACAGTGTTGTAAAATCATGGCATAAAAGAGACCAGATTCTTTGCATGTGTACTCAGAACATACAATTCAGAGTATGAACAGAATATCTCTATCACATAGTTAATAGTTTATACGCTTGGTCTAAAATCTTCCTATGTTTCAGTTTCAGTTTATTTATTATGATTTGGGACTCCAAAGAGTTCCACTTAAAATGAAGAAGGTACATCTAAAAATCAACATTACACTCCATAAAAAGAAATTTTCTGGATTTGTACGGTACTAAATTCATCATATCATATAAAAATTTGAAAAAACATATATATGGAAATCATTCAAGAAACTTTCAAGTGCCAAGAGGATTGATCCATAACAAATCCGATTACCATCGATGGAAACTTAGGGGAATTCAACGAAAATTACAATCTAATGCTATAATAAAAACTTTCAAAATTAAAACCATGCAATAAAGACCGGGGATTTGTCAATTCACAAAACAGTACAAGATAACCAGCAGCATACCCATGTAGTAAAAAGTGGGGATTTGTCAATTCACAATACAGGACAAGATAACCAGCAGCATAATAACAGTGCAAGAATATATAAAACTTTGCAGAAATACAGAGTAATGCAACTCGAGGGAAGAGAAGCGAAAACTGGTAGTTATAGAATATGCATAAGAATTAAAAAACTCATATTAAGGCAAAGATATTCAATTTCAGCATACAGTACTCAATAGCTAGCAGCAAATAAGGTTGGAAAAGTGCAAGTGCTCAGAAACATACATAGTAAACCAATACTGTTCTAAAATATATTTAAAAATTGTTTGAAAAAGCAAAACAGTTTAAAACAAATAAATTCCAATGGAGGTGCCAGCAGACAGTTATGGGCCTCTTCTGCTGTTGTGATATTGCACTTTAAAAAACAATTCTGTAGGTATCTGCGACGTACTGGTTGTAATGTGGGGCAAACAAATAGGACATGATTTAAGTGTTGTATACAGGAGTTACATAGTGACAAAGTCTTTCCTGTCTAGCAATGCCCTCCAAAGCTCCTGTTATGATTCTTAAAGGGAGTAAATTCAGCCTTTGCAACAGAATAACTTTACATACTCCATGTTTAAGATTCCATAAAACATATGGTTGAGGTTTTTTGTAAATACTACTCCCCACAATACAATCATTATTACTATTGTCTGCGCACATTATAGTATCTCTTTCGTGAGATACCCCATAGATTGTTTTTTTAATTCTGATTTTCAAAGCATGTTTACAGAGTACCGCCGCACTATCTATCTCTAAGCCGAACATTATAATGGCTTTTAGATGATTCTCAAAAAGAGCACTCTTTTCTTTCATGCTGACAAAGATTTTCTCACATAGTGCTACCCGTAACATATTCTCGGAGCTGTTTAATAGTGCGTTGCTCCATCTTAAGCACGCAACCATAGATAGCACATAAGTGGAGAGTAAACCAAATTCAAGCCGAACCGCTGTGATAGGAGCAGCGCGATTCAAATTACATAATTGGCGCCAGATCCGTCCCTCTACTTTCTCAAATTTGTCCTACTCTAGTGCATCTTTTGTTTCACAGGCATAGCTCAATGCTGATGGTATCTTTATTTTATAGACTGATAAAATATGTGCGAAGTGTCTTTTCACGCAGTGTGTACACAATCGATTAATTGCAAAGGCCTGTGAGATTGCCTTGCCTTTACAATGATCCATATGATTGCTACCGGAGAACCTGTTTGTAAAAAAAATTCCTAAATATGGATAAAACTTTACTACTTCCTATTTCTCACTTCCCAAGAACCAATGCAAGTTCTTTCTGACTCCGACAACTAAAAACCATAACTTTACTCTTTAAGATATTTATTTTTAAATAGTATTCTTCTGTATACCTAATCAACTCAGCAAGGCGCCTTTGAAGTCCAATTGGAGTTAAATCCATTATATAGCATCATCTGCATATAGATTCCTATGTAGATTCTGTCATTTTGATTAAATCAGAACTTATGCTCAATTAATTTTAACCACACTTGGATGAGGTAAAGCGATTTGGTCAAATTCTAGGGTGACTACCTATCACAGAGACAACTTCTGGGTAGTGACTATAAATGCTCAAAAATCATAACAACAATTCAGGACAAATGGTTAATTGTGTGGACACAGCTGTGTAAGCCAAGCAATAATAGAAAAGTAAGTAAATAGAAGGGGGACACAAGTGCAAGTCACAGCAGATTTATGCTCCTTGATTTGTATAACATATAGCAGTATTGGGCAAACAATCATATGTATATGGGCTTATTTGAGAATTTAAAAACTAGTAAATATATGTACAATTTGACAGCCATCATAAGGGGCAGTTGTCACATGACTTTGCCTATTACCATAAATTAAAGTACCAGGCACAGTGCTTTGTTGATGAAGGTGGATTTCCAACTCATAGGCTGTCGTGCTACTACTAGAGGCAGACTGAAAGGAGGGGAAGTGGATGCAGCTAATTTGAGGGAGACCCTTAAGTCAACAATGATCCTTGGTTAACTTGGTATGCTTCATGAGATTAGAACAAACCAGAAAACTTGATCAATAGTTCTGACTTTTGCCCTGAAGTCAGCTTGAAGGGAAGATAAAACCTGAGTCTCCGTCATCTTTTCTGAAAGTTTGTCTAGTAGCTGTCTGGAGAATACTTTTTGTAGATTGTCTAATAAACTAATGGATCTCTTGTTCCTGGATACACATCCCATTCTTTGAAGATATGAATAATCTCTGCTCCATGCCAGGAGTCGGGGATGCTCGCTCCCGAAATTATTCTGTTTTACTGCAAGTTTATGTAAGGAGCCAATGCTGCCACCTCAGAACAATATAGATCCCTGGAAGACCAGTGAACTTCGACCGTCTGGACATTCTGGACTTCGCTGGACTTCGTTTGGGCCTGATTTTATCTCCCACTCAGTCTGCTGCATTGTCTGTGCCTGTGCACCATACAGGATCCATGCAGGACCTGTGAAGCATCAAGGACAACTGAAGAAGGAGTCACCCCCCTGCATCAGCAGGCACCACAACACTTCTGTCCGGTCTGCTGATCCTGAGCTCCTACAGACTCTGAAGGCTTCAGCAACACAGGAGGTGAGTTTCTACATCCCCGAGGCCCGAGCTGCTCTCTCTCCATGTCTAAGGTCAGAATCCCTCGTGGGGGCTGCAACACCTGAACCCCTGTGCACCGCATACATTTGCAAGTGCATATGCTTGTTGGCATTTCCCGAACAAGAGGATTGGACTCCGAGTAGCCCCAGCCTCTGGTACTATTTCCTACAAAGAACTTTGACCTCCTCGCACTGAATGCTCTGTGGGCTGTTGTTTGGTGAAATTGTTTGAGGTCCTCTCGTGACTCCTGTGCCTCCGGCCTGTGGGTCCACTTGAGGGTCAAATTTCCTTTTCTTGGGTTCCCCTGGTTGCCCCAGGCCCACCCTAACTCCCCTGTGTTTGGTGAGTCTCCTGAATCTTGCTGGTCTGAACGGTATACATCCTTGACCTTCTGTGTGGGTTGCCATTGCCGAGGCTTGTTGGTGCTCCTGCCGGACACAGACCCCTCAGCACTCGACCTCCTATGTGGGACAGCTCATATCTGGCACCTGGTTGTCCTCTACATCTCCTGGTCCCCGTAGCTGCAGAGTCAATGACTCCATCAACCAACCTGAAGCACCCGACATTGGTGGGCATTCATCTACCGAGCCCCTGGTCACTCCCAAGTGACCCAGACTCTGTCCCCTCTGCTTTCAGGTACTAAGAATCCACATTTAGATTCTAACAGACACTTTTCTTCCTTCCAGCAGCGGCTCTTCTTTGAAGTCTTCCATTGAGTTTGATGGCGGTTTACGATGCCACTTCAGACCTATGCATCCGGCTTCCCTGGGATAGGTAACTTGGGTACCTCGGTATCCACGGGTGGGGTGGTTCTCCAACCTACTATCTTCCCTGAGGTTTCTTCAAAGTCGACTGCGAAGGGTCCTTAAACTCTAAGACTTCAACTGCGACTTTCCCATAGAATTGTACGGGGCACGTGGTCGTATTCCCACACTGCACCCTTCCTTAGTTGGGTCCCTATCTACTCACCTTGGGTGGTTCCTTGAAGTCCCAGCGATTCTACGTCCTATCGACACTGTCTTGACTCAAGTTGTGGTTCTTATACCACTTTCTTATTATATGGTTTGGTCCTCCCCTGGGGTCCACTGTGTATTAGTGCTATTTACTGTCATTTCTGTGTTTAAGTATTGTGTGCTTTGTGGTTATCTCCGTGTAGGAGATACTGTGTCGTACTAGATAGAGTTATATCCATCAATACATAGTTTTATAACTACTGTGTTGTTCTCCATTCATTTAACCAATACTACAAGGCTGCATTCTGGTAAAACAAGCTGCTTAACATTCCTTCAAGACCAATGCCCGAAGGCTGCTCTTCACAGCTACCACTTGGATAGCTTTCTAAGGATATCTTTGACCTCTTAAATCACCATAAGGGTTGTTTGGACTGGTTGAGGGTGCCCACTGTATCTAGTGGACAGCATATACCAGGTCAACTTCTCACATGATCAATAGTTCTGACTTTTGCACTGAAGTCAGCTTGGAGGGAAGATAAAACCTGAGTCTCCGTCATCCAGTCTGAAAGTTTGTCTAGTAGCTGTCTGGAGAATACATTTGTAGATTGTCTAATAAACTAATGGGTCTCTGGATGCACGTCCCCTTTCTTGAAGGTAGGAATAATCTCTGCTCTATGCCAGGAGTCGGGGATACTCGCTCCAGAAATTATTCTGTTTTACTGCAAGTTTATGGAAGGAGCCCATGCTGACACCTCAGAACAATATAGATCCCTAGGATCTTTATCTTGGAACTGGAATATACATTTGCAGAATGTTTCATCCAAAAATGTGGTTGCATATGATGGCTAATGGTGGTGCTCGCATTATGACTGTCGTGTACAACTATGTGCCAAAAGGCTATATTGTCTTTTCTTTTGGAAGCTTCCAAGAGATCGAACAAATTTGTGTCATCCCAGATTCTCTTGCTAATATCAAGAACACATTTATAAGTTAATCTTGCTTCTCTCATAATGGTTGGCTTGCAATATTTAAGGAAAGAGATCAGGGTGGTGTTTGTCTTGCAGCACGGGGTGGTCCTACCTGTCAGAAATGGAGATACTCTGGCTGGCTTTGTACATAGTTCCTCAAGAATATTAAACAAAGAACTGTGTATCTCAGTCATTGGGATTTCACACCTAGGACAGTCAATATAAAGAGTTAGGATTGAATGAAAGAAATAATACATTTGTGTAAGAATGAAAAGCTTGTTTGTTATTCTGTCCTATTTCACCGACCTTGTATTGTTTCCAATAGTTAGGGCTACATTTGTTAGCTTATTAGAATCAGTTTGATCACAAATCATATCATCATAATATCACTCATCCTAAATTCAAGCTCATTGTGGTTTCTGTGGTCTACAGGAGGAACCTTAAAAGTGACTAGTTATTGCCAGCTTAATGTGCCTAAAAACAAATAGTCCAGTCTCCTTCTGTAAGACACTCTGGAATATATGTATGGGCTCTCTTTACATGATATAGATTAGACATTACAATGACCTACCAAAGACTCATGGAAGCTAATTTGATGGCAGCTGCACACAGGGCTTTGATTAATTCAGCATCGAGGCTGGGAATACCCTAAGTTTCATCCTCTTGTTCCATGACATCATTCCTACAGTCTAGAGGTTTGTAAGTGATATTAAAGTCTCTAGCTAACATAAGGAAATGTCTGTTCCACATTCATCAGATGTTGATCTATGATAGTTAAAGTGAAAGACTTTGTTTCTGGGCATAGAGCCATTATAGATGTTTTTTAAGTTCATGGACAGACCGTTCTTAGATCGAATGTTCAGACATATAATATCCTCAGAATTAATCTCCACTTTTTTGATGACACAATTTAGGGCTAGTTTTACACAGATGAGCAGGCCTCTGGATGGATGACCTACTTTTGATGTGAGTGCTCCTATGCTATATGTAATAAAACCCAACCTATACACGGGATCAGTGGTCCAACTTTTATGGAACATGTAAAACCTTTGGGAATTATTGAGGTTGCCCCACTCTAGGACATCCAGGTTCTGGTGTAACCCTTCCCCGTTCCAAGAAAGCAACTGTAGTAACTCAGAGCTTGTAACAGAATAGGCTTCACCTTCCCCTAGAGTGTTTGCCTTTGTGCCAGCTATTGCAATCAGGTCTTGATACTAATAAGAGTGGCATTATTGTCAGTGGAGTTATGTGGGGCAGCTGCACACTTGAAAGGGGACAGGTTTATCAAGTGAGTATTAAGTCCAGCCCTCTATAAAGATGATCCGCTGGCTGATTGTCATGTTGTCAGTAGAAACCTACTGGGTTGATGCAGTCGATGTTGGTTGTAGGTTGAGTTTAAACTGGATGTCAGAGTCTGAAATTGGAAACATACATGTGTCCAAGGCAACTAGTCGCCACGTGCTTTGATACAATGGAACGATTCAAAGTTATGTGAACACTATGTCAGAGCGAATGAGGGAATAACATTGGTGGTTATTTCTGATCCCCTGGATTACCTTATTTATAAGAGAGCCAGTGTCTCCCCTTGTGTGGCTTTAGCTTTGGCACCTTCATCATAAAAATGACTGCATCCATATTTAATGCTTCTTTTAAAATTGCGTTTGAAGGCCTTTTAACAAAAGGAAAAGGATAACTCCTCAGGAGCTCTTGCAGACCCCCGTAACGGGGGCCGCCTGTCAAGCCTGTGTGCTTCCTGGAACTTATTCCAGAAAATAGATGCAAAGAGATTTTTGATTTGCCCACAGGCCTACCTACTATGCCAGAGCCTCTTGTATGGTTCCGTAAATTGGGATTTGGGTCAGAAATTTTGGTTGTATAGAAACAGGACTAAATGTTGCACTGATCGAAGAATAGAGTAGGGCGTGTTAATGTACTTATTTCTGGTGCCGATGTGTGCGCTTTCCTTGGCGAGCTCTCATGTGGTGCATGTATAGCATCATCTGCATGTTTGGTTGCATCGTTTGGGGCTAAATAATCTCCTACGCTAATGATATACAGATTATCTTTTCATTTAGAAAGGGAGTACCAATCGAACAGGATGCTATCCAACCTTAACTCTCTGCGATTTTTCGCTGGATGAGCAATAATCAACTGAAGTGTAATACCCAAAAGCCTGTGGTTCTGAGTATGGGACACAACTTTGATCTCAATCTGGAAGTGCACTGGCCAGAAGGGGCCTCGTCACCCAATACTCAAGTTGATACGGTAAGAAACCTGTGGTTCAAATTTGACAAAGAAATATCTTTTGCAAGCAAATCAGCTCATTTTTTGGGTGTACTTTAAATTCTTGTAGATCATAAAAAAAGTTTTGCATTTCCTTTCAATTCGAATTGGGATTATAGTGATTCTGGTTCTGGACATATCCATGTTGCACTATGCCAATGCTTTATATCCTGTTGAGGAAATTACAAACGGTGCAGAATGCTGCTGCAAGGCTTTCTCTCAGTCTTCCTAGAGGAGAGCATGTCATCCAACATCTGTGTACTTTGCACTGGCTTCTCATAAATAAGCGGATCTTCTTCAAGACTTCTCTGTTAATGCACAGAGCATTGCATAACTCAGGCCCCGTCTACTTATACTCCAGGATCTCTTACTCTAGACCTATGAGTGCCTTGCGTTCCGCCAATAACCATCCAGCCACGATTCCAAGGGTTCATCTTGTTAAAGCCAGTGGACGTTTCTTCTTTTTCTGCCATTGTCCTGAGGAGTCCCACAGTATCGAGGGCTGAAACATGTCAACACTTTCATTTGGAGGAGTCATTCAATCTTGAATACATCAAGTAATGCTTTGGACACACATCTAAAAACAGAAGACCGGATTGTCCTCCATGTGATACCACCCAAAGCACTACCTCCTATGTGGATTGTACAATAAATAAGGAGTGCCACCACACTGCTTAAATCAACTGGACAACTGAAGCAAGATTCTAGTTGTCATATTTATCTTGCTGTATGCATAAGTCCGCTGATTACTTTCCTTCCTTTGTTTTGTATTTTTTCTTGAAAGCTTAATGTTAATTATAATGCACACTTCAGGTACCAGGAACAAGAGTGAAAATTATTACGCAGGCAATGAGCATTATAAATCATGTTTATTGTACATTATACCAGTGATTAATTTAAGTATTCATCGTGACACTAACTTATGTAAGATCTTTTCCCACAATGTACCATCCTTTTTGTTTAACCTATTATTGCATCTCTACTCAGGCCAAAAAAATGAGGGCCTAAGAATGCTTTTCAAACAGAAGAACTGAAATGTAGACGGTATTCATTAGTGGACAGGGTGGACTATGGCACCATTATTTTGAATCCTTCTTGTACTATGCATAGAAAACTAACTATATGAGCAATCTCTAAGGTCTGTAAAATGTTGCTTAAACATTTATAGGAGGGTAAGTATATATGTGGTAAATTGGGCAATGTTCTTGTTTATGAATATGTGGTGCAGGGAAAGAACACTTCCTATGTAGTAGTAATATAAGTTTATTGTATTAATCAAAAGAGTACAATAAAAGGTATAAAACATCACAATCATTACAAGTGTCGGAAGATGGATGAAAATCTTTAAAATTATAGTGTTGTAAAATCATGGCATAAAAGAGACCAGTTTCTTTGCATGTGAACTCAGAATATACAATTCAGAGTATGAACAGAATATCTGTATAACATAGTTCATAGTTTGTGCGCCTGATCTAAAAGCTTTCAATGCAGATTCTGTCATTTTGATTAAATCAAAACTTATGCTCAATGGATTTTCACCACACTTTAATGAGGTGAAGCGATTTGGTAAAATTCTAGTGTGACCGCCTACCACAGAGACAAATTCTGGGTAGTGACTATTAGTGCTCAAAATTCATAACAACAAATCAGGACAAAAGATTAATTTTGTGGACACAGCAGTGTAAGCCAACCAATGTTTGGCCTCCCCAAATATACCTTGGCCCCACTAAGGACATCATTGAATGCGGCGGCCAGATTGGTTATGGGCACCAAGCAAAATGCACACATCTCCCCAGTCTTAAAATCCCTAAACTGGCTGCCCTACGAAGCAAGAATACAGCTAAAGATTGCCTGCCTATCTTACAAAGCCCTCCAGTTCAAAACTCCCAACTATTTAGCGCAAAAGGTAGAACTATCCGGAGGGGGTAGACCGTCTAGAAGTTCTAACTTTCTTCTCCTGAAACCACAGATCTTTCGCAAAAAGAGAACATGCCAAAGAGCTTTCTCCGGCTCTGCACCAAAAATCCTGAACTCTCTTCCACCAGAAATTCATAGAATCTCCTCCAAGGTTGCTTTCAAATTGGAAGTAAAAAGATTCCCCATGAATAAGTTCTTCAGAATCAGAATATACTTTATTCGATTTTAAACATTTCAAAATCATAAAAGTAACATATAAAACATTAATATGATTAAAATATCCTATACAATTCCATCTAAACATGAGTCACATTCATTTAGATTCCATCAATTAATGTTAACATGCAGCCGAGAAAATTGGTGAAAGTTCTCCACGGTATACATTTCCACGGTATGTTATTAACCAGTGATAATTTAGCTTTTCCGCAATATGCTTCGCAAAAGTCCAGTTATAATGCCCACGAAATAAACATTTTCCAACAGTTGCAAATATAAAAAGGCAGGGCGACATTGCCTCCAACCCCCTCGTTTTGAAAATTGCATAACCATCTTGCTCTTTCGGTTGAGTAAAATTTACCGACTAAAATCACATGTATTGTTGATTGAGGTGAGTTCTTATCACATGGGCAGTGACAAAGATCTCTGGACCAGTCCTTTATGATAGGAAAGCTCACTAAACGATGGAAACTGTCAAACCTAAACCTAGTGAGGACATATCTATCGTACCCTCCAATGCACCAGACCAGGTAGAGTTGTATACTTAGAGTAACCAAAGTCAGTTGATGCTGGATTACCGTACATTTCTTCATTTCATTTACAGCTCTTAAGGACTCTAAATGTGACATGCATAGTAGTTTAAATTCCTTCCATGGCATTGAGGTCATGGTTTCTGGATGTATATAAAAATCAAGTCAGCCTAAATCCATTAAAAATCTTCTAACATAATCCAACCAGGTAATTTTACTTGCATTATCTAATTTAATTGAGTCGCTAATAATGTCTCTATTTAACCCTGTGCTCATTGAAGTCCAAACTCGATGCCATAATAGTAAAGGTTGCATTTTAATAATATCAGAAATGTAGTTGATCCCCAGTTCATTATGACAATTAAAAACTGAGGAGCTCTGTGGGACAGCTAAAATAAACCTTAAAAATTAATTTTCCACTATTTGTATTGAAGACACATCAGTATAACCCAAATTCCTGCCCCAAACGTTGCAATGCTAATACATTTAGCATGCTAAAATTTTAGGAGGCCTTTTGCCTATTTTTTTACCAAAATTCACCACCGCCGTGGTTGACCTCCTGAAAAGGAGGCTCCTGCTCTTGACCGCCAGTCCCCAGGAACCAGTATGCTCCAATAGTACGCCCAGGTAAGAAAATGTATTAGTTGACTCTATCCTGTCATTCCCCATTGGCACACTTTTACATTTATTTCTCCCCTTCCCGCATGTCATTACAAAGGTTTTCTTAACATTAAGTTTAAGGCCTCGACTATCCATAAAATTAATATATGTAGCAAGGGCTCTCTTTAGACCCAACTAAGTTCTGGCCATGAGCACTGCGTCATCTGCGTAGAGAAGGGATACAATCGGCTTGTTGTTAAACTGAGGAGGGTATCTCGCCTCAGCCACCAGTTCCTTCTCTAGAATGTTGGTATATAAGGAGAAAAGGAACGGGGCCAGGACACAACCTTGTCTCACACCCCTCTCCACGAGGAATGGCGCAGTACATTCACCCTTTGATCCATACCTCACCTTGGCGGTGGCCCCAACGTATAATTGTCTTAAAAATTACACCAGTACTGGGTCAACCTTCAAATCCAGAAGGATTTCCCATAGTCTATTATGTGTGACGCAATCAAATGCGGCCGTGAGGTCCACAAATGCTACATATGACTTCCCAGCCTTGTCTTGGGTATACTTTCCCATTAAAATATTGAAATTTAAAACCTGCTCATTTGTCCCCAGCCCCTGTCTATAACCATACTGAACCGCGCTTAGAATATTATTGTCTTCGGCCCATGTTTGTAATCTATTCAAGACAATCCTTCCTGCTACCTTTACTAGTAAATCTAGAAGGGAAATTGGTCAGTAACAGGCGGGATTGTCGCGTGTCCCTTTTTTAAAAATCTGTATAATCACAGATTCTGACCAGGACTTAATAAATTCCTTAGCACTACAGTCTTCTAAGACCCGAGTTAACAGAGGAGCCCATAATAATGGAATAGATTTAAATAAGTCCATCGGCACACCATCAGGGCCCGGTACCTTACCTCCTTACTAGCATTAATTCCCGCTACCAGTTCATCAAGTGTTATGTGCAGCTCAATGGGCGTAAAGCCTATATAGCCTCCACATTGTGGAGGCTCAAAGTCAGTATAAGATTCTTCATTCCCCTTAATACTCTAAACATTAGAAAATAAGTGAATCCATGCTTTTTCGTCTATTGCAACCTCGATCTTTGCACCATCTTTGTTAGAGAAAAACTGGGCATTTACTGCCTGCCAGAATGAGGTACAATCCTTACTCAGGGATGCTTCGTAAAGAGTAACCCATGCTTGATCTTTCAGTTCTTTCTTACGGTTTTTCCTAGTCAGATTATACGCCTTACTGCTTAGTCTGATCTCATCATGGTCTCTCACTGTTCTGTGAAGTTCAGCTTTCAAATGGGTATAGGTTGTGGTGCAGTTAGAATCAAACCATCCTTTTTCTAGCTGCAGATCCCTTGTTCTGAACTCTAAACGAATTTTGAACCACTGTCGTAATATGGGAGAATGCCCTTAAAGTATCTTCGTGATCTGTACTTTAATAAGTTCTTACCTTATTAGGATGTGCAATTGTCTGCTCTAATGCATTGGGCATACCCCTTTAAGCCCAGAGCTGGATGCTATTAATGTATTTTGTTTTTCTTTTCTCTTCTTCTTCTCTTGTTGAATCATTTGCTCCCCTCCTATGTCGCTATGTATGAGTTACTAGCCCATTCATTGCTGACCCCTAGGATTTGTAACTGGCCTTGTTATGTGAGCCCTATTTGATTCACTACCTGTTTTATATTCCCATTTGACTCATGTACTGAACATTTACCTTCCTTTCCCTCAAATTGTAAAGCGCTCTGATATCCCTCGGGATCAAGTTTGCCATATATAAGACTTTATAAATAAATGAATAAATAAATAAATAATACAGAAGTAAGTAAATAGAAAGGGACACAAGTACAAGTCAAAGCAGATTTATGTTCTTTGATTTGTATAAAGCAGTATTGGGCAGACAATCATATGTAGATGGGCTTATTTAAGAATTAAAAAAAATTGTAAATATATGTATAATTTGACAGCCATCATAAGGGGCAGTTGTCACATGCCTTTGCCTTTTTCCATGAATTAAAGTACCAGAAGCAGTGCTTTGTTGATGAAGATGGATTACCAACTCATAGGCTGTCGTGCTACTACTAGAGGCAGATTGAAAGGAGAGGAAGTGGATGTAGTAAATTTGAGGGAGACAGTTGTCTCCACCAACCTAGAAAGCACTCGAGTGGGAGCGTCAAAATCTTGTACTAGAAGAAATGACATAGTAGCATGATAAAAGAAGCATTGGCAAAGGCAAAAAACGTGTTACTTGCACTTGAGTGCTGCCAAAAGTAATAATTAAAAAAAATGCCAGATGCAGCAAAAAACAATTAGAATAGGATTGCTTTTTTGTATACAATGGATGGATGAGATAAAGAATTAAATGTGTAATGACAGTGTGTAATTTTCCTGTCTAAAATAGTCTGTCATGCATTTTAATGGAACCAATAGGTTACACCCAAACAGCTAATAAAAAGGTGGTGAGGCTAAAATTCCCTAGTGAGTAGTTCAAAGATGTAATTGACAATGTTTCAAGCCAATGGCTGAATGTTCCCAAACCAAAGAAGTTAATGGCTGAAAAAGGCTGTTCCATAGATCGTTAGAGTAAGTGTAGAACATAAATATGTTCACCACGAATGAAGCATTACACAGACAAATCTAAAAACATACATGGGAGATAGAAAAAGAGTAAAGGCAATAATTTGAAAATTCCCATCCATACAATCGTCAAGCATCATATCAGGGATGTGCTGTACAGTGCACCACCATTTGCCCCCTCATAGTGTACCTCCACCAGTGGCATATTGTCACACTTAGCACAGGACAGTACCACTCACAGAACAGTGAACCACCATCATCAGCACATTCAACTGCAACCTGAGGCACACCGCACTACCACCGTCTGAACTGAACTGGGCACCACCAACTGTGGGAAAGTGCACTGTCACCCACTGCTTAGTGTACACCCACCAATAGTTTGCTGCACCACCACAAGCCGCAGAGTACTCTACTTCAATGGGTCAGTGGACATTAGGCTTCATTTATGGACAGCCTGTGTAATTCGCAGAGAGCTGGTCATCCTACATAGGAAAGATGTCCACGAAAGCTACAATGGCTTCCAGAATATAATGCCGACAATCAGTATAATAGTATAATAGGTCATATTTTTATCACAGTGCAGTCCGTGGAAGTCTTTCACTACCTCTTTAAAATTTGAAAATGGGAAAAAAAAAGATTCTGGCCTTAAAACGCCGACATGCTGCAGCACTAGGAGAACCATCCCCTTAATGGTGGGATAGCATAGTATTACCTTACCACTGCTAGGATCCAAGGCATGTCAGATCCTCACTTAGATTGTTTCATGAGAAGCCCCAAGAGCATATTGTATGTCTGGAGGCCTCCAAGGTTTGGAATGCCCTCTAGTGTTTCTCGCAAACCTTCTTGGCTCCTACATGGGCAGCAGTAGCAGTAGCTCCCTTATATCAAAGTTCAAGCCCTTCACCTCCGACAACTACAGCAAGCTCAAGTTCATGTAACACTTAGGCTCTGCTGAGAAGTTAACACTACATTGCTCGGAATATGAACAGCATGCATCAAACGTTTGGTAATATACATCTATCCTATTACCAGTCCATCCATCTATCCATCCAAACACTCATCTATTCATCCATCCCTGTGCCCACCAAAAATGCATCCGTCCATCCATTCATTTATCCAAGCACCCAGATCCATCCAATCATCCACTCTGCATCCATCGATCCATACCCTCTTCATCCATCCATCCATCCATCCATCCATCCATCCATCCATCCATCCATCCATCCATCCATCCATCCACCCATCCATCCATCCATCCATCCATCCATCTATCCATCCATCCATCCATCCCCTCTTCATTCATCCCCACTCCTCAACCTTCTATACCATCTTCATTCATCCCGACACTCTCCATCCACCCAGCCCACCATCTTCATTCATCCCTACATTCTCCACGTGCATCTCTTCCTTCTCATTCTCTCTTCGGTTGGCTACACACAAACAAGAGTCCAGGCAGCAGTTGCCACTCACTAAATAGCTTTACCAAACGAAATGCACTGCTTGGTCAGGTGGGCTGGGAAGGACATGTCTTCACTCCCCTGTCAAACTGGAAGTCAAGAACACGCGCCTTAATGGTGACAGGGCGGAATGTTACCCCCAGCAGTCCAATAGGACAGTATTTTTGGTGTAAATTATGGGCAAATGAATCCATAACTGACGACTCATGCCTTCACAGACAAGGTACAGAAATACATGACCATCAGTTGCTCACCTTATCCAATTCGCAATCCTTTATTTGTTTGGTGAAAATTCGTTCAGCAGTTTCTGCAAAAAACAAAAAAGGAAAACCCCTAGAACAAGAATCTAATTAGGTCCAAATAATGTATAGATAACACAGTTGGACTGCCATCTTGGATTTGCCTAGTCTACCCATCAAAAATTTAAAAATCAAGGAATCAGACTGGATAAGGAACTTTTTATACGGTGTTCCAGTTCAGATTATCAGACCTCGGTTGTGTGTGCTAACTCAATGGCTACCCACATCTGAACCTTTGATTCCAGGATGCAATACTCTGTCGAAAGCAACCTGCTCATATAAAATATGCGACTTGAAAAGGAAAGTCAGAGCATCCATCCCCAAGGAGAGGACACGGGGTAACAAAGACAGAGGACGTCCCCAGATAAGAAAAACAGAAGCCCTATCTTTGTCACAGAAGTTGTGACTCCCTGTGCAGAGTCAAGCAACAGGCCAGGCTCCGTCCACAGGGCCCACTGTACATTGACCATAGGCCATTCACAGGCTAGCATGACTACCACAGGGGATGGCGCAGGACATGTGCCTAGAGGTCTTGCACAAGGCCAAAGGCCCTGTGCATCTGGTTTGGTGGAATAGCATTAGGACTGCGATCTTTTTCATAGACTTGACGCCCTGCTCCAAAGCTGCTGCACAAAGGCCTTGCTGAGCTGAGCTGAGTAGCACAAAGAGGGCACAATGCCTGACCATATGCCAAATACTACTCCTATGACATGCAGCACATGACTGAAGGCTGCACCAAAGGAGGCTGTACACAGCAGGACTGGTAGAATAGTACCTGGCTTCCTAGTCCCATGCACAGAGCCTGCGGCACACAATTAACGTTCATTCATAGATGGATTGATCTACAGAGCAAACTTTGCTAAAGGTAAGTAATAGTTATCTTTGCTTATAATAAATTAATCTTTGTTTTTCATTTAACTAGGTAAGCAGAGACAACCCCTCCTATGTGAATTACAATATGACAATATGATGCAGCCTTTCTTTTTTTCTGTTTTTGTAATTTCCTTTTTTCTAGATGTCAACACATATGATGCAGTATGCTATAAAAACTTGCCTATCTCCTTCAACTTCTTCAAGTGGGCATATAAAGTTGAATAGGAAGCAAACAAGCTTAGCCTAGACTGCGACTCGAACAGCTATCATCAAGCATTTGTCATACACAGGTAGGCTGAGTCTGCAAAACTGCTCCAAACTCGAACTGAAGAGGCACATAGTGGACAGAGGCAGAGACTCTTTTCGATGGTCAAATATCATGTCCTTCGAAGCCGGGATATCAAAGGAAGTACGTTAGGCTATGCCACAAACAAATGGTATTGGTAAGTGTAACCAAGGGCTGAGAAGGGAGACTGCAGTACAGGGCATGAGACACAAAACACAACACACACAGGGGCATATTTACACAAGAAAGTGGCAGAGAAGGGTTAGCTCCAAAATTGCTAATGCCGTGCTCTGTCACTTTAGAAACGCATAGTATCGTCATTGGCATCCTTTTCCACCCCTCCAACATAATATACATTTCCCATAAATAAACACACAACACAATGTTTTGTTTGTGTAAAGTTGTTGCAGGTTTATTACATACATCGTTATGTAATAGGTGGGTTATTTTACGGGCAATCCAAGGGCAGGCAACCAACTGGCCCGCCTGCCCGCCTGATGAGCCAGACAGCACTGTGGCGAACCCCGTCTGTGCTGCCCTTACTTGTGATCCTCTTCCCGGATCACGTGACCGTTGGTACCTTCTTACTCACGCCCCTTTCAGGGCGGTGCGTCGCCTAGCAAACCCTTCGGTTGTTCAAGCCCACAACCGCCCAAAGGACTAGCGGGGCGCCGACATGGTTTTCCAAGAACCTCCCATGAGGCTCCTAGGATTTGGCTCTGGCACTCACCATAGTGCCGCGCAGAGGTACCCTTCTGTACCCCTTTGCTTCCAGATCGCCCTGTAACTCCGCCTGCAACGAAAAAAGGAAAACATTACAATATTCTCTGCCCCCCTCCTGCCACCACGGGTAAGTGGTAGGGAGGGAGACGGCGTGTGCGGCGAT
Organism: Triturus cristatus; assembly: GCF_964204655.1. NCBI lineage: Eukaryota > Metazoa > Chordata > Amphibia > Caudata > Salamandridae > Triturus > Triturus cristatus. The sequence continues at coordinate 1,007,927,116 of NC_140587.1, read as the reverse complement.
CAAAAGAGGTTGCCAAAATGGTGGGGGAGGGATATATACCCTCCCCCAAGTCCTGGACGCCCAGGAAGTGACGCCCCTCGTGCGCCGCAACCAGGCTGGAGAGGGGGGGACTCCAACCAGAGTCCCTGCTCCTGAAGGGGGCGGGGGTGTGGGGTGCCCAGGCGACACTAGAGTGCTGGCCTCTCTAGTGGCCCCCTGTGGGTGCTTCGGCCAGCAGCAGGGATGCGTCATATTTATAATAATACGGCACACCTCTGCATTTTTACCTATGCTGGGCTAAATTCACATGACTAGCGTCAACGCAGGCATCCTTGAGTGCAAGGGTGCCTGCATTGAGGAAATGATTGTTTGTGTGCAGGAAGGCGTCCCTTCCTGCACATAAACAAATCCATAATGTCGATGTGCAACTTCAATGTGTGCTGCATTGTTCATTTTTTTAATGATTGTTTATGTGTAGGAACTGACACCTTCCTACACATAAACAATAATTCATGACAATTTGCTGTTTCTATGTGTGATGCACAATGCAGCACACATGGAAACAGCAAAAACGAGGAGAAATAAATAATTTCTCCTTGTTGCGTCATGCACTGCCTCGTATTTATGCCACTCTAGTAAATAGGGGCTAATGTCAAAATCAGTGTGTGTTGAGGCAGAATGCCCACCGCAACACCCATTGCCCACTCCTTTCACGCTATGTGTAGCATGAAAGGGGGCCTTATTTTCAAGGCGGAGTTAAGCCGCTACCTTGTAAATAAGGCAAAGCCCCTATCACCACAGGAATGTTTCAAAAAGTGTAATTCCTGTGGCAACAGGAGCTTGTAAATATACCCCCAGATTAGTGTTCAGAATCAGAGTGACAGTGCACTGCACCCTTCCTCAAACCTAAAACTGTTGCAAGCTTCCCCCTTACAAGCAATCATACATTTCTTTATCTCAGAAACTTGTAGCAGCTTGGTTACTAAGAAGAATGTGGTGAGTGAGCTACTTCACTCTTCACAATCTCTGTCTCAGGACACTGAGTCCACAACAACACAGATCAACACTACTCAGTTCACGGCTGTAACTAAGGACCCTCTTGGTGTAGATACTAATACTAAAGCCATACACCTGCTGCTGTAACACTAAAGGCACCTTTTTAGTAGGAGACAGGTCCTTGCCTCACCTCCCCCTCGCTGCTGCATTCACTCACTCCCAGCCGTTCTGTATTCCCTCAGTACAATTACCCTGTTAGTGTTACCGCATTTCTTTCTTTTGCATACCCACACACTGTTGTATCTTTGTATAAGCCACCTTCTGTGACTTTATCATTGTTCTGCATACTCCATTCACCATAAACTCTGTATAATAAGCTTTGTTTATTTTGTATCACATTGCCTGCTCTGTTTTTATTTTTTTGACCTCTGCTGTATTTTTGCTGCTCCCCCTGCTGCCCCTTGATTTTATCGCAGTTTTTTACCTACTCTTCCCCCCGCTTCCGGACTCCAGTAAGTCCGGCACACTGCCTCCCAGGACCTACTTAATGCAGGCCACATCGCTACCCCATTAAGCAGGTCCTTATGCTAGCTCCGACTTGCTGCTGAGTTGATTTGCTCCCAGCCGATTTGTTTTTAACCTATTTTAGTGTTACCACTTTTGTTTAATTCATTCACCATACTCTGTATAAAAAGCTTTATTTATTTTGTTTCACATACCCTGCTTTGTTTTTATTTTTCTAACCTCTGCTGCATTTTTGCAGCTGCTCGAATTTGTTTCCATTTTTTGCCAGCTCTTCCCCCGCTTCCTGCCTCCAATAAGGCCCACCCACTGCCTCCCAGGACCTACTTAATGGAGGCTGCAGCATGGTTCCGCAGCGGACGTGCACAGCGGGTGCACTGGCGGCATGCTAGAGGCAAGCCCGTCTGCCCCAGTCTGCGCCTGCACCTTGCCCAGTGCCACGAGCCCTGGCCCACCCACCACTCACAGCTACACCCTCACCGAGCCCTGGACCCTGCAACAACACACCTTGCCACAATCTACGGTAGGACCTTTTGCCTATTGGCACTGCTTCTTCACCTGCAACACAGGAGTACCCACACATACTGCAACCACAAGCCAGCGGATCACAAGCACCCCAGAACACCTCCACTGCCTCCTGCTCAATGCATGATCTTTCTGCAAACCACCATGAGATCTGGGACACCATCACCTCCATCATCCCTGATGTCATCTTCCTCACTGAAACCTGGCTCAACCCTGCATTTGCGCCTGATATTGCATTAGCAAAGCTCAATGCCTACAAGAGAACACACAGTGATGGCGTCAACAAACACAGAGGTGGAATTGCCATCACCCACAATGAAACCATCCACTGCACCACCACCACAGATGACTCCACCCCGATCATGGAACAGCTCAACATCCAACTCCGTACAAATGGCAAAACCACCATCAGATGCACTCTTGCCTACAGACCTCCAGGAGCTCTCTTTGGTTTCTGTGACGCCATTTCCGATTTCATTGCCCTGCTCGCCATTGACTCCAAGCACTACATGCTCGGCATTTCGGAGCCCGGCGTCCTGCATGCAGAGGTGGCGGCCGGAGGGGAGGCGGTGCCTCGTGGAGGGCGATGGTCCGAGGCTGCAGCGCGATTGACACAGAGGAGAGGTTTTGCTGCGAGAGTTGGACTGCAAAAAAGCTCGGTGCCTGCCTTTTTGCTTTCGTGTTTGTTTGTCAGGCAGACTGGTGTTTTTTTTAATGAGTATTTCCAGGCTAATAAGATAAGAACACAAACATCAGGAAACAAGGAAGGAGGAGATCTGGAGAACTTAAAGGAGGCAGAGCCTAATGCATTGCCAACTTTAATGATTCCGGTAAGGAGAAGGGGGAGAGACTGGGGGCCTAAGTTAAATTTGGAACGAGGAGTGGAGAGACAGGAGAGGCAGGACGGGGGCTTATGCACCGAGATAAATAAAGTCAACAGGTACACTCTCAGAAGCAGGGACATTTGTTGAGTAAATAAATCTCCCCCTGAAATAGTTAATAAAGACTCAGCGTTGTCAGGTCCCTTGGGGATACAACCGAAATCTAAAGTAGTGAAAACAACTAATACCATGCTGAATCCAAAAGCCCCTACAGCTAACACCCCCTCTAAAAAGGATCGAAAAAACCTTCTAAAAATAAATCAGGAAACATTCAAGTTACTCCATCATTAAGATCTTATTTTAAGGTTCAGACTATACAACCCCTATCAAAGGAATTAAAATATTTACCCGGACCTATTTTAGATCCAACAGCGGCTGAAAACAGCCCTTTGAGCTCACAACAACCACCATTAAAACCCTTGAATAAAAACGATAAGGGGATAAGAAAGGAAATGGATCCAATACCCTTAGAAAACAGGTACAAATTACTCTCACATGAGAATAATGAAGTCGCAAACGGTCTGTTATCCTCTTCTTCCTTGCCCAACTTGGAAAAAACTCCCCCACTAGGAAAGTGGGGTTTATTTGAAGAGTCAAGACCATTAGGCATACTAAATACAACATGTGACAAGGGAGCTACCTCGCCTACTGAGGGGTTACTAACCACACTGCTCACAGAAATAAGAGACAAGTTTGCAATCTCTGAAAATAATCAATTACAAATACAAACAGTCTGTGAGACTCTTGAATATAAAATGAATGCCATCTCTGAAAAAGTTGGAGCAATGGAATTAGCTTTTGAAGACCTAACAAAGTGAGTAGATAAAAATACCCAGGATATTCAGGCATTAAGGGGTGAGGATAAGACCTTTAAAGAGAAATTGGAAAGTTTAGAAAATGCCGCAAGGAGGAACAACATCAGGCTCCTGAATGTACCGGAAGATGTAGAGGGTGAAGATATAAGGTCATTCATAATTAATCTCCTCACAGAGCTTCATGCAGATATTGACAAAAAGACTCTTGAAGATGACATACAAAGAGTTCATCGAGATCCCTTCTTTAAAAAACCCGGGAGGAAAAACCCTAGGGGGATCCTGGTTAATTTACACGCTTAAAGAAAAGATCTTGGCAGGAGAATTAAAAGCGGGGGTCTATAAAAAGGCTGGTTGGACATTCCGCATTAGATCAGACGTATCCCATATTACTCAAGAAAAGCAATGGGAGTTGGGGAAATCAATGCAAGACCTGAACAATGTAGGCGCCACGGCAAACCTGCGTTTCCCCGCTTCGCTTAAAGTAATGTGGAATAATAAAATGATTAACTTCAAAGACCCAGAAGAAGCTAATGCCCTGATAAATCAGATAAAGAGCTCATCATCCAGATAAGAGCTGTTGAAATAAAAAGCCTGATTAGAGATAGAGCCTGAAATTAGAGGAGTTCCTCTAATAGTAGCAAGGAAGGTTTCCCCAAGGGGTGGGGGGAGGGTTTTTCACTTAAAATGCAACAAATAAATTGTTTTATTGATGTACTGGGTGGGGGAGCATAAGGGAGAAATACGAAAAAAAAATTCTCATTTAACAATGTTAATTCAAAAAATCTCTGGCCTTTTTTCTTAAATAATAACAATGACAATCATTTAATACTTTATGTCTAAAAATGATAAAGAAAAAGACCTGGAAATCATGTAGTGGAATGTAAATGGATTGAGGGTCCCCTCTAGAAGAAAAAGGATATTAGAATACCTAAGACTATCAGAATGTAAGATTTTTCTTATTCAAGAATCTCATCTACTCAAAGAGGAATGGACAATGGTTTTAAAAATCAGAAATGGATTGAACATTGTATTTGCACAAATCAATCCTGTACAACGAAAGGAGTAGCCATTCTAATTAAAAAAACTGCGTCAGCAATGTTGGGTGAGTGTATAGTCGATTCGCTGGGGAGGTGGGCAATTGCTAAATTAAAAATTAGTGGGGTCTGGATGACTTTTGTAAGTTATTATGGTCTGACTTTGGATGACTCGGCCTCCCTATACACTTGACTTCTCCATCTAACTGAAGTCAATGACTACATAATACTAGGGGGCGATTTTAATCTGGTCCAAGACCCGAGTCAAGACTCTACTTCTTACAGAGTAGCATTTAACACACAAAAAATGAGAAGGGCCTTAAGACAACTAATGTCAGATATAGGGCTAGTAGATATTTGGAGAGAGATGGCCAATAAATCTAAAACAAAAGGTGGAAAATTTACGTTCCACAATAAAAAATGTGGACATCAGTCAAATTTCTTTTTTTTTTTTTAGTGGGTACAACAGCAAGCAGAAATACTATTCAAGTAAGCCATGTTCCTGAGCATATGTCAGACCACTCTGTTAATGTTGTTAATAGCTATATCATGTTCACAAGCTAAGAAAATAAAAGAGGAGACCAAAAAGTTAGAGAATGAGATACACAGACTGCATGAAAGATTTGAAAGGGAACAGGGGAACATGAATATTTTAAGAAGTTTACCAACTGCAAAACGTAAGCTCGCTGACTTCTTAGAAACCATAATTTAAAAAAATGGGATTCTAGCAAACTAGCCCATCATGAATATGGGGGTGTAGTAAACTCCTCGCTTGGAAAACAAAAACTGATCATACAAGAAACTGAATAAGGGATCTTCGATGTTTAGATACTGGCTGTATAATTACAGATGATGCGGAAATTGAGGAGACCTTTGTCCAGTTTTTCAAAAACTTATATACAGAAGAGAAGATAATTGATGAAAATCTCATGGATTATTTTCTATCAGAGCTAACTCTTCCTACGCTCCAAAAACATGATAAAGAACAAATAAGCCGTCCTATATCTGTGGAAGAAGTAGCTCAGGCCATTAGCTCTCTAAAAAAACGAAAAGCGGCTGGCCCTGACTCTATTCCCAATGAGATTTATAGCATATTAAAAGAAGAACTGAGACCTATTCTCTTAGAATTATTTAATTCTTCCTATATAGAGGGTCATAGTCCCCCTGTTTCATGGGAAGAGGTAACAATTACAATTCTTTTTAAACCAAATAAAAACCCACGTATCTGCGAATCCTACAGACCTATTTCTCTTTTAAACTGTGATCATAAAATCTATACATAGATTATTACTAAACGTCTGGACAAAGTAATAGGCCTGCTCATACACCCAGACCAAAAAGGGTTTATGAAAGGGAGGCAGCTTAGTGAATTAATACAGGACCTTATTGGAGCTATAGATATGGCTCAGATGTATAAGACCCCTTTGGCAGTAATGACATTTGATGCTGACAAACCATTTGATCGGGCCAACTGGTCGTCCCTGTTTAAAGTGATACCGCGTTTCGATCTGGGTGAAACATGTCTGACAGCAATTAAAGCCATCTATAAAAACCCCTCAGCAAAAATTCTTGTTAATGGGAAACTAACCAGATCTATACAAATTGGAAGAGGGACTAGACAAGGTTGCCCCCTCTCCCCATTACTTTTTAATATCTACATCGAACCTTTGGCTTGTAAATTAAGAGCTTGCCAGAATATTATTCCCTTCAAATGTAATGGATGGGAGAAAAAAATTGGGCTGTACGCGGACGACCTTGTCATCTACACTGGTAATCTAGAAACATCATACACAGAAATATGGTCAGAGATAGAGAACTTTGGAAAGGTCTCAGGGTACCTGCTTAATCAACAAAAAACAGATTTAATGAAGTGGAACACAAATTTTGGGAGTATTTACACAAAAAAGGAAATAAGATATTTGGGAATCCAGATAGTCCAAAATAGCACAAGTAAACTTTGAAAAAGTGACAAAGGAAAGTAAGCTCTCAACTACAATCATGGGGGTCACTGTCCCTTTTCTTTTTGGGTAAATCCAATCTACTAAAAATGTCAATACTCCCAAAATACACGTTTCTGTTTAACACCATCCCCTTAGAGTTCCCAAAAGTCTGGTTTAAGAGGGTCCATGGGCTCTTTTCAAGTTTCATATGGGGAAGCAAAAACCCAAGAATAGCGTTAAAAAAACTTAGAAAGAGAAAGGCATATGGAGGAATTGCAACTCCTGATTTGTATTTGTATCTGTGTGCATCCCAGCTAAAAAACTTTTGGCAATTAATGATGGAAAACTTTACTTTTCCCCCTCTTTATAAAGCTCTAACAACCAATTTTGCCCAACAAGACGGGTGCTTCGTCTTAAAATTTGGTCACCCAAAAGTTTTTAAAAAGGTAAAATTGAAGATTTTGTTATCTGCAGTAAAGCTTTGGTCCCAGGTGAGACGCCTTTTAAAAATCCCTTATTACAATGACATTACCCCAGTCTGGGATTCTCCAGGGATGCCACTGTGTTTAGAAGATACCCCAGCGACTCCGCTGAGGAGCTGCGGGATCACTACTTGGGGACAACTTCTATTTGAGGCGGAACTTATTTCTTGGCCTCATTTATCGGGGATCTGTGGAAACTTGGTCTCAAAGTTTAAGTACTATCAGTTGCTAAGCTGGACAAAATCCTCCGGAAAAGAGCTAAAAGGGAATGCGAACTTGGCACTAAAGATATGCTCTCATCAAACAAACAAAAAAAGAAGTGGCAGAGTGGTATTGGCTACCTGTCCAAAATGGGGAAGAGGAGCAGGCCGCATTCATGGAGATTTGGAGGAAGGACCTGCCGGATGAAGATCTCAATAATATTGGGCAAGTATCTATGTCTTCTCTTTGGTCTTATATAAATGCTGCACCGTTAAAAAAGAACCACCTTTTTACAGTTCACAAGGCTTATTGGACTCCCCAGAAAATATCGAAAATGGGGAATCGAGAGATTAAGAAGTGTCCCAAATGTGGAGAAGACAGAACAAATGAGGTCCACATATTCTGGAGCTGCCCGGTAATATACTCCTATTGGAACAAAGTGGGTAAGACCATATCAGATATTATGGGGCTGGACATGAAATTGACAACTATGTCTATAATTTTTGGGTTACGCCCAAGGGAGGTTGATGGACGGGTATTAACAAAAAGCCACAAAGCCCTATTTTTTACTCTGATATTATTAGCTCGTAGGGACCTCTGCATTAAATGGATTTTGCCCTGTCCCCCCACAGAAGAAGAACGGATTTATTCCATTCAGAGGGTATCCTCTTTAGATCAATCCAGTAAATATACTAAAAAGACAAAATACTGGGAGATATGGGATAACTGGGTGGAGGCAGGGGCCAGACACATATAAAATTTTTCGTAATGGGCTTTGTCTTTCCTCTTTCTCTAAACTCTGATAGGAGGAGGGTAAAACTCTTTGGTTTTGTGTTTTATTTTTGTGTCATTAGGATTTCTGGGTCCAATGATTAAGAATATGCTCTAGATGGGACTGTGTTTATCCTCTGTAAAGAGGGAATACAGTGGTCTATCGATAATTCAAGATTAAGGTCGAAGCCCATATAAGTAATCGAAGGTGCGGCTCTGGTGATATGTGGTATCCTTCCCCTCTTTGGGGGCGTGACCTGGCCGGTAATTTAAAAGAAAACCTTTAGATAATTGAAAGGGTCAGCGTAACCTCTTCTTTGACACCACAGACCGAAGCCCTTTTGAAACATTTCCCAACAACTACCACCAATTCCTGAGAAGGATGAAAAGGAGCTCCATTAGCAACCGCATCATTCTGTGTTTGAAAATGCCACTTTTAGAAAGTGGGCAGTTTTTTGTTTTAATATTCTGTGCCTCTTTCTGCCTGTGGAGTCCATGTCTGGTTTAGACTGAGAGTTGGGCTGCTTGTGCATTCACTCTAAACAGTCACACAAAGGGAGCTGAGGTGTGCCCTAAATATCCTGATAGCCCATCACCAGGTTGATAGGACTTCCTGAGCTAGAGTGGTGGGAAGAGTTGTCACTGATACCTGAATAGGGCAATGCCTGTCATCTCAAAATGCTGCCTCCACAAATTTGATAACCACCTGCCCCCTGTGTGAGATGATAATACCGATTCACACACACAGTCTAGATAATTCATATTCTATTGTCCTAAATTATTAAAAGCTGCGTCCTACACCTCCAATTTGAAAAGATAAACTATTCTTACCGGGCGTATGATAACGTGTCCCGCTAGTCCGGAGAAAGTCCTCTGGTTGTTCGTTCCACGCCCTGGAATAAATACTCCCAGCAGCAATGCTCGTTCGAATCGAGCGGGCAGTAGAAATAAAAAGTGGACTTACACGCAAGAAGTCTGAGTAAAATGAAACAGCACCATCTTTGAATGCGCAATATCTCCATAACCTTTTGCAACTCTATAAAATTGCCACTACTAGTATTAGTCATAACAACTTGCACCTTATTTAAAAATTGGTATATTCCATTTTTCAAAACCTCAAGCTCTAAAGGGAAGCAAAATTTAGCTTTTTTGTCAATTTACAAAAGTATATAAAAAAATATGTCAAAGACACCGGTATTTCCAACCAGTTACAGTGCGAGAAAAAATTATTACGGCACTAGTACGTTTAATAGTAAAGTAGTCTCATTAATAGACCACCGAGTGAGAGTGGTGTTTCTGGAGCGTGGTTGATGAGAACCTCAATCTGCATGGAGACACGCTACCACTTACCACCCAAGGAGATGATATAAGTACTTCAAGCATGTATCCAAATGGGCCATACTATAGGCTGACCAGAAGTGACAAAAAGAGTAAACAACGTATGTTAACATACTTAATTGATGTTAGTTCATGCAAGATGAGGGTCCCAAAAGAGGTTTGTGTGCACACCAAAGGACACAAAGAAACCCAAAAAAGATAGACTCAGGCATATGAGTTAGGCCACAGTAATTGAGAAACACATCTGTAAAGATACACACTGGTATACGAGCCAAAGGAAACAAGGTACAGTGTTATATTATTATCCATGTGCCCCTCTGTCTACCTGAATGAAACCATTACAGGTACATTAAGGTACATTTTGAATATGTTTTCGGTAATATAAGCACATAACCAGGGAGCGAGCTTACACCAGTATACAACACATCTCATATTGATATTGTAGTGCCATCCACAAGACATAAGAACAGTTGATGATAAGTGTACATTCAGACTTATGCAGAATATAGCATGAGTTGGCGAATTTCTTTCCCCATATTTGCATATAGCAGGTGGATCTGTGTTTATTTTCTGCTTGTTTAGATTATGAAAATACCCTTCTTAGTCTTTCAATCTCTCAAAAATACTGACAGCTCCCTGTCAATATTTATACCAAGGTCCACCGCTCTCAGCTTGTTAATCCAGATCGCCTCTAATTTGCGCAGGCTATGTACCCTATCACCTCCTCTAGGATTGTCAGCTACCATTTCTAACCCATGGTATCTGACCCGAGTCAGCTCTGCTGTGCCATGTAGTGAATTAAAGTGTAAAGCCAAGGGATAGTTGATATGAATATTCCTGATTGCCCGTATATGTTCCAGCATTCTCTCTTTGGCTGGTCTGATGGTGCTGCCCACATACATCTTCTTACATGGAGATATAATGCAATACAATATGAACTTGGTATTATATTTCATGAACAATTTAATTTTGTGTTCAATGTGAGTATTATATTTAAAGCTTTTAATTTTATCTAGGGCATATGGACAAACATTACAATGTCCACATTGTAAAATCCAGCTGGTGGTGAGCCTATCCAATGTGTCTCCCTCTTAAACATTTTGGGGTTATAGAAATTCGGGCCTAGTGTATTACGTAATGTTTGTCCCCGTCTGAACAGTTGGTCTTACCGGTATGGCTTGGCTTACAATCGGGTCCACATGTAAGATATGCTAGTGCTTATTACGAATTTTGTAAAGTACGTGGCTAGCTGAGTTATAAGGTGTTATTAGAGAGATTTTATCCTTAAATTTAGTCCCCCTCTTGTTTTTGACTTTACTGGTCAGCAGTTTTTGTCGATTCAGACCCAAAGCTTTATTTTTGGCCTTAACTAGTGTTTTGTGGCTATGGCCCCTGTTTTTTTTTTAAGTTTAGAAAGCTTTATTAAATATCATAAGCCAGGTAAAACATCATTACAGAGAGAATCAAAGGCAATGTAACAAAACAATAGAATAAAATTGAAATCATACAATATTAACAAATGCCAATAGAGAAATGGGGAATATACTTAGGGGAAAAGCATTTTTTAAAAGGTTTTGATTAATGGGCAGGGAGGGTAGAGGAGAGGAGAGAAGAGAAGGAAGGGGAAGGAAGGGGGAAAGGCAAACATTGTACAGGGTAAACATCATGTAATTACCGTAAGCTAATAAATGCATATGTAAAATAGATGAAGCTGTATATTGATCATGAACAAAAAGAGAAATAAAAACAAGCTATTCAAAGGGCAATTTGAGAGAGAAAGTTAGTTAACGGCAACCATAACAAATCTTTTTTGATCAAAAGAGGTACAGTGGTGGTAAAAGCACGATCCAGCCGATGGTGGTGGCATAATAGGTTCCATCATGCATTGTATGAGATCTTTGAAGTGTCTTTCCAGTTGGTCGTAATTATCTGTAGAGAAATGGCTATATACAAATCTATAAATTTATGCACATTACTAGGAACATTCCATATAGGAGCCACACCACCCAGGAAGATATGAACAATCTCAAAAGTGTGGTCAGTAGCTAATATTTCGTTTAATTTAGACCAAATACGGGACCAAAGGGATTTAACCAACAGGCAGTGAAAAAACATATGAAAAAAGTCACTATTGGCATAAGGGCAAGACCAACATTTTTTAGAGTCAATTAATTTGAAACTATATAAATCAGAAGGGGTAAAAAAAAGTTTATTGTAAAAAAAGTACAAAGTCTGTGTGGTGCTAGCAGAACGTGAAGCAGTGTGCAACTTCGACCACAAGGAATTCCAAACCTGAAGGGGAAACTCTTGGGCTCGATCCGTTTCCCAGGAAAGTTCAAGTTTAGACTTGGTTCTTTCAACAGGAGAACGGGAAAGTAATTTGCAGATAGCAGCAGCTTTAAGAGGAATAGAGAAATCCGGCAAAGGGAAAGTGGTTGAGTCAGTAGTAGAGAGGGAAGCACTGTGAGAGATAAAGAGATCTAGAGAGTTTTTAAGCAAGGGATACTGAGAGGAGTGTGCATTGGAAATATGAAAGGAGGTACGAATGTCAGAGAAGTTGCGCAGGGTATTATTGCTAAGTAAGGAATCGTAAGTAATAATGCCTTTATCAATCCACTCTTTCCAAAAAAGTGCTCTGTGGTTAATCTTAACGGATTTGTTATACCAAATTGGGATTGAGGAATGAAACTCCGACTGCGAGAGGGAAGAGCGAAAGACAGAAAGAGCAAGTGCTTTAGAGTGCTTGAAGGTACGAGTGAGAAAACGTTGCGGAGGATGAGATAATCGGGTAGCCATAACAAATGAGAAGGGTGAAAGCTGCGTAAGTTCTATAGCGCTCCAGGCTGTTAGAGGAGGGTCAGACAAATCAGATAGAAAAGGCCAGATTTGTTTCAAAGTAAAGGCCGAGTGAAATCGAGTGAGGTTGGGGAAGTTAACTCCACCCAAATCTTTGGGTTGTTGGAGACGGGAGAGAGAAATCCTCGCCTTGCGTTTATTCCATAAAAATGCTGTAAAAATACGGTTGATAGTTTTAAAAAAAATAAGTGGAAGGGAGATTGGAAGCATTGAAAGGTAAAATTTGACAATAGGAAGAAGCCTCATTTTTATAATGGCTAGCCTCCCCCACCAGGATAAGAAAAGGGGGGACCAGCTTTCTATAAGGGAAGAGAGCTTTTTAACTATATCCTTCTGATTAAGCTTAACAGTTTCTCTAATGGTGTTAGCATAAAGAATTCCTAAACATTTAATATTACCAGAATTCCATTCAAAGCCAGAACCCTGGAACATATGAGGAAGGCAGAATATGTTAAGTGGTAGAACCTCAGATTTATCTATATTGAGTTTATATCCAGAAACCAAAGAATATTCTTGTAACAAGGAAAAGAGTGAAGGTAAAGAAGTGGACGGGTTAGAAATATAAAGCAAAATATCATCTGCATAGGCCGTAAACTTAATATCAATGTTCTGAAATATGAAACCAGTATATGATGATGAACGTCGAATTTTTTCCAAAAAGGGTTCTAACGCAAGAATAAAAAGAAGAGGAGAGAGAGGACAACCTTGTCTGGTGCCTCTATGCAGAGAAAAATAAGGGGATTGAGACCCATTAACCCAGATAGAAGTAGAGGGAGCAGGATATAACAATTGAACATAGTGAATGATGGGAGGACTAAAGCCATGCCACCTCAACGCACCAAACATAAAATCCCAGCAGACTCTGTCGAAAGCTTTCTCAGCATCTAATATAATGGCAGCGATTGGGGAATCCATCTTTGAGGCCAAGTGAATAATGTTAAGGAAAGTTCTCGAATTGTCAGTAATGGATCTACCTGTAACAAACCCGGATTGATAAATGTTGGTGAGGTCAGGAATAATTTTATTAATACGAGAGGCCAAAACTTTAGCATAGATTTTACAGTCAGTATTAATTAAAGAAATAGGTCGATAATTTTTGCAGAGGGAGGAGTCTTTATCTTTTTTAGGGATTAAGCATAACATAGCCTGTGTGAAAGAACCTTGGGACTCTCCTTGAGCAACAAAGGAGTTAATCAAAGTAAATAAATGTGGTAACAGGATATCCTTAAAGTGGAGATAGAAACGAACCGTAAAACCATCTGGTCCCGGAGTTTTATCTTTGGGAAGAAGAGTAATAGCATTAAGTAGTTCTTTTTCTGAGAGAGGAACGTCCAGGGAGGAGAGATCCACAAAACTATCCGAGGACCTAGGGAGAGACTGAAAGAAGGAGTCAATTTGAGTGGGCGAGGGAACGGATTCGGGCGTATAAAGTGAGGAATAATATTGAACAAAACAATCGAGAATTTTATCGTCAGTATACTGAGTATTCCCATGTGAGTCAGTAATAGTTAATATTTTAGATTTTTGTTTTTTAATTTTAAGGTAAGTAGCGAGAGACTTGCCAGCCTTATTGCGTCCCCCGTACATTTTGGAATGAAAATTGAGAAGATTATTACACGCAGAGTCCCAAGAGTGTTTGTTGTATTGCATTTTTGCTTTGATGAGGGAAGAGAGTGATTCTGAGGAATTATTGGTAAAGTAAAGATGCTCTAAGTCTTTGATTTGCTTAAGAATTTGGGCCGACTTTGATAAAGCTGTTTTCCTTTTCCGTGAAACAAAAGCAATAATAAAACCTCTAGCAGCAGCCTTGAAGGCATCCCAAATAGAGTGAAATTGAGAAGTAGAATGGAGATTATTTATAAAAAAAATCCTTTGCAAAGGATGTAAATTGCTCAACAAACTGTGAATCTAGGAGGAGCGAATTATTGAAGCGCCAACGCCTGGAGATGGGAGTAGGTGAGGGAAAGTCCATGTCAGTAATAACAGGAGCGTGGTCAGATATAAGAATAGAGCCTATTTCTGAGTTGGTCATAAATTGGAGTGAATGCTGTGTGAGAAAAATACAGTCTATACGGGAATGTGAAGATTGCACTGGAGAAAAAAAGGAAAATTCTAATGTGTCGGGATGAGAAAGTCTCCATGAGTCTATAAGACCTCTAGAGGAGATAGCCTTAAAAAAGGACTTTTGCATCTTATTGGGGACATATCTGGTGCGTGATTTACGATCTAAAAAGGGGTCCATGAGTTGGTTACAGTCACCACCCACAATCAAATTATCACTTGCATGAGAGGAAAGAAGCTTAGAAAAGTCCCTCCAGAAGGATAAATCTACACCGTTAGGACCATAAACATTGCAGAAGGAAAATTGTGTATTATTAACAGTAACATCTAAAAATAGCCACCTACCACAAGCGTCATGGAGCTCATTATGCAACTGAACAGATAATGACTTATGAAACAAAATAAGAACACCGTTTTTACTATTTACTGCTGGAGAACAGAACGCCTCCCCAACCCATTGTCTACGCAGTGAAGACAAATCTTGAGAGTTAAGGTGGGTTTCTTGTAACAGTGCAACATGACATTTCAACCTCGCTAAATGAGATAAGACACGTTGTTTTTTGACAGGGTTGCGAACACCTTTAACATTCCAGGAAATAACACGAAGACCGTTCATTTCTGGAGATAAAGTAAAGATAAGCAGAAAGGGGTATGGAATTTAAAACAGATTAGAGAATGAAAAGCAAACTGAAAATAGAAGTTGAAAGAATGTGACACAGAATAGATAGCAAGAAACAGAGAGATTAAAGCAGGTGACCACCACAGATAAGGTGATAAAGATATAAAAAGAAAACAAAGAAGTACCATAATCGGAAGTAGAAAAAAATAAAATGTGGAGTGAATCAGATAGTGAAGATGTTGCCAAAAAAATAGAGATGATAGGGATAAAAAAGAGTGAGGAAAGGAATGACAAGCAGCAAAAGGGGGAAGAAACGAAGAGGAAAAAGGGAAAAATAAAGAGGAGGGTACAGGGGTGGAGAAACCCCCAGAAGGCATCCAGAGGAGGGTGGCGAAAAGCCAATAGACTTTAGGCACAGAAAACAATTGAACAAAAAACATTACTGTGAGAGGGGGGCAACGAAGAACAAGACAGCCGCACTAAGAGGAGACACCTAAGAGAACAGACTATCACAAAGATAGAAAAAGGAAAAACGAAAGACTATAAATTACAAAACTAGAACTTATGTCAATCAAATAGAACAAGTGAAGGAACTTACCAAACATCTAGGGAAAGAAACAGCAACAGAAAGGGATAAACACTGTATACAGCAGGATGGAACAAAGGGTGACCTTGACAATAACACCACATGGGGAAATCCTGCAAAACAAAAGGAAAATCAAGGAGTGAGCAAAAGAAGCACAAGAACTATACGACATATACCAGAATAAATTCAGAACAAGACACAGTAGTCATATACTTAAAAAAAAATACAACTAGGGTTTGCTCAATTCCATGAGTTCTCCCTTGTGAGTATGAATAAACTTCCGCAAATCAGCAGGATCTTCAAAACTAAAAGTTCTCTCCTTATAGGTCACTTTGAAAAAACAAGGGTGAATTAAACCGTAGCGTGCATTCATAGATCTCAATGCAGGTCTGAGGTCCAAAAATTCCTTTCGACGGGAAGCCGTTGGTTTGGAAACATCCTGAGTAAAAAAGACCTTGTGTCCAGACCAAATCATTTGCTTATGTTGCTTAGCAGCCTGGAGAATCAACATAAGATCCGAGTAGAGGAGGAAATATTCTATAATTCCTCGAGGTTTGGACGCAGAAGATGTATTCCTAGGCCCCTGACGATGAGCACGTTGTATGTTAAAGTCTGAAGATTTCGGGAGGCCAACAATTTGAAGAACTTGAGACTTCAAGAATTGGATCATATCCGACCCCTCCGAACCTTCCGGAATACCATAAATGCGCAGGTTATTGCGCATATTGCGATTTTCCAAATCTTCTGCAACCTTCTTGAGCTGGCCAACCTCTTTGGTGAGAGTGTCAACTTTAGCAACAACATCCTGTGCATCACTGATCCTCTGCTCCACATCAGAAAGTCTCGTATCCAAACTAGACCATTTATCATCTTACATTAGTTGCTGGAAGATTCGGTCTTAGGAAACCATAAAGGCATTAAAAGAGACCAACCGCTAACAAAAACTGGTGTACAAAGATGGCATAATGTGAACAAACGCAGCCTCCACTGTAATGCCGCTGAAGTACAACAGGGAGCTGGCCAAAGGACTCAGTGGCAGCAAAAAAGAAGAAAAAAAAACGCTGCATAAAAAACAAAATGGCGGCCGCCGTCTGAGGGGAGCAGAAAATGCGCAAATAAAATGTCAGAAAGACCGCATTTCGGTCAAAAAACTTGTCAAGTCAGTCTCTGCGATTTCCCACATCCGACTCCATCCTGGAAACGAAGCTCCGTTGCGATAACGAGCTTCATTCACGCTTGAATCGGCTCGTTCTATTGGAGCTCCTCACCCGGCGGCCATCTTGAATCGCCGCGCGCTCTCCCCATGGCCCCTGGTTTTAAATCTGAAAATGGCATTTTCCATTTACCTCTTAAACAAAGCATCTTCGCTGCAGTTACGTCTAATACATGTCAACTCCCCAAATGGTATCGAGTCTACTTGAGCTCTTGGATGGGCAGTGTCCGCACCTAATATGGCGTTGCATGCTGTTGGTTTCCTAAACAACGTTGAGAGAATGGAACCATTCTTGGCATATAGATTGAGATCCAGAAAGGAGATTTCCTCTCTACTGTGTTGAAATGTAAAGATGATATTACAATTGTTTGGAATTCAGGCAGGTGCAAAACTCATGTTACAACTCAGCGTTCGCTGTCCAAATCATAAGAATATCATCTATGAACCACTTTCACTGGCCACAAAGGAGACTACAGATCCCACACCGCCCTGCTGCTGACTTTCGCACCAGGAGGCGCCATTCTCCCGTGCCCGGAGGTGCATAAAGGTCTGCGTGGCTCCCGCTTCGCGTGACGCACGTGGGCGTGCACAGTGCAAAGCCCGGGCCAAGGGCGGGTCTGTCTGTGCCCGTCAGGGGCCGGCAGAGGCTGGGCTGGGCCACCCCCCTGATATCCTCCACTAAGGACAAAGCTTGTGTCTTAAGGTAAAGCGAGTTGTATTGCTTAATTGCTCGCCAGTGTGTTATTTAGTGGTGAAATAATTGGATTATCTTGTGTTTCTGGCATGACGAGCAAAGGAGTGGCCGGGACATTAGACGCCTTCACTGTAGGGGCAGAGTCTCTGCTTACCCATGAAATCGAACTGACAGAGCGTCGTCTGTCCATGGACCCAGTTACAGTGCACTCTTGCCTATCTTCGGGAGGCCCGAACACTGATGGTGTAACACATGAAATCCCCCATAAATTAATTCCAATGGAAGCATGCCCTGTTTCCTTAGACTTCTCTCTGCCATGTTCAAAAGCCCCCAATTCGGTCGTCCCAGACGCACCAGTCATTAGTACTAGAGCACGGGCAGCAGGTCCCCAAAAGATCGACAAAGTGAAAACGCAACCTGCAAAAAGGAAGAGGGTCGCAGGGATGACCAAGTCTAAAAAAAACCAAAGTTTGTTTATCATGCAACAATGTAACAAACTCGGTGGTTACTTGTACTGCTGCAGTGTGCACACAGACTGATGTTACTTTTAATTATGTTAGTAACAACAGCAATATAGGCATTGAGGGTGATGTTGCCGCTCCCTCCTTTGCCTTGAAGTCGATTGAAAACGCTTTGGCTGACATTAAGATTGTAATCGACATGAAATTCAATTTGTTGTGGGGGAAAATGGAATGTTTGAACTCTGAACTGACCAACTTTATGTGCCGGAATGTTAACCCTGTTCAAATTAGTGACAGGGATGGAATGCCTACATTATCTATGAGCAACACATTTGGGTTGGTGTCACATCCTGGTTCTGTTTCCCATAAAGACAGTATCCCTGCCATCTCGCATACAAATTGCAGTAACAAAAATGCATTCCCTGGGCTAAATTTTCATAGCGAACAAAGGGTAAGTCAGGGTGTTGCCCTAGGAAATACAGTTAACTCAATCCCGGTTTTAGGAAGAAGTAGCCCAATCCCCAAATGTACGAATGTCCTCGTAAATGACATAAGCACAAGCAGGGATTGTTTCAATCGCCCTAGAAATGTCTGTGTGAGACCAAACACTGATGTGTTAAGTCTACCTCCGGCCTCCTGTCCCTATGTGCTAGTTTTGGCTGGGGTCCCCGAATTAGCTGGAGACCAAAGGGAATCTAGGGCAGATCTTCACAATAAGTTCTTAGATTGGCTTTGCAAACACAAGAGGTTCCTTTCTTCCAATATGGGTAATATTCTTATGGCTAGAAGAGTAGGATGGGTTGGCCATTCTGAAAAGAACATAGACGGTGACTGCGTTGTTCTTAATTTTCTTAGACCGCATATGGTTCGCGGATTACTGAGCTCTTCGGAGCAACCCCCTACGCTAAACACCCACATTAGTGCGCTTCCCCTGGGCTATTTTTATAAGCCATACCCGGAACCCCTCAGGGACGCCCATGCTTTGCCTATGCTAATTAATAGGTTTAATGCATTTTCTGACTTAGATGCACAGGATTGAGAACCATCACTGACGGCCCCCCAGTTGCCTCAACAACATCATCTGGAGGATTCCCCTGCAACTATAGTAATTACCGACAATAATAATGACGCCCTATCCCCCACCAGAGATAACGGTGGAGTAGACTTGAACATTCTTAGCTGGACGCAGCAGGGTTACAGTCCAAACTTAATGATTAGGACTGGTTGCGCTTAGTCAAAGAACAAGACATAGTAATGTTCCAGGAGACTTGGGCCATACACGATTTGCACATTGAGGGGTTTCACTGCTTTAATGCGGCGGCATCCCGCCATAAGTTGGGCCGACCCTCAGGGGGCCTTTTTATTGGGCTTAATGTAGCAGCCGGTGGAAGTTTTAAGTTACTCCCAACTAATAGCTGCAACTTTCAAGTTGTATTGTACAAGAGAAGAGTTTCTTTTTATTTGGTAAATTTTTACAATAATGATTTCCTTTCCATTCCAAATAAGAATTTCATTGAGCTCTTTGATTTTATTTCTAATTTAGATTACCAGCAAGGTTCGGGCAATATCATTGGAATTATTTTGGGAGATGATTTTAATGCAAAACTCAAAGACACGCATTTGGGTGCCGAGCCACACAATCTAGCTCCCTCTTCTCGTAGGGGTGTAGAACTTGAGGTCTTGAGGTCTCATAATCTGGTCAATGTTATGGACCAGATGGGCACATCAAATGCGACCATTAACCATCACCCGACAGTCAGAGGCAGGGGCCACCTTTCCACTATAGATTTTGTTTTTATTTCCCCTCCACTCATGGACTATTTAGTCACCGCGGAGGTTGTTGCCACTGTCCAAGGGGATCACAACCCTATTAAAACAGCACTGAGATTGGCCGCACAACCGGTGTATCCATCTGAATGTGGGGCAAGATACCTAACGTTATCGACAGACAATTTAAGATTAGTATGGAGGGGCACTGATAACGGGGATCTGTTCAAATCACTAGCAAAGGACAACCTGCCACTCATTAATTCTTGTCTGTCATTTCAAACCCCGCACCCAGAGGTAGTCCAGAACTTTTCCACACTTTGTCTGGTTATTAAAACTTACTTGTCGAAGCCTGCATCTTTAAGAAAGCAGGGCCCTGGATGGTTCGATAACGAATGCTCATTGGCTAATAGGAACTTGCGCAAGGCATTGTCAGTTGAACCCAGGTGCGCATCGGATGTGAAATTAGCCAGGCAGAAGTACAACAGGGCAGTTAACAAGCGGAAGGGAGTACTCCTTAGGGACCGCTGGGAAACCCTATCGCAAGTTGCATCTGATAAAAATGGCAAAGTATTTTTGTCCGCTGTAAGGGATTTTCGATCTATGGGCCAGTTACTAACCCCCATTAGCTGTACTATATCCAGCCAATCCTGGGAAACCCACTTTTTGAATATTTATGCGTCCCCCTCACTGGACTTTGATCAGTATGAATATGGCCCACCTGACAGCATTCTTGCTGAAGTAGAAGAAGCCATCCATCAGTGTATTGGGAATAAGGCCCACGGCCCTGATGGGCTACCAATAGATTTTATAAAATGGAAGCCGGATTTCTGGGCACCACTTCTCCTGAATGTTTTCAACAATCTAATGCATGCCCCGTTACCTGACACCTGGGCTAAAAGCATTATTGTCCCAATATTTAAAAAGGGGGATCGGTCGCAGCCCAGCAATTATAGGCTGATATCATTGATTGACAACACCCTTAAAATACCGGGCAGAGCCTTATATAATAAGATATTGGAATGGACGGAGGAATGCAGTATCTTAGAGCCCTGCCAGCTAGGCTTCCATAGCAAGGTTGGTACCAACGAACAATGTCTTAATCTCAGCCTTGTAATTGGGAAATATACCATTGCCCGAAAGTCTCCAGTCTATTTGGCCTTCATGGATTTGTCCTCAGCCTTCGACCTTGTTAATAGGTCGAAGCTGTGGGATATCCTGTTGGCCTGTGGCCTGGATGAGCCTCTGGTCCATTTCCTGGCATATCTCCACAAAGACCTCCAGACACAAGTGAGGATTGGCAGAGGTGGAGAGGTTTCAGGACCCATTAAGGTCGGAAGGGGGGTCAGGCATGGTTGTGTCTTGGCCCCCCTTCTCTTTATTATTTATATTAACGGACTGAACAAATCACTAATATCTATGTCCCAAGATGTCCCTATGATTAATGGGAAACCTCTCCCCGTGCTACTATGCTACTATACGCAGACGATGCAATACTTATATGCCGCACCCCAAATTCTCTGAGTATCTTGGCACAGTCCTTTGTTAAATATATGGACAGCCCGGACCTAAGAGTTCATTTTCATAAATCATTTATAATGTCTTGTGGCCCCCGGAAACGCCAGCTTAGCTCCATCACTGTTGGCAACCAAAAACTGATAAGCACTTGCAAATTTCCCTATCTTGGGGTGGTCTTTGCTGCGAACGGCTCCTGGACTGTGCATCTTACCCATTCCAGGAGCAAGTTCTCAAAGACCATCAACTCGATTTTTAGTCTCCCCATCCAAAGAATACAGGTGCTATTTTAGCTATTTTAAAAATGTTTAAATCTCAATGCGTCCCAGTGGCTACTTATGGAGCTGAGATTTGGGGTACCGCAAATAGTTCCTGCATCCAGCAGGAAGAAAACAGATTCTGCAGGAAACTGTTGGGTATCCCAATCTCCACTCCTCAATACATTTGCCACAAGGAATTGAATTTAAATTACATAATTGATTTTATACGTGCTCGCCCAGCCCTTTTCTGGCTATCGGTCTGGAAGAACGAGGCAGCGACTTTAACCAGAGAATATTATTACTGACTGCATGAAGTGTGAGAAGGGGATGGATATTCCCTGGCTTTCTGGAGTCTATCAGAGCCTATGTAGCATTAACAAAGGTTGCATCTTTTCAAATCCCAGCAAAACTGAAACTCTGCACAAAAAAGAACTCAGAAGTGCCCTTTATTTGTCATATATTAAAGAAAGACTGGCGCTGGAATCGAAGAAAGCATTTGTTTCCAGCTATATGTCCCGTGATTGGTGCTGCTTCCCCCTATCAAATTATCTAATGCTACCGATGAGTCATTGGGAAAGGTGCCTCTTATTCCGCTTTAGAGCAGGGACAATTACATTTGCATTGTGTTTCCCTTTTGGCTACCACTCGAAACTTGATTTAATACCCTGCCCATGTGACGGGGTGAGTGGCCAATCTAACACTCACTTCTTGTCTTTCTGCAAATATTACACAAAGTATAGCAAGGGGCTCCTTTACCCTTTCTTCAGCAGGAGCAGGCCATTAGTCTGGACTCTACCATTTTGAGTATGCTCGCCCTGACTGATGAAGAGCTTATTTTTCATATTAGCACATTTCTGAGGGTTGCCACTCGGGCACGTAAGTCAATGTTTAATCCTTGAGTTTTTTAAAGTACGAATGGATACATTTTATAATTGTTGCCAATGAATTTACCATTTTTATTTCTGAGCGTGTAACATTGTGTTCTACAAATTGTCAATTTTTTACTTGCTCTTATTGTTACTCTTCCCTTGTCATTTATATTTTTACTATGTACTTTTCTGGATACGCTGTTTATCTGAATAAAGTTTAATGAACTGAACTGAACTGTATTGACCCCAGTATAACACATGAATACTCAGGGGGCAGGACATTTGGACCAGATAAACGTTTTTTCAAGCCAGCCCATAAACAAACTTGCTATGTAGGGTGAAAATTTGGACCCCATTGCTACACCCTGGTGTTGCTTGTACCAGGTACCATTGTGTAAGAACACTTTGCTATTGAGTACTAGGTTGATAATTTCAAGTATCATTTCTGTATGTTCCCAAAGGGTAGAATCCCTGCTTAGCATGAAATGTCTAACTGCCTCTATGCCCAGATCGGTGGGTATCGAGGTATAGAGGGAGGTAATGTCCAATGTGACAAGGCAGCACTCCTCTGTCCAGGTGAAATCACCAAGTTGGTTCAACAAGTCCTTAGTATCAAGGACAAAAGAAGGCAGGTTTCTCACTACAGGTTGTAAGAAGTGGTCTATGTATTCGGAAATATGCTCTGTAGAAGAGCCGATTCCCGAAATAATGGGTCCCCCCAGTGGAAAACCACCGGGTTTGTGGATTTTAGGCAGAGCATACAGGCGCATACAGGCAGGCAGCTACTGGATGTGGAACTAGTAGATATTTGTACTCAAGGTCACTCATGAGGCCACACTCCCTCATTTGTTTTAGATTCTCTTCCATTAGATTAGTAAAGGTCCCCATTGGGTTAGTTGTCAATTTCACATACGCTTTCACATCAGACAATTGTCTGTCAATTTCCAATAGGTAGTCATCAGTGTCCATAGGTCCAAATTTCCCCGTTTGTCGGCCTCCTTTAGAATTAAAATGGGGAGTCATACCAGTTCTTTTAACGCTCTTCTTTCCCCTTTTGTGAGATTGTCACATTTGTCAAGATCTTTATATTTGTAAGAATCTTCCCATTCAAATAAGTCCTTGGTTACTAGACGGTGAAAAATTTCAAGTGAATTGTATCTTCCCAACAGAGGTTGGAAGGTTGACTTTGGTCTAAGGCAACTATCTGAACTCAATTCTGTGGGAATATCTAGGTCACGTAAAAGTTGTGGCATAGTAGGGATGTCATGTTCCTCTTCCGATAAAGTTAGAAGTGTTCATACATCAAGCATATCCTGAATAGTCCTATTGCTGCATCCTACCATAAATGTATTCTGATTCGTAGTATATTTAGGATTTAAAGCAACGAACCTTTTCATTTTCATTTTGCGAACAAGTTTGAAAACATCAATATGCATTTGTGCAAAATTCGGTCTGGAAACGGGACAAAAATTCAAACCTTTTGATAATAGTTTTATTTCATTGTTACTAAGAACATGTTTTGATAAGTTAACAATTGCAATATCATCACATTTCTCATTCGACATTGTAACATTGTTGGTACAAGCATCCCTGTAACAAATAAATGTAGCTACTTCTTCTGTGTCTTGGACCTGGTCAGATAGCCCTCTTTTCCCGTTTCTGCATGATCTATTGTACCCCCTCTTGGTCTTTTTACCACATTTTGGCACTTGTTGTATTCAGCTTTGGTTCCTTTCCTGTATCTTTTCACTTCCATTAAAAAAGACATGGATGTTGGTGCTGCTGTGGTACTGCCTAAGTTGATACTAGTACTAGGCCCCTCATTAGGTTCACTTCTAAATACTGGAGATGTCCGACTCGCTGTAGGAAATGCCACTATTAATGTCCCCCCATACTGGTTTAATCCTTTTGAGAGTTAAGTTGAATATTGCCAAACTTGAGAGCAAACGTGAACACTTTCCCGAACTATAGTCATTCTCATCCCTCTTTAGTTTACGTGATTTTTTATCTTTTAAGTAAATTTGATGTTTCTGTAGCACTTCTTCCAGAATCCTTTAGTTTTTCTCCGTTGCCTCAGTTAGATTAAGCCAGCTAATTTCCTCCTCTACAGTCTGAATTTCCAATAGCAACCGCTCACGTTTTCTTACGGCATGCTTTATAAGAATAATCATCATACCATACGAGGAACTAGATAACAAATCTTCCCATTCTAGCAGTAAATCCTCCCCAAGATCATCAAAAGATAGGAAGATAATGATCCTCAGTCCACGTGGGACCTGTTTCAACTCAATGTATTTTTAAAGAATGGTGGCATCCCACCATTTAGAGAATTCCTGTTTCCATAATCGTTTTAGCCTCTGGAACTTCTCCTTAAGACCCTCCTCTCTATTAAGGGAAGTCATCGCAGTACCATTATTCTTGTTTTGGAATAGTTCATGGAACAATTTGTCTCTGTCATCTTTAAAGCTGAGCACAGGCCAGCACCTCTGTGTTATCTTTCAATCAGTAATACAGTTAATATGTACAGGCGTGCTCAATTTAAAACACTGTGCCATTCACCTGTGTTAACATATATAGAGAAAAGAAAAATCTCACTCTATACTACAACATAGAATATTGATTACAGCGCACAGCCACAAGTCAGTCAGCTGACTTTGTTGTCAGTTAATTTTAATGAACACCACACCATACAATAATATAAAATATGTAACCATATGAGTACAAAAAGGCAAAAACACAAATGATCTTTGTCGTCTTGACACGAAGTACGAAGTGTTGTTGAAAACAGCTGACACGTGTTTCATCGTGTAGACGACTTTTTCAAGGCTGTTAAAAAACATTGTATCCAAACACTCGCAGTTACACAGGTTTATTACAGCCGCTACTATTTATGCTGTACAGACACTTGCAAAAACTTGGCTTCTTGGCCTCGACTTACTTCGACAAGCATTATCTGACTTCCTACTATTTACAAGGTAGGACTGTTACACATCTAGCGTATAATGAGCATTATGACTGTCCCCAATTTATAAAATGGAAAGAGGGGGTGTACCTTTTAAATGGGCTACTCTCTATATGTTGACTTGAGAGTGTATAAAAGTATTTTGTGTCCCATTTGTCTGTGATATATCATTCTGATTTTGAATTCTGTACAAGAAAATTGGATTTACTGCGAAATAGCATTACCCAACACGCACCGTGTACGTAGAATTACAAATTGGGAAAAGCGTTTCGAAGGTACACAATTTTTATACAAGCTTGGTAATGTATTAACTAGACCCTGTTAGGATAGGTGTTATTTACAATGAAAAGTTGCAAACAGATTCGACAGATATAATTGTAGACAATTTTTGCAACTCTGTATATTTGTTTTTTAACTTGTTTTTATATAACTGGATTACGGGTAATTGGCCACTCGTATATGGGGTAGCAGTAAAACTCAATGCTCAAGCCCAAATTTTGCGCCTGGAGCAATTAAGGTCTTTGAGGCATCTGACCTGACAATATACCTTGAAGTGTTTTTTACTGACAGTTGAACATTAGAAATATAACTAGAATTGTTGGACTACCGCCATTGCTGTCGTTTGTCCTGAATTAGCTAGGAATACAAACAAACTTCTTACCATCTCTACCAATGTACTATTAAGGTATACGTTTACTTATTTATGTGGTGTACTGTTTTTGGATACGCTTGTTCAACACCTCGGTGCTACACTGTTTTGGATTTTGGAGCACGGTCACAGCTGTTACTTTTGGTACAGGTTTTCACTTTCAAATTCTATGGGTTTTTTCTTCTCTACTTTCCCTCCCCTTTTTTACGTCTTGCTATTTATCATTATCTACACATGGGTGTTCCTTGGAGCTTTGATAACTTGTCGGGTAGTTCCGAATAGGTTCTGTAATTAGTCACATTTAACAATGACCGGGCCCTATATAAGAAAGTATTTCCTTTCTGTCTCTTTTTGTGTAGTTAAAAGCCACCAACATTGAGAACCTATTATGGCAGGGGCCTTTAAAAAAGGTTATTGTGTGGATAAATGTATGAAATCCATTACAGAACCGTAAGATATCGCACTGCAAAGTACAGTACGGGGTCCAGGAATTAGCACAACCTGCCCAAATAGAAGGGTGAGCATATATATATATTTTTTGAGACAGTTAGACTTAATACTTATACAGTTATAAATAGGAAAATTATATTTCGTGTTTCATTCACTCTTGTTTTCTTAATAGCCACTTATACTGGGGACCTATAAAGGAGTTTCTACTCATGATAGGTGGCAGTGTGGAGAAATTGACGAATCTCCTCCGTGTACCCCTAATCTTTAAGAAGAAGCTATTCCTAGGACATCTTCTACAAAACAGGAACTATTTGCTCTGTCCTGATCTTAGGGTGAGCATATATAATGGCCAGATATTTCCTGGAATAATATAAGCTTCTCCTTTTAGTCTACTTATTAATAAATATAATATTTAAGATTATTGGAGGCACTGGAAGCAATACCCACAAATGAATTACTGAATTGTACCTATAAGAAGATCCATGTGAGACTACCACTATTGATTCCCACATGAATAATAAATTCTTTTAAAGTAAGTAAATGTCGAGTATGATAGTGGGTGTGTGAAAGAATGACTGTTTGGATAGCTGAAATAGTTCTACTCTATATAGATGGGAGTTAAAGAACCAGGGTATTCTGGCCCTATCTTTTCTTTCTGTTATTATGATTTTTTCCCCACTTTCATCGTTGTGGTTTTTCATTATATGAAAGAGTTGGGCAGTAATAACTGTAGAGCCTCGTTTTCAAGATGGTAGGATACCTTCTTCATTGAATATTCATACATGCATTATTTCTATTTGTGTTTATAAATTCAACAAATTCTGTTTTTAACTTATGAATTTGTCCTGAACATGGTGGTGTCAACCAATCCTATTCCACGAAACACCACATCGACAACTGTGTTATCTTAAAGGACTGGTTTTATTTGTATTGTTTTTTTGGGTGATGTCCATAATCACATACTTCATCTATATATGATCATCAATTGTGTTGAAGCAACAATATCCATTGATGCTACCTGGATTATAAGGAAATGTGCTTCTCTCTAAAATATTGAATAGCGTAATGTCATCTATATGTAAATGAGACAGTTAAATAGAATTTTGTTTCTCCTTTTTATGTAATCATATGTATTTTAATGAAATCTAAACTGTATGTATCGATCTTGGTTTTTAAGCTGTAAATTGTTTTTATTCAAAAAGGAGGATATACTGTTCACCAAAACAAGGCCCTTAGTTTGTATGTTGTGATATATATGACTGGGCATGTATGAAGAGGACAGTTTAATCCGACAGAACGTCACAGGGAACGTTTCATTGTTAATTGTTTTACCCCAGTTCCCTTTGTGCAAGAAGGGTCTCTTTCTTTTATTTTTGCATACAGAACATGTCACAGGTGTTGCAATGTTTGAGATGCCATCGCTTATACTGCAAGCTCGGTAAATGTGAGTTTTACTTGAGAGAGGTGAAATTTATGGGAGTGTTTCTAAGTCCGTTGGGGTTACAAATGGCTGAGAGAATGATCAAAGCAATCCATGAATGGCAGGGGCCTCCGTATGTGAGGGATGTGCAGTGTTTTGGGGGGTTTGTTAACTATTATAGGAGATTTATACAACGTTTCTCTCATGTGGTGGCCCCCATAACAAGATTGCTGAGAAAGAGATTCACCTCTGTTTGGACCCCTGATGCTAACAAAGCCTTTGAATATCTAAAGAAGGCCTTTACCACTACACCCATTTTGGCTCACCCTTAACCAGAGGAACCATACATCGTGGAGGCGGATGCCTCTGATGTGGCAATTGGGGCAGTATTGTTGCAAACAAAAATAAAGACAGGACAGCTCAATCAGTCATGACGGCGGAGTGACTATAAATAGAGTACTTGCATGTAGGCTGACATGTTTAATGCCATTCACCAGTGAAGTCAGCTTTGTTCTGGAGTGGAGCTGAAGAAGTGAAGATTTATGGCTGCCGGTTTTGGCAGCATTTCTATGTTTTTCCATTAAAAGGAATTGTAGATTTTGGAGGATAAAGGAGGTCTGCTTTTTCTGTTGTTCTCAAGTTTCCTGTTATAGTAGCAGGGAAGGATTTGTCTGTTGATTCTTGGATACACACCAACTGGTGTGTTTTCATTTTCAGAATCACAAGGAGTGCTTGATTTATGTCAATTAATTTTTTCTTCGTGGAAGTCTCATGACCCTCTGCACTCTACAAGCCTGTTGCTAGGAGAAGCTGTTTAGCAAAGTATGCTGGGCTTCTGACATTATACAGATAAGTGACTTTTTGATTTTTTACTTTATGATTGTTGTGCTGCTTAATCACCAAGTGTTTTTGTTTACTTCCTGCTTTTTTCCTAAACTCCCAAAATACAAGACTGGTTCACCTATTTTTTGTAAGGGGGTATTTTCCTTGTGACATTTAAACTTGGGAGATAAACACTTTGCCGTTAACATTTTCTTTTGTGAGTAAATATTATTTACTGAAAGGAATATTGTTTTTGCTGATTTCGGTTCATTGGATGCATATTTCCCCTCACAGACAAGAAAGCATTTTCTGAATCTAATGTTTGGTGACAATATTTGGTTCGCTGGTGAGAATAGTCATTATTGACAAACATCCATGAGATCTACTGTGTGTGCATGGTATGTATGAATTTATATATATGTAAAAAGGTAATCCCCTTGACCGAAATATATGTATTGAGTGCACAATTGCTACACCGTACCTGTTGTATAACTAAACACCACATCAATCCATCATATAATTGATTATAAATTTCCACATTTAAATAGTACAGTCAAAATAGTATTTTATAAAAAAAAAATTGTTTCATATTATTCAAAGATTAAAAACATCGAATATCACAATTGTGATCACAGGAGAACAGTTAAAATACAGTTAATACAATACAGAAATAAATTAATCACCCCTAGTTACAAATACCGTTATGAACCAGCATAACAAAGACAACAACCTATGTAAGACAGCACACTTTGTCATTCACTATTGCACATCATATGGAGAAATAACTTCTAAACATAGTTTGGGATACATTCATCAAATTTGCATCTACAAGTCTATGTCGTTCCTTAGATTGCTATAGCCATACATGAATTTCCAGCCTCAAACGTATATACCTTCACTTTACTGTTAATTACGTCTATTACTAATTTGTGTATAAAATACTCCCTCACCCTATTTTATTTATCCAATATATTATTCTTTGGGCGGTGAATTTAATTGAAATCCAAAGATGCTTAAGCATTTTCTATGATTGGCTAGAAACAAAGAGGGTTTGATTTACCAACATGTAAACGATCTGTACATTCTGACTTCACCCTTCGTTAGCCAGACCCTCATTCAACATGGCGTCCATACTGAACCGCCAATACAACCGGTCACGCACGAACAGTATCACCACTCCCATTTCCGCTAGCGAGACCAAAACACATCTTATACTCTACGCGACGCCAGAAACCTTACCACCCAGACCTGGTAGTGCGGGGTAGGTGTGCTGGTGACACAAACTCGGCGTGTCTGTAAGTATACCTTTTTCAAACCCAACTGCTTGATTTCCCACTAGAGAGCATGCTCGAATATACGGGTTAATTCTGATTGAGTTCGTTGGATTTTAGTGACATGATGGCTGCACAAGAAACATAGACTTCAATGTTTTTTTCTTTAAATTAAGTCTCCAAGTTACACTACGAGAGGGACGCATTAGAAATACGGGCTCCGAAACATATAATTTTTAGTGAGTACATTTCTAGATTCCACAACGAGAGGAGGCATATACTTATACAGGAGTCTGACTCAGACAACAACGATGAACTCAAATAAGTTAAAACTTTATTTCAGATTCAAACGAACATACTTAGATAGTCATGTGACATGGTTTTTCGAGATTGGGAAGTTGACACAAACCACAGCATTCACGTGCCTTTTAGTACCGATGACTCATAACCAGTGTCAGTTGAACTTGTCATGAGTTGTTTGAAAGAGATTAGGGGCTATATTAACTTAGAGCCTTGGAACCTTTACCGTTTTTACATCACTTTATAGGACAATGTTTTTTCCACCTGTGGCTTCACAAATAAGAGAAGGAGCTTACATAACCCTGGAGTACTGTGGTTTTAACCATTCTTGATCCACTAGCTCTCTCACTATATGATTACAGAACGCGAGGAACTCCTTGTGTAGCCTACCAGGAACTGCAGAGGACTATCCTATGGAGTTCTTAGGGTAAGTCCACCAATACAGTTCTTCTAGCAGTTTTTAATATTTATCACTGGTTAGAGTGATCACTTCACGTGGCTCTTGTTCACTGCATCTGTATATATATTTTTTCACCGCGAATAGGGTGCACCACCACCATAGTTGCACTCAATAGCCCACGAGACACATCATGTATTTACACAGTGATTGTCTATATGCATTCTATAACCACCATGGTCTTCCTTTTCTTCCACAGGTAGACTGAGCTGCAGGTAATATACCAGCTAATTTTGAGAATGCTCACTGTCATCTAGGATACCCAGTGTAGATTCATATGTAGATAGAATAATTTTTGGTCCTGAAGAATCGCCAGAGTATTCCTCTATTAGAGCGAGAAACATGTCGACCCAAATGAGGCAGTGTATATAACCTAGTCTATTACTCTAAGTTACCAACACTCAACCTCACAGTTTTAACTAGGCGAGGAGGCTTCCTAAATAAATTGATTGAGATAAGCACTCCGAACCCTATTTTAATAATTATTGTCTTTCATCTACATTACTAAAAGAGCCCCACACTCCCACCTCACCCAGCGGCTGTATTGGATAAAAAGATCTCCACAAGAGTGCTCTCTAAATAAGAGACCGTCGGGTATTGCACCAGCCGACTCGACGCAGGAGCAGCCCGATGATGACAAGATACATCCTGAGAGGTACGTGATTCACGACATCCTGATGGTTGTGTGAGGGCCACAATATCAAGTTCAAGAAAACTTTATTTCGGAGTAACTCCATAAAAGTACATAAAATCAGTATAAAACATTTAGCAACAATAGATAAAATCTTTAAAAATAATGCGTCCACACAGCTAATACATACTAATTACATACATAAATCAGATTGACATTTTTAAATATTTTTTCCGTTTGTGCCAGAAAGCCCCCAAAAATGTTGCCACTGCAAACACAATGTGCGCGGCCGTGTCACTCTTAAGAATTCTAAAGGCTTCATGACACCTTATGAAGCCCAGGTTCCTACAGATGGGAATAATCCACTTTCTGCGCACCTCAGTATAACCCGTGCAAAAAAATATAAGATGCAGCTCAGTTTCCTCACTTGCACTGCATGCCGGGCAAATACTGGGTGTCGACAGGGACCAGGAACTAGTGAAAGCGCGAATTGGCAAAGACCCGTGCCTCCATTGCAAATAGAGCTTCCTGATTATTACCGGGTAAACATTATCCAAGGCCAATTCAAAGATGTATGTACTCTTCATAAGAAGGAATTGATTTGTTAGAGACCCTAGGGATTTGGAGGGTCGGAGTAAAGGTGCCTTGGAATCATGATACACTTTGGTTAAAGCTTTTTTAGAAAGCTTAGGACAGGCATTGCAAGGATCATTCCATAGTGCATCTAGACCTAGGCTCATCAAACTATTCCTTACGAATTTAAGCCAGGGAATGTTCCCCGAATTTGGGAAGCTGAGAATTTCCTGGAGACCCTGTCTATAGTGAATCAGTTCGGGCACCGTCCACAATCTACGCCAGTAGATCACGGGACGAAGTGCCAACTCTTCCTCCAGTGGTCTAATGCCTAAGTCAAGTCGTAAAGGCACTAGCGGTGTACTCGGAGGAAGAGCTACTAGACACCTAAGGAATCTGTTCTCCTCCTTTGTCAAGCTGTCCAGGATTTTGTAACCCCATAATTCACTCCCATAAGTAACTGCTCCTCTTGCTTGGACCCTATAAATATGGAGAGGAGGACCTATGGGTTTAAGGGTTGACCTATTCTTTCCCACCATTGCTAATATTCCACCAATATGTTGCACTAGCTTCAGCCTCGTTTTCTCCTGATGTTGACCCCACCCCAATTCCTCGTTGAGTGTAACACCAAGGTATTCAAAGGTGCTCACTCGATCGAGTGCATTTTCCCCAATGCGAGGAATACGGTGGAACCTGGGTGGCGGATTGAAGGCCATGAATTTGGTCTTTGTGGTGTTTATTTCCAATCCATGCTCTCTACAGAAGTCCCCAAAACCATCCAGAACACGCTGGATTCCCATAGGTGACTTGGAGAGAAGGAGGGTATCATCAGCAAACATAATCGCTGGGACCCTCCTTCCCGCCAACTTCGGGACATCCGAATTGGGGACCCCGTTGAGGTGGTCAATGACCCCGTTGACAAAGAGGCAGAACAGGGTCGGTGCAAGTACACACCCCTGTCTTACCCCTCTCTCAACGGGAAACTTGTTTGAGAGTGCACCCTGCCCACCGCACCTCACACGAGCATAGGTGTTTGTATGGAGGCGGATGATCATATTCAGGAGATCAGCTGGCATCCCAACGTTCGCCAGGACTTCCCAGAGCTTACCACGTGGGACCAGGTCAAACGCAGCCCTTAAATCTACAAATACAGTATAGAGGCTGCCACCCTCCAACTGTATTGTTTTCCAATGTAGAAGGGACAGCCTAAAGACCTGGTCCACAGTAGAAATCTTCTGACGAAACCCGGCCTGAAGAGGGCTCAGAACATCCCTCTCCTCGATCCAGTCCAAAAGTCGATCCAACAGTAGCCTCGCAAAGAGTTTCTGTGGGACGTCTATCAGACTGATCGGTCTATAATTGGCGGGGAGCAAAGGTGAGCCCCTTTTAAAAATGGGCACAATCTCAGCCCCAAGCCAAGTTGGAGGGAGTGCCATCCCACGAATGATGGCATTGAACAGTACCAAAAAGTATAGTGCCCAAATTCTGACTTCATGCCTTAAGAGGTCGCCTGGGATCTTATCTAGGCCTGGCGCTTTTCCTAAGGAAAGGCAGGTGATTGCCCTTTCCAATTCCTCCAGCTTAAAGTCTCCCAGCTCAGTATGATTATCGATGGTGGGGACCACTAAGCTCTCAGGCGGAGTTCCCATTTCGTCTTGCCCAGCTCTGCTATAAAGCGATGAGAAATGTTTTTCCCAGACTTCAGGTGCAATATTGCCTTCTATTGCCATAACGGGCTCAGCTGAGCCATGTCTGACTATGTGCCAAACTTTTCTGGAATCTCTGACTTTGAGAGCAGATGTTATTTCTGTCCAATTCTCCCAGTCCCAGTCTATTTTAGCAGCTTCAAGAAGGAGCTTATAGGCCACCCTCTTTTCCCTAATCACAGAGGATAATTCCTTGTTTTTGAGCGCTTGGAGGAGATCTTTCTTGGCTCCCCTACAGCTAGCATTGAACCAAGAGGCTCTTTCACTCCTCGGTTTCCTGCCCCGGACCACGGGATTCAGTACCTCAGCTAAATTGTCACAGAGGGTCTGATGAATGTCCTCAAGGGAAGAACAACCTTCTGACGAGGACAATTGAGGGAGGAGACTCTCCACTCTTTCCAGGGTTAATGCCACTTGCTCATATATTGCCCTTATACAGTTCGGTTTCTCTAGTAGTCTGTCCCACCTTAGTCTCCGTCTGTTACTGGACAAGGTGAGACTGGGGGCAGGTAATCTATTTCCTCGAGTTTCGGGCCTAAGGAAACCATCTGCAGCTAGTGTGAGGATTAGGGGGTTATGATCACTATCAGCCCTTAGGGCAATTTTAAAGTCTAATGCCAATTTCCAGTCCTGGAGTCTGATCAGTATGTAATCAATCCGGGACTCCTGTCTTGGTCTATTAAAAGTTGGCTGGGGCGGATTATCCCCCTTGAACCTACCATTGCATGCTCTAAGTGAATTTGCCAATGTTAATGTTAGAACTTGCAATAAGAGCGGTGATGCTGCCCTGACAGGCGGACCTGCAATACTTTGGATTCCCCAGAGATCATCCTCCTCACTGCTGATCCCATCTAGATGCGTCGGAAGTGGTTCAAACTGAATGTTAAAATCCCCTCCGACCAGGAGTGTGTCTGGGCCAGTGAAAGAGTCAAGAAAAATCCCTAAATCCTCCAGTGACCTTGAGGTGGCCACAACTCCGACTGGTCTAGAATATATATTTACCAGACTCAGACCCGCCCCATTGGGCCAACGTAAGACCACGCACAGGATGTCCAGTGAATTAGTTTCTACCACCTCGGCAGTACAGCCTAAATGACAGGCAATCCATGTTGATAGTCCACCAGACGGGCGTCCCATCCCACCCCATCTAGCTGGAATATTAAAAATTGCAAAACCGGGGTGGCAAAGATTTTCTCTGGCCCACGTCTCTTGGAACATGCATATATCATGTTCTTTGATAAAAATTTCCCAGTCAGTATTGCCTAGCCTATTAGGGAGCCCAGCCACGTTCCATGACAGAATCTCTAATGGCCTCATAGTCCTAGTTGTGGGCATAGAAGCCTCATACGGGGTGCTTTCTTCTATCCTTAAAGGGGCGCAGACCCCCAACTCACTTTGTGCTTTGGATGAGGACCCCTGTAGAACTTTGGTCTTTCGTGAAAAGAAACCTCCCTCCACCTCCACCCCGTCCTCCGTGTGTGCGGAACGGTAAGGTTTGATAACTATTTCATCTACGGCCACCAGAGCGTATTCCAGGGGCACTGTGTGAGTCGCCGGTGAGGGCATATGTTGCCCAACAGAGATAGAATGGTTTGGGCAGGAAGTCAACAATTTAGAAATCGGATCCATATCCTCAACCTGATCCCCCTGTGTGCTACGCCCATAGACAAAAGAAGTACTAAGTCAATCGCAGTCGTCGACTCCTGATAGAGCCCCAAATCTATTAGCAACTTCAAGAGGAGTAAATGGTAGCGTATAGTTCACCCTTCGTGGTCCCATTCTGTGGTTCCCAGGTGGAACCGTAACCCATTCTGCTGCATTTTCATATGCCACGGAACTGGGTACATGCATGTTACAGTGTGGAACAAGGGGAGCAGATGTTGCTAAGAATGGGTGAGAATGAGTCACCGTTTTTCCTGGAGCCCTGGGGTATGCATTATAAGAGACTATTGATCTTGGGTAAAAGTAGGATAATACACGGGGGTTTATAGGCCCCCATGTAGAACCCAAGGGGTAGTCTAAGATGTATTTGACTGCTCTAGGGTCTCGAAAGTTGATAATGATTACATCCCCTTCAAGGTCTTTGATTCTACGACCTAACCAAGGAAGTCTCCGAACATGCAATATCTCCCCATTAATGTTAGGAGGGAGGGGTCTGTTTGTCCTAAGCCAGTGCACGATTTTATTTTTTAGGTTGTAATAACCCTCATTTTTACCCTTATCCAGAGGCGGAACTTCAGTTAACACCACCACATATGGTACCGCCTCTGGGGGTAAATTAACTTGATGGCTACGTAGGTCACTTGCTCTAACTAAATGATGATTCTCCCCCTTCTCCTTTAGGGATGTTACTAAAATAGGGTTTACTATTTCCTTCCTTGCTTCACCATCTACATGTTGACCATGACTTTGATTAGTTGTGGTGTGGGCGGGCTTATCCCTACGCTGAGAATTAGAGCTACCTATCTCATTAATCCTAGTGTGCGTAAAAGATGCATCTGCATCCATAGGGGGGGGCGGGTGTAAGTGAGTGGAATCTTTCCGTGTCCCCGGGTGTTTTGTGATTAGAGATTCTAAATTCCCCAGTCGTGACTCTATATTTTTTAGTCTTTCTATGATGGGTAAAGTAAATGATCTAATCAATTTCTCGATGCTCTCAAGATGTGATGGCTTTGTACCTAAATCAGGTAGGAGCAACGGAGAACGAGACAAGTCAGAAGGGGGAGGAACCAAGGAAGTGGAGGATATTGAGGCCACGTCGTGTATTATTAATGGTGGCAATGGAACCTTTGTCAATGATGCAATGCCCACAGTTTGCATAGGGCCCTTGCCAAAATCAGTGTGGTTGATATTGCCTCTTGGCAAATTGCCTAACCTCTTTCTTCTCTTGGGCGGAGGGGGCCTTATAGCTTTGGACACCAACGCCCTCCCTGCCTTCTTAATAGACGGCTTGGCCTTAGGTTCAGGGGGAATAGTAACAGTATCAGTTTCCTTTCCAAGAATAATAGTCGTACTAACAGGGGACAAAGTAGTTAAAACTGGTAACAAGTTAAAATTACTGGGTGTAGAGTCAATTGTTCTAAGCAGCTCTGGGACGTTATCCATAGCTAACGCCTCCTGAGTCAAGGTAGGAGGGCTTAGCACGATAAGGGACGAAGTCAAAGGAGATGTACTGTCCAATAGTGTCCTATTTTTCATACACTCTATGGAACGACGTCTCTCAGCCCTTCGTTCGGCGAGCGTAGTCTCCTTGTCCGTGGGTACAATAACCTTTTTAAAATAGTCTACCAATGTGCATTTGGTAGGGGCGCCATGTTTAGCAGGAGAGTTATTAGCTACAATATCAGCCATGTTATTACTAACAGTAACAGACTGAGGACTCACGGTTAGTGGGTAGTACAAATAAGAAGTTCCCCCGGTCCGGTCTCCTCGTGTCTCTGAGGGCCTCAGAGGGCCCGCTCTTTGCCCGGTCTTTGCCCCGGCTCTTGTCCCGCACGCGTCCCGCTAGCGCGCTAGGGCCGTAATGCGATGTTGTAGAAGAAGAATGGGGCGGAGATAGAGGAGGAGTCGGGAAGAGGGCCAGGTGCAGCCAATGTGCTACGCGCACAGCTCCCTGGTCCTCGCAGTCCCGAGTGCTTTGTTGTCACTGCGGATCTCCCCTATGGCAGGTAAATAACTTCCAGGCAACGTAGAATTTCCAGGATGCTGCATGCGTTGAAGAGCGCTATGCCCCAGAGACCATCAGGCAGGCGGCAGTCCTCGAGCGGCACCCGCGAAGCGGGGGCCGCGAGTCGTCTTATCCTTGGCAGGGGAGGAGTCGGGAAGAGGGCCAGGTGCAGCCAATGTGCTACGCGCACAGCTCCCTGGTCCTCGCAGTCCCGAGTGCTTTGTTGTCACTGCGGATCTCCCCTATGGCAGGTAAATAACTTCCAGGCAACGTAGAATTTCCAGGATGCTGCATGCGTTGAAGAGCGCTATGCCCCAGAGACCATCAGGCAGGCGGCAGTCCTCGAGCGACAATATCCATAAATCAATAACTCTCCTAGAACATTACATGGTCTGTCTCACCCATCTTTAGGAACAGCTTTGTTACTTTTCTTGTTCCTTAGATTGTGCCTACAGATGCGTCGACGTGTTTCGATGGAGTAACTTTATAAATCCATCTTTATCAAGACAAATAGTTAGGTTCTCTTGATTGTTATTTCTGGTTTCACTCCCCTCTCTCGTGGGGTGTATGTTAATACTTCTAATCCACTCTATGTCCTTCTATTCATATGCGTGTGGACTCCTTAATCGTATGTCGTTCACCTTTCTACAAGTGTATTTTTGATTATGTTCTTCCTTGAGGACTTGCTTTGTATTCTAAAAATGCCTTCTTGTGTAGTTCGTGATTAAAAAGATCTTCTTATTTGAAAACTTTATTCCCCTTGGGTCTTCTTCCCGCTATTTCTTATGCCACCATGTTTGATTTAAACCGTTGTCTTTACTACGGCGTTCTACCAGAAATTTGAGTCTTCTCCTTGGCAGTATGCGGAAACCAAACTGAATTTATATATATCACATAGCCTGCCTTAGACTAGTACCACAAAGGTCTTGATTGAAGATTTTTGAATTTACTTGTGATTCATTTGTATTGCAGCATTTTTGTACAAATCAGCAAGGAGGGATGTATGAGACCAAGGGCATCATTAGGATGGCGGCCAAACTGACGGAAAACGGCACCGCCCGCCATATGTGTGGTGGTCCCGTGGGGGATATTAGGATGCGCCCGTCACACTGACGGGCGCATCACGCATTTTTAACATTGAGGTAAAATGGTAAAACTGCATGTTGTGCATTTGCATGCACAAAGTGGCAGGCACCGCGCGTTGCCTGCCGCATTGTGCCTACAAATGCAGGGGGTACCATAGGTGCACCCCCATGCCCCAATACACTGGGGGCCCACAACGGGCCCCCAGAGTCACTGTCCACATGCCCGTTGCCACCACCGAAAGGCAGCTTCCCGGTGCCTTCCCAATATGGATGGCGGTGTCTAACAGACACCGCCAACATAGCAGGCCCCTTTTCCGCCCGGTCACCTGTGTGACCGGCGGATGGTCTTTCCATCCGACGGGGGTCCCCCCGCCATCCTAATATGGCAGGGGGGAAATGGGTCCCGGGCGGGGAAGGATGCAGGCGGTGGCCATCCGCCCTACATCCTAATGGGCCCCAAAATATGGTGCATAAGGAAAGTCATTGGTTCCATAAGGCAGCACCCCATATGATAGGTATTCTTCATAGCACACCTATAAATATAATCTATCTTTTAATAGCAGTGAGAGTGGATACCTTAGTCGTCTTTATCTTTTCTTTACACGTCTCCTTCCTTGCAGTTTCTTTCCCCACTACCCTTTCCCTCACTCAATCACTCCAAGCTTCTGTGGCTTTATTGTATGCGGAATTAGGGTATTGAGGGGTGGACCCAATCTGAGCATCGTTCTGATCCCGAGGAGCTTATATGCATTCATAGTCAAAACCTGACAATTATGTAGGTTACACTTTGAACCCATAGTGAGGATACGGTATGGTCCTAATGGTGAGAAAATGAACTAAGTATTGTCTATGAAAGGAGTTCACCAAGGTTGTATCTTGGCCCCTTTCTTATTTTTTTATCTATATGAATAGTTTTGCGGAACATATGCTAATGGGAAATCTTGATTATCCCAAAGTTGGAAGTGATTTTATCCCCACATTACTATATGCAGATGACGATGCCCTAATTGCCAGGACATCAAATAGTTTACAGAAATCCCTTGATGCCTTTGTAGGTTTTATAGTCCCTAGGCCTGAAAGTGACCCATCAGATATTTTGGTATGTGGACCTAAGAGAACTATGTCCAAAACATTTATGGCACATGGCATGGTGGTTAAAAAAGTTTCACATTTTTCTTAATTGGGAAATGTTTTCAACTCCCAGCTTTCTTGGGATTCTTTAGTATGTTAAGAGCCATGCAGACTACTAGAGCAGAGGAGGCTCTTATTCGCTTCACTGCCCACCTGGGACTGAAACTAGTTAAAGAGATGATTACTTTGTATAAAGCAAAATGCCTCATGATTGCTTCTTATGGGGAAGGAGTTTGGGGCACAGCAACTGCTCCAAGCACCAAGTAGCAGAGAACAATTTTTTTAAGGCTTCTGATGGTATCTAAAGGTTTATCTACGTTGTTTTGCCATTATGAACTGGGTTTAGGACATATTGAGGATAGACTTCGCTTGGCCCCTTTGATGTTGTGAGCAAAGATCTGGCTTACCCAGGGAATTAGAATTTACAAGATCTATCATAAGACTGTCTTCTTTTATCTAACGCTCATTCCATCCCTTGGTTCAGTTATTTGAAATGCACATTCCAGGAATTGGATTTAACTGATCTTTTTATAACCCTTTAAATATGCCTCAACAAGCAAAACTGATCATCAAAGCAGCACATAGCACTAGGGCGAGTGTAGAGCATTTACAGGCGTTGAACCAGCTGAGCTCCTTGAGACACCTGAGTGTAAGTGAGTTGACCACTGAACCTCAATGTTATCATATTTCCTTCATGAATTCCAACATAGATTTTATTTGACCAGGTTTTGTCTCTTTGGTTCATTTTTTGGTAGTCTTTCCGCAGCATTGTGGTTGGGCAAATAATCTTTCATGGTGCCCATGTAATAACGTGGCAAAACACTTTGTCCTGTTTTGTGCCCTGTATAAAACAGTAGGAGTCAAATTCTAATTACCTTTATTGAGGGCTTATCATCTTGGCTCTTTTACAGAAGGCTTCAGGATTCTTCTTTCTCTGAATTCTGTTGATACCTATTTCTATGCTCTCAATTTTATCAAAGAAGGGATTGCAATAAGAAAGAGGTATGATTTAAGGGTAGCAGGAGAGTTTTGTACTTTGAGAACCCCTAGAATAACCATTTATGAAACATATTATTTTAGCTATATAAATCCTGTAATGTTTTAGATTTTTGGGGTATTAATTGAAGAATAGACATCTGTGTTAACTAATAAGATACTGTAATTTTATGTGAATTTCATCCTTTCTGACATTGATTGTTTTTTATGATGAAGTTTAATACTTTTATGATTCATACATGTGAAATCGAATGAAACTTGTTTGACTTGACTTGACTTGCTGTTTTTGTCTTGGGCAGATGAAGGACTAGACTGCACTTGCTTATCCTGCTTATCAAGGTTCTCCTATGGGCTTGTGGGTGCTTGCCTCCTGTTGGAAGTCTCTGGGCCATCAAAGGCTTGATCTGCAGCTCCCCTGAACTCCTTTGTTGGGAGTCCTGGCCTGCCAAGTGGTGCAAATTCCAGTTCTGAGCCCTTGGAGGTGGTTTGGCTCCTTCAAGAACTCCAAGTCTTCAGCGACGCCATGAGGAACCAAGGCTGTAAGTTCAGAATTCGATGCATCACTTCTCCTCGCAGTAAGGAATCAATGCAACACTTCTCCTGCTTGCAGCAGAACTGGCACCGCTATTTCCCTGGGACTCAAAAATCAACGCATTGCTTCTGTTTTCCGATGCTTCCCTCCTTTGGAGCTGTTTTTTGTCTTGGATTTCAACGCATCAAAGGTACTGTGACCGCTCCGATGCTGACTCCGGCGAATGTCCCGACAACTCCAACATGGATGCCGCTCTGCCCCGGATAGGAAACGGACATCCATTTTATATGGGCAGGTACAACCCGGACGTCTCCAGACGTCAGCCCGGGTTCACAAAGACAGTGCCTGGAACGCCGTAAAGACACCAACAGGAGGGAAGGATATCAAGAGAAAAGCCAAGATGGAGGACCAAGTGAAGGAGAACAATACGCTGCAGAAGGACGGAGGAAGAAGTCTACCTGCTTCAGAAGGAAGCGGAGACGCCGAGACTGCCCGAGGATTTGTGGCGAGAGGAGGACAACCAAGGATCAATAGACCATAGCCCATTGCTCCAAGGAGGGAAACAGATGCTGGGACCCCCCTCCCCACGGCCCAGGAGGGTCGTGGGCTCAGGCAAGTGCCCAGCATGCATATATTTTCATTTAATATTTGGTGGGCGGGTTTAAGGGCTTCACTACCCTCATTCACTAATGTAACCTGCGCTTAGGCACCTCACTGAGTTAGGGCACTGGTGAAGCGAGCACTACTCCACGTTAATACATTGAGACAGCAACCTGACCCCTGTTTATACTTTTTTTTGTTCCCTCTTGAGGAGACATCCTGACACAGATGAAAAGCCAAGGACAAGGCAAAGAATGAAGACACTGGCCGTTTTCTCCCCTCTCCCCTTTTTGTATTCAAGACTGTTTTATTCTCCTTTTTCCTACTAAAGACTGTCTAGCCAAACCCCGGGCTGTTAAAGCATATCCCAAGGACTTTCGATATCCTGAAGAGAAAAAAGAGTGTCACTAAACGGTCCTAATCAGAACCAAGAATGCTTAAGTGTGCTTTGTCGCTAAGGAGGGGGTTCAGGGTACCTGACGTGGACAAACCCCTACAGGAACATTGTGCTAAAATCAATGCATCCATGGAGTTCTATTACCTGAATTGCTTAAACCTTTAAAAAGTGATATCTTGAGTTGTATAAGTTGGGTTTTTGTTGTTTTGATCTTGTTTTGTTTAGATAAAGATTGGTTATTTTTCTAATTGGGTGTGGTATCCATTTGTTTTTTGTTTTCTTAAAAATATCTTTATTCAGATTTTTTCCACAATTATCGCCCCGCCCCCCACCCTCTGGAGTCAGACAAATATACAAACGAATTCCTTATACACGTTACATAATAATCAGCAAAAGCATTCTTATTCATCATACATTTGGTTAATTCACAAAAGAAATTTACAGAAAAATGTATAGCAGTTAGCTAAGCTAGACTCCATTGTATAAGAGAAGTCCAAATCCTCAACCCCCTTTTAGGCCGTAGCTTGCCCTTCCGCTTATAGATGGCAACCTCCAAATTAGACATGGCTAATAGCCTGGCTAACCACTGTTGGAAAGATGGTGCTATAGGATCTAACCATGTCGAGGCTATACATAATCTTAAGACCGCCATCGCAATAAAAATAAACTCGTGGCCAATACCAGGGCTGTCAGGGTCGTCGGCCCTCATAGGATTACTTTGCTGGGTAGAGCTATCTCCCTATGCCAAACAGTAGTCAAAAATGTCTCTATGTCTTGTTTTAGCATTGTTAATCCGGTGCAAATGGCAAAGATATGAATAGAATCAGCATTAAACATCATGCATCTGGGGCAGCAGGTTCCCTTGCCACTCCCCCACTTGGCTATTTTGTCTGGCGTGTAATATAGGAAGAAGGAAGTTTTGTAAAACTGTGCCTGAAGTTTGGTAGACATGAGTATGGTTTGAGAAAGAAGATAGCCATAATTAAATCCCTTGGCAGATATTTCTAACTTGCCCAGGCACTTCTGTGAGATTTTCTCTAAATCATCCGGAAACATTGCGATGAGAGAGGAGTAAACTCCCCCTATAGTGTGGTTCCTGGTGTGTATGACTGTCTCCACTAAGGATGTTTTTTCACCCAATACCCTCCCCCCTAAATTACTTGTAAGGAAATACCTGATTTGTAGAAATTTAAAAAAGTCCCGCCAATCCAAGTGATACTCATTTTTCAAAGCTTCAAAAGATTTAATACCGTA
Organism: Triturus cristatus; assembly: GCF_964204655.1. Classification (NCBI taxonomy): domain Eukaryota; kingdom Metazoa; phylum Chordata; class Amphibia; order Caudata; family Salamandridae; genus Triturus; species Triturus cristatus. Next base: position 1,007,883,828 of record NC_140587.1, on the reverse strand, counting down.
TGGGGAGAAGAGGCATCCTAACTGTATTATTCCTGCCTTGTTCCATCTGTTTATGCTATTGTCTCTAAAGATGGTTCCCGAAAGAATTGGATTAACCATTAGGGGGTATAATGATAAATTTGCCCTAAACCTAACATTTTCCTCACCGCCTCCCAAACCTAAAACCCACTGTAGAGTGTTTTAAATTTGACCCTCTTATGATAACTGTCATGCAGATGACTCCATAAATACCCTCTGCTTTTGTTACCAAGAATTAATTGGAAAATAGACGGTGTATTGCCCTCACACATTTCCTCAGCCCTTGGGGAGAGTGAGAAATGTATAAGCACGCCGGGGTTGCGAATATGCCCAAATGAAACTAGAGAACGTGCGTTCAATTGACTTAAACCAGTGACTGTTGAATTTGAGACAAATTGCTCTAAACAAATACAGAAATTTAGGGAAATACACCATCTTGACTGCATTCACTCTTCCAGTAATAGACAGATGAAGATTACCTAAACGGCGTAAATCTTTTTGCATTGAGCCCAAAATTGGTTTTAGGTTTATGTCTACCAGATTAAAGTAGATGGTGATTCCCAAGTATGTAGCTTTTCCCACCACCCGAGGATCATCCATCCTGCTTTTTTTATTCAAAACAATCTATGTCTTCCCTCGGTTGAGCGCATAGCCGGAAACTAATCCAAATTGCTAGCTTCACTCTCAATAACAGACATAGCTGTAACAGGATCAGCAGTTACAATGGCTATATCATCGGTGTATGCCAATGTTTTGTTTGGATATTCTTGTAACACAATAGGTATTATTTCCCTATTCCTTTCTAGTCTACGGATAAAGGGATCTATGTAAATTGCAAAAAGCAATGGTGAGCATGGGCAGCCCTGGCGTGTTACTCGGGAGATTGTTAATTCTTTGATTAAGCTTCCATTCACCAATACCACTGCTCTGGGGTTGATATATAATTTTTGTACTGCCTGTATAAAACCTTCCTTGCCAGGAGACCCTATCGAAAGCCTTCTCGGCATCGAGAAGGATCAATGCCATAGGGTCTCCCGCAACCTCCATACCGTCAAATAGGGTAATCACTCTCTGAATGTGATTAATAGTTGACCTCCCTGGCACAAAACCATGTTGTCACTTAGCAATCACTTTGTGGACAATAGGGGCAACCCTATTAGCCAGGATTTTTTAATATATTTTTGAATCTGCATTGATGAGGGTAATAGGGCGGTATGAACCTAGCTGCTCTGGAGGTTTATTCTTTTTAGGGAAAATAACTATTTTTGCTCTAGACCAAGAATTTGGAGGTTGGCCGCCTTTAAAAATGTGTACAATTAGTTCTAATAAAATGTTTTTAATTTGCTCTAGAAACGTTAAGTAAAACTCGGAAGGGATACTATCCAATCCGGTAGCTTTCCCCTTCGGGAGATTTTTAATGGTGATTAAGATTTCATCTAGAGTAGGGGATTCCTCCAGCATAGTCTGATCTTCCTCAGCAAGCCTATCATAAACACCGCAGTCCAGATATATATCAACCTCGGTTAAGCCCCCCCCCTTCCTTCTTCAGTGTACAGATCTCGATAGAACCGCCAAAAAGCCTCTATAATAAGTTCTGGATCGAATAATTGGCCCTCAACGGGATCATTTATTTCGCGTATCAGATTGGATGTGGTTTGTTGTCGCATTCGCACGGCTAGCTGATGACCCACTTGTTCGTTAACTTCATTCACCATTTCTTTTTCGCACAGTTGCTTTCGTGACAGCTTTGTCGGTAAAGATATTGGTGATTGCCGCCTTAGCACTTGCTACCTGGCTTTGGGTTTTAGTAATTTCTTCTGCCGCTTTAACCCCGCTTGTCACACTCATCAGCTCTTCTTCAGCCAACCTAAGGTTTTCCTGTAAACCCAGCATACTCTCCCTCTCTAGTTTATTAGCCCTCAAAGAATACTGCATCATCTCTCCCCGAATCCCTGCCTTCATGGAGTCCCAAACTATATCAATTGAGGCACTGCCGATATTATCAGCTAAGAAATTGGTGATCCATCCTCTCATATGGGCACAATAGTTATCATCTAGCAGCAGGGATTTTTCAAAAGTCCAGGATGTGGGTTCTGCGTTTACAGGTGCCATTTCCAGGGTGCAGATTAGAGGGTTGTGGTCTGATAGTATTCGGGGCAACTTCTCTGATTGGCACTTAGTTTTGAGTGAGTTTGACATTAATACATAATCTATTCTAACATGAGTAGACTGTGGGTTTAGAAAAGAAAGTATACCCTGCGTCGTTAGGTTTCGCTGTTTGCCAACCATCCACTAATCCGTGTACATAACACATAGGTGCCTATCACGATCCGGTAAAAAATGTCCCCGTACGACTCGTATCGGGTCTTTTTACCATACGAATCGTACAAGTGCCGTACGAACTGGCAATCACGATTCGCATGGTAAAAAGTCCATACGAACCGCACTGGGAATATTTCCCCACACGTCCTCGGGTCGGAAAATGTGTCCGACACGTCCTCGTACGATTCACCGTACAAACGTGAAAGGTGAACTCCGACCGGGGAATCACGATCCATCCCGGGCGTCCGAATGTACAACCGTATGGTGAAAAGACCGTCCGCACCGAACTCCCATAACAACCATGGAGACGTCCAAACAGGTGCCCGGTACGTGCCGTACCCCCCCCAGCCCCCGTAGGTACGGGCTGACCCCCCCCAGCCCCCGTAGGTACGCGCCGACCCCCCCCCAGCCCCCGTAGCTACGCGCCGACCCCCCCCCAGCCCCCGTAGGTACGCGCCGACCCCCCCTGTGTGTACACCAGTGTACGGTGCGTACCCCCCGTGTACGCTCGAGTCGAACCCCCCCGTGTACGCTCGAGTCGAACCCCCCGTGTACGCTCGAGTCGGACCCCCCCGTGTACGCTCGAGTCGTACCCCCACCCGTGTATGTACGGTGCGTACCCCCCCGTGTACGCTCGAGTCGAACCCCCCCATGTACGCTCGAGTCGAACCCCCCCGTGTACGCTCGAGTCGGACCCCCCCCGTGTACGCTCGAGTCGAACCCCCCCGTGTACGCTCGAGTCGGACCCCCCGTGTACGCTCGAGTCGTACCCCCACCCGTGTATGTACGGTGCGTACCCCCAGCGCGTAGCTGGGGGGGTTCGACTCGAGCGTACACGGGGGGGTCCGACTCGAGCGTACATGGGGGGGTCCGACTCGAGCGTACACGGGGGGGTCCGACTCGAGCGTACACGGGGGGGTTCGACTCGAGCGTACATGGGGGGGTTCGACTCGAGCGTACACGGGGGGGTACGCACCGTACATACACGGGTGGGGGTACGACTCGAGCGTACACGGGGGGGTCTGACTCGAGCGTACACGGGGGGGTTCGACTCGAGCGTACACGGGGGGGTCCGACTCGAGCGTACATGGGGGGGTCCGACTCGAGCGTACACGGGGGGGTCGGCGCGTACCTACGGGGGCTGGGGGGGGTCGGCGCGTACCTACGGGGGCTGGGGGGGGGTCGGCGCGTACCGGGCCACCTACTCTGGTCGATTCGCGCCGTACTTCGCTTTTGCGGCACTTTTTGGGTGCCGTGAAAATATTGCCGTCCGGACTGCTGTCGGTTCGAATCGTAATTCCTGGTTCGTGAACCGCTGCCTGAAAGCGTCCCGACGTCACGTCGCAGCATTCCCGGATCACATTCGTATGTATATTTTCGTCGGTCGGTGTTTTTTACGATTCGTACGGAAATGGTGTTTCCGTGCGAATCGTAATTCCATGTTTGTAAAGTTTTACAACCGGGTACGAGTCGGACGGGGAATTCGCTCCGACCGACGGTTCGTACGCGGTTTTTAACGGATCGTAATCGGCACCATATTCTTCAGAGACTTAAATACTTTAGGTTGCGGCCTTTGTAAAGACAATCATTTTTCATAGACCAATCTGACTGAAGGTTAATATTAAAGTCTCCACAGACCATTACAGGTAAAGGCCAATGTGCAAGCTTGTTGGAGATTTCGTCAAATACAACAGGGTCATCACTATTGCTCCCATATATGGCACACAGTGTTAGCTTCTGTCCCTTTCCATATTGGCATTCCGTAATAGCCCATCAGCCAAATGTATCAGTTTTAGAGTGATTAAAAACATACCCACTGCCCTTGGCTAAAAATGCAACCCCTCGAACCGGTGCCCCCTGTGATGTAGCACACACCAACCTATACCCTAATGTGTTTAAAATAGATCCCTCTATGTGCGTTTCTTGGAGGCACACAATATTCCCCCCCCAAGCTCGTAATCCTATTGCGACTGCTTGTCTTTTTTAATGTCATTTAATCCACAGATGTTTAGGGATAGCACTTTTAACACCCCCATAGTTTTAAGATAAGTGGACTAAATATTGCACCTAGTTTACCGAAAGTCCACTTGTTACTTTGCCTTTGCCTTTTAGTGTTTTAACAACTTGTCTGACCCACCCGCTCCCCCACCCTCCCTGCTCCCCCCTACCCTCCACCATTCATGGAGGTTACCTGACCACCGCAGGGCCAGGAGTTTGACGTCGTCATCCAATGTCATCCAATCCCCCATGAGCCCGCTGAGCACCCCCGTGATATAATCCACTAGAAAAGCTGTAGTGAGTGTAAATATGAATATGAATACCCCCACCCCCGGCAACACTAATCAAAATACCAACAACTATACAAGGGAAACAAGGGGAGAAGAAGAAATAAGGGAGAAAAAAAGGGGGGGAAGAAAAACACGAGATTAAAGACACCAACCCTAAATAGTTATAACATCTGATTTCTTAACGCAGTATGCTTCCCTTGACAGATCTGACACAGTAACAATTGTGTTCATTGTTTGTGTCCTGCAATTTCCTTGATGAACAATTTTAAGCCTGGCCGGGTTCTGCAGCTACATCGTTGCCCCCAGTTTCTGAAAGGGGTCAAAGAGCTGTCGGAGTCTCCACCTGTGCTCCACCGTGGCGTGCGCGAAGTCGGGTCGGGTGAAAAAAGTTATTCCTTCAAATGATCATTTGTTTGTGGGTCTGGCCAGATCATAAAGAGCTTGCCAGAGCAAGAAATTAACAAAGAATAGCAGCATGGCCTGTGGATGTTGCTGTGGTGCTGGGGCACGCTTGCTAGGGAATAAAGGGAACCTATGAGCTCTCTGGACTTCTTTGTCCCAATCTTGTAGTTCTGGAAATGCCCCTTTGAGAAACGTATTCATAAATTTCCTTGAATCATCTTTTTCTATACTTTCTGGAATCCCCAGAAAGCAAAGATTATTACGCCTCTGCCGGTTTTCCTGCTCTTTGACCTTCCACATCAAGTGTTTGACAATTCCCTCATGTTCCTCATTCTGTGTTTTTAGCATAGTGAAGTCCTTTTCCAGTTGTTCGGTTCTTATTTCCACTGAAGCCATGCGGTCAACAATTTCGGCACGTCTTTCCCACTTTCCTAACGGCTCCCTGTAATTTCTTTGCAGCCAGGCGAGCTCTGCAATTATCCGCTTTAGCTTCTGCTTGGAAGCTCTTAATGGATTGTAGAATATCAGTTAGTTCTGGCTCTTTATTCTGTTCACAGTATTCAACCACTTTAGTGCTTTCTGTGATTGTTTGATTGCCGCCAGAGGTTGATGCAAGTTTGGAGAATACTGTGAAAGGGGTATCTTCATAATCCCACTTCAGATCTGTATTATCTTCTTTATCGGAAGACTCGCAGTCTTTTTTATGTTGGACCCTATTTTTCTTCTTTTGCATTTTTTTGGAGAGGTGCTTATGCTTCAGAGGGTCGGTGTTTGAGCTGCTGTACCACTTGGCTCCATCCTCCCCGCTTGATACAGAAATGCTAATGTCAGATAGTTCAGATTCCTCAGTGAGGGAGAATAATTTATCCTGATTGTCAGCCGTTTTCAGGATATATTCTTGTTGACCATAGCTACTGGCTTGCCCAATGATAGAAGTATTCAAGGGTTCTACTAGGGCGGTTGTGCTGCGATTTGCATTGCTAATGTTGCTGCTGGGGCTACCAATGCGCTGTGTCAAGCTCCCTTCCCTCTGTATTGATGGAGCTGTGGCTGCGGTAGGCACTGCGCAGTCTGAAGGTTGTGGGTCATTTAAGGCTTCTGATGAAGCAGACTGTTGACTTTCACTTTGCCCACTTTCACTCTGCGGTTGCTTTGCCTCATTCGCTCCCGGGCATTTTACAGTAGCAGTGGAGCCATTATCTGCCCTCATTGCAATGCCGAAGCTTGAAGTGATTAAGGGTTGCAAGTTTCCATTATCTTTTGTTAGGCGCGAGGAGCTCTTCTTGATAGTCGCTGTTTTTGTAAGATCAGGTTCAGTGGCTTTACTTTCTAAGCCCTCCATCCTCTCCCCCTTCTCTCCCCCACCTATGGTTTTGCCTCTGTTTTTCTAGGATTCCTCAGAAATGTATCCCAGACCTCACTGAGATAGACTTCTCTCCTCCTCTGGAAGTGCATCTGGTCCACAGGATCAAGGCACAGACCATCAATAGCAAAGATGTCCGAAAATTGTTATTGTCTCTTTTCTGCGTCATCAGAAAGCCAGCAATGTAATCAGCAAGGCCAAGAAACAAGGTCCATTTTTGCATGACAATCACAAACTACATATACATTCCACAAACCCAGTTCCAAACAGAAACATTTTCTTCCCCTTTGATCCTGGCTCAAAATGCTTGATATTCATTATGGCCCCCTAGACCCAGCAACAATGTTCACCACTAAGCATGGACATAGAGAAGACTCTGAAGACTCTTGCCAACTTAAAAAATATATAGCAACTTTCGAACCTACAAACATCAACACAAGCCGACCTACAGAAATAGTCTGCTCCTCACAACAGCAGGACAAAAATGCAATAACCCAGGCAGCCGTGCAGGAAGAGGAACAACTGGATCAAGTCCAATCAATTACCATCCTATATCAATAATTGATAGCACTGCTAAATTGATGGAATGTTTGTTAATAAATAAACTGGACGATTGGGTGGTGGATCAGAAAGCCCTTTCTGAAGGTCAGTATGGCTTTAGAAAGGGCAAAGGAACTATAGATCAACATCTAAACTTGGCCATGGTAATGGCTAAGTACACTGTGGGAAAAAAAGAAAATTGATATATGGCCTTTAGGAGCCTCCCTGCTGCGTTTGATTGTGTGGTCCATAACAAGCAATGGCTAATAATAGAGCAAATGGCCATTGATCACCCCCCACCCATTGTCACATTTGTAAGGTAAATTCATATTGGGGCAACGTCATGTGTATTCTATGACAGGGAGGGAGTGTGTCCAAAAACCCTTTTTCATCCAGAAGGGCGTGAGACAGGGGTGCGTTCTCACTCTCTTCCTGTTTGCTCTATAAACCAACAGGATCGTTATAGTACTGGCAGAGTGTGTTAAAGATGTGCCTTACATTGAAGCTTATCCTCTTCCCATACTCCTTTATGCAGATGATGCAGTGCTCTTAGCTAGGAGTCCTACAGAGTCTCATAGAGAAGTACACTAAGTTATTGTCAGGAATGGAACTACAAGTAAATGAATCCCAATCCCATGTGCTTATTGTCGGTATTTCCCTAAGATAACCCCCAAGTTTTTATATAGCCCAACGAAGGATAGATGTGACGGAGGCCTTCTTAAATCTGGGGGTGTTATTTGATGGGAAATCCCTATGGAAGGCAATGGTCCTTAATTGCTCTGCCCTGTTGGACAAGAGTATTGTTGCAATCTTTAATTTTTTGAAGAAGCTGGGGTCTAGGCCAATTTCAGAAATGCTAAGCAATTTAGGGAGTGATGGTAATCACTCAGTTGGCAAGGCTTGTAGGACTCTTTCCTTAAAAGAATTCTTCCACTGCCCTCAAGCTGTGTTGATGTTTTTTGTCACAGCGAGTAGAGTCTCCCATAAATTTAGGATACTATTCGATTGGCGCCATTGTTTCTATGGCATTCGATATGGTAAAGAGACTCTGTCATTTCAAATCAGGCTGTGCTGAGGGACTGCTTAAAATTAGATTTTGCTACTAAGATTCCCTGGCTGAATTATGTCAGTTCTACTTTTGTAACCTTGGGACTTACAGTTTTATTTGAATGCCCTTCAACTTGCGCTAGCTTTCCCAAGATGAAGCTTAAAAAGCTGTTTTTAGATAAAGCTGCTAGGAACAAGTAGGCATGCATAAAACACAAACTATCTGTAATTTTATATCATATGACGTCCCCTATTAAATCTGGCACTCAGTCTTATTGGTCATCTGTGTTAAATTCTCAACATCACATTGTCTTGATATGGTTTCATTTAAATATAATATCTCTTATGCTTGCTAATACCCATACAGTAAGTGTTCTGCCCCTTTGCCCCTGCAACAGAAGGTAGTTTTTGCTACTTTTTCTTGGCCTCAAAGGAAAACTTATATTGCTCCCCTGGTCCGAACAAATAATTTTATACAATGTTGGGCAGCACTTTATTATATTCAACACTTAGCTGACCATTATGTATGCTTTACGGTAGCATCAGTTTAGTGGGCTGCATTAAAATGTAGGCAATTGCTAAAAGATATATGATGCAAGCGTATAAAGATATTTTAAACATGATATGTTTTTAAATCTAGTTTTATCCTAATGTACTAAGATGTATGTATTTTATGAAGAGTAAACGAATATGAAGGTCCCATTTTATTTAATGAACTAAGGGATCACATTTTATTTGAATGGTTGTATTGCGATTGATGATGGACTTTGATCGTAAAGGGTTGTAGTATGTTGATTCAAAGTCAAGTCAAATCAAAATAGGTACTTTAATTGGCAACTAAATGCCATAAAAGCAAACATGTTAAAAGAGTACATTTCGTCAGCATATATTCAATTTATAAAACCTGGATCACATAAAAAGATAAAATATGCACATCTTTTATATCATTAAAAAGGCCAAGGATCGGGTTTTGAAGTTACAAGGGCTACATTATATAAAGTGCAGAGTGCTAAAGATAAAACCAGGTGCAATGGGCACTATATTATAAAGTGCACGTGCTAACATGATGAGAGCCCTAAGCCCGGAACAAGAAAAGGCAGGCTGGCTACTGCAAAGACAACTTTTTCCTGTGTCTGGTGGCCCCTGTTAAAACAACTTGCAACTCCAAAACAGACCATAGGAGAGGATAACATTTGAAGGTACAGTAATGCAGGCCTAACTTGGGTGAATTGGCGTTCTCTGAGCAACGGGAATATAATCTTTCTGCGCCATGGATAATACAAATCACAGAAAAAGATGAAATGTAGGGTATCTTGCTCTTAGAAGTTGTTACATGGGCAGGGTTTTAAAGTGCCAGGATTCATATATCCTTGGGGAAAGACCAATAGCCAAGGGACCAAATGCAGACGGAATCTAGTCAACGCATAACAATGGAACGCATTGCTAACAAAGAGTAAATACGGTTAGACTTGTTTGCTCAAGGTCAGTGTGACATACCTCCTAACAGTGGGCTTTGCTAACTCCTAACCTTCCCTGAGCCCCTGCCATTTGTCCAGGATCTGCTGTTTCATGTTTCTAACAGCTGCTTTACCCAACAGCTTGGGGCTCAAGTACAGGTCAGGGCAGCCAAGCCATTTTGTCTGTTCTATTACATATTTTAACCAGGGAATGTGTATATCCCCCTTCAGCGCTGTGCAGTCAGTGATTATGAATTGATTTAAGTCAGTGATGGGACAGGCCCAAATTCTAAGCCAACGCAATGGGGGGTTACCGCTATCCGATCCGAGATGTACGCCACCCCTAATTCTTCGTGTAAGATGTAGGCCGGGGTTGATTCAGACAAGCTTTGTTTCTGTATCTGGTAGTATAATATATATTATTTATCTTTCTCATTTGTTAGAACCTTTATGCATTGAGAAAAGCGAATTCAGTCTGATGATGATGATGACTGAAGGGAGTCACCAGGAACTGGTGAAAAGAAGTAAACTCTAAGCATAGAAACTGGCCACCACCTCCAAAAGATAAGTCCAGATCTCCTTTGAATTCCTCCCGAAATAAGGAGTTTCTTTGAATTTGTCTCCGAGACTGCCTAGTGATTTTGAACTGTGGCACAGATATAAGGAAGAATTATGCTGGCGAAATACATGCCATTGTTGTATGTGGCGGGTTTTTGAATACATGTCTAGGAGTTATAAGCCAGGGATTAATGGAAGCTCTGGTAAAAGTACATGCTTTTGCTAATACTTATACTTATTATTTCTCGATTGTGCTATGGGAGTGGGTACAGCCGGCTTCAGTGACTTAAATCTTCCTCTGCTTTCATAGTCTGCTTTCTTTATATGCTCCATTGTAAGAGTAGCCCATTCTGAGCTTTCCTGCATTTTGTTCAGGTACAGATTTCAATAGCTGCAGTGGGGTTCTTGCCACTTCCCTAAGCAGCTAGCAGAGGGCATCTGTCACTACCTCCTCCTAAGGTCTGGGTTTCCGGCATAGATACTGACACCTGACATTGGCAATTGAGAAGTCATTAAGCTCCTAACATTATTACTGGGCCTTACAAGTCATTCTCCTCCCCAGATGTAGGTTCGCGGATGAGCATTAGACACAGTACCTGCATCATATTCCTAGAACCACCTTCCGACCACATGAGGGACGGCTCACTCACTTGCGAGTCTCACAATCCGCATCATCTTTAACACCTATGTGCCATTTTGACAACACAATCCCCACATAGCAGACTCCCCCTACCTCAGCCCAGTGCACTACAATGTTTCCAGGCATGAACTCCTAGAGGCCAAACGTTAGCCTAGAGGGACACTGACACTCTGTGACTTTATCACATATATCCGGGAAGAAGAGTAAGCATGTGTGAAGGGGTAGTTGAGGTGGGATTCTGCAGTTAAGAATTGGCACGTTCTAGACACTCAAAAAGCCTGAGAGCATCACATTCAACTCCTCACAACACAACAAAAGAAGACAGACTGATGCACATGTTAAGAGAACTCTTACAAGTTTGAACTTAATGCACTATACACATCAAGAGCAGAGGAAACATAATTCTGTCTGAAACAGAATAGGGTAAGAAAGGGGGCCCTTTGCTGTCTTTCCAGTTGAGGCAACTAGAAGCATCTCAAACAGTTCCAGCTATTAAGAATGACTCAGGTGACAAGCTTATGCACCTGACAGATATTCTAGCCTCTTTTCATTCCTTTTGTAAAAACCTATATATGTCTGAATGCTTGGAGATTCTTTAGAAGGGGTCTCCAGCCTTTTCTGTAATAAGAGCCACTTATGATCACACAATCCAAGATTTCCAGCAGTGATCACATGTTATAGGGAGCATTACAGCGGACTACATCAGCAAGGTTTTCTACACAATGGCTAGTTCAGGTTAATATAAGTCGGAAAAAACAGTGTCTTGTGACAAAATGATAAAAGAGTAAGAGAAAGAAAAAAGACAGCTATAATTTCAGTGCCAAATTCTTGGATTGTCAGTATCAGAAGTTGTACCCGACCACTAGGTATGGTACAGTACACATTACATAGTAATATAAGTTTGAGAAAATGAATTAGAAGCAGACTAGATTCTTATTTTCTGCAGGTTTATCTGAATTTTGCTACTGTTAACAATATATTTGCTACCCTTTTAGCCTCTCTCAACCATGCTCGAAGTTCTGCTGACTATGCTTGCTCATGTAAACATCTTCTGAAAGCTGTCGTAATTGTTTCAGAGAAAGCAATTGATTATGTTTCATGTCATTGTTAATGAGAAGTTATGATTCTCCTTGGCATTCTGCAACCTTGCTTGAAAGATATCCCAGATCTTTAAAACAAACCTCATCAATCGCAATAAACAGAGCATTACGACTAGCTGATAAAATTGATTGAGGTACCCATCAGGGCTGTCCTTTATCACTGCTCCTCTTTCCAATTTGTATTGAACCCTAAGCAGCAGTTCTTAGAAAGAAAAAACAATATTAAACACTTTAAGGGCCTAATTTAGATTATGACAGATGGGTTACTCCATAACAATGTGATGCATATCCAGTCCACCTTATGACGAGTGCTATGGGATATAATGCACTTGTAATAAAGCGGACGGGATATCCATTTCTTTTGTAATAGAGTAACCCATCCACAAAACTCTAAATTAGGCCCTATATTGGGAACAACACTACACAAAGTCAAGCTGTTTTCAGATGATCAGCTGGTTCTATTTTCCAGCTTTGAAGAAGAATAAGACAGAAATTATGGCATGTCAAATACCAGCTAAAGTACATCTGTCATAATTAAAGGCTGTTGAGAAAGTTAAGTATAAGAAAGTTGTAATTCCTGTAGATATCAAAAATCTTTACCAACCAAATTGCAACTCTAAAACATGTTCTAGATACAAAATAAAATGTGCCTATATCGATAGTAGGCAGGGTTAATTATGTTTGGCATTACTAGGTTGATGACAGCCAGAGCAAGGAAAGCTCTAAAAAATCTAGAATCTCGTGAATTGCTGAGAAAGGCTAAATGGGTGGCGATTATGGTGTTAACGTTAACAAAAATACAGATAAATGAGCAGAAAATAAGAAACTAGTTTGCTAATATTAAATATTCCCACATTTATATTCCTATTTAATGAGTACTGTACCCCACCTAGAGAATCAGTTCTACAACTCCTGAGACTGGCAATCCAAGAATATCTAGCTGGAATTTTATATGTCTTGTCCTTTTCCTTTCTCTTACTATAATATTTTGTCACAATACACTATCCTTTCCGAAAAATATATTGACCTAAACTAACCATGATGTAGAAAAATTTGCTGATATGGTCTACTGCAATGCGCCTACAATATCTGTAAATAACATTAGTGGTGGATCATTAACAAGTGATTTACCATATGAGGTCTTCTAGGAGATAAACAATAAAAATGTAAGTAAGCAATTTGGTGAAACTGTAGTTACAATGCAAAAGCTAAAAAATACAGAATTTCTTCAGTTGAAGTCATTTGTGCAAATTAGGACTTAAGCTTCCACAGTGTGCTGCTCTCGGGATTACCGATGACATGGTATCAAATTTGTAGGAAAGTGGAGTACTATGTGGTATGGGGGTTAGACCTCAACAGGTAATGCTATCACAATACCCCAAAGATGGTCCCTGGATTCATACAAATAAATCCTTAGCTCAGTGCTGGTAGTGCTGCTAAGAGCAGTCAGTCAACATGAACAATAAATAATTGACATGTCTCAAGAGAAATCAAACACCAATTTATAGAAATAGAGTGTAATTTAGACACCAAATTGAATGGAATAGCATACATATAATTGGGGTTATAGATTTCGGAAGCAATATTAAATTAGTACAACATAATACATGTAAAATATAACATTGTGGTCAATGTGAAAAACCACTAGTGACAATGGTGTCTTTTAGGTCGAGTTACTTGGAACCCTTTTATGGTTAAGGTTATGCTGGCCCTTGGACCAGGCTGGAACAGTCAGATTAATTTTACCTTGCCAGTGGAGTCTGGGTGCAGAGTTGTCCTGGCAGTCCGTGGTGCTGAATGGGAGCAGTGGGGATGCTGGTTTTACAGCTTAAACGGCCCTGCAAGAAATAGAATGCAAAAACACAACAGATACACAGCTCCTGATGTCGGAAGAAGGTTGCATGCTGCTCCCTCTGGATGCAGCGCGAGTGTGGGGGTTAGTTGCTGAATTGGGGACCAAGTAGCCTAGGCAGCGGTAAGCACAATGAAAAGGTACTGGAACTTCACAGGGACTTGTGGAGTGAGGTAATCCCACAATGCACTGGATCATCTGGATATGGGCGATCCCACAGAGGGCCCACTGGCCAGAGATTCTTCAGATACGCTGATTGTTTTTATTTGCAGCTTGCGGGGAGTTTCTTGCTTCCACAGAGATCCTCCTCTTTGGGAGTGCTGAGTTTAAGCCAAGGGCGAGGGTCATTCACTCAGTTCCCATTCTGTTGTGCCAGAGACAATATATCCGTCTTTTGCTTCAGTGCTGTCGTGTTGTTGGGAATACATTTCTCCTCTTGGTCCTTCCTGGATGCAAGTTGCTCAGATCTGAGGTTCTGGTAGCAGGGGGTCCCTTCCATCCTAGATTTAGGGGAGTTAGTGGTGTGAGAGCTAGTAGCCAATGGACAGCTATTACTTGCAGCTAGTCCGCTCTTGAGCTGACCACATCCAAGGGTGTACGTCACCTTTTATACCCAGAACCCTCTATTCTGCCATTCTTAAAAATCGCAGCAATCAAACTGTGGTGTACAGACTAGGCTTCTCACCCTGGAGGTGTGGCTAGCCTTTGGGGGTGTACACCTCCCTACATAGCTAATTTCCCATCTGCCTGGGAGCAAATATGCTTGGGGCAGGGGGAGGGATTTTCCTTGACTGGGAGTCAGCCCTGATGCACATCAGAGGCAGTGCAGCCTTTGAAGCTCACCACCTTGATGTGCCACTTCACTAGACCGCTTGGGAGGAGGGAGGTGTTACCTCCTTCCTGCCCAAGCCGTTGTTCTTGACTCGGGGGAGTGATCACACTGCCTGGCAGAAGGTCAGGATCCTTCCTTAGCAGTAGCAGGTGTGGGAAAGTGCAGGCTGGCCAGCCAGAGCACAGAGAATTTGAGGAACCCGTGTGGGCAACCTCCAAGGTTGCCACCTGGGTGCATGCCATGTTACCCAGGGGATGAGATTTGTGTCAGGGGTGAGAAGGCACATTGTTTGATACCAAACATGACATATTTTAACGGTACCATAATGGAGCTGCCAACCTCGAGAATGCCCGGGTTGCAGTCCGTGTTATCCAATGGACTGCTAACACTTATAGTAGTTGCCAATGGGGAACGTCATTATTGAGACATATAGGCTTGTACTTATATGACCTCAGCTATAACATCCTGCACCTTGCCTCATGGTCTGAGGAGGTACCCTTTAGAGGTACATGACATATATTAAAGATAGTGTATTTGGCTGTCCCACACATGGTGAGAGCACAGGTTGGGTTAGTGTGTCCATTAATCTAGCTATACAGCAATTAAGAATTGATTCTCTAGACATACTTGGTTTGAAAATGGTTACCAATGATAACCGGACGATATATCTCTTTAATGTATATAATAGACCATGTCCATCACATAAGGAGTCACCATGTATTGGCAAATTAGAATCAGTACTGGATACATTGGACACAGAAGCAAGCATGATCATATGCGGGGATATGAACTGTAACTTTGAACCCATTGTTGGAATGAACAATTTATATGAGGATGAAGACAATGCTAATGGTATACCATCCTTAACCTGTAATGGGTCAGTTATAGGAACCACTCTAGCTTTCCAAATTACAAGGGTACTGGTAAGCTATGGACTGAGGGCATGCAATGGGCGTTTCCCCTCTGACAGCCCCAAGGCACCGACTTTTACGAGACGTCATTGCCAAAGTATAATTGATTATGTTATCGTTTCCATGGACTTATGGCCATATATAAAAGATTTGATGGTCAAAGATAGATTTGATAGTGATCATCATTCCTTGGAAGTTAGTTTTATAAAGAGCTTAATAATGGAACCAGAAGCCGAAGAGGTAGGACATCAACCAGTCCCAGATAACGTTATATTAAGTAACAATCGTAGGTCCGTAAAATGGGCTTATATCTTGGGACAAGAAGACTTAGTGGCAAACATTTATAATTGTTTCACTAAAGTATTCGATACCTACAATCCCTCTGATAGTGAATCTGGTCAATTTCTTAAATTGCACAAGGAGTTCTTTAAAGCACTATTAGAATTTATGACCAGAAGACCAAAAAAAGGATCGGGTGCTGCGAAATTGCAGCCTATAGGTAAACCTTGGTTTAATAAGGAATGCAGAAAAGCAAAAACAGCCCTGATAGAGTCGGTAAAAACTAAAAATTCCTTGGCAATTAAAGAAAATAGGAAACTATATAATAAGGTGCTGGCCAATGCAAAGTGTACATGGGACGAGGAATTGTGGTCATGTATGCTGATGGCAGCTAAAATGAAGGACCAAAAGCTATTTTGGGAAACAGTGGCTAAGGGTAATCAAAGGGAGAAGGGCTCAAGAGAGGTTTTCCTTGATGAAGCAACCTGGATAGACCATTTTACGAATCTGTACGCCGACCAAGGGGCTGTTAGTGTAGTACAGGAAGATCATCCTCTGTTATTTGCTGAGGCTGAATTGTTACATATAGTTTTTGACCTAGAGGAAACAGAATTAGCTATTAATTCTGTCAAATCTGGGAAAGCCCCAGGGCTGGACAAAGTACCAGGTGACCTGTTCAAGCATGAACTTGACGTCTGGGTTCCTTATCTTAATCATTTGTGCAATACTGTTGCTGCTGGGGAGTCAATTCCGGACACATGGAACGGGGCGGAAATTATTACCATTTTTAAAAAGGGAGATAGAAGCAATCCTGCTAACTATCGCCCCATAAGTCTTTTAGATATTACTCAAAAAATCTATGCTAGGCATATTTTAAACCGTATAAATTCCTGGTTGGAAGAAGAGCAAATTTTAACAAAATATCAAGCAGGTTTCAGAGTAAAAACGGGAACCACTGACCAAGTTCTAAGGCTCTGTGGCTTGTATTGGAAATATGTTACTCTTCGTAAAGGCCATTTATATGTGGCATTCGTAGATTTACGGGCTGCATTTGACCTTATACCGAGAGAACTTTTGTGGGCATCACTGAAATCTCAGGGGCTCCCGCTAGGCCTACTAAAATTGGTTATTGGATTACACAAGGACAACTATGCAAAGGTCAGGTGGGGTCCTACTGGGGAACTTACAAAAGCTATCCCTATAAAAAGAGGAGTACGCCAGGGGTGTGTACTGGCGCCAACCCTATTCTCCCTGTTTGCCAACGACATACCATCATACATGGAGTGTAGTGATAACGATGCACCAAGATTAGGGGGCGAACGGGTTTCTTCACTTTTGTTTGCAGATGACACCATCCTTATTTCCCAAACACCACGGGGCCTTCAAAATTTATTAAATAGATTTCAGTCATATTGTTCCTTGAAGGGCCTAGAAATCAATACCAAAAAAACGAAATACATGGCACTGAGTCCTCATAGGAATTTTAAGAAAAATCTAATGTTAAATGGACAGAAGCTTGATTATGTGCAGAATTTTATATATTTGGGTGTCTCTATTGACTCGTCTTTAGCATGGAGGCCGCAGTTAGAAAAGAACAAGATTATTTTTAAACAAAACTGTCTACCAATTCTTAAAAGACACAAAGAATGCTCGAATAAGGCTGTGACCCCTGCCCTAGAGATATTTAGGTATAAAGTACAATCAGCGGTACTATATGGGGCGGAATTATGGGGTCCTGCATGTAGAAATACATTTGAATGCCTTGAGAACAAGTTTCTTAGGGGGTTGTTAAAAATATCTACAAATACCCCATTAACACCACTTTTATTGGATCTAAACCTGAAACGAACAGATCAACATGCAATATTAAGACCATTATTGCTGTGGGTTAGACTGTGGACGACCCCAGAACTAGTAAATTACAAGGAAGGCTTGAAAGAAGTTATGGATCTTGATAGTTGTAACAAAGTTTATTGGTTCAAGCATGTAAAAAAATGGTTAGGCATGATTGGACTAGCCCATTTTTGGAATGACCCTGAGGCTATGAACCCGTGCTCTAAGAAAATTGTTAAACTATCTTATTGGTCACATGTGAGCCATGAGTCAGTATACACAAGAATCCATGGACCGCTAACAGAAAGCTTTCTATTGTTTAAGGATGTAGCATCTTTTGAACCCTTTCTAGACGAGATCCACCCACCTTTATCAAAAACTCTGTATCTCAAATTTAGATATGGCATTCTTAGAACGAAGGCCCTTGAAAAAAGCTGGGCGAAAACAGGAAGTGATCTTTGTATTTCTTGTACTCATGGCATAAAGGAAGATGATCTACACATACTTCTATTTTGCTCAAGCTATGTAATTCCAAGGAAAAAGTGGATAGTACCACTCTGCCATAGAATAGGTTCTAGATCCTATAAGGAGGCTGGCAGAATTTTAAAAACCGACACCAGCCAGGTGATAGTCTTTGGAGTTAGTAGATTTCTTCTCGCTGCTAATTTTATCAGAATAAAGTTGGGTCTACATTTTTAAAGAAAAAAAAAAGAGGAAGAAAAAAAAAAAAAAAAAAAGGGAATTAAAAAAAAGGGCGAGGAAAAATGAGACAATATACCACTAGAAAGTTCTAAAATGAGATTATGGTATTAGAGCATTTAATTGTTGTTTTATTATCCAACCTGGAGGATGTTGTTGATGCTTCTTTTTATGAATTTAAAAAAAAAAATGTACTAGCGGTTAGTGATTTAATACTATTTTTAGAAGTTTTTTAAAAAACTATATTTATTATTAATTGTATTTTTAACATTTAAAATTTCCACCCAGGCGAATTGTGATTGATAATGTATTATGGAATTATGAAATTGACTCTCGGTAGCAACGGATATTATGAATAGGTTGGTTTACTGTATCCCATTTCCCCTTTTGTCTTGAGTTGGCAATTGTCAAAATGTAAGAAATGTTTTTTTTGTGTTCTTTTATGATGCAAATGCGTCGAAATAAAGATTTAAATGAAATGAAATGAGAGCACAGCGGAGTTCGAGCAGTTTGTTCTGCTCCTACAGTGTGCAATGGCCAGCCTATTCTCAGTAGTTTGCTTGGGGTACCCAGGGTGGCACAAAAACATGCTGCAACCCTGGGACCCCTTTACCACCGATGTATGCCCTGGTTTCCCCTGGTACCACGGACTTATAAGGGGGTAAAGTATTTGCCAATTTGGGATTACCAAGTCGAACATAACAGTTCTGAGAGAGGACACAGGCATTGGTGTCTGGCCAGCAGACCCCAGTGCACCATCTGAGTCATAATCATCAGCATTTGGAGCAAAATGTGGGTAGTGAATATACAAAAAGGGGCACTTTCCTACAACAAGCACTTTAGCACTGGTTATAAAGTGTGCAGAGTCCTAAAACCCATCAAGAATGGGTTAGGAAAATAGGAGTGTGAAGGCAAAAAGTTTGAAGATGACCCTGCAGAGAGGGCCAAGTCCAACACCGGGCCTCTCATTGACAAACATAGCACTTATAAGTAGCAATGTTTTTGCCCCCCAGTAGCTCTATCCATAGAATGTGGGTGAACACATCTGCCAGGGTCTACTTCCTCCATCAATTGCGGGATATTCAGTGGCCCCAAATATGAAGTCCTGGCAATGTTGTCTAGAGTCTCAACTTCTCCCTCTAGAAGTAGTCACTACAGAGCACTCCTTAGAGTTTTACTGGTGTCTAAATTAGTCTTCTAGGCTACACAACTGATTTGCAGCTTTAAAAAAAAACAGGCCAAGTCCCCCTAACTTCAACTCATTCTTGTCGAATCCGAAGTACCCTCTTCCAGAAAGTGTTCATTTCAGGATTTTTTCCTACTAATGCTCCTGATGTTGTCTCACATATCCTACAGAAAGTCATGAAGCAATGGCTCCCCACTAGTCATGGTGGCAGCACAAGGGTGTTATGTTATATGTCAGCTCTTCCATCTTGCTGACTTCACATTCCATAGAATATGGAACGTGGAGCGGGTAAGAAGATAGAGTCAGTTACAATGTGGACTTCGAATCAAGAGGTTGTACTCCATGTCCCTGCCTATATTTAAATAAATTCACTACAAGATATTGCCTCCGCTGTCTTCATAACAATTTGACGACGATTGGGATTGAAAAAGGACCTGACCAGCAAAGGAGGAAATCTTACGGTCAACACAGGCAGAGTTGACGCAATGGTATCTTAACTCAGATTTAAAGGAGATCGCCTGAGTGGAACTCACGGAAACTTCATCTGAACTATTCCGGTGAGCAACGCAGCTTAATTTTTCTATTTCATATGGTGACTTTACCTTAATCTATGCCTCCGTTACAACGTTGGAACTCTCCGAGTTCAAACAGGAACTGCCTAGCAACACGCACCAGCTTGCGACTTGTGCTCACAATTAGTTCTTTCTCCTTCTGTTACGCGTCAGACGTTCCTGAAGAGGAACGTAATGTTTCACGACGCCACGCACAGCGGCCATTTTGAATTGGGAAGGCCGTGTTTGATTGTATTAAAAAAAATGCATCCACAGCAACTTTATTGTACGCTAAAGGAAACTAAGTTTCTCAACAACGTTTGTGTTCCAGATAATGTTTCAACTAAACGGAGCTGCAAGTCAAAGCTGATTATCTTGATTATCTCCTTAGCTCGAGGTGATTTTGTTTTAATAATTTTCAGACTGTTATATATTTCTGCTTTTCAATTGAAAGTGGTGAAGTATGGACAGTGTCAACTCAGGATCACACTGAACAATTCCACTTTATTTTGGTTTATTACCATTACACTTTATCTCTGGAGCAACTATGAGTCAGCAAACCTTTTCACTTAGTCCTCCTCATGCTTTTTGGTCTTCAGGGTCTGAGCCTACTCTTAAATGGACAGAATGAAAAGAATATTTTTTAAATTACATTGAAACAGTAGACTCTGATAGCAAGAGGATTTCTCAGCACAAAAAGCGCATTTTACTACATTCTTTAGGCCCCCAAGGTCTTAAAACGTATAACCAGATGAACAAAGCTGTTGTTGGAGGTGGTGATAGTAATGTTTTCACTGTTGCTCTTGCTAATTTAGATAAGTATTTTGCCCCAAAAGTGTGTATTGGTATAACTCGCTTCAAAGTTTTTGAAAGGAAACAACTTAAGAATGAATCTATCAATAATTATGTTAGTGAGTTAAAGAAATTGGCTGCTGATTGTGCGTTTGATGAGTTATTGGAGGATTTAGTGCGTGATCAAGTAGTTATGCATGGTTTTAATCCTGCTATTCAGCTATGTTGTAAGAGAGTAGGATCTGCACTTATGTTGCCCCCACTTTTTTTCTGATGTTAACAATGGTTTCTGGCTATAGTCTGGCTGGGAACCTGCTAATCAGGGCCCCAGCCTCTCTGTTCTCTCTAAACAACTTTCAGTGCATATTAGATGCACTAGTGATTGGATACTGTGGTACCTTATGAGCCCCTAGTATATGGTACCTTAGGTACCAAGGACATAGGTACTACACAGGCCTACCAGGGGCTGAAGCATGTATTATGCCACCCCTGGGAAGCAGACTAAATCTGACACCACAGGCCTGCTACTGCAGCCTGGGTGAGGTAGTGTTAGCACTCCTCACTGAGATATAGATTCCCTATATCTCTCCTTACTCACACATATAAACCTATCAGTCACTCCTAAGGCAGGCCCTATCAATCCTGAGGGCAGGGTGCTTGGTTTCCATGTGACGGGGTGCCTCTGCCTGAGCAGGGCCCCTCTGCAGCTCTCAGAGTCCATTCTCTGTAGCTGTTTGTGGATACGGGTAAACCATATACTCTTAAGTGCATTATAACCTCGGGGTAAATGCTAAGTCTGGGATGGCTGCATCAAAACATGTCATGTTTGGTGACAAACGCTTTGGAATCATACCCCCACACCAGTAACTGGTGTGGGAGTATGATCCCACCCTTCTAGAGGGATAGACATGTACCCACTGTGGAAACACGGTAGAATCCTGAAGAGCCCAGGCATCACAAAATGGATGCCACCAGTCACAGACACTGGGCTGCCCTCCTGCTGCTGACTGAAACTCGCAGTGGAGGAGGCCCAACAATAGGCATCCTCTCACAGGGAGGTGTAACCACCTCCCAGACAGGGTTTAGTGTATTGGGGCTGGGTGGGTGCACTCCTAGAGTGCTTTGAAGTCCTGCACTGCGGGAGCAGTAGGCTCCTTTGTGCATATGCCAGCTCAAACCGGTTCAGGGGCTACCTGCCCCTGTTCTGGAGTGAAACTGGACAAAGGGAAGTGGGTTTAGCCACCCACTCCCCTGACCCTCCCATAAGAGGGGTCATAGAGCTAGTCTCTCCCTTTTTTGTAGTATAAGTTAGGGTAGCCTTACCATTGCAACCTAGATATCCCTGGATGACGCTCTGAAGAAAATAAACTTACCCCAGAAGTCACAAACGCAACTGTAGCATGAATGGTTGAAAAACATTAAAACCAAACGCCCACCACAGTCTACGGCATTTTGAAAACTCAAGAACTGTTCCCGTTGCCTCTACAGCGTCTCATTATGCAAGGAACAAGGATTTACTGTGCCAGCTCCTTCAACAGACAAGTGACATGTGCCCAGTGACAGTTTCTAACCAACCTACGGTTTTCAAAAAGAAGCTGTCGTCGTTCATACAAGCTTCCCCTCGCTACTGCCTTATCGTGATCTTTGTACATTTCAACCGGGTTGGAGGTAAAAGAGAAATGAAGCATCGCTCGAGACAAGACATGGAGAGCCTGCTTCCTTTCATCTTCAAGGTGGTACAAGTTTACTTCAGGCTCAGACTTTTCTACACATGGCCCGTGTGGTGGGCGTTTGGTTTTAATGTTTTTCAACCATTCATGTTACAGTTGCGTTTGTGACTTCTGGGGTAAGTTTATTTTTATTCGTACTTGGGCCCCCAGTTGCACCCTCAACATTTGGCAGTTCAACCGTCACTGTCGTAATTCTAAGTTAGTGCACACGAGCCATGCAATGCACGCGCCTACCTGTCCACTCTATTTGTTGCCACGTCACGTCCATCTCAGATCCTTCATCCTTCAGTGTATCGTTTTTCAGTATGCAGGTGCTATGTAGGTGTATTTACTGCTTTGTGTTAGGTCCATGTTCAGTGCCTTATTGTTCACTATTAGTATGCCAATTTTGCAAGTCTAAATGTATTTCACTTTAAAGTGTCTCATTCCATTTACTGATGATACTTCTTTATGCACATTGTTTGTTGACCCACCTGTGAGGTGTGTCTGACCTCTCCGTGAGGTGTGTCTTTTGTTTTTTTTTGATGTGCATACACATTGACCTCTACTGGAGGTGCAAGTTCTTAAGTTTTTATTTTTATAGGGTGTTGTGACTATGTCGGTCACAGTGTGGGGTACACATTGTCATTACCTCCTTACGAGGTGATTGTACACTTGTGCATAACGTTTTTGTTCCCCACACGAGGTCTGTTCCTCAAGGTGTTTTCACCTTTATTACAGTGTCCCTCCTGTTGCTGCGAGAACCAAGATGGCGGATTGAAGCCGCCACGGAGAGCTGCAGCCCTGATGGTCTCCCCCTACTCCCTGCAACAACACGCGCAATGCTGAAACTCTAAGCGAAATATTGTGGAGAAGTCTCCTGCGACTATCGAGCCGAACGAATGTGGCAGCTTTTCCTCTTGAAACTTGAGCGGAGATCGTTAGAGCGGTTGCTGGCTGTTTACTGCTCTTTCCCGAGACGCTCGCTTGGCTGTTCGACACTCTACTGGTCTGGTCTCGTCCCTTTGGCCGCAGCAGCTGTCTCAGACTTCGAACGCGGGGAAAGTATGGCGCCACCGAAAGTGACACCACGGTGCACCCGCACCGGCCGTAACATCGCTGGGAAAGGAGAGGTCAGCTTGCTCACGGGTGCTGGCGGAAAGGAGAGACCAGGCATCACGACCAGCAAACCGCTTTCACATCTCCTACAAACAGGGAGAGTTCCGGAGCTCCTGGCAGGCAAGTGTTCGTCCGGCAACAATGTTACGGAGACTTTACTCTCCGCGATCTCGGATGGTAACATTGTTGCATCCAGTATTGCCGCTCCTTCAACAGACACTGCTTCGGTAGCAGCGGACAATGACTGCGAAGTGAGTGTGCTTGCCGCAAGTAGTGGAGAAGGTGAGGGGGGCTTGCTAACTGAGCCTTTGTTATCAGTACAGCACGATGAGGGGCTCAGCAGACAAGAGGAAGAGGTAGTGGAGCTGCCCACATCTCTTGACTTGAGTCAAACTAGAAGTCAAAGCGGAGAAACTGGGGAGCAAAATGTGGCTGTGATAGCTGGTGGGGGTCAGACTCTTATTTCAGAAGTCAGTGTCACACAAGAAGGAGAAGGCAACAGCGAAGCTAACGATTCTGCTTCATTTGATGATATAGAAGAACCAGCCGAGTATCCAGAACAGACGGGGAGTAAGTTATCGACCATCAGAAAGGGCAAAGGGAAAGTTAAAAATAAATCTAAGAAAAGTACACTTCATCTACATACTGTGCCTTCAACAGGGAAAGCTATTTCCGATAACAGCCCCCTTAGGAAGTGGGTGCAAGCAAAAGGTGGCGTGCGAAACATGGCATTAAGACTCTCGGGTGCTAGCTGTATTGAGGATAACTTATCGATACCTCGTTCTGGTGGTGGGACATCAGAAGCTAGTTCTGGGCAGGGTGCTTCAGGAGGAGCACAGCCTATATCTTTAAGTCACAGCGATGTTTATTCCTCAAAGGAAACCCAAGCTACTCGAGAGACGGTCTTATCTGAGGTAGGAACTGCTGGTTGTCAAGAGGGAGCGGTACCATCACTCTCTCTGATTTTACAGTCCTTAGCTGAGCAAAGACAAGAGGCACAGCTACATTACTCGCAGGTCAGAGAGGATAATAATAAAATCCAACAATCCCTGCGGGAAATGACTGATAAAATCAGCGGCCTTACACAAGATATAACTGAATTACAGCAGAGAGTTTCCGCAACCGAAGATCTATCAGTACTTACAGATGCTTCCGCCAGAAAACATGAGGGACAGATTTCGGACATACAAATTAAATTGGAGGATATTGAAAATCGCCAGCAAAGACAGAATCTCAGACTTTTTGGTATTTCAGAAGGAGCGGAGGGGTCAGACCCGAGGGGGTTCTTGGTCAAATTATTTCAAAAAGCTTTCCCTGATCTCTCTGATTGGGACTGGGACTCCCAACTCCAAAGGGTCCATAGACTGCCGTTAACCCAGAGGAACAAGGGAGGGCAATATCCTCGCCCTTTTTTGATCTATTTTGGGAACTTCTTACTAAGACAAGCAGTGTCAACAAAAGCACGACCTAATGCCCCAGTCTTAGTAGACTCTTTTTCTTTTTTTGTCAGATCAGATCTGAGTAAGGCTACAATGGACAGACGTTGGAGATTGCGCCAATTTATTGATCCTATAAAAGCTCTTGGCGCTCAGGCCTTTTTACAAGAGCCTGCTCGTCTGAAAGTTCTTAAGGGTAGTCATACTTATATTTTCCTGGAAGAAAAGGAAACAAGTGCGGCAATCGCTAAGTGGCGGGCAGAAGCCGCCGAACAGGGATAGAAGGGGAGTCTGCTTTATTGTGTCTGTGGGCCCTGGTTCTTCCCTTCTTCTTTTCTCTCTTTCTTACCTCTTTTTTTTTGAAAGCCAAAAAGAAGTGTAGAACTTGTAGAAACTGTGAATTATGTCTTATGATTAGAAACAAGGGAGGGTTGGGTTGACTTATTGGGCTGTGGCTCTGTAGCGCTGCCATTTCCAGCGGCAGCTGTTAATAAGGGGGGGGGGTTCTTCTAAGAGACGGGGTGTGGTGTCACCCTCAGATCTGAATTATGTTCGGTGAGGGTCAGGGAGGGAGTATGAGGTTAAAGGGGGGGAGAAAATCGTCATCATTGGGGCACTGTGGTTTTAAAGAATGGGGAAGATTTTTCTTAGTTTCGCGTGGTATAAATAATAAACCATATGCTATAACTCATTTAATTTTTTTGATAATTATTATTGCAGGAGGAGGATTAACAGAAAAGAAAAAATTTAATTATGAATTGGATCAAATGTCTGGTTTGTAATGTTGCCGGCCTTAATAGTACAGTTAAACGAAGGCTAGTCCGAGAGGAGCTACGAATGTATCAGTCTCAATTAGTGGTTTTAACAGAAACACATCTGTCTTACAAAGACCGGAATTTATTGGTGGATTTGGGGTTAGACATAATCATTAGTACCACTCAAACTGTATCTATTAAAGGGGTAGCTATCTTAAAAGATAAAAAGTTTGTTTGCGAAGTCATTAAAAAACAGGCTGATCAATGGGGGCGATGGGCAATAGCTCAGCTGGATATAGGGCGTAAGAAGTATGTGATCTGCGCCATATACGGCCCTAATGTGGACGACCCGGCTATTTTCGAATTCCTCAATTTGGAATTATTGAATTGGGAGGGGGAAAAACTAATTATGGGGGATTTCAACTGCGTTATAGATTATCATATAGACTCTACAGGGAATAGACGCAATCTAAGAATGTGCAAAACACGTAGAGCAATTCTACAAATGATGAGGCTTCAGTCCATTAAGGACGCTTGGAGACATATATACCCTTTAATACCGGGCTATACTTACTATTCGGCTCCTCATAAGTCATATTCTAGGATTGACATGGCCCTGGTGTCTGATAGCGTACTCACGGCATCAAAAATGGAAATATGCCCCCGGGTGACCTCCGACCACAACCCTATTATTTTTTCTTTCCAGGTTAAAATCGAAGATAAGGAGATTAGGCCATTCTCCTTCCCCAGGTACTTGCTGACAGATAATGAATACCTGTCGAGTACCACACAGCAATTGGAGGAATTTTTTAAAATAAATACTGGTTCCGCATCCCCAATAATTGTATGGGATACTATGAAAGCGTTTGTTCGCGGCATTACACAGAAATATATTCTCTTACAGAATAGAAAACGAAAAAGTGAAATGGGGAATTTATTACTTAATTTGCGTAGCATTGAGAGACAACATGTGAAGGTGGTTAAGAATAAGGATTTAAAGGCTCAGGAAAGTATGTTTCCTTCTTTAATTGATGCAAGAGTTGCAGTAAAAAAAAATTTAAGAGAAAAAATGGCCGCAAATTACTGCAAGTATCGGTTAGAAAAGTATGAGTATGGGGAGCATATAGGACATGTACTGGCATATCAGACTGCAGAGGCAAAAGCTAAAACTAAGATTGATTCTATTAAGGGAACAAATGGGATATTATATACGGAATCATCGGATATTCTAGACCAATTCTTGCAGTTTTATCAACAGCTATACTCTTTGACATGGCCCTCTAATCAAGACGAGATACTAGGGTATATTAATAGTTGTGGTCTCCAATCTGCAGATAACGAGAAAATTGTCACATTAGAAGAAACGGTTTTGTTAGAAGAGGTTGAATCTGCATTATCATCATTGCCTAATGGGAAAGCGGCTGGTATTGATTCGATACCATTAGAGTTTTATAAATCTTTCAAACAGATTATACTCTTACCTCTTACTAGTGTGATTCAATATGTAGCTATTAATGGAGAGGTGCCGGCATCATGGAATAGGACACAGATTGTGTTCTTTTTAAAAAAGGGCAAACCACCAACTGAATGTGGTTCATACCGGCCAATCTCTCTTATCAATGCGGACGCAAAGATATTCTCTAAGATCCTGGCAATCCGCTTAGCCCCGCTCATGCCGGATTTAGTCTCTGAAAGTCAACACGGATTTATATTAGGGAGGGATACTACTGCTCACGTCAACATGGCTATTAGTTCATTCGACTATGCAGAGCAAAAGAAAACAGATTTTGGTATGATCTTATTAGATGCTGAAAAAGCATTTGATCGTGTCAGATGGGAATTTCTATGGGCTCTTCTATCAAAGATAGGTATAGGTAAGCAGTTTCAGTCTTGCGTAAAAGCTTTATATTGTAACCCACAAGCTAATCTTTCTTATATGGGTTCTAGATCAGTATCATTTAGGATTTTATGTGGGACCAGGCAAGGTTGTCCTTTGTCTCCGCTACTTTTTGCTCTATATATAGAGCCATTCTTACGTATCCTTCAATCTTGTGCATATATTGATCCGTTGTTATCCGGTACTTTTCAACTTAAACTCACAGCATACGCTGACGACATAGCAGTTTATGCTACTAACCCAAGAGTGGCCGTGATTAGGATTACAGACGAAGCTGAGAAATATGGCAATGTCTCAGGGTACAAGCTGAATGTGAATAAAACTCAAGTACTTACTACAGTAGGGATCCAAAATGTTACGCCTGGGGCGTGTACAACTGTAACCTATTTGGGGGTAAAAATAACTGCTAACGTTAAACAGATTATAGATATTAATTATTTACCACTTTTACAGGCAACTACTAAGTTTTTTAAATTTTGGCATAGGCTTCCTTTGGGATTACTGGGTAGATCTAACTTAATCAAAATGAAAATACTCCCCAAATTCCTATATTTGTTCCGGTCCATCCCGTTGAAAATCCCTAACAGCTTGTTCAAAAAACTCGAGGGCATCTGCAGTAGCTTTCTATGGGGTTATAAAAAACCTAGGAGAGCAATCGAGTTACTTAAATCTTCGTATGAACAAGGAGGATTGGGCTTCCCGGATTTTAAACTATATTTCTGGGCTTCATTTACTGGTCGTTTTCGTTGCTTGTTGGGTTTGGACCAGTCTGATCCATTATTTAAGCTTATTTTAGGTAATCAGAGGGACATGTTTTTGTATGGAATTAACGACCCAAATTATTTTAAGAGAGTCAAGTTTAAGACTCTGAGGGATATCGTGGCTATATGGAGAGATATGTCTCTCAAGTGTAAACTACCAAAAATCCATACTAAATTTCCATTGTGGGGGAATCTATTGCTCCCTGAGATCTTTCAGGATCAGGCTGGCAAATCTTGGAGTCAGTATGGGATCTCATGTTTGGGCGAAATTTATGATGAGAGAGGTATTAAATCATTTGAAAATTTGCGTATAATTTATAAGCTACCGATAAACTTTTTTTTCAAATATTTGCAAATAAGAGATTATTTGACTACAAGTATTGTCGCAACTGAGTTCATTCAGTCAAATGTCTGGGATTGTATATATGGAGGAAAGACCAAGTCTTTAATAGGTATGATGTACATACATCTATTTAGCTTTAAATTAGACGGTAGTGTAAAATTAGCCGAACGCTGGAGTCAAACTCTGGGTATAGTGGTCTCTCCTAGTATGATTAAACAAGCACTAGCTAATGTAAAGGACTCGGTGCACTCTGTCAATTTGCAACTCCAGCAATTTCGTATTACTTGTATGCTATATTACACGCCGGCTAGAATTGCTAAATGGGATCAAGGTAATATGGTGGGGGATAAAAAACACTGCCCCAAATGCGGATTGTACGCTGCTGATCTGTTACATATGTTTATTTCGTGCCCATCACTGACGGTTTTTTGGCAGAAAATTGAACAGTTACTCCAGTCAAAACTTGGATTGGATCAACCATTGACTGATCTTGAAATCATGTTGGGATGCAAAGAAAATAACTCAGGTTTAGCACGTCTTTTTTCAATCTTAATGGCGGCTGCTAGATTAGCTATTGCTAGGGCTTGGATTTCCCCCACACCTCCTCTGGCCGAGGATTTCTGGGTTATAATTAAAGAAACTTATGGCTTAGAGGCTGCCCTGGCAAGCGCAAGGGGACTTCGTTCCCTGGTCAAATTAGAAGCACTTTGGCGACCATTGTCCTTTTGATTATATTTTTATATTGACTTTGTGACTATGTAAATTTGAGATTTGAGTTTTCAGGTTTTTTCAGCGCCCTCGTGATCTTTGGCGATCACTTCAATTTGTGCTTATATGGTCCTTCATGATTATCTGTTCAATTTATGATTGCTGCTTTCCTCCTCCATATTTTATTTTATTTATTTATGCAAAAAAAAAAAAAAAATGTCTTTCTCTTCCCTTCTTTCTGAATTTACCATATGGTTGACGTATATTCTTATATGCTTTTGTTTTATTGTATCTATGTGTCTACTATGATGATGATAATGAAAATATTTAAAAAAAAAAAAATAAAAAAAAATTACAGTGTCCCTCCTCATGTACACATGTTATGTGTGGACTACTGTCCCACTCGCACATGCTCATCTAATGACCTCTCCGCGAGGTGTGTTTTGGGGTTTTGTCCCATTTTCA
Organism: Triturus cristatus; assembly: GCF_964204655.1. Classification (NCBI taxonomy): domain Eukaryota; kingdom Metazoa; phylum Chordata; class Amphibia; order Caudata; family Salamandridae; genus Triturus; species Triturus cristatus. The sequence continues at coordinate 1,007,853,965 of NC_140587.1, read as the reverse complement.
TGTGCCTATCAATTTACCTCCAGTCGAGGTGCGTCGCGCGGACGTGTGTCCCGCATTTTCTATGCACAATCTCTTGACCTCTCTGGAGGTGTATTGTGGGGTCATTCCCCATTATCCTGTGCACAGCATTTTTACCTCCAGTCGAGGTGCGTCCGTAGGTGGACATCACATTATATGTCTATTGCCTTCACTGCAGTGCACGTTTTACCTTTCCTAAGGTGTCTAGTGTTGGTCATGTTTTTTCTTTTCAACAGTGCACATATTCATACCTCCACTCGAGGTTGCCCTTGCATAAGCAAATGTCTTTACCCTTAGCGGGTGTTTTGGTTTAAGTCACCATAGTGCATGGGTTACGTTACTCTGGGCGTTTCAATTGTTCTAGTTTTTTAGCCCAGTTTTATTTTTCCATTTGTAATTTCTTTCTTCATGCTTTTGACAGGGAAGAATGAGTATTTGCATTCCTTTCTCCTCTGTCGTCTTGTTTCCTCCTGATGTGAGCTGCTTTCTTGTATCTCTACCTGGCCAGTGGGTATGCAGAGGACAGTCATTAATGGTTTCTTTTTCTATTCTTCATTCGTCTCTTTTTCTGTTTCATTCTTCTCTTTGTGTATGGAAAGGAGGATTGGTAATGGTTTTGAGTTTACTTTGCCAACCACGTTTTTTATTTTTCTCACTGCCTTTCTTGTCTCCTTTTGGTTCTCTCTTTCGTGCATCTAGTTTCTCCATCTTGTTCCTGCTTTTCTCCTTTACTCTTCACCTGTTACAGTTTTCTTTTCTGTTTTTCTTTGGAAGAAAGGAGGATATGTAGTATCCTGGTTTGTTATGGTTCATGATGTGCCAGTGGAATGCTGCCTGAATGATGCAAGATGGAATGTTGGGAGTGGGAACCGACAATTGGAGATGGGCTGAGCGCCTGGCTGGCTGCTCCTGGTGGGGCTTATTTACAACTAACCTACATCTTGTAACAAACTTCAATAAATCTACTTGAAACTACATTCTGGATGTGGACTTGATTACTACAATTTTATTGGCGACGAGTTGAACCAAAGAACCTGCGTCTGCTACCTCTGTGACCTTCAAATTCAAGTCTGGAGTACCTATTCTCAAGCTAAAGCATCTTCTGAAACTACAGCTGCGTTTATTCATCGACTGGCACACATTTGCCCTACCAGTGACCTCTACATCGGTCGCCCTCTACGCTACAGTGCCAGCTCCTGTCTCAACTGCAGCTCAAGCTATGTTTGCTGTCCCTACAGCATCTGTTCAGTTGCAGCCCAAGCCAGTTCCTACTGTTTTGTTTCAACTCCAGTTCAAGTTACTGCAAACTGTTCCTACAGCGTCTGCCGGCGTGAGGTACTTCTGTGCTAACCTGTTCTCTACACGTGCCTCACAACTTCAATATCGCTTGGCACAAGTCTTCATCTGCTACTACTTCAAGACACCTAAATCACGCTGCGCAGAGTGTACCATCAAGTTTGAGTGTATGCCTAATAACTGCGTTAGAACAGATCTTCACTACAATGATGCTGCCAGACAAAACCACACTGACTCCCTCATCTCGTCTCTGGTGGTGGTTGGAGGAGTGGGGTCAGGTCACAAGACGTGTCGCGGCTGGGACAAGGAGAGGTGAGACATTTTTGGCATATGTGTTTTTCGCGTTTGCCCTTGTTTTTCACTTAATTTTGAACTTTGCGTGAGGAGCATTTTTGGTAAATTATTGTTGGTCTCTTCAGAGACATTGACAGTTTAACAGTCTCGTGGCATTTCAAGATTCAAGCGTGAGCATTTTCCAGTGTGCGCACTTACCTAACTTATGCTGCCTTCCACGGAGTCTCTGTGACGTATTGCCTTCCTTGAGGGATGTTGGGGAGCACCTGCACGCTGGAAGCCACCCGGCGCAACGTGATTGACGTGCTGCCATTTTATGACTGGCGGTTTTCAGTACATTTGCTAGTGCTCTATTCCCGCTTTGCCAACCACGTTCTCGTCAGTTGAGTTGTTTTAAATAAAGTTATTTGAAGCTTTACTCTGTCAGCGGAGCCGTCGTAAGAACAAGAATTTCATGCTCTCTTTGTCTTTTGCCTGCTCGTGGATTTTTGTGAGGATTGAGCTCTATCTGGTGACAGAGTCTATTTGTCTTCTTTTCGTTCCACGTTAGCATTTTACGAAACTGCAACATGAAGGTATTTCCTTTTTCTTATGGGCAAAACATACTTTGAAGGTTTATCGGAACACAAGTGACAATTAAATAACAACAGTGACTTGTTTCTTTTGGAGGTGGCATTCTTTTCTCGAGTGCAGTGTAATATTGTTAATAATTGTGAAATCTTGTTTTCGTACATTTTCACTGCTCTGTGTTATGCTGCCATCTAGTGACATTTTGTCACATTACGAGCTTGAAGCTCCATGGTCAATATATTACCATTCAGTATTTGTATTTAGTTTTGAAGGTCTTTAATGTACTTCATTTAAAGTGTTTCGCTCCATTTACAGATTACACTGTTTAACCCTATTACTTCAATGCACAATGTCTTTTGACCTATCCGTGAAGTGTGTCTGACCTCTCTGTGAGGTGTGTCTGTTGGATCTCTTCCTTTTTGATGTGCATACACATTGACCTCCAGTCGAGGTGCAACCTCTTAGGTTTTCATTTAATAGGGTGTCGTGATGATGTCGGTCTCAGCATGGGGTACACAATGTTATTACCTCCTTACGAGGTGCCTGTACTCTTTGTTTTACTTACCTCACTACTACACCACGTGTGTTCTTGGTTTGTTTTCAAATTTGTTACAGTGTACATTGTCTCTCCTCTGTACACAATGTTATGTGTGGACTACTGTCCCACTCGCACATGCTCGTCTAATGACCTCTCCGCGAGGTGTGTTTTGGGGTTTTGTCCCATTTTCATGTGCATATCAATTTACCTCCAGTCGAGGTGCGTCGCGCGGACGTGTGTCCCGCATTTGCTATGCACAATCTCTTGACCTCTCTAGGGGTGTGTTGTGGGGTCTTTCCCTATTATCCTGTGCATAGCATTTTTACCTCCAGTCGAGGTGCGTCCATAGGTGGACATCACATTATATGTTAATTGCCTTCACTGCAGTGCACGTTTTACCTTTCTTAAGGTGTTTAGTGTTAGTCATGTTTTGTTTTCAACAGTGCACATATCTATACCTCCACTCGAGGTTGCCCATGCAGAAGCAAATGTCTTTACTTTTGGCGGGTGTTTGGTTTTTGTCGCCATAGTGCATGGGTTACGTTATGTTGGGCGTTTCAATTGTTCTAGTTTTGTAGCCCAGTTGTATTTTTCTATTTGTAATTTCTTTCTTCATGCTTTTGACAGGGAAGAATGAGTATTTGCAATCCTTTCTCCTCTGTCGTCTTGTTTCCTCCTGATGTGAGCTGCTTTCTTGTATCTCTACCTGGCCAGTGGGTATGCAAAGGACAGTCATTAATGGTTTCTTTTTCTATTCTTCATTCGTCTCTTTTTCTGTTTCATTCTTCTCTTTGTGTATGGAAAGGAGGATTGGTAATGGTTTTGAGTTTACTTTGCCAACCACGTTTTTTATTTTTCTCACTGCCTTTCTTGTCTCCTTTTGGTTCTCTCTTTCGTGCATCTAGTTTCTCCATCTTGTTCCTGCTTTTCTCCTTTACTCTTCACCTGTTACAGTTTTCTTTTCTGTTTTTCTTTGGAAGAAAGGAGGATATGTAGTATCCTGGTTTGTTATGGTTCATGATGTGCCAGTGGAATGCTGCCTGAATGATGCAAGATGGAATGTTGGGAGTGGGAACCGACAGTTGGAGATGGGCTGAGCGCCTGGCTGGCTGCTCCTGGTGGGGCTTATTTACAACTAACCTACATCTTGTAACAAACTTCAATAAATCTACTTGAAACTACATTCTGCATGTGGACTTGATTACTACACCTTACCATTGCAAACTAGATATCCCTGGATGACGCTCTGAAGAAGAATCCTGGACCTTCGACGTTCCACTACCTTTGGAAGACTGAAGAATCTCCCTTGGATTCAAGGAGTGACTCCCCTGCTTGGCAGGCACCAAACCTTTGCATCAACGGTCGCAAACTTTCCCACTCCAGCCGGAGTCCGAAGTCCCTGCAGCCCCAGTAGTTGATTTCCTGACTTCTCCAAGGCCATTGTGAATCCCCAGTGACGCTGAGGCAAGTGGACCCCACGAGTGACGAGGAACAGCAATACCCATGTACTGTGCACTCTTTTCAAGTGCAATCCCTTCACGACGTTCTACGAACTTGTGCATTGGACCACGTGTGGTCCAAGCCTCCAGCAGGATTTTCTCTGAAGATCAGAGGCCTACCTCGTCCCGAGTGACCATGGGCTCCTGGTGAGTGAATCCTCCCAAGGCGTTTTCGCGATCCCTTGCTGGCTGGCTTGTGGGTCCCCAGAAGACCTTTCTACAGTTTCAAAGGGCTCCCCCGGTTGCTCCAGGCCTGCCCTGACTTACCCTCGCTGGTTGAGTCCCTCAGATCTTGCTGGACTGCACCGCTGACTTTTTACACTTTCCACAAGACTTGCTGTTACCAACGTTTGTTGGCTCCAATCTGGTCACTGACACCGCAGTAAGCTGCAGCCTTTGTGGGACACAACAAATCCAGCTCCTGGTCATCCTCGACACCTCCTGGACCTCATGACTGAAGAGTCAAGACACCCGTGATCACCTGAAATCACCCAACGACTGTGGGCATCCAGCTTCCTTGCCCCGGGTCACTGCCAAGTGACTTTGAACACTGTCTCCTCTGCTTTCAGGTCTTCTTTCTTCTGAATCCAGCCTTGAATTCCACCGGACACTTCTCCTGTCTTCACAAGCAGCAAGTCTTCTTTGGCTCACATTGAAAACGACGCCGCGACCCGACACCAAAAGACACCTATGCACCCGGCTTCCCTGGGTGAGGTAACTCCAGCACTACAGTGCTCCTGTGTGTGTTGGCTCTAGAACTACTTACCCTGTAAGTGACTTGCTTGTAGACTCTGCCGAAGTATCCTAAAACTTTAAAATTCCAACCGCGACTTGCTCCGTTGAAGTCTATTGGGATCCGCGGCGGTGTTCTCACACTGCATGCGTCTCCTGGGGGTCCTTCACTTACCTGCCTTGGGTGGATTATTGAGGGCCCAGCGCTTCTGAAGGCCCTAGGCCTTGTCCCCTTGCAAGTCGATATTCCTGTCTCTTTTTTAGTATATGGTCTGGTACGCCCCTAGGGCCCCAGCCATATAAGTGCTTAATTTGTTGTGAAACGTTGATTTGTGCATATGTTCCTGACTTCTAAACTCGTAAAGAGATTAGTAGAGTGTGTCTAGTAATAAATACATATATATTTTATATATATACCTGTGTGGTGTCCTTTCGTTTAGTAATTCAAGAGATTATAAGGTAAAACAAGCTCCTTTACATTCCTCTAAAGACTTAGCCTGAAGGCTGCTCTCCACAGCTACCACTAGGATAGTTTTCTTTAAAAAGTTGTCTTAAACCTATCTACCATAAGTGTCGAATTGTATTGGTGCAAGGTAGCCACTTTAACTAGTGACCAGCATATACCAGGCCAACTTCTCACATATGTCTTTGGCTAAATGGTGATGCTTGTCTCAATGATATTCTTTCTATTGTCCGAAACGCCGAAACATCCAGTAGGTGTGCTAATGCTTTGAAGACGGAAGTTGTAGTAAAAGACACTGTAGCTAAAATTAAGTCCAATTCTAAAACAAATGTTAGTGTTAAACCAAAATCAGATGGATGGAGTAAGTATAAACCAAACAATGAGCCTGCCAAATGCTAAAATGCTAGAGATGCAGAAGCCTAGAACATTTGGCTTTTGCTAAGTCTTGTCCTGCTAGGAAAGTTAAATGTAGTTCATGTGGTATTTATGGGCATTATACAAAATCTTGGAAGAAGAACCAAATCGGTTAAGTGTGTTGAAGAAGATGTTGATTCCGATAGTGATTCGAGCAGTAATGACGAGCAAATTTCTGAATGTTCCGTTGCTGTTAAAAAGAAATTACTTTTGAATATTACAGATGAATGTTTGCTAATTGAAAACAAACCTGAATGTTGGATTCACATAGGTGGTGTGCGTGCCAACATTTATGCAGATTCCGGCTCACCTTATTCTATTGTAAATGAAGAGGTTTGGAAAAAACATTTTACAGGTAAAGTTGGTGCAAAACTATTTTCCTCTGATATTGATCCGGAAGGTTATGAAGGAGAAAAGATTGATATATTGGGTTAACGCTGGTTTAAATTTGAGTTTAAGAATCGCCATTCCTATGGCAAATTGCACATTTAAAAAAAAGGTCCTTTTGTCCTTGGATGGAAAGACCAGTAAAATGTACACTTCATATTGGACCCGAACTCTGCTGAGCAGGTTTTGGTTATGGATGAGGGCATGAAAGTAGGTGAGAAACTTTTACAAAAAATTCCCTCTGTGTTTCAGAAAAATATAGGCAAATTAAAGGGTTTTGAGCACAAAATAATACTCAAGGACAATGCAGTACCTAAAATTCATAAAGTTAGAAGTGTCCCTATTGCTTTAAGAAATGATGTTGCCAAGGAACTTGACAGACTTGTTTCCCCTGATATAATTGAACCCGTTGAAGCTTCAGAGTGGGTTTCTCCATTAGTAGTAGTCAAACCCAGTAATGGGAAATTGAGACTATGTGTGAACTTGCGCCAATTGAATGAGAACATAGTTGCTGATCAATTTCCACTGCCTAATATATATGAAATGTTAGCCCTGTTGGATGGTGCTAAGTGGTTTTCAACAATTGATTTATCTGCTGCTTATCACCAGATTCCACTGTTTAAAGACAGCAAAAAATTTACTACATTTGTTACAGCGCAGGGTTGTTTCCAATTCAAAAGGATGCCTTTTGGCTTGGAATCCTCTGCGGCTGTTTTTCAACGCTTGATGCATCATTTATTTGCCAATATCAAAAACACTAAATTTTTCCAAGATAATATCCTTATTTTCAGAAAAGATAAAATGGACCATGACAAAACTTTACATGAAGTGTTATCCATTTTAGAATCTAAGGGATTAACTGTTGAATATTCAAAATGCACATTTGCCAGTGATAGTGTCACTTATTTGGGACATGTTATTGATTGTAAGGGAATTAGACTTAAACCCAACCTCATTGATGCAATTAAGTGTGCTCCTACTCCAAACTGAAAAGATGATGTTAGATCTTTCATAGGTCTTGCAGAATTCTGTTCCAAGTACATTCAGAATTGTTCCTCAAGAACAGACAACATCAGGCAATTGTTAAGAAAAAGAAATACATTTGAGTGGTCACCAGAGTGTCAACAGGATTTTGATGATATTAAGGATTGTATTTCTAGAGTAGCTTCCTTGAAAAGTTTTAACCCTGATGCTCATAGCATAATTACTACAGATGCCAGTATCAAAGGCTTAGGAGCTGTCCTTGCCCAGGTTGATCCTAATGGTGATGAGCACATTATTGCTTATGCTTCTAGATCATTGTCACCTACTGAGGAGAAATACTCAGTAATTGAGAAGGAAACACTAGCTTGCTTTTGGGCTGTCGATCATTTTCGGGCATTTGTTTGGGGTAAACATTTCACTTTACGTTGTGATCATAAGCCTTTACTCAAGGTTCTTACCACTGAGGGCACTATAAAGACGTCTGCAAAGAGTTGCCAGATTAGCTATCACGTTACAGGATTATTGCTACAAAATGGAATTTGTTCCTGGAAAAAAAAATTGTATGGCTGATTTTCTTTCCAGGATGCCTAAACAGCTTGACAAATGTGAGGATGAAATCTGGAATTCTTTCCAGGTTGCTTATGTACAGGATTTTGGTAATTGCGGAATTGTAAAAGGGAAATGGGATGAAGAATACTTAAAAGATGAAGCTTTATGACAAGTTAAATCACATCTTAGACAATCATCGCCAAGGAATTTAAGTAAAAACCATAATCTCAAACCATTTTGGAAGTCAGATTTGAATTAAGTGTACGTGATGAAAATGTTTGGAGAAGTGAAAGAGTTGTTCCTCCAAAATGTTTACGTTCACCAATAATTACTCTTTGTCATGAAGGCAATTTTGGTATAGTTTGTTCTAAACAGACCGTTAAGACTTCATTTTGGTGGCCAGGCATGGACGCTGAAATAGAAGCATTTGTACGTGACTGTGAATTATGCAAGGTTGCTGATAAATCTTTAGTTACTTTTAAACCTCATTTAGGTGTCATGTCCAGACCCACATCACCTTGAGAACACACTGCAATTGACATTATGGGTCCGATAGGTATTGAGCAGAAATACAGTTTGGTACTAATGGACTTATTTTCAAGATGGCCTGTTGTAAAGGTTAAAAAATGCAGTGAAGTTTCTGCTTTCAAAAAAAAAGCACAGGAACTCACTTTGAAGTTGAAGGACCGGGGTTATCCCGAAAAAATCTTGAAAAAGAGCTGCAAAAGGGCCCGAAACCAAAACAGGGATGCACTCCTAGAAGAGAACGTGAAAAATAATAAGGATATGATTCCTCTCACATGTGTGACCACCTATAACGCAGCTTCTAATGCAGTGAGCAAATCCATTAACAGGCATTGGAACATTCTAATGAGCAATAACCACGACTGGGAAAAACCCTTGTTCTCGTACAAAAGAGCAAGGAGTATCAAGGACACAGTTGTACACACCCGTCCAAGAACACAGGACAAAGTAATGGACCAGTCAGTTCTCAGCACATGGGGTCTACCCCCAGTGGTTGGCCTCCACCCTTGTGGTTCATGTAGCGTTTGCCACCTTACCTCTACCACTAAATACCTAGCTCTGGAACCGGGCAAGCAGTGGCTACAAAAAACCCACACAAATTATAATACCACGGACGTGGTTTACTTAATAACTTGCCCGTGTGGGCTTAGGTACGTGGGTATGATAGGGCGCAAAATTAAACAACGCATTTGCGAACACCGCAGTACTATCCGGTATCGTAAGAATAGTACTAAGCTCACGGATCACTTCTTGCTTTTGAACCACACCACTAACGATTTGAGGTGGACTGTAATCGAGAAACTTAGTCCAGGTTCCAATACACAACAGTCCCTCTTTGAGAAGGAACAGCGTTGGATTTATCGTCTGTCCACATATCGAGCAGGATTGAATGACAATATTCCTTGGAGCACTGTACTCAAGCGTTGAAGTGCTAACCCATCTATTTCACTGAACACTGCCAACCTAGCCTCTGAAAGTTTATAATTCAAAGCAATCTTGCCCCTCCACCTTTGGTACCTCAATTTCCCCTTTCTTAAAACATACAGCAATAGGCTCCCTGTCCTCTTTATCCAGCTTCCAACCGCAATTGGCGAAATCGGCATTTGATTTGATTTCTTTCGAGCCCTTTCGATCTAGTACCAAGATCGAAATATGTTTGAGATTTTGAATTGTTCATGACCACCATTTATGTATGGACGCTAACTTGTCCATCAAAGCGCTGTATCAGATTCTCTAGAGGGGTACTATAATGATCGCAGAGAATCACTATCAATACGTAACAAACTTCGCTTTGACATGTTCATATGTCTCCGGTATGGTTTAATAAAGTTCTTTCATAATACACTAACTCACCCAGCAACGTTCTAGCGTTCTAGTTGTTCACGCACTATTAACAGAGACTATGGAAGTAAGTTTGGGTCCTCTTGGGGCATACGGTTTCTCGTCCAACGGACACTAATTCTGAGTTCCAAGCTTTAACTCATCTATCTGCTTGTTACTTCTTTTAGATACTATAGCTCACTACCCCCATCTCGGACCCCTGACGTATAACGTTCACTGTTTACGAGTAAGCGGACCATTATTTTCCTTTTGCTACTGTTTTATTTTATTCCAGTTGCGCATGCACTTATGCCTCAGCGCTTGACAGATATCGCGGGCGCTTGAGTGGCATGCTAAACACTTTCACGAGTCAGCTATCACTAGCAGTACATCGGCCAACAGCCACTACTCAAGCATATTTTTGCTAGTCATTTTTAATTATAAAATGTCGTTTCTTCACACAGGCAGTGTACCTGTAAACAGTTCCCTCGAACATTGATCGAGAGTGGACGCTAAACTCAATACGCGGATGCCCGCCCCAGGGGCAGCAGTGGCTCAATTGTTAATACACCCACTCCCTCTCCACAGCACGGGATTACCAAATGTATATTTTACACTTAATCATTGCTAATACAGCAAGCAACCAACAGGTCACATGTATATGTTTATGTGTGTTTTGTCTGTGTTTTTTTCCTACAGAATTTAGTAGCCCAGGAAATACCAGGAGGCCAATCGGTAGAACCGTAAGTTTTACCACTAGCACTATTCCACGGGTTAGGGTGCGCCTTAGCGTGCGCATACCGCCGTGGAATTTCAACTGGTCCTGAAGAATGCTTAGCTAACTTGCAATACAAGCAGAAACATGTTGACCATATCTTTTCACTGATTTTAAAACCGGACAACCTTGGTTATCATAACCAGCCAGTCTTTGTCCGTCCCACTTGATTTTTAATGGTCGCTGGTTTACCTAGAATAAAAAATTGTTATCGGTTAAAACCATCCACCGTTTGATTCCCTTTTTCCACCACTATTCCCTCAAGAAACCAGCTCCGCTGTAACTCAGGTGTCGTAGCACACCAGGGAGGCATTCGGCCTCCTTGGTGGGAAACCGATGATGAAGCATGTCACCAACCAGGTTGGTGAGTGAGGGTTCTTTTACAAAAAATCTTTTTGTTTTTCCCACGCTGTTTTATTAAATTAGCTCTATCAGTCTAATGTTAATCACTCTTTCGTTGTTTATACAAGTGTATTAGGGGGAACAAGAGTGATCCTCTCCCTCTCCCTCTCTTTGTTGTTTTGATATTTTGCAGCGCACATCTGCGAGGGCTATTTTCTGCTCTTTGATAGCGACTCTTTCTTCAGTAGCATGGAAAATGTTGGTCTTTCGTACTCTAAAGAGGAGGTGGACGCTTTGTTGGCGGACCCCTCACTCTTATCAGATCCCTCTATTGCTCAGACAATATCACAGACAACAGAGTGGGACAAACTCACAGAGCAAAAATAGAGGGCGTATTCGGACTAGCCTTCACGGTACCATACTCACAGAATATTTAAGGAATAATGTAGCACCTAAGGGTCTTTTGGTTACCAATGCTCCACGTATTTTCCTAGATGATGCCCAGTTCAGAAAAGAATGGGCACAGATCGCGTGGCATTGTACTCGCGACTGGTTGGTGCTTATTATCAAGACAGCTCTTAGACTTTCAGAGGCTATAATGGTAGGGATCCAACTCACAGAGTCTCATTTCAGAACTACTCTAACTGGCTACAAGAAAAGGCTTGACGAATTGAACAAGGAAATGAATGAGTATAAAGATTCCTTAACACAATTGAAAGCACAAAAATTTCAAAATGGTTTTATACAAAAACCTACCCGTTTGCCAATCCGGATTATATCCCCCAGCCAGGAATGAGTACAGCACTGATAGCTCATTTGATGGCTCCACCACGAGTGATTCCAGTGGTGATAGCTATAAGTCACGCCAACGAGGGAGAGGCAGAAACAGACGACAACATCAACACCAGACTTGGCACCCATTTCAACAAACCAACGAAGGTGGCTACCCCACCCCGTTCCAACCACCACATTTCCACCCAATGATGGGCTGGAATCCATCCTTTTTGCCTCATCCCCAATTTCAACAAAATATGTACCGTCCCCCTTTTTTAGAGAGGGGCAGGAGAGGACACGGAAGAAGGAGAGGCACCAACCAAGTCCATTGGGAACAGGACGAAGCAGTGGGAGACAATACGCGGAGCAAGGCTCGGGATCAGCGAGCAGGTCCCAGCAATCCAAGAGTCTGATCACTAATCTCTCCTCAATAACCCTGACGGATGATGAAAACACAGTCCTGGAGAAGGGGTTAGGTTTCATACCCACAGCTCGCCTGGACCGTTTTAAACTACATTGCGAGCTTTCGGAATTTTTTCGTAAACTAAAACTTAAGAGTTTTTTTGAAAAACAGACAATAGATGACACCCAACCTAATATGAGTGGCTCAGGGTAAAATCTACCTTCACACCACCCCCCCATACTGTTCCACCGGAGATCACAGCCTTTGAACAGGCTGCCTTCAATGATATTGAATCATTCGTTGAACCAGCCCTTTATAAGAACATGAAGACTAGCGAGTTTCAGGCTTTACATTCGTTACAATCTAATTCCAGCATTGTGATAAAATCAGCAGATAAAGGTGGGGGAGTAGTGATCCAAGACGCAGTTGCCTACGACACGGAATGCAGACGTCTTCTTGATGATCACACCAGCTACACCCGTTTAACTTTGGACCCAACGCCGGAACTCCGCACCACTATTCAAAACTTTGTCAGCGAGGCTGAAACTCAGGGCCATATCACCAAACATGAGGCAGCCTTCTTAACGACCAGTAAGGGTATTATTCCTTATTTTTACACTTTGCTGAAAACTCACAAGAACTGAACACCGCCGCCTGGCCGACCGATAGTGTCAGGCATCAGTTCTATGCTGGAACCATTATCACGTTACTGTGATTTCTTCCTCAAACCACTAATCCAGGCAACCAGCACTTACCTGAAGGACACCAATAGCTTACTTGCACTACTACAAGAGATTGCTATCCCGGATGAACCATCCTTCCTGGTCACTTTGGATATAGAAAGCCTCTATACCTGTATACCACAGGATGACACTATCAGCGTCATCGATAGTACTTTAGAATCAAGTACTTGGGACTACGTGACACCACGGGAATTTGTGGTTACCTGTGCTGCTCTTGCACTCAAGCGAAACTATTTTGAATACAAGGGCGAACTGTTTTTACAATCAACAGGTACTTCTATGGGTAGCACCTTCGCGCCTAGTGTGGCCGGGTTGTATGTGTATGATTTTGAATGTAAGTACATCTTGTCATCACATAACCCTTTTTTGTCAAATGTATCATTTTGGAAACGTTACATAGATGACGTGCTCATCATTTGGAAAGGACCTGAAAACACTCTTCTAGAGTTTTTTGAGTGGATCAACACTTGCGATCCTCATCTGAAGTTTACTCACTCATATGATGAAAATGAGATGATTTTTCTGGATGTGGTTATCACTAAAATAGGCAACAAGCTGCAGACTAATACCTACTATAAACAAACGGCTAAGAACAATTTACTGCACTTTTCCAGCTATCATCCACTACCACTAAGAGAAAATCTTCCCTTCGGGCAGTATTTACGACTTCGACGAAACTGCAGTGAAGTTTCTGCTTTCAAAATACAAGCACAGGAACTCACTTTGAAGTTGAAGGACCGGGGTTATCCCGAAAAAATCTTGAAAAAGAGCTGCAAAAGGGCCCAAAACCAAAACAGGGATGCACTCCTAGAAGAGAACGTGAAAAATAATACGGATATGATTCCTCTCACATGTGTGACCACCTATAACGCAGCTTCTAATGCAGTGAGCAAATCCATTAACAGGCATTGGAACATTCTAATGAGCAATAACCACGACTGGGAAAAACCCTTGTTCTCGTACAAAAGAGCAAGGAGTATCAAGGACACACTTGTACACACCCGTCCAAGAACACAGGACAAAGTAATGGACCAGTCAGTTCTCAGCACATGGGGTCTAACCCCAGTGGTTGGCCATCACCCTTGTGGTTCATGTAGCATTTGCCACCTTACCTCTACCACTAAATACCTAGCTCTGGAACCGGGTAAGCAGTAGCTACAAAAAACCCACACAAATTGTAATACCACGGACGTGGTTTACTTAATAACTTGCCCGTGTGGGCTTAGGTACGTGGGGATGACAGGGCGCAAAATTAAACAACGCATTTGCGAACACCGCAGTACTATCCGGTGTCGTAAGAATAGTACTAAGCTCACGGATCACTTCTTGCTTTTGAACCACACCACTAACGATTTGAGGTGGACTGTAATCGAGAAACTTAGTCCAGGTTCCAATACACAACAGTCCCTCTTTGAGAAGGAACAGCGTTGGATTTATCGTCTGTCCACACATCGAGCAGGATTGAAGGACAATATTCCTTGGAGCACTGTCATCAAGCGTTGAAGTGCTAACCCATCTATTTCACTGAACACTGCCAACCTAGCCTCTGAAAGTTTATAATTCAAAGCAATCTTGCCCACCACCTTTGGTACCTCAATTTCCCCTTTCTTAAAACATACAGCAATAGGCTTCCTGTCCTCTTTATCCAGCTTCCAACCGCAATTGGCGAAATCGGCATTTGATTTGATTTCTTTCGAGCCCTTTCGATCTAGTACCAAGATCGAAATATGTTTGAGATTTTGAATTGTTCATGACCACCATTTACGTATGGACGCTAGCTTGTCCATCTAAGCGCTGTATCAGATTCTCTAGAGGGGTACTATAATGATCGCAGAGAATCGCTATCAATACGTAACAAACTTCGCTTTGACATGTTCATATGTCTCCGGTATGGTTTAATAAAGTTCTTTCATAATACACTAACTCACCCAGCAACGTTCTTGTTGTTCACGCACTATTAACAGAGACTATAGACGTCACGCGTACACATTTGATGTCACGTGACCCAAACAACCGGCTACTTACTTCCGGCTCTAGCCGTCACACAGTAACATCCGGGCCGAGTAGGACAACGGCAGGTCCACCGCGGAAGTGTGCGAGCATGGAAGTAACTTTGGGTCCTCTAGGGGCATACGGTTTCTCGCCCAACGGACACTAATTCCGAGTTCCAAGCTTTAACTCATCTATCTGCTTGTTACTTCTTTTAGATACTATAGCTCACTACCCCCCCCTCGGACCCATGACGTATAACGTTCACTGTTTACGAGTAAGCGGACCATTATTTTCCTTTTGCTACTGTTTTATTTTATTCCAGTTGTGCATGCACTTATGCCTCAGCGCTTGACAGATATCGCGGGCGCTTGAGTGGCATGCTAAACACTTTCACGAGTCAGCTATCACTAGCAGTACATCGGCCAACAGCCACTACTCAAGCATATTTTTGCTAGTCATTTTTAATTATAAAATGTCGTTTCTTCACACAGGCAGTGTACCTGTAAACAGTTCCCTCGAACATTGATCGAGAGTGGACGCTAAACTCAATACGCGGATGCCCGCCCCAGGGGCAGCAGTGGCTCAATTGTTAATACACCCACTCCCTCTCCACAGCACGGGATTACCAAATGTATATTTTACACTTAATCATTGCTAATACAGCAAGCAACCAACAGGTCACATGTATATGTTTATGTGTGTTTTGTCTGTGTTTTTTTCCTACAGAATTTAGTAGCCCAGGAAATACCAGGAGGCCAATCGGTAGAACCGTAAGTTTTACCACTAGCACTATTCCACGGGTTAGGGTGCGCCTTAGCGTGCGCATACCGCCGTGGAATTTCAACTGGTCCTGAAGAATGCTTAGCTAACTTGCAATACAAGCAGAAACATGTTGACCATATCTTTTCACTGATTTTAAAACCGGACAACCTTGGTTATCATAACCAGCCAGTCTTTGTCCGTCCCACTTGATTTTTAATGGTCGCTGGTTTACCTAGAATAAAAAATTGTTATCGGTTAAAACCATCCACCTTTTAATTCACTTTTTCCACCACTATTCCCTCAAGAAACCAGCTCTGCTGTAACTCAGGCATCGTAGCACACCAGGGAGGCATTCGGCCTCCTTGGTGGGAACCCGATGATGAAGCATGTCACCAACCAGGTTGGTGAGTGAGGGTTCTTTTACAAAAAATCTTTTTGTTTTTCCCACGCTGTTTTATTAAATTAGCTCTATCAGTCTAATGTTAATCACTCTTTCGTTGTTTATACAACTGTTGTAAAGGTTGTCAGCAGAGCTGACACAGATTCAGTTCTTCACTTTCTTGATCAATTGTTTCAGATTGAAGGAATTCCGTCTGTTCTTTTAAGTGACAACGGAGTACAGTTTTTGTCGAACAAAGCAAAGGAATACTTTAACAAATTAGGAATAAAACATAAAACCACTTTGTTATATAACCCGAACAGTAATGGTATGGTTGAGCGCATTAATAGAGTTATAAAATATACTATTCAAATGTCTGCTAAGCATGGTGATTGAGAACCTCAAGTTTTAAAAATGGTTTGGGCTTATAGGGTATCAATTTGTAATGCTACTGGTTATCCACCTTTTGTTCTTATGCGGGGTAGAAATCCCAGAACAAAATTTACACCTGGATGGTTATTTAAATACAATATTGTGCATTGGTCAGAGGACACTGTCAGAGAAAGATCTGATGCTCTTCAAACCAAGAGAAAGGAGTAGTATGATTCTAAACATGGTGTGAATCCAATATTACTGTTGGACAATGGGTTAGAGTGAAAACACCTGGTAAAACCTCTAAGGAAATTAGCAGTTTATATGAACTTTTGCAAGTTGTTGAAACAATGAACAATGCTGTACACCTTACTGATGGAAATATTTGGAACCTTAAGATAGTTGCTAAATGCTCTGCACCTTCTTCTTGCACTAATTTTGTACCTGATTTGATTGATTTGGATGATTCTTTGTATAATAGTAGTACTGTTGACAATTCAAATGTGAATTTTCCTGTAATAGTAAATAATGATGTTTTGGAAGATCCAATGGATCAAATGCCATGTAGTCCAGCAGTTGATAGTGGAGGATCTTCTGTGTTGAATCAAAAAACATCCACTTTGGAGTCCAGGCAGTCCAAGCGTGAAAAAAGACCTCCTGTTTGGTTAAAAGATTATATTTCTGAAAATTTTCCATTGTAATTCTGTATTAGCATTTGTATTCGATGGTATTACACTTATTTATTTATTTTCTTTTATGGATGGGGATGTGTTATGTTATATGTCAGCTCTTCCATCTAGCTGATTTCACGTTCCATAGAATAGGGAATGTGGAGCGGGTGAGAAGATAGAGTCAGTATCAACGTAAAGACAGTGTTAAATGGTAGCGGCAGTTTCAGTCGATAACCTTTCAAGTATTTGCCCGGCGGTAATCGCCTCTCATACCACTCGATAATTTACCAATGAAAGAGGCAGGCGCCGGAGACTGGAAGGCAGGAAACAAAGTTTTATTCCGTCGGAGCAGAACACATCAGATCAGACAGCAAGGTATCGTCACGAGGTGCTCTAACTGCATCCCTGAGACCTGGTCTCTTATACACTGGTTTATTGCTTTATTACACATAGTACATTCTTGAGATTCCCTTGATGTATGGGGGAATATCCCCTGAAGCCCTGGTTCAGATCCGATCCCACACATAGATACAGTAGAAGTTCTCACCCCACCCACAGTAGGAGATGGCTATTGCGCAGCAGGGTATTCCGCCAATTCCTGGGGGTGTGTGTGACCGGTCGGGTCTCAGGGAGTAGGGGCTTTGATCTACTGTAATCCCTTTGATGTGGGGTGTTTCCCTTACAGCAGGGGCAATAAACTGCATCCGCAGGGCTAGGTGATGGCCTGGGACCAGTTCAGACAATGGGGCGCAGAGGAAGGGGGTTATCAAAGGAGAGGCATGACCATGTATGGGATGTCGGTCGGATGTGGTTCCGTAGCAGGGTCGCGCAGAAGGAGAGGGTTTATGGCCTGTATGAGAGAGCGGGGGTGGCCGGCGCGCGGGGGGATGCTCGCAGCGCCAGGGGAAAGCGCTGGTGATCGAAAATGAGCGGGGAGAGAGTGGGGTGCCTAAAATGGCGGCCGTGCATTCGCGGTGCGTGGTGCTGGGGAGAGGCAAGATGGCGCAGATAATGTTCAGTTTGCACGCTAAATTTCCACAGTCCTCCCTTTTAACATGTCTCGCCAGCTTGCCTGGCCGTCATTTATTCTTCGTTAACCTTCAGCTATAATATTCGTACATTCCTTAAAGATACAGAGTTTTTAGGGCATGCAGGAGTAATCTGACACATTTGCTTATAGTTATTTACAGGTGATAAAGTAGGCGAGGAGGTAGTACATACAGAGTTACAGTGTAGTCGTGTACATGGCTGGTGTTGTATGGATGTTACTATACAAAGTTACATTTCCTTAACTTCTCAGTGCACAGTCGGAAGTGATTGATGCAACACCATAAAAACTTGATAAGAAGATAGTTAGTATAAAAAGGTGGTTGGGAGAGGATTTTCGACTTTGACATGGGTTCTTCTTTCCAGTGTCCTTTTGATAAAGAGCTATCACTGGTAAGCTCTCATTGTTGTTCTTCTTTCGTTGGCACTGTTGAGCACCGGCGGTGGAGCTAAGGTCCAGCTCAAATCCAATTTCTCACGTTGCAGGGTGTGATCATTCATTGTTCTCCGATCACAGCCTTGTTCCTTAACACAGTTCACCATAGGTACTTTGAGACAGGGTACCTGCCTTTTGTTCTTCTGTGGGTAGGTTAGATTCATAATCCATATAAAAGATGGTGAGAGAGAGAAGGGTGTGACGTGCTTCGGGACGCCGAGGGAAGAGGGGGTGGAGTGGGATCAGATCAAAAATGTGGACCAAGGGGAGCAGAATCTTCCAGCACTGGGCCCGACGGGTTGGGACTTCAGGCACGCTGGTCGGTGAGCAGGGGGTCTCGATGTAGCCCCTCGCGCTTATCATCCTGAAAATGGTGTCTCGTCCCACGCCCTTTTTGCTTCGTAGCCTCCCCCTTGGTTGATGTCATAGATGTTCCAAGGTCTGCAGCCAGGCTGTGCGTCACGTCCGACCCCTCCCTTCCGATGGCAGCACGTTATCTTTAAATGGGTACAAGAAACAAAAGTCTTAGAGAGTTGGCAGGGAAGACATTTACATACTTCATCCTCTTTCCCAACCACCGAGTAGTTGCGGACATGTTTTTATCGGTTGCTGCATGATTGGTGTCTTTTAACTCTGATGTTAGTGTGTGCGTTACTAATCTATTAATCATTGCTGTGTTGCAAGTTTCTGTGGGTGTCTCTGTCCATCGTCTGGCCCCCTAGGTGCCGATTCCTGCGCCCGATACTGCTTGCAGGAAGCCTGACATCTGTCAACCTTCTAGTCTATTAAAAATTCGAACCGGCTTCTCCGGCAGAGGCTCGTTCGTCTCAACACAAGTTTTGTTAATATATATTTCCTTCCGAGGACTGCTAAGTTTATGAAAAGAAAGTGCGAGGTGCTACTGTCACGGGTTCACGAGTATCCATTTCGGGGAAGAACATAGGCTAAGCATTATTTTTGCTGGCGACAATAGGTAACCCTTTAACAGTTTAGGCGATGTATTATTAGTGAGGCGGCTAATATAGGGCTGGGGTTATCTTGGGAGGGCGGAGATGGTGTCCCTTAAAAACAAAAACCACTGACATATAGTCCCCGTGTTGAGGGTCAGATTGGGGGACATCAGTCGTCTTACCTGTCCTTTCTTTCTCAGCCGATTAGGCTCAACATTTGCAAAAAGGAGAGGTAGTAACGTGGTAAAGTATGGTCGTTTTGTTTCTGTCAATTTGTTCGAACACCACCGTTTTCAGGCCAATTATACACTTACTGAAAAGGTATGTGTCGTTAATTTATTCAAGAAGAAAGAGGGCAAGAAAGAGCCTTTATGTGAGGGAGGGGGAGAGAGAGAGAGAGAGAGAGAGGGAGAGAGAGAGAGAGAGAGAGAGAGAGACGTGTGCATCAAGTAGGCTATTTGGCATACATACGACACAAAACGAGAGAGAGAGAGACATGGGTAAGATAATAGGCCACTTGGTGCACACACAACATGGAGGAGCATGGGTTTGCTCCATGTAAGAAAACACAGGCGGGGAAAAGACATAAATTCGGTGATCACGTGAACACAAATGCCGGGTAGGGTGTGACGGTACATGCATGCAAGACGGAGACTCAGGGCTACGTTGAGTATGGGGACCTCTCCTTTCCTGTCCTCTTTTTCTATGCTGCGTACTTTCAGTATTTTGTAGTTCATCCTAGGGGGTGTCGGACCCTTTATTCTCCTCCCTTTGATCGGTGGACGAGCGCTTCAATCATACAGTGACGCTCTCTTCAAGTGACCCAAATATAAAATGCATACACATTCATGCCGTATAATCGTAGTACACACGCACACTCATATCATACAGTTTTTTATGTTCCTAATGGTGGTCTGTAACTTTACGCACTATCTCACAACGTTTGTCTATGTTTTTCCCTGATATTGAACTCGGTGCGGTCCATGTCCACTCCACTCTTCAGTCGGAACTTCGTTGTGACCTATAGAGGGGAAAAAAGAGGGGAGGGGATGTGCAGTATTCAAAGTACCCCAGCGCGCGCAGACACGAAAAAGTTCTACTTACCACGTACCAAGCTAGTCGCAGGAATGGGTGATACCACAGACCTATTATTCTCTTTGTCCGAGACAAAGATGCTCTAATTTATTTCATTTCCTAAATTCGGGTTCCCTTGTCATATATGCATTTCTCAATCGGTCGTGTATTAGGGTGCAAGATACCGTACCTTGCGTTCGGCATATACTCTTGGAAAAGATAGGTGTGATGGGTACAAATTCCGTTAATCAAAAAGATTCAGGCAAATGGGGACTGCATTATCTGTTTTCTATTGCTTGGGGGTAACAATCATTTATTCAAATGAAGAAATCTCTATCAACCTATGTGATTAGTCATGGCACTGATTCCGTAATTCTTTCAAGAGACCCTTTATTTAAAACAATGTCAGCATACAAGATACGGGCCTACAACCGTTCAGGCCGGCCACGTGGTGGGGAGGCGGCGAGTGTCATAAGCAACGCTACTACGGCATAAAATCGGTTCCCTTGCCGCCCCTCCCCGACCATCATGTGTGGAAGCATTGCATATATATATATATATATATCTGTTTAACAAAAATGTCACGTGACTGGGACAAGGGTGTGTAGGCCTCTCCTACATCGGCGCCATCTTGGGGCGAGGTCGGGCCAGAGTACAGTCTAAGTCTTTCCATAAGTCTTTCCATGAATTAGTTGTTGGACCAGAATCCCTTTCAGCAGTTCGAGAACTTTCGTTAGCGTCAATTTTGCGTCAGCATGGCGTCACTGCGACCCCGTAGAAATGCCATGGTTCGTTCTTGGGGCGGGGCAGGAGGCGGGTTCTTCCGCCGACGCTTCGAACCAGTCTTTCTCACTGCACCAAGCGGAGGCAAGGTGGCTGCCGTCCGGGGCAAAGAGCAATGGCGGCGGTTTGTCCTTACCGGAAGTCCGCGGGAGTCGAGTGTCAAATGACTCCAGCCGATTCTGCAAGGCTGAGGGGAGCATCTTGTCAAGGGTGGGGCCCATGCCCAAGCAGACAAGCTTTCGAGCCCAGAATTGTCTCACGGTGGGCTTTAGGCCTGGATCCGGAGGAGTCGACCGCCGGAGTTCAAGGGCAGCAGTAGCAGCAGCTCTTCGGTACAGTCACCGGAGAGGAGCCAGCAGCAGTAACAGCGGCAGTTCGGATGGTACTGCCACCGGGGTGATTCCAGTAGCAGTGACGACAGCAGTTTGGATGGTATCACCACCGGGGTGGGTCCCCGATTACCTTGCTGCGGGGGCCCACTCCTCACATCGGATGCTAGCGGCAGTCCTGGTGAACCCGGTGCTTGGGTGGTTGCCTGGCGGCCGCGTGCAGGGGCGCCGGCTCAGCCGAACGGCGAATGAAGTGGCAGGGCGCAACTCAGCTGGCTGACGTGTGAAAGATGCGGTTGGGGTGCCCTCGTCTGCTGGCGAGCCTCCACCTGGGGAGGCGGGGGAGGCCCGTCCGCGTCGCTTCCCCCCGCCAGGGCACCCCTCCGTTATTGGAGGAAGAAGAGAATGGGAAGATCCGCACAGCGTGCCAGGGTGAAATTCAGCAGGCCGATGAAAAAGATGGTTGGGGTGCCTGGCGAGCCTCCACCTGGGGAGGTGGGGGAGGCCCGTCTGCGTCGCCTCCCCCCGCCAGGGCATCAGCCCTCATTAAAGAAAGAAGAAGAGAAAGCGGAAAGGCCCGCACAGCGTGGCGGGCTCCGCCTTGGGGTTGCCAGAACTTCGGCGCTTCGTATAGCCTCCGGCCTATTCGCACAGTCGTCCGCCACTGAGGTCAATGGATTTTTGCATGGCTTTTATAGCCCAAAGCCGACTAAAAGAACCGCCCAAAACAGGCCAATGTTGCAATTTCGAGGAAGGAGAGGCGAGGACGGTGTCACGTGGACGTTAAGGCTTTGGGATGGAGGTTGCAGCAGACTGTCATGTAAATAGTTGGTTTAAAACGTGTTTTAACCTGTTTACCCTGTTGGTGTGTTTGTTATATCCTATAAGTTATTAAAATGTTATAACTATACTACTTCGTTGGAGTGTTTGTACATATTTGCAATCTGATGACGAGCACAAGGAGGTTACTGTGCAATCGGAAAAATAACATAGCCCAATTGTGCGCGATCTAGCCCTAGTTTGGTGACGTCGATGGTGGGTGTCAGCGGGCTTCCGTTTGTGCGGGATTTTGTCATGCTTATTGGGCGGGATGGGCAGTAGGGCAGACATGTTTAGGTAGCGAGAGTAATGGAGTCGGGCTACCTCGTGGTCGTCTCGACCGTGAGCTTGACTCCTTCCCTTGGTTCCATATGTCCCACAAAGGGCTAACTCCTAGCGTTACTTTAGTTTTTGTAAGGTCAAAAAGGATCCTACCAGTGCCTTTACTATCTTATCGATTCCTGTTCGTTCATCCTTCGCTAGCCGATTCATTCTGGTGGACTCTTTCTTTCTCATCTCTGGGTCGTCTAACGTTATAGCCGACGTTGTGTTCAGCACAGGAGGCTCGGCCGGCGCGGAGGCCGTGAGGACCGAGGCCCCTGTACTGCTTTCGCTCGTGTTCGGGGGTTGTGGGTGTTGTACTACTGATTGGGAGGGTGCATACGGAGGGGGCATGTAAATGATCGGGGGACCTAACAGTAATTCGTCATTCGTTCGCTGCTTGGAGGACAACTCAGGGTAGAGCAAAGAAGGGGTCCTAACAGCGCACTGGCCTGAGGTTTCGGGCTCCTGTCTTAGTTTAGTTTCCCTTCTCTCCTTTATGTTTTCTTCTAACTTTCTAGCGGCAAGGTGAGCTGCCTTTCGTAATTCCTTTTCTGCTTTTACTTCTTCCCTCTTTTTCCGTTGCGTTGCTTCTTTGCGCCACATGCCAATACTGTCAAGCATAGTAGGCGTCGTCTTATTGCTACGCAGAGCTATTTCTAGCGTTTCTATCTTATGGTCGTCGAAGGATCCCATCAGTGGCCACTGACTCTCGGGGTCCTTCTTTGTATATTTATGCCATAGCTTGGTATAAGCTACGGCGACTAGTCCATATTTAGTGAACATGTCCTTATTAGGGGTGCCCTCCAGTGGAGCCGGATGGTTCACCTCTAATAAGCGGTCCGGGCAGAACCAACTACAATCAGTTGGGAGAAGATAGGCATGACGGGTTTCAACGGGGACAAAAGTCAGCACTACCTATCTTTTCACTACTTGCAAAGACTAGACAGAATATCTCTATTCTTCGTTATTTGTAAGCAGAGAATACCTCCAAAGAACCAATATCGAACAACTAGTGTTCGGACAATCAATCAATCAATCAATCAATGGGAGATAAAGATAGGCACGACGGGTTTCAACAGGGACAAAAGTCTGCGTTACCTACCCTTCACTATCTGCAAAGGGAGAGAGAGAGAGAGTATTTCTACTCCTCCCCGTTTGTAGACAGCGAATATCTCAAAGAGAACAATCAATGAGCACAATCAATGAGCAATACTAGTATTTCCAAAGCTTTAAACAATCAATCAATTATTTCGCATTTTGTCGTGTATCACGACCTTACCCGGACCGCGTGGACAGTTTCTCGTCTTCCGCCTCCAGCGCCCGATCGTCCTCTACTCTCCGTATTTGCCGCGGCACTCCTGATGGTTCCCAGTCAGGACCGTAGATCACTCGAGAGAGGTCTGCTCGGAACCAGTGAAGTTCGGATGATCGGCTGCCAGACGAGGGTCTATTGGGCAGGAGCTCTCCCGATCGTTGCAGTCGTTCACTCTGTCGTCGGGACCTCTCCCACTGGATCCACGTGTCGCTGATGGGCCCCACGTTGGGCGCCAATTGTTAAATGGTAGCGGCAGTTTCAGTCGATAACCTTTCAAGTATTTGCCCGGCGATAATCGCCTCTCATACCACTCGATAATTTACCAATGAAAGAGGCAGGCGCCGGAGACTGGAAGGCAGGAAACAAAGTTTTATTCCGTCGGAGCAGAACACATCAGATCAGACAGCAAGGTATCGTCACGAGGTGCTCTAACTGCATCCCTGAGACCTGGTCTCTTATACACTGGTTTATTGCTTTATTACACATAGTACATTCTTGAGATTCCCTTGATGTATGGGGGAATATCCCCTGAAGCCCTGGTTCAGATCCGATCCCACACATAGATACAGTAGAAGTTCTCACCCCACCCACAGTAGGAGATGGCTATTGCGCAGCAGGGTATTCCGCCAATTCCTGGGGGTGTGTGTGACCGGTCGGGTCTCAGGGAGTAGGGGCTTTGATCTACTGTAATCCCTTTGATGTGGGGTGTTTCCCTTACAGCAGGGGCAATAAACTGCATCCGCAGGGCTAGGTGATGGCCTGGGACCAGTTCAGACAATGGGGCGCAGAGGAAGGGGGTTATCAAAGGAGAGGCATGACCATGTATGGGATGTCGGTCGGATGTGGTTCCGTAGCAGGGTCGCGCAGAAGGAGAGGGTTTATGGCCTGTATGAGAGAGCGGGGGTGGCCGGCGCGCGGGGGGATGCTCGCAGCGCCAGGAGAAAGCGCTGGTGATCGAAAATGAGCGGGGAGAGAGTGGGGTGCCTAAAATGGCGGCCGTGCATTCGCGGTGCGTGGTGCTGGGGAGAGGCAAGATGGCGCAGATAATGTTCAGTTTGCACGCTAAATTTCCACAACAGGACAGCTTAATCAGTCATGCTGGGAGAGTGACTATAAATGGAGTACTTGCACGTAGGCTGACATGTTTAATGCCATTCACCAGTGAAGTCAGTTTTGTTCTGGAGTGGAGCTGAAGAAGTGAAGATTTATGGCTGCCGGTTTCGGCAGCATTTATATGTTTTTCCATTAAAAGGAATTGTAGATTTTGGAGGATAAAGGAGGTCTGCTTTATCTGTCGTTCTCAAGTTTCCTGTTATAGTAGCAGGGAAGGATGTGTCTGTTGGTTCTTGGATACACACCAACTGTTTTGTTTTCATTTTCAGAAGCACAAGGAGTGCTTTATTTATGTCAATTAATTTTTTCTTCATGGAAGTCTCATGACCCTCCACACTCTACAAGCCTGTTGCTAGGAGCAGCTGTTTAGCAAAGTATGCTGGGCTTCTGACATTATACAGATAAGTGACTTTTTGATTTTTTACTTTAAGATTGTTGTGATGCTGAATCACCAAGTGTTTTTCTTTACTTCCTGCTGTTTTCCTAAACTCCCAAAATAGAAGACTGGTTCACCTATTTTTTGTAAGGTGGGTATTTTCCTTGTGACATTTAAACTTGGGAGATAAATGAACACTTTTCCATTAACATTTTCTTTTGTGAGTAAATATTATTAACCTAAAGGAATTTAGCTTTTTGCTGATTTTGGTTCTTTGGCTGCATATTTCCCCTCACAGACTAGAAAGGATTTTCTGAATCTAATGCTTGGTGACATTATTTGGTTCATTGATGAGAATATTCTTTATTGACAAACATACATGAGATTTACCGTGTGTGCATGGTATGTATGAATTTATATATATATCACATAGCCTGCCTTATACTAGTACCATAAAGGTTTTTATTGAGGATTTTTGAATTTACTTATGATTCATTTGTATTGCAGCATTTTTGTACAAATCAGCAAGGAGGGATGTATGAGACTAAATGTGTTGCATAAGGAAAGTCATTGGTTCCATAAGGCAGCACCCCATATGATAGGTATTCTTCATAGCACAACTATACATATAAGCTATCTTTTAATAGCAGTGAAAGTGGATACCTTAGTTATCTTTATCTTTTCTTTACATGTCTTCTTCCTTGCAGTTTCTTTCCCCACTACCCTTTCCCTCACTCAATCACTCCAAGCTCCTGTGGCTTTATGGTATGCGAAATTGGGGTATTGACGGGTGAACCCAATCTGAGCATCGTTCTGATCCCGAGGAGCTCATATTCATTCATAGTCAAAACCTGACAATTATGTAGGTTACACTTTGAACCCATAGTGAGGATACGGTATGGTCCTGATGGTGAGAAAATGAACTCTGTATTGTCTACGAAAGGAGTTCACCAAGGTTGTATCTTGGCCCCTTTCTTATTTTTTTATCTATACGAATAGTTTTGCGGAACATATGCTAAAGGGAAATCTTGATTATCCCAAAGTTGGAAGTGATTTTATCCCCACATTACTACATGCAGATGACGCTGCCCTAATTGCCAGGACATCAAATAGTTTACAGAAATCCCTTGATGCCTTTGTAGGTTTTATGGAGTCCCTGGACCTAAAAGTGACCCTCAAAAATCAGATATTTTGGTATGTGGACCTAAGAGAACTAAGTCCAAAACATTTATGGCACATGGTATAGTGGTTAAAAAAGTTTCACTTTTTTTTAATTGGAAAATGTTTTCAACTCCCAGCTTTCTTGGGATTCTTTAGTATGTTAAGAGCATGCAGACTACTATAGCAGAGGAGGCTCCTATTCGCTTCACTGCCCACCTGGGACTGAAACTAGTTAAATAGATGATTACTTTGTATAAAGCAAAATGCCTCATGATTGCTTCTTACGGGGCAGAAGTTTGGGGCACAGCAACTGCTCCAAGCACCAAGTAGCTGAGAACAATTTTATTCAAAGGCTTCTGATGGTATCTAAAGGTTTATCTACGTTGTTTTGCCATTATGAACTGGGGTTAGGACATATTGAGGATAGACTTCGCTTGGCCCCTTTGATGTTGTGAGCAAAGATCTGGCTTACCCCAAAACTAGAATTTACAAGATCTATCATAAGACTGCCTTCTTTTATCTAACGCTGATTCCATCCTTTGGTTCAGTTATTTGAAATGCACATTCCAGGAATTGGATTTAACTGATCTTTTCATAACCCTTTAAATATGCCTCAACAAGCAAAACTGATCATCAAAGCAGCACATAGCACTAGGGTGAGTGTACAGCATTTACAGTCGTTGAACCAGCTGAGCTCCTTGTGACACCTGAGTGTAAGTGAGTTGACCACTGAACCTCAATGTTATCATATTTCCTTCATGAATCTCAACATAGATTTTATTTGACCAGGTTTTGTCTCTTTGGTACATTTTTTGGTAGCCGTTCCGCAGCAATGTGGTTGGGCAAATAATCTTTCATGGTGCCCGTGTAATAACGTGGCAAAACACTTTGCCATGTTTTGTGCCCTGTATAAAACAGTAGGAGTCAAATTCTAGTTTCCTTTATTGAGGGCTTATCATCTTGGCTCTTTTATAGAAGGCTTCAGGATTCTTCTTTCTCTGAATTCTGTTGATACCTATTTATGTGCTCTCAATTTTATCAAAGGAGGGAATGCATTAAGAAAGAGGTATGATTTACTTTGAGAACCCCTAGAATATATATTTTTTAAAAATATTGTTTTAGCTATATAAATCCTGTAATGTTTTAGATTTTGTGGGTATTAATTGAAGAATAGACATCTGTGTTAACCAATAAGATATTCTAATTTTATGTGAATTTCATCCTTTCTGACATTGATTGTTTTTTGTATGATGAAGTTTAATGCTTTTATGATTCATACATGTGAAATCGAATGAAAGTTGTTTGACTTGACTTGACTTGCTGTTTTTGTCTTGGGCAGAGGAAGGACTAGACTGTACTTGCTTATCCTGCTTATCAAGGTTCTCCTATGGACTTGTGTGTGCTTGCCTCCTGTTGGAAGTCTCTGGGCCATCAATGGCTTTATCTGCAGCTCCCCTGAACTCCTTTGTTGGGAGTCCTGGCCTGCCAAGTGGTGCAAATTCCAGTTCTGAGCCCTTGGAGGTGGTTTAGCTGCTTCAAGAACTCCAAGTCTTCAGCGACGCTATGAGGAAAACAAGGCTGTGTGTTCAGAATTCGATGCATCACTTCTGCTCGCAGTAAGGAATCAATGCAACACTTCTCCTGCGTGCAGCAGAACTGGCACCGCTATTTCCCTGGGACTCAAGAATCAACGCATTGCTTCTGTTTTCCGATGCTTCCCTTCTTTGCAGCTGTTTTTGGTCTTGGATTTCAACGCATAAAAGGTACTGTGACCGCTCCGATGCTGACTCCAGCGAATGTCCCGACAACTCCAACATGGCTGCCGCTCTGCCCCGGATAGGAAATGGACATCCCGTTTTATATGGGCATGTACTACCCGGACGTCTCCAGACGTCAGCCTGGGTTCACGAAGGCAGTGCCTGGAAGGCCATAAAGACACCAACAGCAGGAACACCAGGAGGGAAGGAGATCAAGAGAAAAGCCAAGATGGAGGAACAAGTGAAGGAGAACAACACGCTGCAGAAGGACGGAGGAAGAAGTCTACCTACTTCAGGAGGAAGCGGAGACGCCGGGACTGCCTGAGGATTTGTAGCGAGAGGAGGACAACCAAGGATCAAGAGACCGCTCTGGGAGCAATGCACCAGAGCCCAGTGCTCCAAGGAGGGAAACAGACGCTGGGACTCCCCTCACCACGGCCCAGGAGGATCGTGGGCTCAGGCAAGTGCAAAAACAAAAATTGATGGACAGAATGCAGAACAATGTCATACATTCACCCCAGAACAGAGATCTGGGCCTAAATCCATCGTTTTTTTGGTCACCATGCCATTCCAGTTTGAACCCAGCCATATGCAAATCAGTCTTGACCCTGCCCGAACTGCCAAGCCAGGTCCTCCCTGGACTGGAAACAAGCATCCTAGGACCGGTTTCGGGGTTTCACCCCTCTTCAGCCAGGATAGCTTGATTCCAGTGGCATGGAGAGCACGGGATTCACGTCTGAGCATACCCGTCCCACTCGGGGTGACAAATGCAAAAACAACAATTGATGGACATAATGCAGAACAATGTCATACATTCACCCCAGTACAGAGATCTGGGCCTAAATCCATCGTTTTTTTGCTCACCATGCCATTCCAGTTTGAACCCAGCCATATGCAAATCAGTCTTGACCCTGTGCCTCATGGGAACAGTCCAGCCCGAACTGCCAAGCCAGGTCCTCCCTGGACTGGAAACAAGCATCCTAGGACCGGTTTCGGGGTTTCACCCCTCTTCAGCCAGGATAGCTTGATTCCAGTGGCATGGAGAGCACGGGACTGCTCCCATGAGGCACAGGGTCAAGACTGATTTGCAGCCAGAACCAGAATTGATAGCCAGAAACCGGTCCAAGGATGCTTGATTCCGGTTCAGGGAAGACATGGCTTGGCTGTTCGGGCTGGACTGTTCCCATGAGGCACAGGGTCAAGACTGATTTGCATATGGCCATGTCTGAACTGGGGTGGCGTAGTGGGCAAAAGAACG
The DNA here is from genome assembly GCF_964204655.1 of Triturus cristatus. NCBI lineage: Eukaryota > Metazoa > Chordata > Amphibia > Caudata > Salamandridae > Triturus > Triturus cristatus. Next base: position 1,007,824,421 of record NC_140587.1, on the reverse strand, counting down.
ATGGATTTAACCCAGATCTCTTGACTGGGGGAGAATGTCTTCATTGTCAGAATTCCGTCCATCATTTGTTTGTTGTAACGCTTTTCGCCCTAAGTGGAATGGGTATGCCCAGACGTGGGTCCCGTGCTCACTACGCCACTGGAGTCAAGCTATCCTGGCTGATGACGGCTGATAGCCAGAAACCGGTCCTAGGATGCTTGATTCCGGTTCAGGGAAGACATGGCTTGGCAGTTCGGGCTGGACTGTTCCCATGAGGCACAGGGTCAAGACTGATTTGCATATGGCCATGTCTGAACTGGGGTGGCGTAGTGGGCAAAAGAACGATGGATTTAACCCAGATCTCTTGACTGGGGGAGAATGTCTGCATTGTCAGCATTCCGTCCATCATTTGTTTGTTGTTCAGGCAAGTGCCCAGCATGCATATATTTTCATTTAATATTTGGTGGGCGGGTTTACGGGCTGCACCACCCTCATTCACCAATGTAACCTGCTCTTAGGCACCTCACTGAGTTAGGGCACTGGTGAAGCGAGCACCACTCCACATTAATAAATTGAGACAGCAACCTGACCCCTGTTTGTAATTTTTTTTGTTCCCTCTTGAGGAGACATCCCGACACAGATGAAAAGCCAAGGACAAGGCAAAGAATGAAGACGCCGGCCGTTTTCTCCCCTCTCCAGTGCCGGACTGGCCGTAGCGGGCACCGGGCAATTCCCCGGTGCGCCGCACGGGTGGGGCCCGGGTTTGGGCCCCTGGGGGCCATTTTTGTTACAGGGCCGTTTTTGCAGCAAAATCGGCCCTGTAACAAAATCGGCCGAAAACCGGCCCTGACAAAGAGCTCGGCGGCACCCCCAACCCCCGGGGGGAGGGGGGGCGGCGGCCGAGCACTTTGCCAGGGCCGGTCTTGGTTCCCAGTCCGGCCCTGCCCCTCTCCCCTTTTTGTATTCAAGACTGTTTCATTCTCCCTTTTCCTACTAAAGACTGTCTAGCCAAACCCCGGGCTGCTAAAGCATATCCCAAGGACTTTCGATATCCTGGAGAGAAGAAAAGAGTGTCAATAAACGGTCCTAATCAGAACCATGAAGGCGTAAGTGTGCTATGTTGTTAAGGAGGGGGTTTGGGGTACCTGACGCGGACAAACCACTACAGGTACATTGTGCTAAAATCAATGCATCCATAGAGTTCTATGAACTGAATTGCTTAACCCTTTAGAAAAGTGATATCTTGAGTTGTATAAATTGGATTTTTGTTGTTTTGGTCTTGTTTTGTTTAGATAGAGATTGGTTATTTTTCTAATTGGGTGTGGTATCCATTTGTAGTGTTTTCACTGTGACAGGTGAGGTACCTGTGGCTTCTGATACCACTAGTAATGAGTATACAGAATCTCTAGTATCAGGTGATATTAGTTGCAAATTTGAATTATCATCACATTTTATGAATACTATATATCATAAAGGTGAGCAGGGCCTAGAAAAACAAGGCAAGAATAACGTGCAAGGGACATGGTATAGATAACTCCCAACAAATCCTTGGAGAAATGGATTCTGAAGAATGGTAGTGTGAGACATCCTGACTTATGCTGAACGTAAATCTGACAAAAAAACAGTCCTAGTATTCAAATCCAGAACATGAGAATTAGCAGCATTTCAAAGTTGCTCACCAAGTAAAAGAGCTTCAAGTAACTATTCAGTCTCACTCATCACTACTTGCTGCTGTGCAGAAAACAAAAATGATTTTAGAGTGCAATCCTGTTACAGTCTGTTGTAACAATCAGGCTCAGAATCATGCTCAAACTCATTTAGAAGAATCTTAACAAAGCAAGATGGTTTTGGTACAATGTTGAATGTGTCTTGGTTTTACATTATTTTTTCCCAATGTATTAGCCAATGCTTGTTTATTAAAGCTAAGTACTCGTGATGACATTCTGTAAGCAACACGTGTTCATATTTAGGTTCATTGTCATGATATTTGATTCCGCTCGCTCTTTTCTTATTATGCACGTTTTTTAAGACATGCTCCAAACCGGCAGTTGCAGGTCACGTTCTTGGGCAGGTGAAATCGGATATTTGCAAGCACGTGTAACACCGGTTCCTCCTTGTGCCAACCCCACCCTTCAGCAATCCTATTTAAGCCCCAGACATGCTTCCACAAGCGCTTACGCTCGTTGCGTCTTCAACTTACCTGAGGGCAGAGATCCAGGCTCCCTCCTCCACGATTCAGATCAGCTCCCGAGTGACTTGAAGGTTCCGGTCCGGTCCTTTAATCCTTCCCTCGTAGTCCAGGAAACAGCACAAGCTTTCTTCCGGAGCTACGAACAAAGGCTTCCCACGCTGCAGAGAGGAAACAAAAGGCATGCAGAAACAGTGAGTAACCGGCTGGCTACATAAACAACAAAAAGTAAGTTTCTGGCATACATCTTGCACTTTCGTATGGAATAACTTCTGTCAGCACATTCAACTAAATACTTGGCCAAGTTCGCAGGAAAATGTGATAAATCACTAAGCAAAGACGTTACAACTTTTAAAAGACTGCTTATCTTATTTGGCATCTTCTCTGTTGCATCGCGATCTCCTCATTCAAGGTTCTAGGAACTGTAAAGAACAGACATTTAGACTTTATCAGAAACAGAGTTCTTTTGGGCATCTCCGGACAGTTTATTTGTAAGTGAAAGTTACTGGAAAAAATCGTAATTCAGCATTGCTTTAGAAAGGAAGCTTCACAAGACAATTAAGCATCTGTTTTATTTATCATTGCAGAACCACGATATTTAATGTTATTCAGGTGACAACTAAAAAGCCTGAGAAAATCAAAGGTACACATTTTGTGATCAGACATTTTACACAATTGTTGTTGATCCTTAATTATTAATGCTAATATCTTTTTCTGTTGTTTGTTTTAAAAATTAGAGATATTTCCTGAAGAAAGGCAGACAGGAAAGTAGAAGCAAGCTGCGACTGGCAGTGTTTTTTTCTGTTTATTATTTTGTCCCTATTCCCCCTTCCCTTAAGGATTTAATTTGGGTAAGCTGTGTTTATAAAATCCAGTTGCGCCCAAAGGAAGTTCTTGGGGGAAGTCGAGAACAATCTACACATCTCTCAAGTTGAACGTCCTGCCTTTCAGGTGAGTGAAGGTCAACAAATCCAGAAATGGATAGAAACCACTCAATGTTAAAATATAAAACTGATTGGTGTGTCTGGAGAGCAATACTTAAATACTGACGTTATTTCATATTTAATTCAGTTGCTTACAGAGGCTGTGCAATATCCAACACTAGATTTTAAGAGAAAATTAGGTCACCCACAGAGAGCTATTACATAAACACTCCAGTAAGCCTAGGACGATTTTAATCTTTCTTCTCACATACCAGTTGCAGAGGAAATCCTGAAGAACCTAAGGAAACCTGTGAAATGTAACTTTACCTTCCTCCTTCACCCAAGCATCTTACAATGCACTGTTCAGAGATGTTAAGAGCTTAAACAGTTGTATTGCCAACTTAAAATCCTATTGCTTTGAGACCTACTTCCAACACCTTTCTAAGATCCAAATAAATATGAATGAAATCACACAAATTTTTGTTTCTGAACTCGACGCAGAAACACTAATGGCCTCAATTTCAAAACATCAAGTGCAATGGTAATTTGAACCAATATTCAAGATTTATGTATTGAAAGAAAGACCCGCTTGGTAGTTTGAACCCCAACACAATTTTCGACTACCTTGTTTATCTTTTTTACAATTATATGTCCAATAATGTGACCACCTGGGGCTCTGTTAGAGGTACATCTAATGGGGATTCCTGCAGGGAAGTTCTTTTGTGCTAGACAGGGAGCCATGTGACCCCTTTTCATAAAGATGGGTAGGATGTGGGAAAAAAGTAACGTTAGGTGCATCAAACAGACAGAAAAAACAAAAGAGAAAGGAAGGTATTTTAACAATCACTGGTGATGGCGGGTAGTTAAAAAATTGCCGTATGGTGTGTTAATGCTCTATTAATAAAAAAGAAAAGTTATTTACCGCACGCCAGATGAATCTGGTGCGTATATTCTTTTTCAAGAGACACATATTTCAATTATATTGACTGAACTGACGCTTCTAGCTAAGGTGACATGATTGCATTCTCCAATTATGTACAATCAACCAGAGTTTGTGAAATCGTTTTAAGAAAACGAGATGTGATAAAAATGCTAGATGGTCAGCAGTGTTATTAAGGAGAGACAATGAGCTTGCTACAGTAGCTACAATGTTTATGTTCCTAATGCTTAAGACTCCTCTGTATTCTCCAGAGCTGGGAATTAACTGACTGATTGAAAACTATACAGAGTTAAAGAAGCAGTTTGGAAAGGAAAATGCACCATCCAACTCGCGCTGCCCAGAGGTAGTGCATTCATGTGAAAAACGGAATGGCTGATTTAAAGCTTATCTATGCTTTCACAGTGGAGGCGGCAACCCACCTGCACTTTGAAGGGAGAATAGAAATCCCCTTGCAGCCGGATGCAGTCAGAGACTGCACCCACCGACAAGGGGATGTTGGTTGGGTCCATTGAACCTCTTTCCCCTCTCCAGAGGGCTGCTCTTAGGGGGGGCACATGGCAGTGTGCCACCTTTTAGGTGGCGCACTGTCCGTGCACCTCCTGAGAGCTTCTTTGCCTCTGCACCCATGTCTGTAATACGGCACGGGTGAAGAGACAAAGGGATTTCCTCATTTGCATCTCCCGGGCGATTTCTTTAATGCGACCCTTAGAAGCGATAAGAGCCTGGGGCCCAGTTTTCATTGATAATACTATGGAGCTCAGATGGCCCTCACATAAAAACATGTGCTTACTGGCTGGAATAAGGAACATTTTTTAAAGCATTTCTCCCACCTTACCCTACCGCCATAGGAGCGTTGAGGTAGCATGGTACCTTTTTTATGTATCAGACAGGATTGATGGATTTGTAGGTTTCCACACTGAACATGAGATCATCCACTAGCCATTCCTAAAGTAGTGTATAGTTCCCATATTTTGGGTCTCAAGAAATGTGACTCTCATCCCTATGCTGAATAATGCCAGTGGCATTGGCTTCCGGTACATATCAGTGTATGATGGATATATTAGAGGCTATCCACTTTTATTACTAATGACAAGCATTGCAAACAGCATGCACACCATCTTATTATTATTGGCATTTAGGGATCACAGTGTCAGGTTAGCAGACAACACAAGTCACTAACCTTCCGGAACAAAACCAGCAGGGGCGATGAGAAATTTCCCCCATTCTCCCCGTGCCTACTCACAGAGGGACGAGATAATAACTCTCTTGCAAAACCGCCCACAGGGGAAAGGGAAAAAAAGAGAATAAAACACAAAAACATCCTGGAACAGCACAAGGAGGCCTCTCTGGTTCTCACTTCTGCTACGAAGCACTCCTGGTAGTAGGAGGCCCTGTGTTGGAGGGAGAGAAATCAAAAAGGTGTGTTAACATGGAATAAGCCTATGCGTAAACAGACCATGTAATGTGCATTCCACCCACACATGTAACTTACTTGAATTCCACTCCAAAGAGCATAGGAGGGAAGGGATACTAACAGAATAGGTATCACTCTGAATCAACTCAGGCAACCAGCACGCAAATCAGGAGTAACACACTCCAAGGGAAATGTCGTGAAACAACTAAAGGAATGGCAAGCTATAACATTTGACACATAAGACCAGGCTGTTTTTTTAGCAGTGGCAAATTCCTGTTCCTCTGTTAAGTCACATTAGAAAGAGACTGACGAGGCCAATGCAATAATATCACAGCTTCTGTCCCTCAATGCTTCCACTGAATCAGCCGTCCCCTTGAAGGAAGGAAGCATGTAGTAGTGCAGCGTTCCGTGCATGCTAAAGCTCGTACCCAATGGGGCTAAGGGGTACTGCAACACTTGCAATTGTCATCCCTTTGAAGTAATATGGCAGAAAGAAAAGTGTAATCGCTCGCTCTGCAGCACTCCATGCGGGTGAGCGTGACCAAATGTCATGCAAATTAAGTACGTTCCACTCTCCACACTACCCGTGCGAATGAGCACATAGTCTGTACTGGTCCTCTCCTTCCGCCCCCTTGAAAGGCACACATAACACTTCGCCACAGAAGCCGGTACTGGGAAAGGCGGGCGGACGTAGAGACTCCTCGGGAGACTAGAACCGATGCTGTTCAGCGGGGTTTGGTGCAGCACTCGAAAAACAGCAGATGGTGGGAGAGAGTGCAAAACGGAAAATCCTACAGCACCTCTCCCACAACTAAATGAAGGCTTGGTTATGCAGGGAAGGGCTCCTCTCTACACACTCGAATGGTGTCCTGCAGATTGACAAGCACCATCCCACTCTAGAGGAGTGGTTTAAATACTCAGTCTCCTCTCTGCGCAGGTGTCCTCGATAAACCGGAATGGAGGTTTCTCGGAGATGTAGTCTACCTCCCCATGTGTGAAGTTCATACATCAACAGTACGCAGTCTTGCTCTATTTAATCGTGAGTATATCAAAGAGGCTAGTGTAGGAAGTGTTTGGTGTGAAGGAAAGTGCCCCCTACCTGAGAATAATATGACAAATGTGCAGTTCTGTTGGCTATAGTCACTCAGCTTCATTCTGTGGCAGTAGAACCCTACAATGCATGAAGCCCCCCAAAGAGCATCAGAATGTTTTGAAACTTGTGGTACTCTTTCCCACAAGGGCATCACCGCAGACTTCTGATCGTATTCTCGTCAGTGTTGCAAGAGTTGTCATGAAATAAAATAAACCACCACACAAGGAGGACCTAAGACCAAATATCCAGATGTCAAAGACAACTGCCAACTGCTCCTCACTGTCATGGGGAAGGCACAGGAAGGAAGAGGACAAGATGGCCTGGAATACAGTAGTAGACACTATTCTCAAAGAACTGACCGCTCTTCAAACTGTCATCTCATCAATTGAGGAAAATACTTCTAAAACTTCCTTGGAAATAATCTCCTTTGCATCAGATTTTATGGCCTTTAATTCATGCCTCAAGATGCCAGCATTAGACAGGCACTGGCCACTTTGACAGACTGGAAACACGACCACTGGCACATGCAGTCAAAAATCAAAGAATTTGAAGATCGAAAAAGGCAGATCACCTCCGTTTTTCTTGGATTCCTCAGAAATGTATCCCAGACCTCACTGAGATAGAGTTCTCTCCTCCTCTGGAAGTGCATCTGGTCCACACGATCAAGGCACAGACCACCAATAGCAAAGATGTTCAAAAATTGTTATTGTCTCTTTTCTGCGTCATCAGAAAGCCAGCAATGTAATCAGCAAGGCAAAGAAACAAGGTCCATTTTTGCATGACAATCACAAACTACATATACACTCCACAAACCCATGTCCAAACAGAAACATTTTCTTCTCGTATGATCATGGCTCAAAATGCTTGATATTCATTATGGCCTCCTAGACCCAGCAACAATGTTCACCACTAAGCATGGACATAGAGAAGACTCTGAAGACTCTTGTCAACTTAAAACATTTATAGTAACTCTCGATCCTACAAATATCAACACAAGCCGACCTACAGAAATAGTCTAGTCCTCACAACAGCAGGACAAAAATGCAATAACCCAGGCAGCCGTGCAGGAAAAGGAACAACTGGATCAAGTCCAATCAATTACCATCCTATATCAATAATTGATAGTCCTGCTAAATTGATGGGATGTTTGTTAATAAATAAACTGGACGATTGGGTGGTGGAACAGAAAGCCCTTTCTGAAGATCAGTATGGCTTTTGAAAGGGCAAAGGAACTATAGATCAACATCTAAACTTGGCCATGGTAATGGCTAAGTACACTGTGGGAAAAAAAGAACATTTCTATATGGCTTTTATGAGCCTCCCTGCTGCGTTTGATTGTGTGGTCCATAGCAAGCAATGGCTAATAATAGAGCAAATGGCCATTGACCACCCCCCCACCCATTGTCACATTTGTAAGGCAAATTCATATTGGGGCAACGTCATGTGTATGCTATGGCAGGGAGGGAGAGTGTACAAAAACCCTTTTTCATCCAGAAGGGCATGAGTCAGGAGTGCATTCTCACTCCCTTCCTGTTTGCTCTGTACACCAACAGGATCGATATGGTATTGTCAGAGTGTGTTAATGATGTGCCTTACATTGAAGCGTATCCTCTTCCCATACTCCTTTATGCTGATGATGCAGTGCTCTTAGCTAGGACTCCTGCAGAGTCTCATAGAGGAGTATACTAAGTTTATGTCAGGATTGGAACTATAAGTAAATGAATCCTAATCCCATGTGCTTATTGTCGGTATTTCCCTAAGAAAACCCCCAAGTTTTTATATAGCCCAACGAAGGATAGAGGTGGTGGAGGCCTTCTCATATCTGGGGGTGTTATTTGATGGGAAATCCCTATGGAAGGCAATGGTCCTTGATTGCGCTGCCCTGTTGGACAAACGTATTGTTGCAATCTTTATTTTTTGAAGAAGCTGGGGTCTAGGCCAATTTCAGAAATGCTAAGTATTTATTTTGCCAAGGTTAAGGTGGTTGCGACATATGGCGCAACAATTTAGGGAGTGATGGCAATCACTCAGTTGGCAAGGTTTGTAGGACTCTTTCCTTAAAAGAATTCTTTCACTGCCCTCAAGCTGTGTTCATTTTTTTTGTCACAGCGAGTAGAGTCTCCCATAAATTTAGGATACTATCCGATTGGCGCCATTGTTTTTATGGCATTCGATATGGGAAAGAGACTCTGTCATTTCAAATCAGGCTGTGCTGAGGGACTGCTTAAAATTATATTTTGCTACTAAGATTACCTGGCTGAAATATGTCAGTTCTACTTTTGCAACCTTGGGACTTACGGTTTTATCTGAATCCCCTTCAACTTGCACTAGCTTTCCCAAGACGAAGTTTAAAAAGCTGTTTTTAGATAAAGCTGCTAGGAACAAGTAGGCATGCATCAAACACAAAATGTCTGTAATTTTATATCATATGACGTCCCCTGTTAAATCTGTGACTCAATCTCATTGGTCATTTGTATTAAATTCTCAACATCACTTTGTCTTGATATGGTTTCGTTTAAATATAATATTCCTTATGCTTGATTTTCCTGCTAATACCCATACAGCAAGTGCTCTGTCCCTTTGCCCCTGCAACAGAATGTATTTTTTGCTACTTTTTACTGGCCTCAAAGGAAAACTTATATTGCTCCCCTGGTCCGAACATATAATTTTATACAATGTTGGGCAGCGCTTTATTATATTCAACAGTTAGCTGACCATTATGTATGCTTTGCGGTAGCATCAGTTTTGTGGGCTGCATTAAAATGTAGGCAATTGCTAAAAGATATGTGATGTGGGGCGTATAAAGATATTTTAAACATGATTTGTTTTTAAATCTTGTTTTATCCTAATGTACTAAGATGTATGTATTTTATGAAGAGTTAACGAATATGAAGGCCCTATTTTATTTAATGAACTAAGGGATCACATTTTATTTGAATGATTGTATTGCGATTGATGATGGACTTTGATCGTAAAGGGCTGTAGTATGTTGATTCAAAGTAAATTCAAGTCAAAAGGTACTTTAATTGGCAACTAAATGCCATAAAAGCAAACATGTTAAAAGAGTACATTTCGTCAGCATATATTCAATTCATAAAACCTGGATCACATAAAAAGATAAAATATGAACATCTTTTATATCATTAAAAGGCCAGGGTTCAGGTTTTGAAGTTACAAGGGCTACATTATATAAAGTGCAGAGTGCTAAAGATACAACCAGGTGCAATGGGCACTATATCATAAAGTGCACGTGCTAACATGATGAGAGCCCTAAGCCCGGAACAAGAAAAGGCAGGCTGGCTACTGCAAAGACAACTTTTTCCTGTGTCTGGTGGCCCCTGTTAAAAAAACTTGCAACTCCAAAACAGACCATAGGAGAGGATACCATTAGAAGGTACAGTAATGCGGGCCTAACTTGTGTGAAATGGCGATCTCTGAGCAACGGGAATATAAACTTTCTGCGCCATGGATAATAAAAATCACAGAAAAAGATAAAATGTAGGGTATCTTGCTCTTAGAAGTTGTCACATGAGCAGGGTTTTAAAGTGCCAGGATTCATATATCCTTGGGGAAAGACCAATAGCCAAGGGACCAAATGCAGATGGAATCTAGTCAACACAAAACAATGGAACACATTAATAACAAAGAGTAAATGCGGTTGGACTTGTGTGCTCAAGGTCAGTGTGACATACCTTCTCACAGTGGGCTTTGCTAACTCCTTCCTTTCCCTGAGCCCCTGCCATTTGTCCAGGAAACTGCTGTTTCATGTTTCTAACAGCTGCTTTACCCAACAGCTTGGGGCTCAAGTAGAGGTCAGGGCAGCCAAGCCATTTTGTCTGTTCTATTACATATTTTAGCCAGGAAATGTGTATAGCCCCCTTCAGCGCTGTGCAGTCAGTGATTATGAGTTGATTTAAGTTAGTGATGGGACAGGCCCAAATTCTCAGCCAACGCAACAGGTGGTTACCGCTATCAGATCCAATATGTACCCCACCCCTAATTCTTCGAGTAAGATAAAGGCCGGGGTTGATTCAGACAAGCTTTATTTCTGTATCATTTTACATGATATTTTGTCAAGATCTGGTAGTATAATATATGTTATTTAGCTGTCTCATTTGTTAAAACCTTTATGCATTGAGAAAAGCGAGTTCAGTCTGATGATGATGATGACTGAAGGGAGTCACCAGGAACTGGTGAAAAGAAGTAAACTCTAAGCATAGGAACTGGCCACCACCTCCAAAAGATAAGTGCAGATCTCCTTTGAATTCCTCCCGAAATGAGGAGTTTCTTTGAATTTGTCTTAGAGACTTCCTAGAGATTTTGACCTGTGGCACAGATATAAGGAAGAATTATGCTGGTGATGTACATGCCATTGTTGTATGTGGCAGGTTTTTGAATACATGTCTAGGAGTTATAAGCCAGGGTTTAATGGAAGCTCTGGTAAACATACCTGCTTTTGGTAATATTTATACTTATTATTTCTCGATTGTGCTATGGGAGTGGGTACAACCGGCTTCAGTGGCTTAAATCTGCCTCTGCTTTCATAGTCTGCTTTCTTTATATGCTCCATTGTAACAGTAGCCCACTCTGAGCTTTCCTGCATTTAGTTCAGGTACAGATTTCAATAGCTGCAGTGGGGTTTTTGCCACTTCCCTAAGCAGCTAACAGAGGGCACCTGTCACTACCTCCTCCTAAGGTCTGGGTTTCTGGCACACATACTGACACCTGACATTGGCGATTGAGAAGTCATTAAGCTCCTAACATTATTACTGGGCCTTACAAGTCATTCTCCTCCCCAGATGTAGGTTCGTGGATGAGCATTAGACACAGTCCCTGCATCATAATCCTAGAACCACCTTCCAACCACATGAGGGATGGCTCACTCACTTGTGAGTCTCACAATCCGCATCATCTTTAACAACTATGTGCCATTTTGACAACACAATCCCCACATAGCAGACTCCCCTACCTCAGGCCAGTGCACTAGAATGTTTCCAAGTATAAACTCCTAGAGGCCAAACGTTAGCCTAGAGGGACACTGACATTCTGTGACTTTATCACATGTCCCTGGGAAGCAGAGTAAGGATGTGTGAAGGGGTAGTTGAGGTGGGATTCTGCAGTTAAGAATTGGCACGTTCTAGATACTCAAAAAGCCTGAGAGCATCACATTCAACTCCTCACAACACAACAAAAGAAGACAGACTGATGCACATATTAAGAGAACTCTTACAAGTTTGAACTTAATGCACTATACACATCAAGAGCAGAGGAAACATAATTCTGTCTGAAACAGAATAGGGTAAGAAAGGGGGGCGTTTGCTGTCCTTCCAGTTGAGGCAACTAGAAGCATCTCACACAGTTGCAGCTATTAAGAATGACTCAGGTGACAAGCGTATGCACCCGACAGATATTCTAGCCTCTTTTTATTCTTTTTGTAAAAACCTACATATGTCTGAATGCTTGGAGTCTCTTTAGAAGGGGTCTCCAGCCTTTTCTGTAATAAGAGCCACTTATGATCACACAATCCAAGATTGCCAGCAGTGATCACATCTAATAGGGAGCATTACAGTGGACTATATCAGCAAGGTTTTCTACACAATGGTTAGTTCAGGTTAATATAAGTCGGAAAAACAGTGTCTTGTGACAAAATAATAAAAGAGTATGAGAAAGAAAATATACAGCTATAATTTCAGTGCAAAATTCTTGGATTGCCAGTATCAGAAGTTGTACCCGATCACTAGGTAGGGTACAGTACACATTACATGGGAATATAAGTTTGAGAAAATGTATTAGAAGCAGACTAGATTCTTGTCTTCTGCAGATTTATCTGAATTTTGCTACTGTTAACATTATATTCGCTACCCTTTTAGTCTCTCTCAACCATGCTCGAAGTTCTGCTGGCTATGCTTGCTCATGTAAACATCTTCTGAAAGCTGTCGTAATTGTTTCAGAGAAAGCATTTGATTATGTTTCATGTCATTGTTAATGGGAAGTTGTGATTCTCCTTGGCATTCTGCAACCTTGCTTAAAAGATATCCCAGATCTTAAAAACAAACCTCATCAATCGCAATAAACAGAGCATTAGGACTAGCTGATAAAATTGATTGAGGTACCCATCAGGGCTGTCCTTTATCACTGCTCATCTTTCCAATTTGTATTGAACCCTAAGCAGCAGTTCATAGAAAGAAAACAAGATTAAACACTTTAAGGGCCTAATTTAGATTATGACAGATGGATTACTCCATAACAGTGTGATGCATATCCAGTCCACATGATGACGAGTACTATGGGATATAATACACTTGTAATAAAGCGAACGGGATATCCATTTCTTTTGTAATAGAGTAACCCATCCACAAAACTCTAAATTAGGCCCTATATTGGGAACAACACTACACAAAGTCAAGCTGTTTTCAGATGATCAGCTGGTTCTATTTTCCAGCTTTGAAGAAGAATAAGACAGAAATTATGGCATGCCAAATACCATCTAAAGTACATCTGTCACAATTCAAGGCTGTTGAGAAAGTTAAGTATAAGAAAGTTGTAATTCCTATAGCTATCAATAATCTTTACCAGCCCAATTGCACCTCTAAAACATATTCTAGATACAAAATAAAATTTGCCCATATCGATAGTAGGCCAGGTTAATTATGTTTGGCATTGCTAGGTCGATGACATCCAGAGCAAGGAAAGATCTAAAAACTCTAGAATCTCGTGAATGGCTCAGAGAGGCTAAATTGGTGGTGATTATGGTGTTAACATTAACAAAAATACAGATAAATGAGCAGAAAATAAGAATCTAGTCTGCTAATATTAAATATTCCCAAATTTATATTCCTATTTAATGTGTACTGTACCCCACCTAGTGATCAGGTCTACAACTCCTGAGACTGGCAATCCAATAATATCTCGCTGGAATTATATATGTCTTGTCCTTTTCCTTTCTCTTACTATTATAATATTTTGTCACAATACACTATCCTTTCCGAAAAATATATTAACCTAAACTAACCATAGTCTAGAAAAATTTGCTGATATGGTCTACTGCAATGCGCCTACAGTATCTGTAAATAACATTAGTGGTGGATCATTAACAAGTGATTTACCATATGAGGTTTTCTAGGAGATAAACAATAAAAATTGAAGTAAGCAATTTGGTGAAACTGTAGTTACAATGCAAAAGCTAAAAAATACTGAATTTCTTCAGTTGAAGTCATTTGAGCAAATTAGAACTCAAGCTTCCACAATGTGCTGCTCTCTGGATTACTGATGACATGGTATCAAATTTGTAGGAAAGTGGAGTACTATGTGGTGTGGGGGTTAGACCTAAACATGTAATGCTATCACAATACCCCAAAGATGGTCCCTGGATTCATACTAATAAATCCTTAGCTCAGTGCTGGTAGTGCGGCAAAGAGCAGTCAGTCAACATGAACAATAAGTAATTGACATGGCTCAAGAGAAATCAAACACCAATTTATAGAAATAGAGTGTATCTTAATTTAGACACCAAATTCAATGGAATAGCATACATATAGTTGGCGTTATAGATTTCGGAAGCAATATTAAATTAGTACAAAATAGTTCATATAAAATATAACATTGTGGTCAATGGGAAAAACCACTAATGACAATGGTCTCTTTTAGGTCGAGTTACTTGGAACACTTTTATGGTTAAGGTTATGCGGGCTCTTGGACCTGGCTAGAACAGTCAGATTAATTTTACCTTGCCGGTGGAGTCCGTGGTGCTGAATGGGAGCAATGGGGATGCTGGTTTTACAGGTTGAACGGTCCTGCAAAAAACAGAATGCAAAAACACAACAGATACACAGCTCCTGATTTCGGAAGAAGGTTGCATGCTGTCCGCTCTTGAGCTGACCACATCCAAGGGTGTAGGTTACCTTTTCTACCCAGAACCCTCTATTCTGCCATTCTTAAAAATCGCAGCAATCAAACTGTGGTGTACAGACTAGGCTTCTCACCCTGGAGGTGTGGCTAGCCTTTGGGGGTGTACACCTCCCTACATAGCTAATTTCCTGTCTGTCTTGGTGCAAATATGCTTGGGGCAGGGGGAGGGATTTTCCTTGACTGAGAATCAGCCCTGATGCACATCAGAGGCAGTGCAGCCTTTCAAGCACACCACCTTAATGGGCCACTTCACTGGACCGCTTGGGAGGGGGGAGGTGTGACCTCCTCCCTGCCCAAGCCATTGTTCCTGACTCCGGGGAGTGATAACACTGCCTGGCAGGAGGTAAGGATCCTTCCTTGGCAATAGCAGGTGTGGGAAAGTGCAGACTGACCATCCAGAGCAGAGAGAAGTTGAGGAAACCGTGTGGGCAACCTCCAAGGTCACCACCTGGGTGCATGCGATGTTACCCAGGGCATGAGATTTGTGTCAGGGGTGAGAAGGCACATTGTTTGATACCAAACATGACATATTTTGGTGGTACCATAACGGAGCTGCCAACCTCGAGAATGCCCGGGTGGCAGTCTATGTTATCCGATGGACTGCTAACACTTATAGTAGTTGCCAATGGGGAACGCCATTATAGAGACATATAGGCTTGTACTTATATGACCTCACCTATAATATCCTGCACCTTGCCTCCTGGGCAGAGGAGGCACTCTTTAGAGGTACATGACATATTTTAAAGATAGTGTATTTTGCTGTCTCACAAATGGTGAGAGCACAGCGGATTTCGAGCAGTTTGTTCTGCTCCTACAGTGTGCAATGGCCAGCCTACTGTCAGTAGTTTGCTTGGGGCACCCAGGGTGGCACAAAATCATGCTGCAACCCTGGGACCCCTTTACCACCAATGTATGCCCTGGGTTCCCCTGGTACCACAGACTTATATGGGGGTAAAGTATTTGCCAATTTGGGATTACCAAGTCGAACATAGCAGTTCTGAGAGAGAACACAGGCTCTGGTGTCTGGGCAGCAGACCCCAGTGCACTATCATAGTCATAATCATCAGCATTCAAAGCAAAACGTGAGTAGTGACTATACAAAAAGGGGCACTTTGCTACAACAAGCACTTTAGCACTGGTTACCAGTTGTAAAGTGTGCAGAGTACTAAAACCCAACAAAAATGGGTTAGGAAAATAGGAGTGTGAAGGCAAAAAAATTTGCAGATGACCCAGCAGAGAGGGCCAAGTCTAACACCGGGCCTCTCATTGACAAACATAGCACTTATAAGTAGCAATTTCTTTGCCCCCCAGTAGCTCTATCCATAGAATGTGGGTGAACACATCTGCCAGGGTCTACTTCCTCCATCAATTGCGGGATATTCAGTTGCCTTAAATATGAAGTCCTGGCAATGTTGTCTAGAGTCTCCCTCTAGCAGTAGTCACTACAGAGCACTCCTTAGAGTTTTACTGTTGTCTGAATTAGTCTTCTTGTCTACACAACTGATTCTCAGCTTTAAAAAAAACAGGCCAAGTCCTCCTAACTTCACCTCATTCTTGTCGAATCTGAAGTACGCTCGTCCGGAAAGTGTTCATTTGAGGATTTTTTCCTACTAATGCTCCTGATGTTGTCTCACATATCCTTCAGGGAGTCATGAAGCAATGGCTCCCCACTAGTCATGGTGGAAGCACAAGGGTGTTATGTGATATGTCAGCTCTTCCATCTTGCTGACTTCACGTTCCATAGAATATGGAACGTGGAGCGGGTAAGACGATAGAGTCAGTTACAACGGGGACTTTGAGTCGAGAGGTTGTACTCCATGTACCTGCCTATATTTAAATAAATTCACTACAAGATATTGCCTCCGCTGTCTTCATAACAATTTGGCGACGATCGGGATTGAAAAAGGACCTGACCAGCAAAGGAGTAAATCTTACGGTAAACACAGGCAGAGTTGACGCAATGGTATCTTAACTCAGATTTAAAGGAGATCGCTTGAGTGGAACGCACGGAAACTTCATCTGAACTATTCCGGTGAGCAACGCAGCTTAATTTTTTTATTTCATATGGTGACTTTACCTTAATCTAGGCCTCCGTTACAACGTTGGAACTCTCCGAGTTCAAACAGGAACTGCCTAGCAACGTGCACTAGCTTACGACTTGTGCTTGTGATTAGTTCTTTCTGCTTCTTCTGCCACGCGTCTGACATTCCTGAAGAGGAACGTAGTCCGTCACGACGTCACGCACAGCGGCCATTTTGAATTGGGAAGGCCATGTTTGATTGTATTAAAAAAATAAACGCATCCACAGCAACTTTATTGCACGCTAAAGGAAACGAAGTTTCTCAACAACGTTTGTGTTCCATATCATGTTTTAACTAAAAGAAGCTGCAAGTCAACGCTGATTATCTTGATTATCTCCTTAGCTCAAGGTGATTTTGTTTTAATAATTTGCAGACTGTTATATATTTCTGCTTTTCATTTGAAAGTGGTGAAGTATGGACAGTGATCACACTGAACAATTCCATTTTATTTTGGTTTATTATCATTACACAGTATCTCTTGAGCAACTATGAGTCAGCAAACCTTTTCACTAAGTCCTCCTCAGGCTTTTTGGTCTTCAGGGTTTGAACCTACTCTTAAATGGACAGAATGGAAAGAATATTTTTTAAATTATACTGAAACAGTAGACTCTCATGGAAAGATGGCTGCCAGCCCAAAAAGCACATTTTACTACATTCTTTAGGCCCCCAAGGTCTTAAAACATATAACCAGATGAACACACCTGTTGTTGGAGGTGGTGATAGTAATGTTTTCACTGTTGCTCTTACTAATTTAGATGAGTATTTTGTCCCAAAAGTGTGTATTGGTATAACTTGCTACAAATTTTTTCAAAGGAAACAACTTAACAATGAATCTATCGATGATTATGTAAGTGGGTTAAAGAAATTGGCTGCTGATTCTGCGTTTGGTGGGTTATTGGAGGATATAGTGCGTGATCAAGTAGTTATGCATGCTTTTAATCCTGCCATTCAGGAAAGTCCTTGGATAA
Organism: Triturus cristatus; assembly: GCF_964204655.1. Taxonomy (NCBI): domain Eukaryota; kingdom Metazoa; phylum Chordata; class Amphibia; order Caudata; family Salamandridae; genus Triturus; species Triturus cristatus. The sequence goes on along the minus strand of NC_140587.1, from coordinate 1,007,806,927 downwards.
ATGGTGATGATTGTCTCAATGATATTCTCGCTATTGTCTGCAAGGCCGAAACTTCCAGTAGGTGTGCTAATGCTTTGAAGACGGAAGTTGTAGTAAACGGCAATGTAGCTAAAATTATGTCCAGTTCAAAAACAATTGTTAGCGTTAAACCAAAATCAGATGGATGGAGTAAGCATAAACCAAACAATGAGCCTCCCAAATGCTATAGACGCGGAAGCCTAGAAAATTGTCCTGCTAGGAAATTTAAATGTAGTGCATGTGGTATTTATGGGCATTATACTAAATTTTGCAGGAGAAGAACCAAATCGGTTAAGTGTGTTCAAGAAATTCCGATAGTGATTTGAGCAGTAATGATGAGCACATTTCTGAATATTCTGTTGCTGTTAACCCCTTCAGTGCCCGCCCCTTTCCCCGCCCTGTGCCGGCCGTTGTATTAGCGGGCGGGGTTTATGACGAGCTGGTCTCGTCATGGGCACAGCGCGACCGCGGCCCATGACGAGACCAGCTCGTCACGGGCATTGAAGAGGTTAAAAAGAAATTACTGTTGAATATTAGAGATGGATGTTTGCTAATTGAAAACAATTCTGTTCCAAGTACATTCAGAATTTTTCCTCAAGAACATACAACATCAGGCAATTGTTAAAAAACTGAAATCAATTTGAGTGGTCACCAGAGTGTCAACAGGATTTTTATGATATTAAGGACTGTATTTCTAGAGTAGCTTCCTTGAAAGGTTTTAACACTGATGCTCATAGCATAATTACTACGGATGCTAGTATCAAAGGCTTAGGAGCTGTCCTTGCCCAGGTTGATCTCAATGGCGATGAGCACATTATTGCTTATGCTTCTAGATCATTGTCACCTACTGAGGATAAATACTCAGTAATTGAGAAGGATACACTAACTTGCGTTTGGGCTGTTGATCATTTTCGGGCATTTGTTTGGGGTAAACATTTCTTTTTACGTTGTGATCATAAGCCTTTACTGAAGGTTCTTACCACTGAGGGCACTATTAACACGTCTGCAAGAGTTGCCAGATTAGCTATCAGGTTACAGGATTATTCCTGGAAAAAGAAATTGTATGGCTGACTTTCTTTCCAGGATGCCTAAACAGCTTGATGAATGTGAGAAAGAAATCTGGAATTCTTTCCAGGTTGCTTATGTACAGGATTTTGGTAATTGCGGAATTTTAAAAGAGAAATGGGATGAAGAATACTTAAAAGAGGACGATTTATGCCAAGTTAAATCACATCTTAGACAATCGTGGCCAAGGAAGTTAAGTAAAAACCATAATCTCAAACCATTTTGTCAGATTTGAATTAAGTGTACGTGATGAAAATGTTTGGAGAGGTGAAAGAGTTATTCCTCCAAAACGTTTACGTTCACCTATCATTGCTCTTTGTCATGAAGGCCATTTTGGTATAGTTTGTTCTAAACAGACTGTTAAGACTTCATTTTGGTGGCCAGGCACGGACGCTGAAATAGAAGCATTTGTACGTGACTGTGAATTATGCAAGGTTGCTGATAAATCTTTAGTTACTTTTAAACCTCCTTTAGGTGTTATTTCCAGACCCACATCACCTTGGGAACACACTGCAATTGACATTATGGATCCGATAGGTATTGAGCAGAAGTACATTTTGGTACTAATGGACTTATTTTCAAGATGGCCTGTTGTCAAGGTTGTCAGCAGAGCTGACACAGATTCAGTTCTTCACTTTCTTGATCAATTGTTTCAGATTGAAGGAATTCCGTCTGTTCTTTTAAGTGACAACGGAGTACAATTTTTGTCGAACAAAGCAAAGGAATACTTTAGCAAATTAGGAATAAAACATAAAACCACATCGTTATATAACCCGAACAGTAATGGTATAGTTGAGCGCTTTAATAGAGTTATAAAAAACACTATTCAAATGTCTGCTAAGCATGGTGATTGGGAACCTCAAGTTTTAAAAATGGTTTGGGCTTATAGGGTATCAATTTGTGTCAGTTTGTGATGCTACCGGTTATTCACCTTTTGTTCTTATGCGGGGTAGAAATCCCAGAACAAAATGTACGCCTGGATGGTTATTTAAATCCAACATTGTGCGTTGGTCAGAGGATACTGTCAGAGAAAGATCAGATGCTCTTCAAACCAAGAGAAAGGAGTGGTATGATTCTAAACATGGTGTGAAAGAATCCAATATTACTGTTGGACAATTGGTTAGAGTGCAAAAATCTGGTAAAACCTCTAAGGAAATTAGCAGTTTTTATGAACTTTTGCAAGTTGTTGAAACAATGAACAATGCAATGCTGTACACCTTACTGATGGAAAGGTTTGGAACCTTAAGAGAGTTGCTAAATGCTCTGCACCTTCTTCTTGCACTAATCTTGTACCTGATTTGTTTGGTTTGGATGATTCTTTGTGTAATAGTAGTACTGTTGACAATTCAAATGTGAATTTTCCTGTAATAGTAAATAAAGATGTTTTGGAAGATCCAATGGATCAAATGTCATGTAGTCCAGCAGTTTGAGGATCTTCTGTGTTGAATCAAGAAACATCCACTTTGGAGTCCAGGCAGTCCAAGAGTGAAAGAAAACCTCCTGTTTGGTTAAAAGATTATATTTCTGAAAATGTTCCATTGTAATTCTGTATTAGCATTTGTATTTGATGGTATTACACTTAATATTTTTTTTTTTGTAGGATGGGGATGTGTTATGTTATATGTCAGCTCTTCCATCTTGCTGACTTCACGTTCCATAGAATATATGGAACGTGGAGCGGGTAAGAAGATAGAGTCAGTTACAACGGGGACTTCGAGTCGAGAGGTTGTACTCCATGTACCTGCCTATATTTAAATAAATTCACTACAAGATATTGCCTTCAGAACAAAGGGTCTTTCCCTTTCTGGTAGTCTCTTCGCTATAAAGGTTAAAGTGTTTTCAGCTGATTAAAGAATTCACTGTTGTTCTTGACATATGTAGGTTTGGCTTCTTTGGGTGACAATGTGGGCTGAGGAAAGGGGTGCATTCTAAAGTTCCAAGTTACTCGTTATATTAAGTAATCCTCTCTATAAGTGTGCAATAAAAAACTGTACTGTGAACAGTAAACCCCACACAGCAGAGCAGCTTCCTTGGGCAAGAAGACTTCTTTCTGCCTTGACCTTGTCTATGCTCATGGACTCACCTTCCCATCAAACTGAGAGCTAGTTCCATGGGTACCCTCTGTTTAGCACAGCAAGCTACCTCCCATGCCTTCTTGTAGGTGGTATCAGCTTTTGGCTGACACCCTTAGGACATGATCCTATTGCAGCTACTCCTTTAGTTGCTTCCACAGGTTGCAACACCATCTTGGTTGTTCTGACAGTAGAGGGGGGAGCATGATGCTCGCTGGAGTTCAAGCCTGGCTGCCCACTGAGAGGCACTGGGAGCAGACCATCCCATGCCTCGGAAGATCCAACGTCTCTGGCCATTTATCGCAGAACACTCTTTCTCATAATCACTATCACTGGCCTAGAAAGTAGGACAAGGGCTATAGCCTCTTGACAAAATGCCCGACCAGGATCCTGTTGATATGCTTGCTCTCTGGCTGGTGTTTAAGAACAGACATTGGAAGCTGGTGACACTTCTCCACTGTTTGGTTCCTTTATCATTCATGCATATATTGTACATTGACAATCACTGTTGAAAATCCCTGTAGTTTGTGTCAGAACCCCTTTCAGAGGGCCACACGGTACACCAGGGCTACTGGGCCCAACTGTGTTGTTTGAGGCCTTTTACTCCTGATGTCCCGGGGCCCAACCTACTATGGATCCAACTCAACTAGGCCAAGTAGCCATTCTGCACTTGACTCTCAGTGGTAGCTGTGGAGAGCAGTGAAGGTCACCTTTGGGGAGGATATAGAAACATGTCAGGGAACATGATTTATAACTCAATGTGCGAAAGTACGAACAATAAATCAATGTCAAGCCAAATACTTGTTTTTATAACAAAAAGTTATTTCTAACTCTACACAGAAAGAAATGTGGCTTTCAAATGCAACAACACAATCACCCTTCAGGTTGGGGCTCTAGTAGTTGCCAGGCGAATCCCTGTCCCACCTGACTTCATATAACATGTTCAGGGTTATTCCCCATTCACTGGAGGCTGCATCAGGGAATGCAGACTATTAGGTCACACCCTTTAGGAACTTTGTCAAAAGTGTCTATTGTGCCGCAGCACAGTTAGCCGGTCCAATCAGTGGAATGTAGCCTTAATTTCTCCTTTGGGCTGTGGTCTGAATCCTTTGGCAATGTTCCCACTGGAAGCCCATTCTGTCATATGGGGTTGCTGCAGTACGAGGTTTTCCAGGTGTAGGTTCTCCCAGCACTTGCGCCCCTACCCAGACAAAACACATGACTTAGCTGTGCTTGAAGCAGTAACTTTACCGGTGGTCCCCTCTGGCATATGGGGGCACCACAGCAGTGCGATATAGGCATAGCAAAACCTGCACGGCACTCAACACATTGCTCAGCGTAAAGTAACCCGCTCCTAGAATACAGGGGTTGCCAAAAATATCTATCACCTGGGCAAAGGCCCGATCGGTCCTCACCAAATCCTCACACCTGGCACAGGGATTCCTCACGGTAGGGCTCCCCACTGGACTTTACTCCCTCCAGCTCTTTGCATCCCCGCAGTCCAGCAATACCGCAATGCAGGATCCATATTTGACTATGTCAAACAATCAGCATTAGGGATCCAGACAACTGTACAATCGGGCACTCAGGGCAGGGGCACATGTCTCTCACCATGCACCCGTGCAGAGGACTTTTCCCTCCACCTACTGGGCTAAGGCTCTATTAGCTTATAGAATACTGTCATGGTGTTTTTTAGGTCTTTGGTGTGTTGATGGAAAACAACAAATGAAGCTGCGGGTGAGAACCAACATACTGCTGCATCTCAAACCTAGCATTCATCACACCTTCTGTATTGGTTTATTAGATGGCGGTTTACAGCTCTTTTCTGTCTTTGCCACATATTTTAATAAAAGGACAGCCTGTGAGAGGGTAGTCACATTAAGTGCTCCTACTTTTTTTATTACTTTCCTAACTCTGATAACCATATCTTCTTTCCGTCAGTGTGCTATGGCAAAATACATTCAGATGGCTTATCACTGCCCTTATAAGGGCCCTGGCTCTCTCACATCTGTTACCATTTGGAAAATAGCTATTAAACTTTACTTAATTAAAGAATTCCTGCTCCCACCCCGTCTCACTGGTTGGGGGCCTACTGTACTTTGAAACTTAATCGGAAGGAAAACAACAGCCAATTTTTCACTACTTGTGTTTTGTTTCCCTGTTTTTAGGCAAAGTACCAACAAATCAGTGACAGGTGCATAATAATCTTGTGACCACTTGAAGACATAGGTCCTCATTTATGAAGTTTTGGCATAGCGCAGCACAGCAAGTCACCTTACTGCGCTGCTCTACTTTAAAGTGAAAGGGCAGGAATGCACTGTATTTATCCATTACGCTGCATTCCTGTCCTTTCCCCCTGTGCTGATGCCGTTTTGGCAGCCTAGCACCAATGCAGGCACCCTTGCATCATGGTGAAAAGGTGCCCGTGTTGTCGGCAGGATTGTTTTTGTGAAGGAAGTGGTACCTTACAGCACAAAAAAATCCTTGTGGTCTTTTTCCTCTTTCCATATGTGCTGTAGAATGCAGCACACATGGAATGAGAAAAATACGAGAAAAAATAAAGATATTTGTCCTCTTTGCGCCTCCCCTCAGGAGGCATAAGGTTTTGGCGCATCCCCAGGTTTTCATGGTTTTGTGAATATGGAGATGCGTCAAAATCCTGGGTGTTACTTGGGACCACCCAGCGCAACTCACATGGATGTCTCTCTAGCACAGAGTAAGACAATGCAGCGATTTGCACTGCCTTGCTCCATATCTATGAGGCAATGCAAAGCCACACAAAGTGGCTTTGTGCAACCTCATAAATATGATTTTGCAGTTTGAGCTCCAGAGCATCACAAAAAGTGGCACTCCAGTGGCGCAAGGGAACCATAAATATACCCCATAATGCACTACCTGAAAGGTAGCTCCTGCAGGGCTTCTTGTTTCTGAGGCAGAATTTGATTTTAAAGTATTACCTTAACATATATGATGTGCTGACATTTTATGAGCTGCCTTTGGGGTACACCACCACCATTTTGATGGCCTCTTGGTGCTAATTTTTGGCAGGATGACTTACAACCATCATAACTCTTAGTTCGAAGGGAAAGAAAAACATGTTTTATAATCTGAGCCGGCAAGGAATGCTAGTGATAGAGTGCAAATCTGTATCCTACAAGGAGTACCTGTCAAGAGTGCAATATAATCGCTTGTAGTACCCACTCACATAATATTCTTTGTTATTAGAAAAATGTAATGTTAGAGGAATTGTGAATCACGCAACATGTTCTTGTGAAATCAATGCATTTTAATGTGAAGCTTACTAAATTATTAATAGAATTTGACATATAACAAATGTAACCCGCTTATATAGGCCTTATTAGTGATGTGACAAAGTGATTCATTAACTACATTTTGAATGCTCCTGAGGCAAATGATGTTGTTAAAATATGTGTATTAATGTAGTTAGAGAAAATGTCCCTATTGAACCCTATTGATTCTGAAAACACCAATTTGAGCAGTCAGAGGTTCAAATAAAGTAAATAAAAGTAACTGTGTGAAGTCCTCGGGATTTAGCAGATTTTGTCTACTAACGAGGACTGAAATCTTAGCATCATAAACCACTGAGAACAGCCAATAAATAAAGGACTGGCGTATTTTAAGCTGCCACTGCTAACTGAAAACTCACAACCACATTCCATAATTTTGGCTTAGCCAAATTATAATGTCTTTTTCTGTTGTTTTTCGTGTTGAGTATTTCCCTGTTTGACTGACTCTATAATCTGGTGAGGTCACTGGTTAGGTTTTGAATGTATATTTGTGTAAAAGACTTTTATTCACATTTGGTATGTGTTCAAAGTATGAGCCGCATGCTAGTTGTCATAGTAACGTCTGTTTTTCTCCTTGTGAAGTGTATGAACGGAATTGAATCCCAGTTGCAACCTGCACTTTTTGATAAATAAGACTAAAGGTTGCTATGTGTTGTTACTTTGTTTTTAGAATCCCACTTCTACTGCTGACAATGTTTGAGTTAGTTCACATTGGTCCAGTTAGTTCACATTGGTCCAAGTGCTTGTGCCAGAGCACTGAGCTGAATCTCCAAATTTCCATGTGATAGACCCTTTTAGATGCCAGAGAAATAGAGAGGAGTTAACATCATCCTTGAGTTCAATTTACCCTGCAGCCCATTTGGTTACATTGTGAGGACTCAAAGTCGATTAATGGAATTAAATGTAGGTTTATTACAAACTCAAAGCCAAACTGATGTACATAAGTCTCAAGAATATGGTGTAAGAATACGGAATCACTACTGGCAGTCCAAATCACCTGACAAGGTAAGTCTCAACAGCATAAAGCATGCAAGGAATTCAGTAATATTAATGCAGAAAGTAAGGAACAGAAGGTGGTGATCAGTATATGGTTTTCGGGCCTCTTTGTCTATAGATCAGTAAATCTAAATTAGCTAAACTAAGCCTGTTCTAAGTAGCATTATTTGGGGAAACCCTAATTAGATCCAGTAAAGCAGAAAGGTGACAGCATTCTAGAGAATTTAGTAGAAGTTCTCCAAAGTCAGGAGTTTTACGTACCATAAAGCTACACAGTACAAATATGGTAAAGAGGTATGTACCCCTCTGAGTCTTAAAGAAATCTGACTAAAGCTAAAGTGTGACCACCAATTAAACTTCCACAGAATCTTTGAGAATCCCTCATCATGTGTCCCAGTACTTTTCCACCTTCTCACAGTCAACTTGGAAACCTTATTGGATACTCCTATCTCATGGTCTGAACATCAGGACGTCCTTGGGTTCCTCCCGTCTCTAGATATACCATTTGTTCTTCCTTTGTTTGTTAGTGCCTCCCGTTCTTGTCAAGAGTTGTTCCTCCCAAGCCTCACTATCTCTCATACACAATGTGACTTTCACCAACTATGAGATCATATGAACGCACCTGCAAAAAAGAAGAAAACATTGCAGCCCAAGTAAAATTTCACGTTGAAGGTTAAATATTAAAGTACAAATACTTAGGGCCTTTTATTAATCTAAAATAGCAGAACACTTTAATACACATTTAAATGCATGGTTATGGATGCATATACAGTTATAAAATAAATGCAGGATGCCATTCAAAGAAATACATGAGTATTTAAGAGGTAACAAAATTACTAAAACTACACAAATACAGATATGTATGAAAACTGCAATTTGGTATCACTATAAGGAAAACATTAGTATGGACACTCATGTAATTATCTTGATTATACAGAAAATACATCTTCAGTATTACTTTACACCAAGGATATTAAAGGACAAAAATATATGGTACTACATGCACGTATATGTATGGCATAGTTAGGCATGAAAGGGTGGGGCCAAAATCATGCTGCTCATCTGGTAACTGTTATTGTTGCTGCCAGAGTATATTGCCTTCCTCAGAGGTGGTCTATATTTGTAAAGGCCAAAGTGACACATGTCATTTTCCGTTTGTGGTTTGTGTTGCTTCAATGGCTTTGCTTTGCATTTATAGGAATGCTATAATAGATCTTTTTGTATATATAATTATTTAGATTGCAGGACTGCAGCAAGTTCCTTGCAAGGTACATTTTTTCTAATTGCAATTGCAGTTACATAGAGCTTAATACCTGTTAGAAATGGGGGCCTCTGGTTGGCAGGTTTGTACCCTGTCCAAGTAGTGGAGTATTACACTTCTAAAATAACCCCTGCTCATCCCCTGGGTAGTTTAGCACGAGCAGTCAGGCTTATCTCAGAGGCAATGTGTAAAATATTTGCACCTAACGCACAGTAATACAGTGAAAACACCACAAAAGGACAACAAACCCATTTTAGAAAAATAACCTATATTTATCTGTGTAAAACATGCACAAAAATATAAAGATCCAATATACAGAAATAAAGATATGAATAATAATAAGAACAGACTTAAAGTCGGTATCTCCGTCCGAGTCTAACACAGCGTCCTGAACAAACAAAACCGACAATTCAGGCCGACCACGAGGTTGCGGGCCAGCTAGAGTGTCGGAATGACCCATAAACAGTACCTTGGAAATGCAGGGTGTCATGGACCTTGCGATGAGCCCGGAAGAGGCAGCATCAACAGGTGTGGTCCCCGAGGTTGGTGTAGGAGTTGACGTGCCCTTGAAGTCACATCCATTGCAAATTGAACTCTGTGAGGTTGAAGTCAGGAGTGCTGGCATCGGCTGGCATAGGGCTGCGGTGCAAAGTGGAGTGGTGCGGCGTACAGTGCACTCTTGTCACTGTGCAGGCAGCTGCTCGTGACGGTGTCAAGCAGCGTTGGTGAGACCAGGGCTGTGGTGTGAAGTGGGGCGGTTCTCGTCAAGGTGCTGACAGGGAACTGTGCAAGCAGCGGCATCATTGTTTTTCCTGAAGTGATGACATCGGTAGACGATCTGGAGTCGATGGCACTGGCATGGGTGGACCAAGGCTGCAGTGTGGGACAGGTAGTGTATCAGGTAACTTACAAGTGGTGCCCCCAGGCCACGGTGCAGACAGAAGCATCAAGGTCATCTTGGAGCGGCATCATCGATGAGTAACGATCTGAGCTCAACAAGGGCTATGGATTAGTTCACCCCGACACAATCCAAATTATTGCATGTTGCACTTGCCTTGACCTCTGCATGCACATATTTTATTTATTTATTTTTATTTTGTAGGTTTTGTATAGCGCGAACAAGACCCTTGCGGGTATCAGAGCGCTTTACAGGGGTGGAAATAAGATACAAATGAGTACTGAACAAAAACCAAACATTGAGTCTTGATATACAAATCGCTGTAGTGTTAATTAGATGAAATGTTCATGTGAATTTCCTTAGGAGTAGCAACTTTACTTCTTTCTTAAAGGAGGTAGCAGAGGGATTTCGTCTGGTTTCAGGGGGCAGTGTGTTCCAAATCCTGGGAGCGATTCCAGATAAGGCACGGTTGTATTTCTTCTTTTTGGCAAAGCATTGTGGTTTCAGAAGAAGATTGTTGGAACTTCTAGAGGATCTGTTGCCACATGAGAGCACAAGTTCCTGGGCCAGGTAGCTCGGGGTATTGTGATGTAGGGCATTGTGAGTCATACATGCGATTTTTAGTTGGATTCTGGCTTCGAAAGGGAGCCAATTAAGAACTCTAAGATCGGGGTGATGTGACAGTTTCTTTTTGAGCCCGTGATAAGTCTGGCCGCTGAGTTGAGTGATGCTCTTAGGGGCCCAATGTCGATCTGGGAAGACTGCAAAGCGTCGCACTTCCATAGTCAAGTCTTGGGATTACTAGTGCTTGAACTGCTATTTTGAAGTCACTTGAGGAAAGGAAGGGTTTTAATTTTCTCAAGGTGTTCATCTGAATCTTTGCTCCTATTGTTACAGCACTAATATGTTTCTGCACATTTAGGTTTCTGTCAAGTGTTAATCCTTGCAATTTCGCTGAATCAATGATATGGGGTTTGCAGTTGAGTGCTGTTAGTTGTTTGAGCCATCTTCAATGATGGAAGTTTGGCAGGGTGGAGCAATTAGGAGGAATTCAGTCTTGAGGGTATTTAGTTTCAGGTGGTTTTCCACTAGCCAAGTCTGGGCTTTTTGTAGGGTTAAGTTAAGAGATGTTGTGTCTTCCAAAGAGGTGATTTTTAGGTAGAGTTGTGTATCGTTTGCGTGCATGTGGTATTGGATGTTTGAGGAGCTGAGAATTTCGGTGAGTGGTTCCATGAATGGGTTGAAGAGTGTGGGTGAGAAGGATGAACCCTGAGGTACGCCTAATGTGACTAGGATATCCATAGATAAAGATTGATTGACCTTGAATCTTTGGGATCTATTTTGGAGGTAAGAGGTAAACCAATTTAGAAATGATCCTGACAGGCCGATTCTATGTTTTAAGAGGTCCAGAAGATTGTCATGTTTGACGGTGTCGAATGCCAAAGATAGATCAAGCAGGATTAACAGACAGGCTTCATTTTGATCTAGGATTTTTAGTTTCCTTTAGGTATGCCCTCGGGTAGCATGGTTTTGCTCCAATCTTTATATGCAATGACACTTCATGTACTATGAAATATACACTTTATCAGCAAGGGTGTATACCACCTCCCAATTACACTTGGTGTAACAAATCACAGCATGAGGCATCTAGGCATGTATTGGATTTAGGTGCTTGAGATAAGTAATTATATGACAAGCGTGTCTGGAGGCAAGCGCCAATCTTTTGATTGCTAGCAATCAGCATACTAAGGCCAGAGACTTCAAATGCTGACTTTGATATGAGACCCCAGCATCCCTCAGATCTGGTAGGTGTCACTCCCTGCCCTGAGGCCCATTTTTCACCAGGAAGGGCAGGACACTAGTATGAAAGTAGGTGTGGACCACACCCAGGTCAAACCCATGCCCTCGGGTAGCATGGTTTTGCTCCAATCTTTATATGCAATGACACTTCATGTACTATGAAATATACACTTTATCAGCAAGGGTGTATACCACCTCCCAATTACACTTGGTGTAACAAATCACAGCATGAGGCATCTAGGCATGTATTGGATTTAGGTGCTTGAGATAAGTAATTATATGACAAGCGTGTCTGGAGGCAAGCGCCAATCTTTTGATTGCTAGCAATCAGCATACTAAGGCCAGAGACTTCAAATGCTGACTTTGATATGAGACCCCAGCATCCCTCAGATCTGGTAGGTGTCACTCCCTGCCCTGAGGCCCATTTTTCACCAGGAAGGGCAGGACACTAGTATGAAAGTAGGTGTGGACCACACCCAGGTCAAACCCACCCCTAAGGTGAGCTCCTTGAAGTTCCCCATTCTAGGAAAATTCAGCTATTTTGGGGATGGCAAAATTTAGGAAATTGGGGCAGGTTATGACCACTTCCTACAGGAAGAAGTCATATAGAGGGCGTAGTGACCCCAAGGGTAGTATTTAGGTGGCTCCTTGATACCAGAACTTTAGATTGACCTGACTAAAAAATAAGAGGACACTGAAGAGCCAATCAACGCGAGAACTAAAGACTGCTATGGAATTCTGGTGCCACACTCTGCCTGCCCACTCCAGACTCCACAAATGCAAAGACCTGATTCGACCTGCAGCTGTGCATCTTCGTAAGGCCTCGGAGGTTACCAGTACTTCAAAAAACAGCCAGGATCTCCCTGCGAAAGGAGAAGCCACTCCCTTGCATCCTGCAGGCACCAACCGCGACGTGAGATTCAAAGATGCTGCTGACCACCGGGTTCATTAATGCAATAGCCATCCACGAGGTCAGCACACTCAAGAAGGTTAGATCTGTCTTCCTGCCAAACCTGAAGACGCCAGGAATTCCATAAGCCTTCCTGCACCAATACCAAGGGTACCCGACCCCTTTACCAAAGCTTGTGTGAAACCCAGTAGGGGGGCCAATTGACATCATTAATGACCAGCCAATGAGGGACATCAGCTCCATAGAGGCCAGCACTGAGAGTGGCCCAGCTGTCCTGTTCTTGATACCCTTGCAGGTCCTGACTGACAACAGTGAACGCCTTGACCCACAAGAGCCAGCCGGCTACAGACACTCTGCACTCGAGCCGCACTGCCTGGGCCTAGGGAAACCGACTGCTTCCCCATGCTCCCAGGAGTTTCACAACCCAAGCCCCACATTGGGAGCTCCCAGGCTTGTCACCAAGTCTATTTCCAAGTGGCCCCCTTTCCTTTCTTCCATGTAGCATGCAAGACTACCAACCCGTCCAGCACCTCTGCACCTAGACTCACCAGGGCAGATATGACCGATCTGCTGGTGGAACTTTGGTCCTTGTCCCTCTACCACCTCACGACCGAAAGTGGCCACACGGAAACGTATTGCAAGTATATGTCTGCAGTGATTGTTATTTCTCCCATAAGAAAGCATTACGCATAAAAACACACTGTTAGTCAACCTTGCTAGAACTGTAAAGAGTCTATTTGAAAAAATACTTACCTATTTATAAAGTTCTTGGTTTCAAAATATACATACAAATACCTGTTATTTTTCTAAATTGGTGTGGATCTCTTTGTTGAATGTATGCATCATTTATTGAATATGTTTGTGCAATAAATGTCTAACACTCTTCTCTGATGAGCCTAAGGCTTCTTGACCACCCTACCCTAGATAGAGCACCTTAGGACTGCTAGAGCAAGCCCCTGTCCAAATATAAGGTGTAAATGGACTCGTCACAGAGCATACCTCTTTTTGGTATACCATAGAAAGAGGCAACTTCCTATATCCATCACCTACCCTGGAACTGCATTAACTGACATCACTCGGTCACCCCTAATGTTGCCCAGCAGTACCCATTCTGCTCAAACTTCCTGATTGGTATTGCTATGAAAATGCTCTTGAGACCCATTCACATGTTCTATACATCAGGTATCATTTAACTGATGGTTCCCATTTGCCGATGTGCTGCCCATCTCCCGAGGTGTACACCATGTTGAAAATTGTTGGGCTATTTGTTTATTCTTTGGTTTACTCTGGGATTCCCCAGGTCGTTAGTTGCCTGGTGTGAGTGGGGGGAGGGCATTGCATGTTAATATGGATTTCGTTTTTTCTCTCTCTCCTATTTGTCTGGAAGGTGCCACCACAGTTACTATGTACACACTCTCATACAGAAATCACATTTTCCCTTGATACACTCAATCAAAGAAACATCCTACAAATGACAGAATTCATATCTAGCACAATACGAATGAATAGACCTTTTTATATAAAAAGAAAAGAAATTGCACTCGAGACCCTTACTATGATTAAACATAAACTACCACTTAATCATTTAGTGCAAAAATTAAAATGTATTCATTTGGTACATACACTACTTGTAAAAACACACTTTGTGTAATAAAATACATATATTCAGACATAACAAATCAATTCAACATGATTAAAAACCATAAAATGTATCTAATCAGGACATAACATGACATTAAATAACACTTATACCACAGAGGACCCTACTATATAGGGGAAGAACGATAATAGACAATACACTTTGGGCCTCATGTAGGTAGCCAAATACCGGTCGGTAACGGCCGATTTTCGGTAAATATGCCGTTACCGACCGGTATTCAGACAAGTGAGATGTAGGAGTCCAAAAACCACCTTTCGGTAAATATGAGGCGGTAAATACCGAATCATATTTACCGAATTCTAAAATACCGAATCAGATTTACCGAATACATACTTAACGAATCGGTAAATATGAAGTGGTAAATATGAAGTGGTAAAAATCAAAATGACATGTAGGAGCACTCGGTAATTAAGAAATCCAAGAAAATCGGTAAATAAGAGTCGGTAATTAACACGGATTGAAAGCAGGTGGTAACCATCAACAGTGCATATTAGCAATCCCAAAATGCAACAGCGTGGACAACATGGCCGCTATGTATGTCATTGCAAGGCGCCTACGTCTCCAGCCAGCAGGACTGAGGGTTTGGCGACGGGAGGAACGCATCTACAGACAGCGCATCACACTATTCCAGCTGACTGATGCAGAGATACATGAGAGGTACAGGCTACACCCCGAAACCATCATGGACTAATTCAGGGACCTGCACCCACTCCTGGACCAGCCAATAAGAAGGGCGCACGCCATACCCCCACATGTGCAGGTGCTCTGCAGCCTACATCTGCTGGCATCCGGCAGGTAGCAGGTGGTGATAGCTGCGGTGGGTGGTGTATCCCAGAGTTGCCTGTCACGTGTCTTCAGGAAGTTCCTGGATGCCATGATGCAGAGAATGCACCACTACATCAGCTTCCCCAACACACAGGCTGCACTGCAGAAAACAAAAACAGACTTTCAACACATGGCACAGTTCCCCCATGTCATCGGCTGTATTGATGGTACACACATCCCAATCTGTCCACCAGCTGACACAGAGCACATCTACAGGAACAGGAAGTGCACCCACTCCATCAATGTGCATACCGATTTGAATGATTTTGTTAAGGGTCCTGTGGGTGGCAGAACCAAAAGGTGGGCGTATGCTATTTATTTGACAGGCGAGGAATGTACCACAACACCAGACCATTCCTTGGTATGTAGGCACATTCAATTACACGGCGCATGCAATGTACAAGCCCCGAATTTGGCGTGCGTCCTACGAGGTATCCCAGTGCCTGTGATTACACCTCCTTTCACGCTGCTTGCAAACGGTAGTTATTCAATTTTGAATAATGAAGCTTGCTGCAGGATGTTAGTGGGAAACCTAACTGTCTCGCAGAAAGTTGTCTGCTGCATTAATGTTCTTTTCCACCCCCGCATGGGCGGCTGGATGTTTCCATCTGGCCTTCGATTCCAACCTTGAAAGCAGAGTTCAACAAGTTGAGCAGAAGAAGAGCGCTATTGTCCCACAAAGAGGTGCCTTTGACTTCCTCTCGTGAAACATTTGTCCTTCACGTTGCTAATACGCGCACTGAGGTACAGGCGCTTCTGAATACTGACCTCCCCCTACATTTCGGCTCTTTGATCCAAACTATTTCCAATGCCTCGGCCACGACCGGCCTGGCTCATTTTTTTTACTTGTGGGCTCGGGTCTCGTGACCTCTTTCCAAACTATTTTTGGTGTGATTCCGGCATTTTTTCATTCACTTTTCTCGAGCATCTTTGGAGGTGTCCCGCTGCTTCTGGCGCTAGTGGCAGGTGTGCTGCATTTCCTTTTTCTACTCCGGAATGGCTGGTCCTTCTGTGCCACACGAGCACCTGTCCCGTCTGCATCTTCTTCGTGATAGGATGCTTGACTTTTATGGTACTTTGCCATTGGCGACTTTGAGCCTGGTTTATGGATTATCCTTCAGGTATTCCTACTTCACCTGCGTGCAACCTGTATTTCACTGCCTGGATTGTCCCTTTGAATGGCCTCTGGATTTGTGCCTGACCAACACGGTGTCTCCGGTGCCGGATTTCGATCGACTGATGAGGCCCTTAGTGTCTCACGAGTTGGCCTGTTCTGGTGTCCGGATTATGGCCTGTGGTGCGGCGCATGGTATCCTGGGTAATTGGGACATATCAACTGCTGCCTACGACTTCTTGGCTATGAGCTATTTGGAGGAACATTCCGGTTGCCCTCTGATTGTGCTAGAGGCTCCGATGGTTGGAGAACACGTATGTTCCTTTTCTTTACTTAATTGGATGGCTGAGACTTTTAGTGGCCCTGCAAACGATTTTTTGTTGGAAGCAGTGGCCACATATGCTGCCTATACATTCATGGATTAACTGGACTGTCGTCCATTGCGCCTGTGCTACTGGACAGCACCCTGGCGCAACATTTATTTCTTTTATTTATCTTTTTTCTCTTCCTGATGGTCGTTTTGAGTTTTTTTATATACTTGCTTTTTTGATAGAATTCTATGATGCTATTTTATGTAGTTTCGGACTTTGGCACAGCATTGGTTACGCCTTGTTCTGCGCTGACTAAACTGAACTCTGCGTTCTCTCTTTTCTTGCCTATTAAATGGTGCTTCGATCAAGGGGCCGTGTAGTGAGTTCTCCCTGAATACGTACATACATTGTTCAGTTAGCATGACCACGTTAAATGTTTGCAAGCCATCTTTTTGTCTTTGCACACGACACTACGTTTACATGTTATTTCTTAAATAAACTGCTGACTCGAGACTTGCTTCACACGAGAGCAATCTGTTGTTCCCATCCCAAGCTCTGCGCAGCGACCTTGGTCTGTACATGGTGTGACAAACAGTCTGGAATATTACGCAATGCATGTTTTCCACTCTAGGTTGATCGACCCACTATTTAGCCATGACACACGCGCAGCTGCAAACACCTGAAAGTTGGTGCTTTTAATGTCACAGACATCATGTTTATTATTCAGACCGAAGACGAGCCTTCCTGCGAGAAGACTCCTGATGCTCCTGTGATGTGATTTCACTAAGCTGATCTTTGAGGTATGGGGTCCCCTATTCAAGCCTGAGAGACCTTCTATTGGCATGGTACTAATTTTAGCTTTAGTGAAGGGAAGGTGGTAGTATCCTCGGTATTTTCCGATTCGGTAAATACCACCTCGGTATTTACCGATTCGGTAAATACCACCTCGGTATTTTCCGATTCGGTAAATACCACCTCGGTATTTACCGATTCGGTGAATTCCGATTCGTGATTACCGAATGTTACCGAATCGGTAACTGTTACCGAATTTTTACCTACATATAACTTGCCGATTCTAATTTACCGATTCGGTACGGCTCGGTATTTAAGAATCGGTAAAATTTATTTACCTACATGAGGCCCCATGTCTTTTAGTACCACATGTCCCTAGGAGTGATTTCTACAAGCTTAACCTGGATACATAGACTGTAATTGGTATCTGGAGGTCCAATTTGTCCTTGGGATAATGTACAGAAATGCGTCAATGCGTTTCGATGGATGTCTAGTTATTCCATCTTTGTCAAGACAACAAAATACGTTCACTTTTCTTTGTGGTATTTTTGATTATTATACCCTGTATGACAAATATGTAAAAAATATATTTAATACCTAAGAATAATTGTGCTGTGAACATGATTTGCAATAACATACTACTCACATCTGGCTAATGTCTCAAAAATTCATTTTAAATATATCCCAATTTGTATTGCAACTGGATTTCTTATCCTTATGGCGTTACACTAATGTCGCGAACATATAATGTATTTCACCAGTTATATAATCTATTTCACCAGGTGTTTACAATACATATCACCATTTCAATAGGATATTTCAAACTTATTCCTTCTATACAAGATGTTACTGTTTCTTCAAACCTTTATACTTATGGTTTCCCAACAATTAAACGACATTTCTCACCATATTTCTTATTAAATAATTTGTTACTGAGAAACTAGTCCGCTGTGCCTGACCGCACCGTTAGCCGGTTTATATACGGGAAGAAAGTCAATCCTGGCACAATGCACCATTATTACTATAAGCATCTATTTTATTTTAAACTCCGTCCCGAGACACCTATCTGTAGTGTCGCGATACTCGTCCCTGACGTGACACGCTATTGTGTTCACGTCAGGGCACGTTCGTTGTACGTAGAGCAATAAATATGACGTCACGCAGAACCGTCGGCAGAAGCGCCACGGCTGCGGAGACGGCAAGCAAGCACAACCAGTGTCCCGAGTCATCATTGAGCCCCACGTGTTAGGCCTATGCTAAGAGCCCATGTGCTAAGGCCCCCCAGCGACACAACAAGTTGGCGACGAGGGTGCGATCGTGCCCCCGCTCAGAATCAGCGCGTCCGGTTGGTGTGGCGGCCGTTAGCGCTCCTCGCTTGCGGTGCTCGTGCCCCGCTGGTGCGCACTGCAGTCCCCACGCTGAGAGCGTGCCCTGGACGTGCGCGGAAGCGCCGGAGCGGTCCGTTGTGTGTGGCTGCTCGCGCTGGGGCCGTCTCTGCCATCGGCGCCCCAGCGCGTTTCAAAGACCTCACGTGCCCTGCCCTCTTGCCCTGGGGAGCGCGCAGCATGTGCCGTGCCCAGCCACCAGAAGCCAGACAGTGAAGCACACAGCGCGTTCTGCTCACCGGAGGCCCAGGAAGGTAGGGTCAAGCGCCCCTGAGCCTGAATAAACCCTCAGCATTGCAGGACACGGGAGGGGCTGACACACACACGCCCCCTTGGGGAATTTGAGCTGCCCAAGGGAGAAGGGGTCTCGCCCAGCGCCAGCAACACACGGGCCAGAAGGTCTCGCCCAGGGGAATCTGAACTGCCCAAGGGAGAAGAGGTCTCGCGTCGCACCAGCCGCACACGTGCCAGAGGGTCTCGCCCAGCGTGAGGGCACACGAGAGAGGGAGGTCCAACCTTGCGCAGGCCACGCACGCGCAACATGGCGACAATCCCGCCAATAGAGCCGTTCTCCGTCGAGGGGTCCCCATCGACAGTAGCAGCCCGGTGGAGAGACTGGGAGGACAGAGTGCGCATCTTCTTCGAGGCCACGAAGGTCCACAGAGATCAAAAGCGTGCAATGATAATTCACCTAGGTGGAAAAGAAATTCACAACATAGTGAAGACGCTTGCGGAAGCCACCCCCAAGACGCACACGACGCTCATAGCAGCTCTCAACGAATACTTTGAGCCAATGGCAAACCGCGACTATGAACGCTTCATATTTCGCCAAGCGCGCCAATCGCCGGAGGAGTCGCTCGACAAATTCTACGCTCGTCTAAAGAACTTAGCGGCCACCTGTGGGTTTCGAGACGAGACGGAGGAGATAAGAGGCCAGATAATACAAGGGTGTGCGTCCGCCAAGCTCAGGGAGAGAATCTTGGAGGAATCCGGTAAGCCCCTGGCGGACATCCTGACGATGGGCCGAACGAAGGAGCTGTCCAAGGCGCGCGCTGCGCACATGGAGGCGGCACTGCAAGTGCCAGTGAAGGTCGAGCCGGTCAATGCCGTGGCAGTCAAGCCGAAACAGAGGTGGCCCCGACGAAAGCCAGCCCCGGCTGCTCAAGAACAGCAAAAGTCCTGTGGATATTGCGGTGGCTCACCCCACGCCCCGTCGGAGTGCCCAGCAAGGGGGACCAAATGCAGAGGGTGTGGACGCTTCAACCACTTTGAGAAAGTGTGCCGATCGAAGGGCTTCCGAAAGCCCCGCCAGGCCGTGCACACGGTCGAGGAAGGAGGTCCGGGAGCCAGTGATATGGACGACGATGTAGAGGAGGAAAAAGTCATACACCGGGTGCACATGATAGGCACGGCGGCCCGCCGGACTAGGAGACTGCCGCAATGCAGCATCCGAGTAGGGTCAGAGGAAGTTACAACAGTGGTAGACACAGGAGCCAGCATCAACATCATGGCTGCCGCCATGCACAAGTCCATGCGTCCACAGCCCCCACTACAGCCCTCGACTATCACAGTGTTCGCCTATGGACAGGAAGAGCCGTTAAAGGTACGAGGAAAGTTCAGAACGGTGTTGTCCCATGGGACAAGGTCCATCACGTCGAATGTCTACGTCACCGAAGACGGGCAAGGCATGCTCCTGGGCTGTCGAGTGGCGGAAGATCTGGGAGTGGTAACCTTCGCGTTTGGGGTACACCAAGAGTCAGTACACCACACTCTGGAGGAGTTTGAGGAAATCTTTCAAGGGATAGGCAAGTTCCGGGGGAAAGAAGTACACCTACACATCGATCCCACGGTCCAGCCGATAGCACTCCGGCATCGCCGCATAGCATTCCACCTCAGGCCACTGGTGGAAGCGGAATTAAAGAAGCTTGAGGCAGCGGGGATCATTGAGAAAGTGTCCGGACCGACCCCGTGGGTGTCGCCAATTGTCGTGGCGAAGAAACCCAAGCAGCCAGGCGCTGTCCGTATATGTGTGGACATGAGGCTCCCGAACGTTGCCATCAAAAGGGAGCGACACATCACCCCGACCATCGATGACATCGTTGGGGAAATGGCCAGAGCCAAGTGGTTCTCAAAGCTGGACCTACACTCGGGATATCACCAGCTAGTTCTAGATGAAGCATCCCGGAACATAACCACGTTCTCCACCCATGTAGGTCTGAGGCGTTACACGAGGCTGAGCTTCGGGGTATTGAGCGCTGCGGAGGTATTCCAGAATGTAATACAAGAGCTGATCGCTGGAATCCCCGGGGCGCTCAACGTCAGCGATGACATCATGATACATGCCACGACGGTAGCGGAACACAACGAGAGGCTGGTGCAGGTGCTGCGACGAATACGAGACGCAGGCCTCACGCTACATCGGGAGAAGTGTGAATTCCTGTGCCGGAAGATCCAGTTCTTCGGCTACATCTTCTCAGCTGATGGCGTCAACCCCGATCCGGACAAGGTCAAGGATATCAAGGAGGCAGCCGCTCCTGCAAACGTCACGGAGGTGAGGAGCTTTCTAGGAATGGTGAACTACTGTGGCAGGTTCATCAAGGATCTAGCGAACCTCACAGCGCCACTGAGAGAACTCACAAAAGAATCCACCCCCTGGACATGGAACAGTGACCAGAGTAGAGCATTTGAAGAAGTCAAACACGCACTCTCAGAAGCCACGACGCTGGCCTTCTTCGATCCGGCCAAGCTGACACAGATTGCCGTCGATGCCGGTCCAGTAGGGCTGGGTGCAGTCCTACTGCAGCGGAAGACGGATGCCGAAGAATGGGCCCCGGTGGCCTTCGCCAGCCGGTCACTCACGGAGACGGAGCAGAGATACTCCCAAATAGAAAAGGAGGCGATCGCCATTCATTGGGGGTGTCGGCACTTCCACTTGTACGTCTATGGCAAACCCTTTGTTGTGACCACCGACCATAAGCCATTGGTCTCCCTGTTCGCAGGCACCTCAACGAAGCCGCCGCCAAGGATAGAGAAATGGATGTTGCAACTGCAGGACTACAACTGCAAGATTGAGTATCAGCCGGGGGCGCGGAACCCGGCAGACTACCTATCTCGCCACCCCCGCACAGCAACTCCAAGAGAAATAAAAGAGGCGGCAGAAACAGAAGAGTACGTCCGGTGCATCACGGCGCGGTCATGCCCCCGGCCAGTGTCCATGGCCAGCCTGTCCCAGGCAACCAGTGAAGACGAGTGCCTACAAAGAGCGAGAATGGCGGTCCGAGATAACAGCTGGACCCGCGCCCGAGAGGAGTGGAAGAGCCTGACGCCTCAGGCGAGACAGATAATGGAGAGTTTGTACCACGTGAGGACAGAACTGACGGAAGACGAGACTGGATGCCTGCTGAGAGGCCACCGGCTGGTCATACCGATGTCCCTCACCCAGAGAGTGGTGGATCTAGCCCATATCGGTCACCAGGGCATGGTCAAGACTAAGTCACGGCTCCGAACCAAAGTATGGTTCCCTCTCATGGACGAAATTGTGGAGGCTACCGTTCGAGAGTGCCAGGCGTGTCAGCTAACCGGTGAAATGCCCCGGCCAGCCCCTGTGGTGATGGAGCCTCGCCCGAGGAGGCCCTGGTCAAAGATCAGCATCGATTTCGGCAGCCTGCCAGACGGACGGCACACCTTGGTGGCCATAGATGACCACTCCAAGTATCCGGAGGTTGAGATACTGACTGTTCTGAGTGCTCAGGAAGTAATCCCGAAGATCGAGAAAATCATGGCAACCCATGGCATTGTTAAAGAGACCAGAACCTCAGCCCTGGATGGTGGAGAAAGTCCGAGGCACGTGTGTGACAGCTCGGAAGGGTGCTGAAAGAATAACGAGGAACGTCTCATTCTTCAAGAAAATTCCCGTGCCCTCTGGAGGGGATGAACGACGCCAGGACAGGGTCATGAGGGACAGGCCGCGAGAGGAAGGACTCTTGGAACCCGAGGGCCAGGCGGGTGTGAGAGTAGAGCCCACAGGTCAAGGACATAACACTACGCAGCACCGGCCGGAGTCTTTGTTGCCTGGAGTAGCGGGCGTGCCCGAGGCTGAAGAGAACGACGCAGCAGATGACTCTGGGAGCGGAGGTCAGGATGCTTCTGTGGAACGTGGCGGAGTGCGATATGACCTGAGGCCGCACCCCGCGCCTTCTTGCCGGTTACGAGACTACGTAAAGTAAGACTGTTTAAGTTTTATTGTTGGAACTGTAAGCTGCAGAGTGACGGACACTCTGAAACCGTTTGTCCATGCCGGGGGGTTGTATCAGGTGTGTTTTTTGTTTTGTGTGTTGGGGAGGAATGTAGTGTCGCGATACTCGTCCCTGACGTGACACGCTATGGTGTTCACGTCAGGGCACGTTCGTTGTACGTAGAGCAATAAATATGACGTCACGCAGAACCGTCGGCAGAAGCGCCACGGCTGCGGAGACGGCAAGCAAGCACAACCAGTGTCCCGAGTCATCATTGAGCCCCACGTGTTAGGCCTATGCTAAGAGCCCATGTGCTAAGGCCCCCCAGCGACACAACACCTATCTCAATCTTATTTATGTGCTTATAAGGGCATTTTCATAGCTCCTACCTTAATTAAATAAAGTAGTAACTGCACTCGTTCTTGTTCTTCTTTTTTAGATTCGAAAACTGGTTTGCTTATAGAGATCCTAATAAAAGAGAATATTTTCTTATATTATTTTTTCTTTCTAAAACAAAGCATGCCCGCCCTATGTTTAAACTGAGCACACTACACTTGCTCTGGTACTATATTTCTATTGTACATTTATAAACGGAATTAAATCACCGCCGCTTCCCAAGTTTCGTGTGTTCTGAAAAGGTAAAAACTGGGACCCCAGGTTTCTGTGTCTGCGTCCAAAGACTCCGCATGTATTTCCCCAAAGTGGGGGCTCCAATATATACACATCCTCACCTCGCGTCGCGCTTACATCGCGTTTTAAAATAGAGAAACCACCTCTTTAAGTTACATTGTATAATGCGGGTAGTGGAAACTGTGTTTGGGTTAATAATTCGTTTGTCAACCCAATTCCTCTCTTGGCGGCTCCCTTTCTCACCTAATTATCTCATGGATTCCCCGTTCTGCTTCGTCCTTTCACAAAGTAGAAATGAGGGACCGCTGGGTTGCCTTCATTTAAATGTCGTCTCGCGATCTCTCATTGGTTGCCACACCCCCAGTGGCCAGTACGCATTGCTTGTGCTGATCTGCCACTCAAATCCCGGAGGACAAACCCATTATCGTCGGGAATCGTACACCCAACTTTATTCATTTGTCTGGATGCGTCTGGTCTAAATGCGTATCACAGACTAAAGTGCATGTTATTCTAACTTGCACAAGTGTGGCCGGTGTTGCAAAATGTGCCACATGTACTGTCATATCTCTCACTTCGTGAAGTATCTCGCAGGACTAATACATTAACCTACAGAAATGTGCCTCAATGTAAGTCTAATTCCCAATCGGTATCTCGGTATCTATATAACCACTGGTGGGTCACATTTGGTTTTTGCAATCATCTCTCTTTCCCTCCTGGCTGTAACATTGTTATATTTGCCTTGTGGTGTGGTCTACCTAATCTCTGTGCCCGCATCACAGAAGCTATTTAATATATACAAGGTATCAGTAGGTCTAAAATTCATGCTATTCATTGATTGGCCACTTTTTTCATCCAGTCTTCTCGTGTATTTAATCCTTTCTCTATTGTATTCAGGTAGCACATAAACCACTGTTCACATGTTTTTCTTTTGCTATCTATATCTTCTCCCCTTCTATCCATACCAATTTTTTCCAAAATAAACTATTTCATTTGATCGCAATCATGGTTCAGTTGTAAAAAATGATCGGAAAGAGGGGCATTGATTTTCTTAGTTCTTATTGCTGATTTGTGTTCGAGTAACCGGACACGTAGCTAGCTCCCTGCTGGTTTCACCGACATAACCTAGTCCGCACGGACAGGTCAGTAGGTAAATTATATTTTTACTCCGGCAGTTATTAAGGGTTGATGCCGTTTTGGTTTTACCTGCAAACTTGATACTCTTGCCTTCAATACAGTGGGGGCATATGGAACATGTTCCACATTTATAATTGCCTATTGCCTTCTGACCGCCTATTGTCCTTTGGCCTCCAGATTCTGTCCTATATGTTCTCACTAGAGAATTCCTGATGGTCTTATTCCGTCTAAAGGAAAAAAGCGTTTTTTGTAGTTGTACTTTGGCACCATGGTTTAGAACCCTCCAATTTCTGTTTACTATATTCTTAACCATGTTGCTTGTGTTACAAAAATTGCTGACAAATACAATTCTCTCAGCTCCTTTCTCTTTTTTCTCTTTGTTCATGTCCAGTAAATGGTCCCGGTCATAAAACTGTGCTCTCTTTAGGGACTGTCTAATAAGTTTCCTTGGATATCCTCTATCTAGTTTTTTGGACATAGTATCAGCATGGAAATACAAATCATTAAGGGATGTACAGCTGGGTCGCAACCTCAAAAATTCCCCAAAGGGAATATTGTTTTTCTGAGATCTGGGGTGATTGCTATTATATAAATGGAGAGTGTTCTTGTCTGTGGGCTTAGAAAACAGCTCCACATGCAATTCATCTTCAATTAATTTTAGCCTGATGTTATGGAACTCTACACTGGAATTACTATAATGAGCTGTAAATTTCAAGTTGCTGTCCCCTAGATTGAGCCATTCAATAAAGGATTCTAACTCACTGCTGGCACCATTCCAGACAAAGATGATATTGTCAATGAAGCGGTGCCAGCAGGAGACATTTTCATAATAGGGTGCCAGCTCATTATAAATATGTCTGTGCTCAAAATTGCTCACATATAAGCAGGCCAGACTGGGGGCACAGGTAGCCCCCATGCTGGTCCCCTTAATCTGATTGTATAGTTCATCCTTGAACAGGAAATATTATTTTTGAGGACCATAGTAATACATGCCAATTTAAAGTCCTTGTTGCCACCATTGAGTTCCTCTTGTTCTAAAATTGATGAAATTACTCTAACGGTGTCGTTTTGAGGGATGTTAGTGTATAGAGCATCAATATCTAGGGCAGAGATCTTCAAACTTTTGGATGCCGAGACCCCCCTGTAAACATTTTGAGGTGTAAGGACACCCTCCTGACAAAAATGTCTAAACCTGTAGGCAGGGCTACTGGAATTATGAGGCAGGTGAGGACCAAATTACGCGACAGTCTTGACTAAATTGTGTGGGACGAAAATGTAAATGATGTTATGTGATGTTGCGTATTTTGGGATAGCATTGCTTTATTATTTGGAAATTAATTTTTTACACACAGTAACACTGAAGAAAGATTTCACCCCATTAGTACCTGTTTATAACCAAAATACAGCAATTAACATCAGAAAGATTTCTAGTCAATCTTTGTGAAGGGCCTTCAACTCCGCAGGAATACGTGCTGCCACATTAGAAGCTCACCTGGCCCTGGCTGGGAGAAGCAGGGGTCCCTTAAAACCCTGGCTGTTTTGTGCAGAGTTAAGCAGTTTACCCATGCAGTTTTCCTCTCACCCCTTCCCTTCCATCCCTCTCTCCTCTCCCAACCCCAGATCCCTTTCTCACTTTGCAGGCCATTTTCTTTCACCCCTTTTTACAGCTTCTGAACTCTCCCCATTCAACCTCTCACTTCACCTTTAATCACCTCTTGCCATTCTGTCTTTTCACTGCCCTCATCTCTAACAGTCTCTCACATTTATCTCATTGCCTCTCTGGCCCTGTCACCTCCCGTGCCCCTCAGCACTTCTCATTCACCTCGTCTCTCCATTCAAATTTTTTTCTATTTGTATCTTACACCTCTCCAGTTCCCCCATTTATCTTTCACATCTCCCCTATGTTCTAACAGAAGCCCCCACCTTTGGCTCACACTCACTTCTTGCGTTTCCACACTTCTCTTCGGCACTTCACATTACTCCTCATCCCTGACCTCTTCAATCAAATTCTCTCACTCCCTTGCTGTCCTCTCTCATCCTCTCATCTCTCCTCACCAAGCATACGGGTCGGACCCATATGATCCTCTCAGCCTGTGCCACTCTGCTTATTGTTCCCTAATTCAAGAAGGCATGAGTTGTCTGTCTCGCTGTTTTGGTGCAGGCCACGCAGTTATGGAACTTGCACCCTCATTTGCTTCGCTCCACCAAGAATCTATTATCCTTTAGGAAGATATAAAAACCTTTCTCTATGCTCTGTAGGTTACCCCATTTGGCTGGTTCTCCTTCCCTTTCTGTGTGTTTCTCATTTGCCTTCAGGCAGCAGATGGTTATTTGCCCCAGGACATTTTTTGGTAACAGCGCACTACAAATGTAAATAATAATAATAGGCAGAAGCAGGGGAGCCACTAGACCCAAACTTCGGGGTTGGCGGGTGGTTTTTAACACTCCCAGCCAGGGCTGGCCCTTACATTGGTTACACACGGTGCAACAGTCTTTTCTGGTGCCCCACCCCCGTTTCCTTCTTCTCCATGAATTCCCTCACTACCACTAACCAACAATGCACCTCATCTCTCTATAGCACCTTTCTAACAAATATTTTATTTTTTTATAGCGCTACTCACAGTTTACTCACACTCATTTCTGTGATCTGCATGGCACATATTCTTTGTAGCAGGCACATTAACCCTCTACACTGTGTGGGTGAGAACAGTGCGCATGTGAGTGCACGGTGAGCGATGGAACAGTGTGAGAGTAGGGTGAGAGGAGTGACTGCATGGTGAGTGAGGTGGCCGTACAAATTTGGGTGCGGATGGAAGTTCAGAATGGGACGAATGAATGTATGATTACTGCTGGGCTTGTTTGAGTGAGTTGCATATTCAGCAGTGAGGGCGACAGGTGAGTGAAGTGTCACATGAGTGCAGGATGAGTAGTGTGCTTGTGTGACTGCAGGGTGAGGTATAGGGTGAACTGCACAAGTGCATTGTGAGTACAGAGTGATCACTGTGCGTGCAGGGTGAGCGGGTGAATGGTGTGAGTGCATGGTGATCAGTGTGAGTACATTGTGATCGCTGTGAGTGCAGGGTGAGCGTGAAAGTCAAGGGCGAGAATGAGGAGAGAGTTGTCTGAATTCAGGGTGCATTCCCAGACACTTGAAGTAACTCAGCATGTTATTGACGGCGGCGTAGGGTTTAAGATCTAAGTTAAACTATTGCTATTATGGCATTACTCTGGGATCGAGGGTGGAGTAAATAAATAATGTGCTGATCCTGCAACAAACTTCCAGTCCTATGGTTAGGGTGTAGTAAGGAATCCTTTAATACGTACATACATTGTTCAGTTAGCATAACCACGTTAGATGTTAGAAAGGCATCTTGCTACTTTTGCGCACGACACTGCATCTACATGTTATTGTTTAAACGAACTGCTGGCTCGCGCTTTGCCTCACACAAGAGCAATCTGTTGTTACCATCCCGAGCTCTGCGCAGCGACCTTGGTCTGTACACGGTGTAACAAGAACAGTCTGGGTCGTTGGACAATGCATGTTTTCCACTCTGAGTTGATCGACTCACTATTTTAGCCATAACATAAAGCCAGCTGCGAATACCTGAAAGTTGGTGCTTTTAATATTGCAGCCCTCATGTTTAGTATTCAGACCGAAGACGAGCCTTCCTGCGAGAAGACTCCTGATGCTCCTGTGATGTGATTTCACTAAGCTGATCTTTGAGGTATGGGGTCCCCCCTTCAAGCCTAAGAGACCTTCTATTAGCTTCTTAGTAAAGGGAAGGTGGTAGTATCCACTGTCATTTATAACATGATCACTCCTTTTATATTCTATGGTATTGTAACGATGCTGATGGTTTTAATTATAATCATTTGTCTGCTTGTATTAGCCAAAGTACTGCATCTTAGGACACGTGGTCTATAAAAATAAACTCTTTTTATTTTCACCGTGTCTCATTTGATTCTTGTTGTGGACTGATGTGAGAATAATATACGAACAGGTATTTCCGATTCCCACCATTCCTGAGAGTACACTGAGTAGCTTGTTCTGGGTTGTCTTTTCATTGGGATCGCGGAGCCAAATCTCGGATAACGAATGGGACACTTATGCTAGCCGGATACTGGGTTCTGGGTTCTGAGGTGAGTTTCTGGTACACCACAATTCACTGAGGTCCTGGGGTTCTACGCATAGTTCTGTGTATAAGCAGAATCCCTGCAACATGGCGCACCTAACGTTTGGTCTATGAGTTGAAACGCCTTAGTAGTGCTTATATTAGTCCACGACACCCTCATTCTTGTTTCCGGATAACAAGTCTGACGGATTTAAACCTACCTATTTCTGTTGATATAGGTTTATTCAAGCTTGATCATTAAAAAGGTTATTGAACCCTTGTGCTACTGAATGCTTCAAGTGTAGCTTGTCCTTATGGCGGTAGATATTGCGGCGCATAGCCGTGCAGCTCTGAAACGTCATTTGACGCAGTATGGAGTGCCGGACACTGGTATGAACGTCATCTTTGTGGTAGGAGCCGATGCGGCTCATCCCTATGAGTTGTTCTACTCTTGGGTGACGATTCCGGCGGTGAGTGAGGATGATAATACCTTTCATTCTTACACTGCCACTGCCGTGCCAGCGAACTATACACCGTATAGGACACAGGAAATACCAATATCTGCTTGGCAGCATCTTATTTGGTTTAATGGTGCCCTTCCCCATGTGGTTATACCGCCGAGAATGGGCCCTTTATCGATTGCAGGGGCTACTTGGCCGGTACTAGCCGGATTTACGCCTCATCCCCGTTACCTCACGGTGACGGTGGCTGAGTTGCGTGTACTGCACACTGCCATTATTACAGTATATAGGGCGTTGGTGCAGTACGTTTCGCGCAATATGCAGGCGGGGGCACCTGCTGTTGCGGGACAACCTACTGACCACCACGCGGTAGTCATTAGTCCTGTTATGGTTAATTCTGTTATGGGCGAGCGCCCCCAAACTAGGGATGATTTCCCCTTTTGGCTTGCTGAAAAATTTGACCAAATAGAAGCGGTATACCCGAATACATCTCCTGTGGAGAAACACAGGATCCTTACCATTAGTTTGCCTAAAGACTTGGTCCCCGACATTGATGATTGTGTAAACTGGGGCAAGGTCTTTGCAGCGACGTACTCGCAGTGCTTTGGCACTCCGTCTATGTTGATGCTGCCCTCCGTTATTAAACGTGTTCAAGATAACCACGGTGCGGAGTCTGCGATAGAATTAGGAATGTGGCTCCTCGGACAGTTTGACCTGGTGGCTACCATGATAATGGGTAACCTTAAGGGTGATGCTATGCAGTTCCAAGTTCGTAATGAACTGAAGAAAGTTGCTGATGAGGATAAGCCGCGGGAATTTGCGAGAATAATCTCGTCTGCGTACAGAGATTTGGGTCGTAGCTCTTTAGGAGTTAAGCCTGTGATCAAAACTCCCGATATTAAGCAGCAGGGTAAGGCGGAAGCCTCTGGTAAGGATGACCGTCCAAACTTTCAGAAACAGAATTGGCGGTCGAAACAACAGGGAAAGCAGCAGCAGAAACAGGGCTCTCGGCTTGCCTCTCCCGTTCAGTCAGGTAGTGAACGCACTTATGATCTGCGTGATCGTGCTACTATTAAGTCTCCTGATAGATTTCAGGTTTCTGAACAACGTTCTCCTCGTTCTTCACAGGAAACATCGGCTTCACAGTCCGGTGGCGGAGGCGGTGGCAAAGGTCGGGGTGCTCCACAAACACGTGACCAGCCCCGACAGACTGAGGGTAAAGGCAAGCAGGACGAATTTGCACGACAAAGACCCCCGTTTCAGAAGAAGAAAGTGGCTGCTTTGACGGCAAGGTATGCCTCAGATAGTGCGGACACAGCTTCGGAACCGGACATGGGCGCTGACGCTACTGGACAGCGCGGCGGAAATTACCATAGTCCGTCAAGCTCTGCGTCCATTTCTGGCGGCGACAGCAACTGATATATTGGTTACTGTTGAAACAGCTGACACCAGAGTGGCTCCCCCTGACAGACTTTATGAAATAGTCTTACTAATTGAGGGTGACATACAACGTACAATAAAGGGGATTTTTTGGGATAATCTGACTACCACCTATGATATCCTCCTAGCGGAGGCAGATTGGCCCCCAGCTTTCATTTTAGAAGCTCCTAGAGGGGAGGAGGTGATCCTCCCGTCCTTTGCGCACACGGTGCCTAAGGACCAGGCTGAAGTGTACGCTGAGGAGTGGGCGCTGGCGCTTGCGCCGGCTGTGTATCGTACTCAGGTGGGATGGGACCGGTTGTCCCCCTGCCATGAGATTCCATTGCGGTCTATGCCCCAGCCTCAACCCCAATATCCCATGCGTCGTGAAGCTAGACCGCACGTTGCGGCGATCCTTGAACAATTGGAGTATCAGGGTGTTATTGAAACCTGTGTGTCCCCTATGAATAACCCTTTATTCACTGTAACGAAGCCTGACGGCTCGTACCGTTTAGTTATGGATTACCGGCACCTAAATTCCCATTGCCGGACCTGCGCGGTACAAAATACTCACAGCTCGGCTCTTGTCGACAGTCTCGTGCGTAAAAGATTTAAAACGACACTTGACATTTCCAACGGCTTTTTTAGCAACAACCTATCCACACTGAGTAGCCAGTGGACGGCGTTTACTTCGGGCGGCAAACAAAAACAGTTTACGAGATTAGCCATGGGCTACAAAAACAGCCCTGGCGTCTTTTCCGCTCGCGTGGTCTCGCTCTTAGAGAGGATAGACCCCGACGCATACTCCTATGTTGACGATATCTATCTCACGGATGATGAGCTGATGCCACATCTGTCTCGAGTCGACAATATTATTGTGAGTTTTGCGGACTATGGCTACAAATTTAATTTTGCGAAGTCTCACATCGCGGAATATACAGTGTTGTTTTTGGGCTACGAGCTCAACAATGAGGGTAAGGGATTAGCTCCTCACTTTCTGGAGAAGTGCGCATGCTTGCGCGCTCCTACAACGCTGAAAAAATTACAATCTCTCCTGGGCTTTCTGAATTTCGGACGTACGTATATTCCTGATTATGCCCAGCGTATCAAGCCGCTTTATGCCTTGGTACAACCTTCCTTTTCGAAGTCTAGCTGGCAGCTAGAACACTCTGCTATTCTACAGTCTTTACAGGCTGATCTTCTTGCTTCACAATACTTGCTGACGCGTGATAACCGCACTAACCTGGTAATAAGAATAGTACCAGGCGCCGTGGGTTTCACGTATTTGACGTTTAATGAGGGCGATACGGTCCCCATTGCGTATAAATCACACTTGTACACCTCTGCTGAATTACGTTTTTCAACGGTCGAGAAAGTTCTGACGGCTGTACAGATGGCGATCCTTAAAGAGCGCGCACTGTCGCATGGGAAACAGATTCTGGTTGTAACACCGTATCCTGCCCTAGAGGCAGTGACTAAAGCAAGTGTACCAAATTCTAAAGCTTTGCATCCACGATGGATACAATGGCCCACAACTCTGACATCTCCAGATGTCACTTATATCTTTGACGCCTCATTACAGACTCAGGAGTACTTGCAGTATGAATTCGTTCATCCAGCTCCTCTGTCTTTGCGCCCGCTCGAAGAATACCATTGTGTCATATACACTGACGGCTCGGCGCAGCCCGCGATTGGATCAAAGCACGCCTATTATGCGGCTTGCGCAATTGTAGTAGGTACATTCGTAAATGGTGAATTCCAATCTGATGCAGTGCATACGCAGTCATTGGGTGATTGTACCGCGCAATTGGCGAAGCTTCGGGCTCTGGTGCTTGCGCTGGAGTTTGCTGATCCCCGAGTCACGACTCTGATAGTAAGTGACTCCTTTTATTGTGTCCAGTCCTACAATGACAACTTACACTTCTGGTCTCAAAATGATTATCGAGATACCAAAGGTAGCACAATTAAGCATAAACTGCTTTGGGTTCGAGTGGCAGACTTTAAAGACCGTCTCCCTCTCGTGAATGTTATTCACACTCTTGGTCATCAAAGACTTGGTGTCCATGCTGTCGGTAACAGCTTGGCTGACGAGGCAGCAAAAACCGCAGTGGCTACATACTTAGTGGCAGCAGTTACAAGATCCAAAAGTAAGATTGATGATGACATCTTGGCAGCTATTGCTGCTACAGAGAAGGGAAGTGATTACCCGAAGGGTTTTCCTTCTCGTTATTTTTATCACTTAAGTCCTGATAACGTCCTGTTAGTGAGGATTAATGACGTTGGTGACAGAATTATTCCCAACGCGGACTGCAGACCAGCTCTGATACTAGCAGCGCACGAGGGGTTGGCGTCAGCCCACGCCGGCGTGTCCGCTACTATATCTCTGTTACAACAACGTTACTGGTGGTTTGGTTTATATAAACAAGCGCGCGCTTATGTTCTTGATTGTGACATTTGCCAACAGATTAAACCTTCTACTGTTGCGCGCCCACCACAAACACAGTTGTACATATCTAATAAGCCATTTGGTTGTGTTTATTTAGATCACTGCGGTCCTTTTTCTTCTGATACTGCGTACAAGTATATCTTGGTTGCAGTGGATTCGTGCACACGTTTTCTCTGGGTATGGCCACAAAGGAGTGCTGACTCGCGGACTGTCATCAGGGATTTGCTTGTCTTTGTGGGAACTTTTGCGTGTGGTACCTTCCATTCTGATCAGGGCCCTGCGTTCGCCTCTAAGGCTTACAAGGAGGCTATGAGAAATTTGGGGGTCCAAGTCAAATTTTCGTCCCCCTACCAACCTGAGGGTAATAGTGTGGTGGAGCGAATGAACCGTGACTTAAAGCGATCTTTGACAGCACGTGTTTTAGGCACAGGCTGGAACTGGCTGGCCCATTTGTATAACGTTCAACGTGCACTTAATAATCTCCCTAGAAGGTCTCTGGGTGGGCGGACCCCGTACATGATGCTCTTCGGGATCAGAATGTTTGTTCCAGACCTTGATGGTCTAGACATGGCGGCGTCGACCGCACCCTTTGACGTAGATGATCACTGTGCTGTTTTGCAGACCCTACAAGAAGCCAGAGACACTCTTTCGAAGGAACACTTGCCCTCCACGTCTGAAGCTGAGGTTCAGATTCCGGTAGTCGGCTGGCTACCCAGAGTTGGAGACCTGGTCCGTGAGAAGGTGGAGAACAAGAAGGAGTTCGGCCCCTCTTATCGTGCACCAGTTCCAGTGCTTGGAGTGCAGGGTACAAGAACAGTCATTTTACCTCCACTTCCTGGTCGAAAAGAAAACAGGTACATCTCTATTGACAATGTCAAACTTCAGCGAGTGGCCGATACTTCTTAGTCTGACTCCTGCGGTTTCATGCCAGACGATGCAAAGAAATTCAATGTTGGTTCCTGCTTCTAACACCTTGTCTGATGTTGCCATCGAGATGCAGTCAGTTACTGATCCCTTGTTAATACCACCGGCTGGTGGTCTGCCCGACGAGACTGAGTATGCTTATCCTACGAATGGTCACTCGCCTGTGTTACAATCCACGGCGGTTGACCAGTCCCGTTTCTCCTTTGATACTAACTCTTTGCCCTCCACCCCCCCTTCGAACATTGCTGTTTTTGTAAGCTGGTTTAAAAGAAATTTTTTGGTTACCCCTTGGACATACATTTGGCTGTTGCTTTTCAGTATTTTTTTGTTTATGTCCATTGGATTTGTAATAGTGTTTTTCCGTCTGGTGGATGGTCACTATCTCAAAGAGAGATCAACGATTAGACTTATCAATGGAACTTTGGCCCCTCACTCCTCGTCCCACATCATGAAAAGGGACCAGACTTTTGTGAATATTACTGCCTGGCCCGTTTTGGATGGAATCGCGTGGGATGCTGTTAAATTCCAAATTCATGGGCCTACAGAGGTCATCAATGTACCTAATGTGTTTCGTGTTTCTATGGGTGATGTGGTTAAGCAGAACATACGTTCTGATGATTGGGATGTTCACGCCATTGAAGCACTGTTTTCAGATTTGAAATATTATGCGGCTTTTGATGCTGAGGATTTATATGAAAATGCGGCTAACTATGCGGAACAGTATTGTTTTCAGCATTATGGCAATTACTTCCTGCATAAAGCGAATACATTTAGAAATTTTGTAAATTTTACCCAATGGGAGCACTGTCCCACCCCCTCTTTCGGCAGTTCACCTACATTAGTTGATAAGTATACTTATTTTACTGATTTCAGTGTTTCCGACCCGGCATCCTTTTATTTTAAAGTTATGCCTGAGTCTGCCTCGAAGGTTAAACTGACACACACCAAATTACTTTATTCTAAGTCCTTTATGGATGAGTTGTCAATCAAAGGTTATGATCTATGGAAGGCTACTATTGATCTTAAGTCGGTTTGGGGTTCCAAGCCGTGGCAGGTTCAGGGAACTGAAGCTTTACATCATGCCTGTCTCGTACCAAATCATATGTTGTTTTTTAATTCAACCATCTTCCAAACCACCTGTTTCGGATTGGCCACTTCTAAAAAACTAAATTCCCCTTCTGTGCCGGATCTGGGCGCTTACCCCAATTGGGATAACCACACAGATCTGTCCCTTCCTGATTTGCAGTCATTGGTTTCTAATACATCCTTCAATATTTCGAAATTTAGTAGTGAAGGATGGTTGCTTTGGCAAAGCAGTACCGATGCCTGTCAACGTCGTTTTCTAGGTCTGAAACCGGGGTATACTCAACAACGCGTAGACTCTCGGTTTGAGTCATCTCATACAGTAACTACCTACTCTGTAGGGAAATTATGTCAGTCCTGGCTGCGACATTCCACCTTGGCATCTGTCAAAGTTCATTTATCAAGATTACATGACAAAATAGATTTGAATGATTTTGTTAAAGGTCCTGTGGGTGGCAGAACAAAAAGGTGGGCCTATGCTATTTACAACGAAGTATGGAAATTGTCGCAAGTTGAGGCGGCTTCCAGATTGAGAGCTATTGATCAAGCCAATATGGAAAAGGTATTGGCAGTTATTGATAACAGCATTAACACTCTTTCTTCTAGAATTTATACATTAGACAATATTGTTTCTTCAATTGTTGATATTGTACATGATGATATGTCTGTATTGTACCATGGTCAAAACCAGTTGCGTTCTGTTATGCAGTTTGCGTGGACTTTACAAACGTTAAAGGCAGGAAAGGTCCCCTGGGACTATCTGAATACGACATCATTATTCCTTCCCTTTAACCTTACTGTAAAGCAGCAGTTCATGTCCATGAAAGATGCTACATATTCATTGTTACACATTGAAAAGTTAGAGCCGTTACCCTTCTCTGTGGCGGAATTGAATTCGGCCGTGTGGTTAGTACATGGGTTGATCACTCTCCCGTTTGCACTTTTTAAGTTTACGTCCTGTATGAAACACTATGCTCTGGGTAGATATGAACAGCTGGGTACCGCTTTCATACATGAGGTTTGGTCCCTCCCTTTTACGTGTAGATGTACAAGGGACGGTACTGAGGTTTATCTGAAAGGTGAGGAATGTACCACGACACCTGATCGTTCTGTAGTATGTAGGCACATTCAGTTGCACGGTGCTTGCAATTTACACGCCCCGAATTTGGCCTGCGTCCTCAAAGGTATCCCAGTTCCCGTGATTACGCCATCTTTCACGCTGCTTGCAAACGGTAGTTATTTGATTTTGAATAATGAAGCTTGCTGCGGGATGTTAGTGGGGATCCCATACATAGTAACTGTATCGCAGAGAGTAGTCTGCTGCAATAATGTTCTATTTCCTCCCCCGCATGGGCGGCTGGATGTTTCCATCTGGCCTTCGATTCCGACCTTGAAAGCAGAGTTCAACAAGATGAGCAGAATAAGAGCTCTATTGTCCCAAAAGGAGGTGCCATTGACTTCCTCCCGAGAAACATCTGTCCTTCACGTAGCAAATACGCGTACTGAGGTACAGGCGCTTTTGAATACTGACCTCCCCCTGCATTTTGGAGCTTTGATCCAAACAATTTTCAATGCCTCGTCCACAACCGGCCTGGCTCATTTTTTTAAACTTGTGGGCTCAGGCCTCGTGACCTCCTTCCAAACTATTTTTGGTGTGATTCCGGCATTTTTTCACTCTATTTTCTCGTCTTTGGAGGTGTCCCGCTGATTCTGGCGCTGGTGGCAGGTGTGCTGCTTTTGCTTTTCATACTACGGAATGGCTGCTCTTTCTGTGCCTCACGACAACCTGCCCCGTCTGCATCTTCTTCGTGACAGGATGCTTGAATATTATGGCGTCCTGCCATTGGCGACTTTGAGCCTGGCATATGGATTATCCTTCCGGTATTCCTACTTCACCTGCGTGCTACCTGTCTTTCACTGCCTAGATTGTCCCTTTGAATGGCCTCTGGATTTGTGCTTAACCAACACGGTGTCTCCGGACCCGGATTATGATCGTCTGATGAGGCCCTTAGTGTCTCACGAGTTCGCCTGTTCTGGTGTTCGGATTATGGCCTGTGGTGCGGCGCATGGAATCCTGGGTAATTGGGACATCGCAAGGGCGGCATATGACTTCTTGGATATGAGTTATTTGGAAGTACACGCTGGTTGCCCTCTGATGGTGCTAGAGGCTCCGCTAATTGAAGAACATGTATGTTCCTTTTCTTTGATTAACTGGATGGCTGAAACCTTTAGTGGCCGTGCCAACGATTTTCTGCTGGAAGCAGTTGCCACGTATGCTGCATATACGTTCATGGATTGAGTGACCTGTCGTCCACTATGTTTTTACTCACATGTCTTGAACATTACCTGTGCCTCTGCACTGCTGCCAGGCGCAGCGTTTTTTGTAAAAAATTTTTCCCCGCTACACGTTTGAGGTTTTTTGTTTTTTCTCTCCACTTTTGGTTTTTCATTCTCGGACTTTGCCTGAACTGAAACTTGTTTTTTAAATTGAATACGCCTTGTTCTGCTCTGTCACACCTGAACTCTGCGTTCTCTCTTTTCTTGCATACTAGTTAGTGCTTCGATCAAGGGGGCATGTAGTAAGGAATCCCTTAATACGTACATACATTGTTAAGTTAGCATAACCACGTTAGATGTTAGAAAGCCATCTTGCTACTTTTGCGCACGACACTGCATCTACATGTTATTGTTTAAACGAACTGCTGGCTCGCGCTTTGCCTCACACGAGAGCAATCTGTTGTTACCATCCCGAGCTCTGCGCAGCGACCTTGGTCTGTACACGGTGTAACAAGAACAGTCTGGGTCGTTGGACAATGCATGTTTTCCACTCTGGGTTGATCGACTCACTATTTTAGCCATAACATAAAGCCAGCTGCGAATACCTGAAAGTTGGTGCTTTTAATATTGCAGCCCTCATGTTTAGTATTCAGACCGAAGACGAGCCTTCCTGCGAGAAGACTCCTGATGCTCCTGTGATGTGATTTCACTAAGCTGATCTTTGAGGTATGGGGTCCCCCCTTCAAGCCTAAGAGACCTTCTATTAGCATAATAATAATATTAGCTTCTTAGTAAAGGGAAGGTGGTAGTATCCACTGTCATTTATAACATGATCACTCCTTTTATATTCTATGGTATTGTAACGATGCTGATGGTTTTAATTATAATCATTTGTCTGCTTGTATTAGCCAAAGTACTGCATCTTAGGACACGTGGTCTATAAAAATAAACTCTTTTTATTTTCACCGTGTCTCATTTGATTCTTGTTGTGGACTGATGTGAGAATAATATACGAACAGGTATTTCTGATTCCCACCATTCCTGAGAGTACACTGAGTAGCTTGTTCTGGGTTGTCTTTTCATTGGGATCGCCGAGCCAAATCTCGGATAACGAATGGGACACTTATGCTAGCCGGATCCTGGGTTCTGGGTTCTGAGGTGAGTTTCTGGTACACCACAATTCACTGAGGTCCTGGGGTTCTACGCATAGTTCTGTGTATAAGCAGAATCCCTGCAACAAGGGTTGCCAGCAGATTAGTTTGATGGCCCAGTCGGTACAAAAATAAGCGGTCACCTAAAGCTGTATTTTAAACACTTATCTGTTCATACTTCGAACTGCAAATAAAAATAGAAAGCAATTTAATTGTGTTCTAGGGTTGCCTCAATGATCCATGACTGATAATTACAGAGAACAAAGACAGAAAAGTCACCTAATGAATGAATACATACTTTTTTATTTATAAGTCTATTTAGTGTCAAGAGGTCTCTGCAGGCTCTTTAAACAACACACACAGGCATTGTTCTTTTGGCAATTCCTTTTCATGAAATGCATTCTCACACTACAGCAGTAAATGTAAAATACAAATGTAAGGAATAGGCAGAGTGGGGACCCAGGGGGTCCTGGAACCAGGAAAAAAAACTAAGCCTCTGTAACCAGTTTACAAAGGTATGAAAATATGCAAATGGTCTTTAAAGACCTGTGAAAAACTCAGGCGTGCCGGAGATAAGACTCCAGGCCCTGCCCAGCTGAGCCCCCAGCAGCTCGAGTTGCACTGCAGCAGCCCGGGCTGAGATACAGAATGGGGAAAAGGGGGGGCTGAAGGGCCTGGGCAGAAGTGTGACTGGGAATGCGCGACCCCCTTTGCATCGCTCCACGGCCCTCCTGGGGGTCACACTCCACAGTTTGAAGACCCCTGATCTAGGGTGACCAAAAATTGGGTCAATTTTATGGTTTTTAATCATGTTGAATTGCTAGTTACTTTCAGCGCTGGTACAGCAGAGTCAGTGGCATTAAAATGCCTGACAATGCATTTCAGTGAGGTGATGCGGAACACCACACTGAAATGCGGTAGTGTCATGCCTGATACTTGGCAGGACTGCAAAAGGCCTAATATAATGGATGAGTGAACCAGTATTACAAAACTGCTTTTAATCCACTTTACTAGCTTCCTTTTAAAGTTGACACCTTGTGATCTCCGTTTAAGCATGCCACACAATCATTAAACCCCTTATGACGGAATAGTCTTATTTCACCACTACGTTTGCTGACCCCTCTTTAAGTTTGTATGTAAATGTTATTTCCTTTTATGTATAATTGTTAAGTCAAAGTCCCGATTTGTTCTTGATTTAGTTCCTTTATCAGTCTTTTAGCTGTCATTCCATACTTATTTTTACATTTTCAACTGAGGAAGGCAATCCAGCCTCCCAGGGCTTTAAGCGGGATGAAGAACATGGGGGGTCTGTCAAAGGGGCGTGGC
The DNA here is from genome assembly GCF_964204655.1 of Triturus cristatus. NCBI lineage: Eukaryota > Metazoa > Chordata > Amphibia > Caudata > Salamandridae > Triturus > Triturus cristatus. Next base: position 1,007,767,314 of record NC_140587.1, on the reverse strand, counting down.
CAATATAATTAAGGGCATAGCTTAAAACACATAAGCTAAACCTTTGTGCTTAGCATAGTGTGCCGCCCGATTTGTATTTTGCTGTTTCTGTCATTGCAGCCAGATATGATACAACAAGTAACATCATACCTACAACAAGTCAGGACTATTGGCTTTGTCAATGGTTTAGTTGCATAAGATAAATGAGCAGCAACTATGGCTTGTATATAAATATTGAACAACTTCCAATTAAAGCCCTGGTGACATCACGACAATGTTGCTGCTCCTGAATAAAATCGAAGGCAGCAAAACCCGACCTTTGCCTAAATTGAGGAATAAACAGGGAAACAAGACTACACCTAGTCTTGGAAAAGTGAAGGAAAGCGAAAATTGACTAAATACAACAAAGACAGGTCTGGGAGGATGATACTTAGGGAAAAGGAAATGAACAGACCTGGCGGGGGTATAACGGGGGGTTGTGCGGGGCAGGATGCGAAACCAAAACTGATCCTAAAGTGAAGCAAGCAAAGCGAGCAAGGACACAAAAGCCCACGGACCCCATCGAAGCTGCCTAACCCCGGGAAGTGATCAGCACTCAGGTTAGCAGGGAACGAATATGATGCTACAACTATGAGAGTTTGTTGAGGTGCTGCTGGGTGACTGTTCCTAGAAGCAGTACGATCGTGGTGTATTTCCGTGACTAAAGAACCTAGCATTCCAACCGATTGTATACGCTGCTGATCACTGGCAGCCCTCAACGGCAATAAAAGCGTATGACCCTCAACGGAAATAAGGGTGAACTTTGCAGAGTTTCCAAGATCTCGGAGATCCCGAGGCTGCGAGAAAATGGTGCACCAAAACTGAAACCGTGAGGAGCCCAAGCCAAGCAGAACGGTGAGCCCGAGATGGTGGGAAAAATCAGAAGGCAAGCAATGCCACTACACTCGCCACATCACCCTCACCCTCATCCCACCGTGATAATAGAGGTAATACAGTAAAGCGACGAACTAGGGAGAGCGACCTCAGGGCACGACTGAAGTTGTCCTCCTCCTGTCTCTTAGTCTGTCTGAGTTTGAAGTGAGATGCACTCCCTGCCCCATTTCTTCACAGCTGCGCAGCACTTAGTGCCAGCTGCAACGTTTAGATTAGCACAAGTACGCACCCTGGTCTTTCGCTGCATTGGCAGCAGCCCAGACATTCTGGACACAGGGCATACAAACCTCTTTGAGATGGCCAGTTGACCAGGGGGCCGGGAGATCTGTAGGGCGCCAGGCCCTAATGTGTTTTTGTGGTGCTAGGAATTGTATTTCATGTAGTTTGATTCTCAGTCCCTGCTCTGGCTACCCCTAACTGTGTTTTTCTTTATGATTTGGAGGTTGTCTTGCATACTTTGGTTTATGCTAGTCAGATTATGTTCCACCCTGGGCTTTTTGCCCCTAATGTTGGAGATACTTAGGAGGTATGTGTCTAATATTAGTCTGTTGTGATCTCGAGTGTAGATTGCGTTTGGCACCTATTGTGATATTATGCATAATGTGGTTTATGTCACAGGATGATGCTAAGTACAGCAATTTTCCTCCTACACCACTCCATCTACAGTCCTATCTTGTTGAATCAGTCCTGTTCTGATGTAACAACCTGTTCCTAATCGCCTCACCTTCCTGACTCCACATTAGCTCAGATCCCTTCACCCTTCTGGATTATGTGCCCTCTTCTTGTCCTTATACCTCTCCTCACCACTGCTCTCCTAGTAACACCCTTCTCATATCCCCACCACCCTCCTCCTCCACAATTTCCCAACATGGCCACCACTCGAATTAAGTCTGGAATTAATTGCTACAAAATCATTTACCCTTCTAACCTGACTAAAGCTGCAGCAAAACGTTTTAAGCATAACACCATTGAATGTTTCCCTGATTCCCTTTTTGTTGATCAGTTTTACAATGGTCGTTATGGGAGGCTCAAAAACGACCTCATTTTTTTTCACGTACGACATCCCCTCTTGGTCCACCAGTTTTTACAATTCCCTTAACGTCACATCCTCCTCCTCTATCCCTCATGGGAAACAGCTAAAAATGTCCCCCTCTGCGTGTTTCAATGGCTCCCTCACTATTTCACTCTATAACAATGGTACGGTCATGATCCAAGCCAAAGACACCTGTCTCTCTCTCTTTGACCACCCCTTCCCTTATCCCCCCCCCTGCGACCGGGTTATCCCTTGACTCTTCATCTAGCTCCACCAATTACTCCCTATCTCCTCCCCTGTCTCCCCCACTCTCTAATAGGCTGCACCCTTGGGAGACACAGGTCGACCCTCTGCCCTCCCCTCCCACTCTTCTCCCCTCACAGTATGCCCCCCACCCCCCATTCACTTCAGCCTTACCTCTAGCTAACACGCTCCTCGTCCATTCTGCACCATCCCGGCACTCCATTCTCATCTCCTCCCCCCTATCCCTTCCTGCCACCCCCCTCCTTAGACCACCTCTCCTCCAGCCTTCTCCCCTAGTTAACTTTCCTTTCTTTCCCCTTATTCCCTCCTCTTCTCTGCTTTACCTCCCCCTCCCCTCACTATGTACCCCAATTTCCCCACAAATACATTCATTTTCTCCCCTTCCCCACACTCCTCCAGCAACGCTGTGCTACCCCCCTTCCCCCCCTGGTAATCCTTTCCCTCTCTCGGGCCGAGCAGATCCACTTCCTTTCTTCAACTTCCCTATCTCCCAACCCTCCCCACTCAGCCAGATACCCGCACCCTCACAGCCACCACCTCACCTAGCTGCCAGGACCTCTCCAACCCCCTTCCCTCTCTTCCTCCCAAACCTCCTTCATCCCTATGACTCCCCACACCCCTCCCCTCTCCCTCCGCCCCACCGCCCCGCTCCTCTTCTATCACCCCCTAATTTTGTCCTTAATTTCCATCCGCCTCGCAACGCTAACAAAGACAACTCCCCTTCCACCCCTGGTGCACCAACTCCTGCTCTCATCCAACACCCTTCCCCACCTCTGAACCCTATACCCCTACTCCCCTCCCGCTCCCCCACCACTCCCTGCCTTCAACCCCCAAGTGCACCTCCTCCTGTCTCCATCGAGTCACCCAGCATGCCGTGCTCTGCCTTATTCTCACTGGAAAATAAGCTAAGCTCTCTAATCACCTCCATCTCCCAACTTGAAGCTACCATTTTAGCTTTAAGCTCCAAGATCTCAACTTTTCCATACACCTCAATTCCTTTGGAAAACACTCGCCCTCCCACGAGATGCACCTCGCCCCCACACCCCATAATAGCTAAGCATAGCCTGTCATCTGCAAATTCTCAGAAGCACTCGAATGCCTCCCTTCTTCCACTTTCACTTCCCAGTAACCCTGCCATCTACACCATTCCGACCATCTCCTCTGTCAGAACCGCTCGTCCACCTAAACCCTCCAGAGCACCCTCATACAGGTACAATATCCCCATCACCCCTCATAGCCCAAGTGCCCCCATCACCAAAACAGTCGCGACAGAGCTGCGCTGTATGCTCCACAACTGCAGATCTGCAATAAAACACAAACTTGAAATCTCCGATACCATCAACTTGCACAATATTGTCATGCTCTTCCTCACTGAGACCTGGTTCAACGATACCTCTCACTCTATGTTTGATCTCCTTGTACCCACAGGTTATTCTATACTTAGAAATGACAGAATTGACAAAGTTGGGGGAGGTGTTGCAGTCATCTTTAGAAACTCCCTTCAACTTAAGGCTCTTCCCAACAGCTCCTTCCACACTTTTGAATGCCTATCTCTTGAGCTTCAATTGCACCACCGCTCACCTCTCAGATTCCATGTTATCTACCACCCGCCTGGAAGCAGCCCTTCGTTTATGGAGGAACTCACGGACTGCATCAGCGACCAATACTCGCAAAGTGACAATCAGATCTTCGTGGGTGACTTCAATGTCCACTGGGGCTCGCCTCAAGACACCTATGCGAACTTACTGGCCACCTTCCTCTCTGCAAACGATCTTATCCAACACTGCACTGAAACAACACACTCTAAGGGCTCAACCCTGGACCTTGTCATTTCTAAAGCAGGCTTGCTGACCATCGCTACCCCTATTCATGTAGACTGGTCTAACCACCTCCTCATCCCATTCTCTCTTCAGCTATCACACTCTATAACTCTCGGCCAGCCTAAGAGGGCTACTTCCTGGTTCCGTGACACTAAAAATATTGACCTCAGTACCCTCTGTGATTCTGCTTTGCTATCACTTCCAAGGCTAGACCCGGACCTAGATGTTAACGAACTCACCACCCAATGCCTCACAGTCCTTGCAGTCGAAATCAATAATGTCGCTCCTCTCCAAAGCAAAAAGAAAAGGCCCACTCCCTCAGCACCTTGGTTCAACAAATCCCTCTATAAAGAAAGGAAGTACCTAAGAGTCCTTGAGAAACAATGGAGACAAGCGCCCTCCACCGAAAATCTGGCCACGCTTCGTTCAGCAAGATCCAAGTACCACAAGCACATCTTCCTTGGAAAAGCGTCGCACTTCAAATCCCTACTTGACTCAGCCAAAAATAGACCCAAAAAACTATTCGACCTCATCAAGAACCCAAACAGCTCTCCCCCAACCTCCAAATTGAAGGATTCCACAAAGAAAGCAGCGGAATTCGCTATATTCTTTGATGAAAAGGTGAAATCACTTGTAGATCAGGTCATTCATCCTACCCTTACAGAGGAGCGCAAATCCTTAACCATTTGGCAAAACTTTGACCCCATCTCTGATGATGCCCTCCTTAAATGCATCCTCGATACAAAGCCCTCTAACCATTCTCTTGACCCCATCCCTAGTGCCATTGCCATTGACTTCTATACCCATTCTCTCTCCTATTGGACCACTCTGGTCAACCTCTCCCTCAGTCAAGGCTCCCTTCCTGTTTCCTTCAAAACTGGGCAGGTCACCCCTCTGCTTAAAAAACCCACCGCTGATGCGAACGACCCTAACAACTACCGTCCCATCACTAACCTACCCTTTCTTGCAAAAATCACAGAAAAATGTGTAGCGAAACAACTCTCTCGCCATATCAAGGACAATGATCTTCTGGACAACTTCCAGTCCGGCTTCATTCAAAACTGCAGCACTGAAACAGCCCTGCTGCTAGTGATTGATGACGCACTGCGGATACTCGATTCAGGGGAGTCTTGTCTTCTAATTCTTCTTGACCTTTTTGCAGCCTTTGACACTGTCAATCACAATACTCTCCTTAACACTCTGCAACAGAGAATGGGCATGGAGGGCACTGTGCTCAAATGGTTTGCCTCCTTCCTCTCTGATAGATCCCAAATGATCAAAATAGCGAACAGTCTTTCATCTCCTTTAGCGGTCGGTCAAGGTGTCCCTCAAGGCTCTATACTTGCACCCACACTGTTCAATCTCTACTTAGAACCATTGGGAAATCTCCTGAGTAAATCCGGGATCCACTATCATCTATATGCGGACGACACTCAAATCTACCTTAAGGTGGCTTCCACTCACGATCTCTCCCTCCTAAGCTCTACTCTCGACTCCATTCAAAACTGGATGTTAACTCATCAATTGGTCCTAAATCCCTCCAAAACTGAATTCCTCCTCCTCTCCTCCTCACTTTCTCCTCCCCCAGTGCAATCATGGATGGATCAGATTAATATACTGAACAATAAACCCATCATTGTCGAGAGCGCAAAATCCCTTGGCGTCATACTCGACAAAAAACTCAATCTACTCTCCCACATCGATTCCATTGCAAAGTCTGCTCGATACCAACTGCGCCTTCTTTGGGGGATTCGTCGCTTCTTCCCGGAGCACAACCTTAAAACCCTGGTCCAATCGCTGGTTCTCTCCAGATTGGACTACTGCAATTCTCTTCTTACTGGCCTCCCCAAATCCCACCTGTCCCCCCTGAAGTCTGTTCTCCATTCAGCAGCTCGCTTCATACATGGGGCCAAAAGAAGCGACCACATCACACCCATTTTATCCACCCTCCGTTGGCTTCCCATAGAGGCAAGATCTATCTACAAGACTGCCTGTATCACCCACAAAGCCTTGCACTCATCCTCCCCTCGCTACCTGGCGGATAAACTGAACCTCTCTGGTGGCTCCAGACCATCACGGAATGCAGAAAATGTATTGCTTGAACCTCCCACTTTCAAGAAGGAAAGATCGATGGCCCAATCCTTTTCAGGCAACGCGGTGAGAATTTGGAACTCACTTCCGCCTCAGCTCCGGACCACCACCTCTTCCCAGGCCTTCAAAACTGACCTCAAATCTCTCCTCCTTCAAAGACACTTCCAAATTTAATTCACGCCCTATATTTTCTGAAGGAAGTCCTTCCATTATAGGAAATTCTGTTCTCCATGCCTATAGAAGTGCCTTCCCAGTGTGTTTTGTGTTTTGAGTGTCTGCCATATATTGCAGTATTATACTTTTACTTGTATTAAGATCGCTTTTGTAACATGCACACATGTCACTTTCTCCTTTTGTAATGCATCGTCTGCTACCTCTTGTATTTTGTTTGCTTTTGATACATGCACTACGGCCACCACTGCCTCATGTAACGTAACTTCTGTTTTAGTGTTCTGAGTGTCGGCCATTTATTGCAATTTTTTTTCCTTTTACCTCTACGTGTACTTTGTAGGCTCTTGTAACCTGCACACATCACTTTTTCCGTTTGTAACGTATCGTTTGCTACCTCTTGTATTTTGCTTGCCCTTGATACTTGCACAATTGTCACTATTGCCTCATGTAACGTACCGTTTGATTTTGTAACATGCTCAATTGTATTTTTGCTCCTTATGTATCATTACTGCTGCTATTGTGAAGCGTTCTGACACCTTCGGGTAAAGTCCGCGCTATATAAAAACGCATTAAATAAAATAAAATAAAATAAAATAAAATAAACTCTCTTTAAAGGATTTCCCTTCCCCTACAACGCTCACCTGGCATTACGTCATGCCGTAACTTCTCCACTAGTGAGAAGTGAGCAGCGTACGTTGATGTAAAAAAAACGGACAGGCTGTGCCAGGGCACAAAACAAAGCCCGATAGAGACCCGTTTCGAGGCCCCCTTTAAAAAACTGCCGGCGCGGCCCACTTAAAGCCCTGCAGCCTTCCATTAGGACCAGGCTCTTTCTCAAGCCCCGCCAGCCTGCTCGACGCGCGTGCCCAATGTACCTCTGACCACAGTGAACTGCATTGAACGTTCCGAGTATAGTAATAGGAACATGCTCACGTGACTTCAATATAACCCGGAAGTCCCAGCACAGCGGAATGCGAGACCGATACAAGCGGTCGATCCATCATCGCACAGACCCCTCCCTAGTCAATGTAAACTCTCGGATTGATGCCGATAAGCACCTTTTCCCTGAGATGCGTATTAATGGATTATCTTCCCGCTACATAGTGCTAAAATACTTACCCCTTCTTTCCTCTTTCCCCTTGTTAATAATTTCAGATCCCTCGTCCGTAATTAGCATTCAGACCTCCCAAGTTGCGCTGACCAAATCCTTGTGTTCTTGGTTCTTTGGACTTTTGTCATTAAGCCTATATAGCCTTGCAGACCGTCCATATATCTCTCTATATGCAGTATCATGGCTGGCTAATTTCTTCCACACACGCTTCCTTGTTTTTAGGTCTCGGCTAGCGATGGCTGCGCTTGCGCAGTCTCGCTCGCGAGACATAATGACTTGGGTGAAGAGGGGCTTGAACCCGCCCCTCTTCTTCCCTGTTCTCCATTGGCTGGCCTAGTAAATGCTGGCCAGCCATTGGAGAAGAGGTCCCGTCACTCCGATCCTGCCCCGTCCTTTTCGGATCGGGGGGCGTGTTTTTTGCGAGAAGTCTCAGGGAGGAGACAACAGCAAAACACGCCCCCCAATCCGAAAACGAGGCTGCGTTTCTCCGAGGCATATCTTCTCTGCCTCGGAGAAAGGCGGTGGTGTCCCGGCGTTGCTCCCTCACCTGATCGCCTTGTGTAGGACTTGTTCATTTTCTTTTCTGTCAGTCAAACGCTTCCTTATTCTCCCTAAATTCGGACTCGGGTCTCAGTCTTACTCACTCGCTCTCTGTCCTGACTCTGAGGCCCTAAACCCCCCCTCCCTCTCCCCGTTTCCGGGAGTTCGGCGCGTGCTTCCTGTTTTCCGTGCTGTGTCAGTCTGACCCCACTCCCCTCCCCTCACCCCCATGTGAACACTCGGCTCTGGAGCAATCTCAAACTCAAAGGCAGCTATCAGCAACTTTTGTTCAAGCGTCACGTGACAGCCGGGGAAGGTATAAAATCATAGCAGCGGACTGAGCGAGCAGAGACTGAGGCTGCAGCTGGGAGCTTTGAGCGAGACAAGAGCATCGCATCCTACAGTGAGAGCAGTGACCCGCTGTCTGCAGTGACCTGGAAACACTAGTGTGAACACTGGCCAAGGAAGTCTGTAGTTAGCAGCCTGCAGTGACCAGAACCGTCTGCGGCGAGAGAAGGGAACCGACCAGAGAGCACGTGAATAGGTGATCGCGACCGCCCGGAGAGTTTGCCACTGGAGAGAAAGAGACGGCTGTCGACATGACCACCACACAGAGCCCCCGCTCTCACAGGTGAGTGACAATGAGCGAAAGCCAAGACGGCACTCACTCTTCACTCTAAATCGGCCCTCCTGACCCCTTCCTTCCACGCCTAACGCTTTCCTTTGTCTTTTTTTTAATCATCACGCTTCTTTGTTAGTAGAGACGCCCTTCCCTGGTAAGTGTCCTGACCTCGTAGCAGGGCATCCATTGCGTTTGCCCTAGCTCTGGTCTATACAATGCATGATGAGGGGCAGTTGTTACTAGGCTGTCTGTGGTATATTGTCAATCCGTGATTGAAGGAGATGTGATGGGCGATGTAGAACCCGAGCTACTTGGTAGAATGACGTCAGCAAAGGGGTCCATCCTTCCTGGTCGGTCGCAGACTGCCCTGTCTGCGTGTGGGCGGTAGTGTCGCATCTCATGCAGCGTTAGGATGTAGACTCATTAGAGGTACATGAACCATCGCCTTTGAAGTGCACGCGGGGGGTGGGGCTTAGTATCACAAGCAGCCTCGCAGAGCACGTGCACTAGGGACAGTGCTACATGCACGCTCCAGAGGACAGTATAATTTCAGACGGGGCCTCACACTTCACGCACCAAAGCACAGTGTAGTAACACAAGCAGCCTCGCAGAGCACGTGCACTAGGGACAGTGTAACACTACATGCTCCCTCACAGTGTACACGCTCCAGAGGACAGTATAATTTCAGACGGGGCCTCACACTTAACGCACAGTGTAGTATCACAACCAGCCTCGCAGAGCACGTGCACTAGGGACAGTGTAACACTACATGCTCCCTCGCAGTGTACACGCTCCATAGGACAGTATCATTTCAGACGTGGCCTCACACTTCACGCACCAACGCACAGTGTAGTATCACAAGCAGCCTCGCAGAGCACGTGCACTAGGGACAATGTAACACTACATGCTCCCTCACAGTGTACACGCTCCAGAGGACAGTATCATTTCAGACGTGGCCTCACACTTCACGCACCAACGCACAGTGTAGTATCACAAGCAGCCTCGCAGAGCACGTGCACTAGGGACAGTGTAACACTACATGCTCCCTCACAGTGTCTACGCCCCAGAGGACAGTATCATTTCAGACGGGGCGTCGCACTTCACGCACCAAAGCATAGTGTAGTATCTCAAGCTGCCTCCCAGGTAACAGCACTAAAGGACAGTGAAATATCACGTGCACGTTCCAAAAATGTATGTAAATGTGTCAAAGGACAGTGTAGTGTCACGTGCTGTCTCACAGGCTACGTGCACCAGAGGCAGTGAAATATCACCACCACGCAGCCTCAGTGTCCATGCACCCTCAGTGTGTATGCACCTGAGGCCAGTCTAACACAACAAACATGCTGGCAGTACAGTTTCACCAGGGGGCAGTGTCATATCCCGCGCAGACTTGCAGTGTGTGTACATGCACCCGGAAGCAGTGTAGCATCACATGCTACCCCAGTGAATACATGCACTAGGGACTTTGTAATAGAACACACAGCCTCACGTGGCTTGTGCATTAAGGGACACTAACACCACATTCAGGTGTACAATGCATATGCATAAGGGAGCGGTGTATTATAACGCACCTGGTGCTCATGTAAAGCCAGTGCTTAATTTGTGCCGGTGCTTAGCACCGGCACTAATTTCTTAGGGCCGGGTCTACAAAGTACATTTCATGCAATCATGACGTATGCTCTGTAGTGTGAGTTAACGGTCTCTCTCTGCATACAGACCACCAGAAACGGCTGTTGAGGTGATGTGACGTCCCTGCCTCCGCTCAGCATAATTAACTAACATTCTAACACAGGCAGCAATTAAATTATCCCGGGTGCACTACGGCCGCAACCAATTAACTGCTGTAGTCTTGCTTAATTAATTATTAGCGTGGCCCCGGGCGTCGTCCCTCCTTGACGTTGAATCGTCAAGTTTTAGGGTTTTTTCCCGGGTCGGCCTGACCAATGCAGATCAAGATTCCGACTTTTTGCCCGCCCCAGCGTACTGCGCAGCTGCAGCGCCAGTCATTCGAAGAAGCAACTGCGTGTCAAGCATCAGCAGGCATATAACTAAACAAGCATTTACAATGCAATGGTCTCGGCATTGGTAAAGTTAGAGCTATTGGCATTGCTCATGACATTATTTTTGTTTATGTTTTGGTTTTTAAAACATTTAAAGAAACGGCATTGTCATGAGCAATGCCAATAGCTCTAACTTTAACAATGCCGAGACCGTTGCATTGTAAATGCTTGTTTCAACTTACTTTCAGAGCATGGCTTCCCGAATCAGTTTCGGATGCCTTCTGCCATTGCTCCGCAGCCAGTTGTTATTTTCTGCTATATAAAGGTAAACGTAGTGACTTTATGAGCCACCCACGCCAACTCCTCTGTTTTCACAGCACATTACCATGAGCTAATTGCACATCCTTGTTTCATTTATTGCAAACCAGGGCATACTTCCCCAATAGCAGCTTATACGGTACCTTCTGCAGGCCAATTGGATCTCAGGATCCCATTAAATTGAACTAGGATTTCCTAAATTTAATAAAGGATTTGCTTATATTAAAGGTGACATTTTGTGTATTATTTTTAGTTTGGTTAAAACAGCAATTTTTTGAACTGTATTAACCTATGCTCCTATTAATTATAGGACATCCTTGTGCACCTTTGTATAGTCCTGCAATAAATTCACAGGACTACTCTCTTTGATACCAGACAAGTGTGACATTCGCTTGATACCATACTTTTTAGGCAGTAGACAGTTGATTCCCTACAATTTTCTTATACTTTTTCATTATTCTCCAGGTACCGGGCGCTCTTGCTCTTGTCCTGATGACGACCTTTCATTAAACTAGGTAGAAGCGCTGTCAACAACAGACTTATAAAGACTTCTAGCATATTGGTATAATAATCCAGAAAGGAGTCATGTGTCTTTTTTAATTATGATGCACTTTGTTTTTATGCCCACTCTCTTCACTGCACTTTTCTTCATTATAAGCATGTGCACTGGATCTTCACAAAAAAGTAAAACTTTTTTGATATTGCATATATCCAATAAATAAATTAATTGCAAAATACATTTGGCTATATTGTATGCCTTGGTACAGTATCACTATACTCTCGGTGTTCTACTATGAGAAGTCCCTCTGTGTGTATTACTATGATTTAAGTCCTAGTGAACAATTGTTTCTTATATTTCTCCACTATAGATCAACGGTGTTAAATTTACAGACAGTATTTGCAGCCTTGAATAGTATCTCTCTGAATGTGCCAGCGGCTGTGTCTCTGTTGGATGCAGAGAAGGCGTATGACTTGCTGGATTGGCCCTTCCTGCATGTGACGTTGCACAAACTGGGGCTGCCTTGTGGGTATATTGCCCTCTTCATGATCCTGTACTCCAGCCCCATGGCCAGTCTGCGGGAGAACAGCTCGCTTTTGGTGCCCTTTGCCATAACCAGAGGGACTAGGCAAGGTTCTCTCCTGTTGCCGGAGCCAGCGCACATGCGGTCGTCTGCGAGACTTACTGTAGACCAGTAGCGAATAGAAGCCCCGCCCACTCTCCCCCCATGTTTGCCATTGGCTTGTGTCATTTTCTGTCCTAAATGCTGGCTTCTGATTCATCAATAGGCTTGTCAGTCCCTCCTTAGTACCGCCACTACTTCATTTGTCACCTCCCATGGCGACTGGCCCCTTTACATCGAGTGTTACACGAGTATTATTTAGACTGTGAGCACTATTTTCTTTAATGAGGTTTTCCTACTGCCTTCTTTACTCCCCCCCCTCTCTCCCGTTGTCTGTGCCTTCTCCGGCACTCCTGTTTGTACCTTCTCGTCCCCGCCCGTTGTCCGTGCCTTCTCCCCCTGCCCTCCCTCCCGTTGCCCGTGATGACTACCATTTGCAATGCAATAGGTCTTGCGTAAATGTTAGACCTATTGCACTGCAAATGCGTGTCTGTTGGTTAGAAGCACACGTTTTCAAGAGGTACTCAACACAATGAGTTGTCTTTCGGAGATTGTAACCTGCGATCTGCAAGCTACACGGATGACTCTGCAGGTGGTGGCTTAATCCACAGTGCTACTTCCTGCTATTAAAAACTGTGGAAGGTGGAATTTACACCGTTTTCTGACACAGGTCAGTGCACTTTAACTGGCAGTTTAACTTGAACCAGAACTTCAGTTCCAGATGAACATGAGAGGTTGAGGCAGCACTCTGCTGTGGGTGACATCGCATTGTGTGACGCCTGTATCCAGTACTGCCGTTTTGCCCAATCGTTCTGTGCATTCTGGGACGTCTCATATGTCAGTTACCATTACAATTACGGGTTAAAACAATTACATCTTACAATATTTTGTCTTGGTTTGACCCAGTAACCCCTGAAGGAGTGCCACATGACAAATTGCAGCAAGCCTGTTACCACCGGCGCTTCCCAGAGCCCGAGTACGTGTGATATGCCAGGCAGAGTTGGAACATGTCAATAACATGCACCCATATTGATTTTTGCAGCAGCTGCACTTAAAATTTGTTCAGTAAAGATTTTCTGAACATTATTTTTTAGTCTTCATTGGCATGGCACGGCATGTCATGGCAAGGCAGTGACGCCACTAGCAGGTGGCACCATAGGCGACCACCACTGTGGCCTATGCCCTGCTGGCCGATATCCCTTGGCTCTTGTATATAAAGAAAATGTTTTATAAGTTAGGGCGCCCAGAGATTTTTGAGAATCCAGAAATAATTACTAAGGGGGATATTGGCTGGGTTAAAGTTCAGTTTTTAAACTTAAGGTCTCAAGAGCGGGAGGAAGAGGAGCTTACAAAAACCTCAGTAAGGGCTCATTTTTTATTAATAACCTCTCCCCAGATTGAGCCCTACCTTAAGCTGGTCAGTCATCACTATCACCGCTGGTTGTTGACCAGATTTCGTTTTAACTTGATTCACCTTGTTTTAGGGAGCTTTCAAGGATGGAGTAAACCCGTAGATGCTACTTTTTGTAACCGTGATGGTTGCTCATTTCAAGACACTGGGCACTTTATTTTTTTCTGTAAATATTATGTTGAAAGCAGAAAGAAGTACATCATTCCATTGTTGCAAGGGAGAGGTTTTTACCAAGTAAAACCTGCTTTGATGTACTTGCAATTATTAAATTGCCCTGGGATTATTTTTAACATCGCTAACTTTCTGGTTGCCGCAGCTCGGGCAAGGAAAAAACTTGATGTACAGTTCACCGTATGATTTTAGTGATATATGTATTTCTCGGGATGAATTTTTATAATGTTGTTATCATACTGTATTTGTGTCTAAGTAATAATATGTAGTATTGTGATGTACTTTTGTGATTTTAATTAATCGATTAAAGTGGTTTGACTGACTGACTGACTGAGAGGCTGCTCCTTGTGGGGTTCCTAAAACGTGGTGAATCATGTTATGCAAAGCAACAGCTGTTATGGACTCTACCACCAATCAGTAAGGGTGTAGAGAGCTATATAGCATTTATTTTATGGTAATGTTTGCTCCCTAGGCGCCAGTTATAGTTCATTCTTATTCTTCTCTTCTTCCTTCACCGATTTGCCAACCGCCTGTTACTCCCTGTCCCCTTGTCCTTTCCCTCTAGTCCCCGGGCGGCACAGACCTCTTCTCCTTCCCCATGGCTCCTTGTAAGGCACCATCAGATGTATAACCCTTCTTAATCTGTCCACTAAATTTATCAAGTGCCTGGCAGCCAAGGGACAGGGATACATTAATCCTGGGACTTCCTGGGTTGCCTTGTGAGGGCTGGCAGGCCTCACCAAGGGAGGCCAGAGTAGTAAGTGTTAGCCTCTGCCCCCTTCTAGAAAGGACCTGTCACAACATGTAGCAATACTCAGCAATGCACTGACATGCCATTGCGATCCCACGGGAAACGGCAATGCACCACGCAGAAATGTAGTATAACGATTAAACTCACTGTGGCATTCTCTGCTACACTAGTGTTGGTAAACAGTCAATACCCAACAGCACAAAACATGCAAGATTTATTTTTGCATGACGTCCTACCCTTTCCTCTGTACTCCTGACTGATGTGTCAGAAATGCAGCCTCTCAGAGCATAGTACACACAATTTGTTACATTATCTTTGTTGCTTAGCCATGGAAAATAAGCATTTGCAATGCAACAGGTCTCACATTTACGCGAGTTTGAGCCATTGGCACTGTAAATGACAATGCCTTTTATTTATGTTTTGGTTTTTGAAACATAAATAAAACGCATTGTCATTTACAATGCCAATAGCTTAAACTCGCGTAAATGCGAGACCTATTGCATTGCACATGCTTGTTATTATAGCCATAGACCTTTCTGTCGGTCACCTCCAGGAGAAACGCATGCATCGTGAGAAAAAGTAGGTGGTCCGCCTGAACTATGGTCCAGCCATTGAAATGTTGACCATGCTAATAGAGACTTGCCTTTGGCTCCATGTCAGGCCATATCGCTTTCATTAAAATGGCTGTTCATCCCCTTTTTTTGTACTTATTTTTTAATATAACCATCCCCCTGACCAACGCTTTTTAAAATCACCTTAAGAAGTCTCTGATTGAGTCTCATCTGGGCTGGTCGTAGGCGCCCAATCATTAGTGCTTCCCTACGAGTGAGGTGGGTTTAGGATGCCAGACTTCCAGCTATATTATCTAGCAGCACAGTGTCAATTTACATATATTTTGTATTACCCTGATACCTGCCTCCCCTGCGTCAAAGCTGAAAGGGATGAGGTAGGGGCTTTCCCGCAACAATCCATACTTCTCAAGGGCATCAAGATGGATTCTTCCAACATCCAAACACTGTTAACTATGAGTTTGGCATGGAGGAGGCTCCGCCTTCTCCTGGTGAGAGGACTTCTATATACGCTCCCTTTCCCACTGGGGAATCACCTGTGGCCTCCCTTCACCCAAGAAAAATTGGTCCAACGTACTCTATTGAACCACAACCTACACACGATTGGTGACCTCTTCTCAGACTGTCACGTTCTCACACACGCGAATGATAACATACTAGCAAATGCTGCACACATGGATCATTTTATATTACAGCGCCTACATGACATTCTTCGTGCAAACATTCCCTCCTATCCATTGACCCCGGATGACTTATCCACCTTGACATTACTGATATGGAAAGTGTACATTGGGAAATAAATAAAAAAGCTAAAGTTGATTGTGAAATGAGAATAATAGAAGTGAGACTGCTGCTATATTAAATATTTGAAGAGACAGTAAGAGCAGCAACCGAGAAAATAGAACTAAAAACATTAACTATACAATTGCTAGAAAACAGGCAAGAAGAATCAAAGAATGGCCCAGATGGAGACTGGCCACGGTGAGCTAGACCATACAAAAAACGTGGCGTGGATCAGCACTCCTAGTAACAGATTTCTCAACTTAGTCACTTAGAATGTGGCAGACACTGAGAGCTATAATACATGTCTACAATATGATAATTAAAAACATGAAATACCTATTATTGCACCATGAAAACCTTTCACATTTCTGAGATTGACTTTTAACAATTGTATGGGAATAAATAAATATAAATCCAGGATTTGTAAGCCGCGGCAAATCAACCCATGTTGTTGATGCTGAGACACGAACCTGGTTCCCACTGACTCCGAACTTGGCAGCTCAGGATGTTACGCCACTTCCTGTCCTGTACCATAATTGGCGAGAAGGCAAAAACCAGTAGTAAGTTAATTTATTTTATGTTAAGATGTCATTTTATCTCAATGTGGTTCAGATATGTCATAAGAACATGGATTGCTTAGAGGTAGCAATGACAACGCTACACAAATTACATTGATTAATACTTAATGATATATATTTATCCCCATCCTGGTTAGTTTATTGGATACTGCAGAACACAATGATGGTGGATTGTCACTTCTTTTGATAGAAGACTGTAATGCAAAAAATAATTCAGATCTCAGACTACGTTGAATATGATGAAGTACATGAAAATCTGGAAACATTGGTTCAGAGCCTCCAGACAACCAATAGAGGAACAAAAACTGTGACATATTGTAAGAGTATTTAACTTAATTGCAACTAACAGTAGATTTAGGTGTGATTAACCTGCTAGGAGGACGTTTGTTGACAGGGCCGTTTCTACCATTAGGCAAGACTAGGCGGCTGCCTAGGGCGGCAAAAGGGGGAGGGCGGCAAAAAACATGAGTTTGGGATTCGATTTGAATCCCCTTGAACGGCCTTCGACCTCGAAAGCGCATTGGGTAGCGCGCCTACGTGACGTCACGTTTGGCGCCACGGGCGGGCGGGGGCCGTGCTGCCGGCGCTGCTAAATATGCACTCTCGACCCGATCGGAGTCGGACCTCTGTGCTCGTGCTCACCTCGCACCCTGTGTTGATCCCAACTTCCCAAGGTGCCTGCCCACAGATAGGTGGGTAAATGTCGATTTTAATTGCTAAGTGTTTTTGAGACAGTTGCATAGGTGTAAATGTTCGGTTTGCACATTTGCAATATTAACTAGAGGTTGCCAATTTTGAAAGTTATCATAATTTTGGTTAAAATATGGCACTGTGTCAGAGCGAGATAAAGATCTACCCACGGTCCCACAATTAGGTATAATGGCGACCCCTCACCTCCGCCCTCATTTCTTTGGCTGGGTACTACATCCCAAAAGAAAAAACACATCTTCTCTGAATATATCTGTATCTAAGTGTAAAGTCTAGTCTGTTCCATTGTGCGCTGCCTTGAAATGGTATGTTGCACCTGACTGAATCTGTGAAGTGTGTGTCGTGTGGGGGAGGGTGTTTTTTTATGCGTGTCTGAGTTAAATACTGTTCTGATTTCAAAACAAAAGCACACACAATATGTCTACATATCCTCCCCCGCGCAACATTACAGCCAGTGCCTGACCACTTAGAGGTGCATTCTTTCCCCGTCCCCATGCAATGCCTGACCTCTCTGCTGAGAGTGTCAGTGAGAGGCCTGGGGCTGTTGCTGATGATATGTAGCTGGACATAGTGAAGCGGGATCAGACGTCTGGCACGCTGCTTGTTGTCATAGATTTTATTATACTGACTCGATAACAGTGGTGAAAAGCTGGTTGCGCGCAGCAGCCGTAAGAACACATGATGGCCCACAGTAACCAACCACTTCTGGTAATTGCCCACTCTCTTTGCTGCCTACTCCTGGAGGTTACATAGTTTAATGAATAGTTTCATGGCCAGATGCTGTCAAGAGGCTCAGACAAGTACACGTTTGCTGCTGGGGTGAGTGTACCATCTGCGGACTACGGGTGTAAACTTCGGTAGGGACTACTCAGCCTTTCATCCTTCCAAGGTTAATCCATTGAGTAGAAGAATACCGTTTAGAAACAAAAATGTATGGTATTTTAGCACTACATAAAATGCTGTTATTATGACCATTTCTGGTTACATCTAATTGCCAAGTCCTCGACTTTATCCTGGTGGCCGGTTTCATATTAGGTAAGGATAGATTTATATGAAAAATTGCTCCAAACTAAAACTGAAATGGAAATTAGTTTTACGGAATTCAACTACTGCTGCCAGAACACTATATGGGGCGGCCGGTCACTACCAACATGGATGGTTAAAATGCGGAACCACTAATTCAGTCTCTCTCCAAGAACCCATTCACTCTATTTTTAACCCATTAATGGGGGTTGCAAGGGCATACCCACAGTGAGCCCACTTCCTTTCGTAACTTACTCACCCAAAATCATATTTAATTGTAACAACACCTCGTCTTACCTTCCATTAATGGCTGCCAAGTGTTCTTTGTGATTGGATGACAATTATGGCTTGTATAGCGCTCGCAACAATTATCTCAAAGCACTTGTATATTAGGAAACATATTGAGTCAACTTGTTCTACTCATTTTATTAGCGCCTTATAGGTGAAAGGCTGAGTAACTGAGTAAGCCCTGACCATCTGTGAGCTGACTATCTAGGAGAACGTGCTCACCCCACTGACAAAAAAAAGGTTATTTCTGCAATCTAATATAACCTGTTAATAGTAGTACAGACAACATAAACTATATTTACTCTGGATTTTGTCATGCCTTATTGATTTTCCTTTAAATATAGTAGAAAATCCTTACGTTTGGGTCCTTCGACACAACTCAAGTGTTCAATATTGCTTATGCACTGCCCTATTGCTTTATTCTTAAACATTGGCTGGCATATATTTATCATGTATGCCTGCCGGAGCGGGCCTCGGGTTTCCAATGATGTGACAAAGCCCTCTCCACAGCTATTTAAGGGTTAACATATTCAAAATTCCTGGTCCCCTTCCGTGATTGCATGAATGAATGAATGCATCAGTTGGCGAGTGACTGAATGAGTGAGTTTTTAAGAGAATGAACAAATTAATGATTGTGATTACCAGTCAGGTTGAGTGACCGAGATAATGTAGTAGTTAGTAGTAGAGGTGGACGAACCAACAAAATTAACAGGGAGAGCCGGGCCAAGGGTCTGGCTCGGATCTTAGAGCCCATGCAAGAGCCAAGCCCTGAAAATATGTGTTTTGTAAATCATACAACAAACCACGTAAAATATGATAAAGTCTCTTCGAAGTTCAAAAAAAGTGCTTTCCTTTCACATGTGGAAGATTTGATATTAATTGGGCACATTACAGCACTGCATTGAGAAGTACTTATTAAAAGAGATAGTTGTGTACAACTAATAGTCTAATCTCAAATATTCGAAAGTGCTTATAATGCCATAGTGAAGCAAAAAGAGTTTTAGTGAAATTAAATATTTGCCTAAGATCACACAATTTCAGTAGTTTTTAATTACAACACAAACACGCATTGTTTATAGGCACCGGGAGATTAAGTGATTCGCCCAGAATCACAGGATGATGAGCCGACATCGACACTCGAACCTGCTTCCCCAGCTCCATAGTCGGCAGTTCTGGCCATTATATGACATCCCGGTAGAGAGAGGGCAGCCGGAGTCACATGAGAGCTCAATGAGGGGTGGCATTTTTCAATTCTTGCCTAGGGCGGCAAAACACCTAGAAACGGCCCTGTTTGTTGACAGAAGAACCACCTCCCTACTTGTTTATGTAATTTCATCTTCTAATTACTTTTCATGTATAAAACAAGATCTAAGATGGTGAATTTCGTGACAGTGACTATTGTCCACTTAAAGTGAATATTGTTCATGATATATGCAAAAAGGCTAAATGAAAATATTTTGGTCAGAATTTCAGAAATAAAAGTTAAAACAAGCATTGGCATAGCCAATAGTTCTCGCCTTTGGAACCTTATAAGTGTTTAGCCATGCAACAGTTGCATAACTTAATACTTATAAGGTCCCAAAAGCGAGACCTATTGGCTATGCAAAGCGGCCGCGCAGCCATGAAAGTGATCTCGATCACGATCAAACATCAAAGTGGCACTGTAGCTCTAGGCTGGCCTGGTAGCACTTTTTGGAGCCCTCTCAATAAGTCTTGCCAGACCAGCGCATGCGCTGGGTCAGGCGAGACCTAAAAAGTGTACTAGTACAGTCCAGGAAAAGATGGTGATAAGTTAAATAAATCAGCTGCCATGAAAGTAACATGGTAAATTGCCCCATCAGGAGAGAAGTTTACCCTCCAGTGTTTTTGTCAAAATCTTATGGACGATTCAAAAACTAAAAGCAAATCTGAAAAAATAAAAAAAAAGAACTGAACGAGCAGGCTGCAGTGGGCAACAAAAATCTCTGGAAACAGCAGGAGATTAGTGAACAGGGGGCTTGATGGAGAGGGTACTCTTATCTATCAAAACACATTTGAAGCTAAAGAGCGCTTGGAGTGGCAAAGGACCTATTAACTATTTTACAAGCCTCATTCAGAGGCAAAAAATTAAGAAAACCGTGTTAGCCAGAAAACACTACATGGGGAGCCTTCAACCTAAGAAGCTTTCACAAAAATATGCTGCAATTTTGTAATTCATAAACAGCACAACAAAGAAAACAAGCGCTTGCCAGGCAGCCGCGGCACCAGCGCTTCACTTTTAACATGAAAAGTAAAGCGCGGGTGCCGCGATTATACCAAAAGTAAAGTAATAGAAAAAACATCTATTTCTTTACTTTTGGTATAATCGCGGCACCCGCGCTTTACTTTTAACGTTAAAAGTAAAGCGTGGGTGCCGCGATTATACCAAAAGTAAAGAAATAGATGTTTTTTCTATTACTTTACTTTTGGTATAATCGCGGCACCCGCGCTTTACTTTTAATGTTAAAAGTAAATGGCGGGTGCAGTGATTATAACGTCATCGCGATCACGATCGCTGTGAAAGCGAAAGTGATTGTGATTACGCTCTCCTGAGTGCTGCTGGCTGGCCTAGCGCGGGTGCAGTGATTATAACGTCATCGCGATCACGATCGCTGTGAAAGTGAAAGTGATTGCGATTACGCTCTCCTGAGTGCTGCTGGCTGGCCTAGCGCATGGTGGCTGCGCGCGAGCACGCTCACATGCACGCAAGCGCTAGGCCAGCAAGCAGCACTTAAAAAAGCGCACATACAAAATGTCTCTCCGAGCCAGCGCATGCGCTGGGCTCAGCGAGACCTAAAAAGGAGCATCATTTGACAAGATTAACTTAAGCACTGTAAAGGAAATATGTGAAACATTATGGGACTATGTAGGTAAGATCATGGGGACAAAAAAATGGATGATCACAGTACCAGTCACAGAAAAGGTATTGATAAAATACACCAATAAATTAAATACGTCTACAAACAGTTTATTCGAAACAAATCGAAAGAATGAGACAGAAATACAGGAAGATTCCAAGATTCCTAGTCACATCAGGTTGTAGATAATTCAGATGACTGTGTCTGTCCTCCAAATTAGTGGCGATAGTGAGAAGAATAATTTTTAAAAAATCAAGAGCTCAGGGCCCAGATGTAATACTGGCCTTAATTATAAAGCAGAAACCTACACAATGGGCAAGCTGTTGGACTCAATTTGTAAATGAGTTATCTCTATAGAAACCATACCAGGCACCCAAATCAGCAGTACCAGAACTCCCACCTATAAGAAAAGAAAAAGGACCCCAAAAAATTTGAGAATTATTGCATTTATAAATATTAAATGAAAAATCTCCTCATAATATATTCTGTACTTTCTGTAAACATGGGTTGAGGAAAACCAATGATGGAGCAGGGGTTTTAAATAAATATTTGGTTTATAGTATCAGTTTGCGTACTCATCAGGAGGAAAGTCCTTGTTAATTCTCGTGACCAGGGTCCAAAGACATTGGATGTAAGAAGAGAATTAATCAGGATCTGTAAATTAAATCGATCTATCTATGTATACATCATAGTTCAATTTTCATTTCTATGGAGTCGATGATGAGATTTGGTGTGAGTTTTTAAAGTTTTATTAAATCTTTATTAAAAAAGTTCTCAAAATCGATAATCAATTCATCAGGAATACAATACAGAACAATTGCATAAAGCGCGTTCCATAGAAGTAAATATCTATTTTAAATCTACAAAATCAGAGGAAAGAATCTTTTACAAACCATAACAGATTTCTAAATCGAGAGGTGAAAGCATAAAACTATAAGCAATTTTCAATCAATATGCACTTCTCTTAAAGAGAAGTTCAAGCATCTCAATAGAGTCTCAGAGCAGCACAGATTCAGAAAATGGGAATGAATGGGTCTCTCAAAATAAAATCTGAGCAAAGGGCACTAACGAGAATCCATAAAGGTTCTGAAGAATCTCCACACCTACTCTAGTAGCACATACTAATATATCATTTTAACATCTATAACTAAAAGAAATGTTGCGTTCTTCTGTCTCCTTAGCCAGTTGTCATGCTGCGTCATCATGGGAACGGGAAAGATTGAGTCGTCTTAGTGGTTCAGGGCCAAAGGCTCACAGATATCAAGTTTTCAAATTAAACATTTCATAAACATTTAGCGAGTCGAGGTTGAGATCCCAATGTTTGCTTACCGAAAGACCAAAACAGTTCATGGTTTGGTTTCTACATCACAAATGAAATCATGCCTTTCTCACTCATTCTAACTTGGGAATTTTATTCATGATGAAATATTTTACAAAAATTTAACAACACTATTTAATACAGTATTATATTTTAATGAAAATATCTCTATTTGAAGGTAAAATCTAATACTATATATTTTGTCATGTTCAGTTCAGCACATTTGCATCATTGACATCTTCACACCTTTACATTACTGACATTATTGACCTAAGATCACTGTAAAGAAAATAATTATTGCATTCAGAATTCTTTCTAACTTAACACACATAGCTATGGAAGCCTACTTCTCTCATTTTCTTTAAAAAATGTAGCTTCATCTTGAGGACTAAACATTATTTCTACATGTTAATTGCATACCTTTTTGTTTATTAAAATGCTCCAACAGCTTCCCCATCTGATGGATTCAAACCATCACAAAACATTCACAGATCAATTCACAATTCACTCACGTCTTCAGTCAAGTTTTTTCTCTTTCATTATAGGTTTTCCCTCTCCTTTAATTTGTCATATCCTTTGTTAATGTGGTCACCTAGTTCTAAATCTGTCTTTATCTGTTTATTTCTTTCTCTACTCCTTTTCCTTTGCAATATGATTTTGATAGCCTTATACACTCCCATTGAAGTCAGGAAAGAGACAACGACAAATAATACAGGTACTAATATGGCTTTGAGGATTCCTCCTCCTGCTGTTGCAATCCATTTGCCTATTGCAGAAACTCCCTTCGTGAAGCTTTTTACTATACTAATCGTTTCTAATGGTTCCAGGTCAAGTTTGAAGTCTGAAATATACTTTGCATATTCTTTGATTTTCTCACTCTCACCAGGTATGTATGTGCAACATTGTTCTGACTTTAAAATTTTACAGACTCGATCTCTTTCTGCAAGCACAATGTCTAAAGCATATTGATTCTGTAAACCTATTGGACTTAATTGGCATTAATTCTGTGTTTGTTACTAATAAAGCTTCAGATGGACCAGTTGTAAGCTTTTCTACTACTGTTGAACGCTTTCTAATGTTCTCATCATTCATCATTTAAACTATGCGCATGATTCATCTTAGGAAACAATAAACCTCAGTAGCAAATACCCTCCCAGTCAGCTGGTAATTTGAGAAATGCGTCTTATCCACAGATAAAATAAACTCCAGATATTGATGGTTTGTCACTTTGTAGAATCTGCCATTTTCCTCCTGTGGCTCAAATGTATTTTCTCAGTTCATTTTCCAACATGTCTCATTCTATTTTGAAATCTACTCCTAAATACACATACTGTACCTTTTTGTCTTTTGTTAAGTCTTAACTTTGGATAAGTCATTTTCTTTCTAAAGTCATCTTCTTCCTTTTTCCATGCATACTTTAAAACATCTTCATTCGAACTGTTACTACGTACAACGTGTGTGCTCCTCTCCTTTAACATCACGATGAATGTTTTTAATAAAGGTCTCATAAAGCAAGTTCAATTATCTTCATATGCCTTAACAGGGTAAATCTGAGTCATGCCTAACAGTGTCCATTTCTTTTGCTTGTTGGTGTAAGTTCATGCTTTGCTGTAACAGGTACTTTCGTAAGAATCATGTAATAGTTAGAATAATAAAACTTAAAGTGTTGTTGCCTATAAACTAAACCAAGCAATATACTGCATGAAATATCATATGACATAGGAATGTGATGGTATGTCATCTCCTCAGCCGAGAAAGACAAGTGCGCACACTCATAACAATCGTTGGCAGTCATAGCATGTGTATACTTTTGAACTAACTTTGAATAAACATTAGTTGAATAATCTTCTTTCATGTAATCCACAAATGAGGCTTTGAACTCATCCTCATCTTCATCATGTGAAAATGTTGTGTTAGTAAATGAAAATTAAGGTTTCTCCTTCTCAGAGGTAAAATGTATAACCACTAATGTTGCTACAGCTACTAATGCTACTACTAAGAATGTAATTCCTTTAATAATCTTACATCTAGCTCTGGTTAAAGAACACGTTTATCTGAAATCAGATCTCTTAAAACAATTACTGTAGATGCAAGTTAGTATCTTCGTTTTATTCCACAAACAGTCTTCATTTATTCTTGTTTTCCCTTTGTAATTCAGTTAGTATCTTGCAGTTTAATTTACAGCAATCTTTGTATAGTTTTCCTTAACCTTACTCTGCATTCTTAAGAAATGTTATCCTTAATCTTCTGCTGCTGCCACGGTCCTAGGTAATCTTAATTTTCCTATTAGCTTATCAGTTTTTTTTTCAGTCTCTTTGCACAGTTCGTTCCATGAGTTTGCCAACAACAAACTTTTCTTTGCAAGCCTTTTCAACGCTAAATGTCAAAAAGTTTCAAAGGGGTTCAGTCAGTTCTCTGCTCCAGTCAAGCACATCTGATATTGAGACATTTAGCACTTGGCGCACGTAGTAGGTCTATTTAGGGACAGAAGAACTTCGGCTAGGTACTATTGATCTTTTAGATCTCCTTAGTTTCTGATCACCTTTTGTGTCACTTATACCAGGATTGTAGGTGGTATTGATCCAATTGACACACTAGATTTCAAAATGTTTCTCTTGTAGATTCTTGGCCAGCCAGCACTGAAAGTTCTTTCTGGTCGTGATATAGTGCGTGTTCCTTCTCCTGGACCTTGTTGTTCTGGAAGTATCTCGACTGTCACAGTTGCTGGAGTATTTACTTATCCTTCTACTCCAAGAGCTCTAATGCCACTCTGTGTAACATTCAGGAAGTGGATCTCATTACCTGTCTGTGGTTCTTTGCCCCTTTTTCCTTGATGTTATGCCACTTGTAGTATGTGCACAATCTGCTTAACTTGTGGTAGTACAGTCACCAGAGTTCTCAGCTCTGGCTGCATTATTTATTCATGTGGATCTCTTATTCTTTGGGGATGCAAAGCATGCATCCAGTTTGGCACTCCGGCACATTTAACAGCAGTTTTTGGTGACTAAAATCACCTGGTAGGAACCTTTCCAACTTGGCTTCAGACAAGACTTTCTCACATGCATCTTAATGAGAAACCAGTCACCTTGGTTCAAGTCGTAGCACTGCTCTTGATGTAGATTTGCAGTGAGAGCTTCAACCTTTTGAAAAACAGAATACACCATATCAGCCAATCCGTTGCAATAATCAAGTACCATGTCATCTGTTATGTTCAAAAGTGCATTTGCAAGTATACCAGGCAGTCTCATTACTCTTCCCATCAAAATCTCTTAAATAAATGAACCTGTATTCCTATCGGGTGTACTTCAAAGGCTCATCATCACCATAGACAAAGCATCAGGCCATTTCAGTGAAGAGGATGCACAGACTTTTATCAATCGAGACTTTATCGTTCCATTCAGATGCTCTACTATCCCAGAAGCTTCTGGTCAATAGCTACAATGCAACCTCTGTTCCACTTGTAATGCTGTACACAGCATCTTAAGGGTCTCATTATTAAAATGAGCTCCTCGTTTCGACTCCAGAGAAACCGACATTTGGAGCAGTGGTACCAGTTCTCTGAGCAGCAGTTTAGCTACAGTGAGACTGTCATTTCTCCGTGTTGGGTAGGCTTCCACCCATCGGAAGAAAATGCAGACTATAACCAGGACAAATATCAGCCCATTGCAAACAGGCACCTTGATAAAATCCATCTGTATTCTGTTGAAAGTGCTACCTGAACTTCCTATGTCACTCAATGTAACTGGTGTTCATTTTCCTACATTCATCTGTCGTCATGTTACACAAGGGTGACATAGATCCTCTGCAAGCCTCCTGAATCTGGGGTTAAACCAATTTTGTCTGAAGGATCAGACCATAGCATCCCTACCTAAATGTGGGAGGCCATGGAAGTGTTGTGTAATGTGAGAAAATTAGCTGTTTGGTAACACTGTTTTTTCGTATGCTGAAATTCAAACATCATTTGCATTTTGCCCATATCCTGCTCTGATCCAACCCTGCTATTCTGCCTCAGTGACATTTTCCTGCATGCTCTTGAGTTCTTCCCAAGTGTCATTGACATTTTCTTGAAAGCTCTTGAGTTTTTCCCATGTGTCAGTTACAGACATCAACATTGAAAATACATCATCTTCCTGAGATTCATCTGTGAATATTCCATTAAATGTGCAGGCCACAATGGGACAATAATGTGCTACTTCGTCTGAACACCGATGGCCGACTTTGACATAACCATTGTCACTCTGGTGAACTACACATTTTACAATCGCAATTTCAGTAGGAAGCTGCAAAGTGTCCAATAACCTCTTTACATGTTCACCATTTCAAATCGGTGAACGAGATGATGTTATGAAACCTCTTTGTGACAATAACTGTTCTAAGTCGTGGGCAACACCAAAGCCATACTGACTTTGTAAATATAGTCTCTCTCATGTGGGCTTTTAAACTAGAAGCCAGGAAGCTTCACCAATGTCTTGGATTGTGCAGAAAACATAAATTCTCTCAGGACACTGTCATTTATTCTCAAGCATGAGCCGTCCAAAAACAGTACATAATCGGGTCTTATTAAAGGCTCATCTTTTATGTCGGGTCTTGGCTTGGTGCATAAATCTGTGACATCCAGACAGTCATATTCAAAATCATCAGAATTCTCAAAATTTTCCGGAGGGGGCATCAAAGTGCTGGGATTTAAAATCTGACATCATTTCAACGTCACTTTATCAGATGCAAGAATTTACTACTCATATTTAGAACTACAGGAAAACATCATATATTGTTTTTTTGTTTTGGTAAGCAAAATATCCACTGAATGAGGGACCTTAACAGTTAAGAGATGTCCCATCACTCTGCTCTTGCACCTCTTGAGACGAAGACTCACAATAGCAATCAATTTTAGACAACCGGGCAACACTGCAGTGATGGGGTCAAGGCCACAGGCTTTCTAGCTTCACCATGCATCTATGTAAGCACTGAGAGAGTGCCTTCCTCACTCTCACTGCAAAGCAAAGTAAATCTCTTGATATAATCTGGCATTCCTAATGCCGGTGCATGACAGAGACTTCCTCTCAGCTTTAGGAAAGTGCAAATTAATTTGTTGTCCCATGGAGGGGGATCAGGCACATCTTTGTACATCAGTTTAAACAACGGTAAAGCCACCAGAAAAATGTTTGGTATACAGTGCCTACAGTAGCCAACCATTCCCAGAAACATTCAGACTTCTTTCTGCATTTTGGAGGAACTATTGTCAAAATTGCTTCCACTATCTCTTGTGACACTTTTCTTGTTTCCTTTTCAATGATTTGTCCCAGACATTGGACTTATTTTTGGCATTATTGCAATTTGCTTGAGACACTTATTGTCCATTTTCAGCAAGATGAATTTAAAAGTGCAATAATATCTTGTTTACAAGCTTCTTTCACCTCTGATGCCACAAGTAGGTCGACAATAAAATGAACAAGGACTGAGGTATAAGGCATTTGCAATGTCTCCAGATTTTACTTTAATATCTGCTTAAATATTGATGGTCTTTCAGTATACCCTTGTGAAACTCGGCACCATGCTAAAACTCTCTCGAAACACGAATGAGAAAAAAACTGTCTGTCCTAATGTAAAGGAATCGAGAAGAAAGCCTGACAGAGGTCACGACATTGAACCATTCTGCTGTGCAAGAAATCTGGTATTATATGGTGGCTGGATCCGGTACCACAGTACCACATGGGAATAACATTTCATTAATTTTTCTCAAATCCTGAACTATTCTAAAGTTACCATAAGACTTCTGTAATCCCATAATCGGTGATTTGCATGAACTGCCAATTATTTGTTTCAAAATCCCTTTCTACAACATGTCTTCAATCATTCGTGTAATTCTTGCTATTAGCTCTGATGTCATGTGATATGGTGGTGTTCTTGAAAAAATTGCATTGGTTCTACATCTTAGTATTGTCTGATTTCTTTCCCTGTATGATCTCATACTTCTGGATTCACAGTTTCTCTTAAATCAGGGGGCAACTCTTCTACAGTTCCCAATGGATAAAGCTCTACAGCATCTTGTTGTGTTAATTTAAATTCTACATCCTCATCATATGTTTGAGATTCAACTCCCTTAGCGTATAATAAGTTGTGCAATTTAACTTGCACAACAAATAACGCCCCAATAAGTTTACAGGACTCGAATCACACACAACAAAATGGTGATTTACTTCAAATGAACCTCTTTTTACAGGTACCTCACTTAAACAGGATTTGTAATCTGCTTGTTTGTAACTCTAACAACTTGGATGTTGTTTCTCGAGGGGGCTTGGACTGAGATGTTCGCTGTTCTAACAGTGGATCTGGTATCACTGGGGTCAATAGGAAATGGCACTTGGTAGCCATACACCTCACATTCTACAAATGGCCTGATCTGTGGCAGTATCAGCAAGCTGCAAGCCACCAGCCTCTAGGGAACAAATGGGGAGACATGGCATAAGAGCACCTGATGTACCTCATTATAATGTACCTTTATATGATGGGATCGAGCAGACACTTGATACATTAGTTTGCCGGCTTGCTGCAAACCCACACCGCATTAGAGCTCACTTCCATGAGCCATCACTGGGAGGAGGACCTGGCTCATCCCTGCATGGACAAAGAATGGGGTAGCCCTATTGGAAAGCCCAGTCAAAATTCCATGAGACACTCGCTTCCGACTAAACCGCTATTTCCACCACACCGATGCTGGTTCCCCCCATTGTCATTTGGGTGATGCAGATTTAGTCCATATGCCTTGGGCCTTTCCATCCCTTCACCGATACTGGCATGGTGTCACTCTTCACTTATCGTCCTGCACAGGACACCCTGCATTACACATGTGGGAAGCATGCCTCCTAGGTCTTCACCATTGGGACAAGAAAGAAAGGGTCACCTCCTGCTTCCTTGATCTAGGATTACTGACAGTTAACTGTCCCATTACTCGGCGATGGAAATTGAATGAGCCCCCAGAGAGTGTCGCCCTGCATAAGGAGGATAGCCTGAGGCTGTGCACATTTCCAATAGCAACCAATTGGGACACTATCTTGATCGATCATCAGACTGACATACAACATGCCGCTGATGGCCCAGTTGGCCCATTAGAAGGTGGAGTGTGGACGACAGATGACTAAGGACTCACTTAACCACATGCCACCCATGAGACATATGTCCTTCCCCTGTCCACTGTGTTCCAAGATCTAGAACAGTTACTTTGCCTAGTTTACTAATGTATACTACTGAATAATCACAATGTATGCGGCTGAATGGAGGGGAGGGGAATTAGCTCAGGGTTCTCTGTCTGTTGGTTTAATCAAAATTGGAATAGTTTGCCTATTTCGTGATGCATATGTTTTTGGCCCTCTTAGTGGGCTACTATGTTCATATCACATCTTATCTCCTCTGTGGTTTTGTTCAACCTGACAAACACTTGCATGTTGATGCATGGCCAATTCTTTTTGCACCGCTCTGAGGAGCTGTAATAACTGTGTATCTGTAACATGTCTTGTTGTTTGAACGAAATGCTAACAACCCCAAAATAATAAACAGATTCAAACAAAAAAAGACGCTCTAGTGTAGATAATTACGTGACATGTGCCGAGCACCTGAAACCACTGGCTCAAATTAAGCTCTGCTATTGGTGGCTGGAAGGGAAGAGTTGAAGTATAAGAAGGGACATGCAAAATATAGCTTCAGAAGCACATTTAGCTACAAAGAAGCAAATGCCGTCCCCCAACATAAAAGAGCACTAATTGTGTGAATGAAAACCATACTGGATGTCCTGTAATGGGAATATGCCTTTGGTGTTCCTTTCTTCCCTTAAGCCCATAGTGTTTGCTTATTGTCAGCGGACAGAGGCACAGGGAGAGTATGATTTGTTAAAGTATGAGACCCGAGACTGCAGCACACAGCTACTTGCTCCAAAGGCTCTGAATATTCCACCATATTGCATTATGGTGAATTATTTTGTTTGGCTTTCACCTATCATTGACTGCATATAACATTATGTCATGTAATGCACTTTAAATTACAAATTAGTGCAAGTTACATTCATGCGTAGTAAAATGTATTAGAAAGCTCAGTTAGTTAACACAATGACTTCAGACTTTTGTGTGTGGAACTGGAGGGTCACTTATTTGAATGCTGGTTTGTGCGCTGGGGAACAGTAACATGTATTTATAGAGAAACAGCAGTTTCAACGCGGTTAATACCACACGGGTAGGTTACAACAAGGACGTTACATCGTCCGCGTTATCACCACTCATGTCATTACATCGCAAGTCATTTCAACGACTTGCGCTAGATGGTGCACAACAGCAGGGAATGTGTTGAATTTTAAATCCAACACATTCCCTGCTGTTGCACTAACTGGAGTAGGAATAGTAATTTCTACTATTCCTAAGTCCAGCGCGCCATCTAGTGCAAGTCGTAGAAACGATGTAAAGCCATGCGTGGTAACAACGCGGACGATATAACGTCCGCGTTGTAACCAACCGCGTGGTATTTGCTCGCGGTGTAAAGAGACATATTCCTTTTTTTATCTTGTAAGTGAAGAGTAGGGGCTGAACTTACTAATATAATTTTGCAAAACACTTTACACACAAGAAGAAAATATTGGAGATTTGCTGGAGGGCAAGTGGACTATTAGTGACCATGTACATTTCTTGGGTTTCATTTTATAGCTCCTTCCTGTAAACAGCCACCCCAGGACTTTGCGGCAACAAAATCTCATCGTCTCCTGCCAATAATTTAACCTGCCATCACTATCCTCAGCAAGAAACTGCTCAGTCAGAATCCTCCTCCAATATTCTCTTCCTCTGTTACAACCCTCATGTCTTCCGTTTCCTTTGCCAACTGTATAATGCCACGATCCCCCTCCTCTGCCATAAACTTTCCCTCCCTTCCTCTCCCATCATCTTCACCTCTCTCTGCAATCATTATCTTGCTTTCCTGTTATCACACTTCTCTGCCATTGCCCACCTTCTTCAATCTATCTTATATACCTTTGGAAGGCACTGTAATCATTTAAACACCAAGGGCCCCATTTACAAAAGAATTGGAGTATGGCAGCACTGCAAGTCTTTTTGCTGCACTGCCCTATGCCAATTTGAAAGGGAAAGAATAACCTGTATTTGCGAGATACGGTGCCATCCTGTCCTTTCAGCTGGCACACGATTTGGTGCGTAGTGCCAACACAGGCAACTTTGCACCATGCCTTGTTGGCAGGATTTTTTTTGTGCAGGAAAAAAACCATCCTTTGAGGCATTTTCCTTATTCTATATTTGAAAAGACGAAACAACGAGGAGAAATGAAAACATTTCTCCTCATTATGCCTGCTCTGGGGAGGTGTAAGGTTTTGGAGCTGCCCCAGGTTTACATGATTTTGTAAATCTGGGGCAGCGTCAAAATTCATGGTTGTTGCATGGGAAATCCTACTGCAACAGCCATGGAATGCCTCCTTGACGCAGATGAAGGAAACACAGCGATTTGCGCTGCCTTTCCTTACTCCATATCAATGATATGATTGAAAGGCTTGCGCCACCGAAGCGTCAATAGAAGTCATGCTCTGACAGCGCAGGCCCCTTGTATATAATCCCCATAATCTTTTTACACATTTTGTGGCAGCCTATCTTATATTGCATGCAGCCTGTCTCATACAGTGTTCATGACTTTTTTTAAACTGTGGCAGGCTGTGTGTTATACATTTTTGAACTTGTGACATACATATTCACAGTGCTTTCTGTCACGTCCTTGGCCCTCATAGAAATATAAATACGAATATTTCTCTTTACACCGGGAGCAAATAGCACGCGGTTGGTTACAACACGGACGTTACATCGTCCTCGTTGTTACCACGCATGGCTTTACATCGCAAGTCGTTTCTACAACTTGCACTAGATGGCACGCTGGACTTAGGACTAGTATAAATTACTATTCCTACTCCAGTTAGCGCAACAGCAGGGAATGTGTTGGATTTAAAATCCAACACATTCCCTGGTGTTGCGCGCCATCTAGCGCAAGTCGTTGAAGCGACTTGCGAAGTACTGCCATGCGTGGTAACAACGCGGATGTGGTATTACCCGCATTGAAACCGCTGTTTCCCTAAAAAAAGTCCTCTTCTCAGTACAAATGTCACCTTAATAACATAACATTGAAAGTAGTAAATTAACAATAAACACCTCAAAGGAAATAAAAAATGAAAAGACAAACATTTGGTACCATACTGCAGATAGGGCGCGCTCTTCAAGTTTCTGCCACTGTGCACCTTTCAGCAGCTGAGGAAATTGCCCCCTCTAATGAAGTATGTGCTACCAACAGGGCAGCCGCAAACTCATGCTGCCCCCCAGGGCAGTACATTCAAGAGCAATACAGATCAGCTGTTTAAAAGCTGCTCGTTATTTCTCTGTGCAGTTGACAATCCGCCTGCACCTTTAAGAGGGAGAGAGATCACCTTTCAGGCGGGTGCAGTGAGTGACTGCACCCACCTGCAAGGGGATGTCATGGGACCCCCTTCCATCCCTCCAGAAAAATGCCTTTTTGTGGTGCATTTTTTGCAAGCCTCCTAAAGGCAGGTAATATGGCAGAGAGGCAAAGAGATTCCCTCATTTGCATGCGGCCATGCCCTATGTAAATGAGGGAATGCCATCTAATGATAGCCCTGGTGCTACACGTGCACCAGATCTATCTGTATTACAGAAGGAGACGCACAAGAGTTTTAAGCCCCTTCTGTAATAACAAAGTGCACAGAGGGCGTACGAAACGGACACAAATGGGCGTTGCACCCCTCAGGCAAGTCTGTAATAAGGTCCTTGGACTTCAAAAATAGCTGTTGAAAAAGAGGTACTGTTTTGGAAACCCAATGAGTTGGGGGTCAAGGGGTAGTGGTGGCTGCGCACTGATCTGACACATTGTTGCCACTGTTGTCAAACTGACTGCAAACCATCTGCAGGAGCATACGCAATTAGACCGGCAATTATTTTTTTAAATAGTGCAAACTCGACCCAGAGGTATTGGAGCACTTTACAGGATCACCAGTTAGATTACAAAAGGACACAGATTAATTTTTTTAGACATGGGGTCATGAAGTGATTTGCCCAGAGTCACAAGATGGTAATCCGAAGCCAAGACACAAGCCTGGTTCTCCAGTTCCATAGTCGGCAGACATAGCTGCAGTGCTTGTACGGAATATGAAGCGAAAGGCAGATGAAAAGGTTGAGATGAGCAGGTTCAGAAAGAAGTATGGACCTGTTGTGTAGATAGTAATACTGCAGTCTGAGTCTCCTCGTAGATTAAATGGCATGGATTAACTGGGCAGTGTTGTGTGAGGCAGCACCTACCTCGCTTTTGAGCAGAAACAAAGAGATTGTTATTTGAGTGAACATTAGAAAATATTTATTTCCACACAGCATATTATTTGTGGCACACTGAAAACAGTTTGTTGCAAATAGTAGAGAGAATTATTTGACTTAGTGTGAATTTCATGAAAGAATTTGTAAATTAGTATGTTTACCAAGGTGCCCACCTTTGTGTCTGCAAACGTTTCACCATTTCATTTCAAATCAAACCTGCTGACCTGATGTGGATTGCTTTTTTTGTTACTTCCTACTAGAGCAAAAAATAACAGCCCAATGAACATATGTAAATATGCTATGAAAAGTTAAAGAGTAGGTGCCAACAATTCTTAATATTTTAATAAGTCAGCAATCACTGTCCACAGCAATGCAATACATATCAATGATAAAATGTGTACACAAACAAAACACAACACTCGCTACTCAAAATAATCCTCCGACATCAGCTGTGTAGGAATACAGATCACTGACATAGTATTGATGTATAAAATATAGAAACACAAAAATATCGGAAATTAAAGATCGCTAACAGAAATATTGACTGCGTGTGCTTGAATAGTAAAACCACAAATATAGATTTTTTCCTAAAAACAGAAATATCAAAAACAAAAATATTATTACCTTTAAATAAAAATATAATATGTCAAAAATATAGATTCACACAACATCGACTACAATATTATCACAAAAATAATTATATAATCATTATTAAAAATTAAAAAATCACTGTTTACGTAGAACAGTTTTTGAAAAGATGCCTACAACATTTTATACACATGTTTAAATTAAATATAAATATATTATATCAAGAAAATCTTTACCATTCACTCCAACAAAATACATAATTAAAATCAAAGCAATCCAACCATAAAAAAATATTGGTATTGACCACAAACATTTAAACAACAACCTAAATCATACTAACTATATATAAAATAAATTTATAGTCAAACCTTTATAACAGTATAATTTAACATATACTGAATATCATTAAATACCTTGAATTCTCCTTTCACCAAAGTTCTGGGTCTGGCCGGTTGTAGAATCTTAGCTTGACCACCAACAGCTTTAAATAGAGAAATCATTTTCCCAAATTCCTTTAGTCGATTTCAGCACTTAAATGACATATCAGGGGAAACCTGTATGACCTGCCCTTCTCTGATTTTGATACTTTTATGGGTAATGGGGCCTGTTCCAACACCTTTTCTCCTATCCTATAATCCCCAAAATTCACTAACACAGTATGTGGTTGAGAAGAATTTGGATACTCCTGAAGCGGGACACGATGAGCATGTGTTATTGTCAAGTCCTCTGTATTTTCCGTCAGGAGATGAGTACAAATCATATCATCTACATATTCAATGGCCTAATCAGCTTCCCCTTCCTCTCGTTCAGGTATTCCAACAAATCTAAGATTAGACCTTCTTGAGCAGTTTTCTTGGTTCTCATATTGTATTTTCACAGAAACAAGTTAATTTTGTAAAGTAGAGTTCACTTTAGAAAGCACATTTTGGGTATCTTCAAGTTGTGAGAATATACAGCCATTCCTTCCACTTGTGCCCCCATAGATTCAATTCTTATTTCCATTTCTGCCACCCAAACCCCCAAAGTGTGTGCTAGTGACTTTTGAGAGGCCTTAACCTCCTGTACCTCCACAAAGATTATCAATAACAAGGAATCAACCTAATTTTCAGCTAAGAAGTGCTCAACTCCCTGATACCCTTGTGTGGCGGGCCAGATCGAAGATTGCGGGGGCCTTTCTGTATTCACTAAAGACTGGGAGAACATTTTCAACGGTGACCTGAGCTGGCGTCAGAGAAGAGAGAGCTGAAATTAAAGCTGATGCCCCAGGAAAAACAGAATCCCTACCCTTGCAGGCAGGTGCCGTCATATTGGTCATGCCCCTAGCCTCCTCATTGCTGCTTCCTTTTTGCGATGCTTCCAAATTGCAGCCTTCCGTACATGTCAACAATGCCTCTCTTTGGGAAGTGTCTCTTGATTGAGTTTAGGGGCTGACAGTTGGAAGTTCACTTTGTTCTCCGAAGGCCCCTCTTCCTGGCTAGCCTCCATATGTTTAGGCATGAACACTAGAATGTAGTTAGTCAGAGAAGGCTCAAGAGAATCAAGGTCTGATGGTAAAGAGGAAGTGTCTATGCTTGCTATATGATTGATGCAGCTTCCATCTCAAACTTGCTCTCACCGTTTATTTATCTGAAAAAAGACTAAGGCTTATCCTTAACACGTGAATCCAAGCTTTTCCATAAGATGCCCCCTGAATTGAGTCCTGACTTATGCCTCTGCATGCTCAACAGAGCCCAGAGACAACAGTATGACTGCACCAAACTTAGGTTGAAGATAAACAAAAGTAGACCAAGCCTATGCCTCACCTCAGGTACTCCTAGGGGGTCTCACTGGCTACCAAGGGGGCTGCTGCTGTTTCCTGAGGTAGGCCACGCAATGCCACAATAGCACAGGTCTCTCGTCCTCCTAAAAGCAGTCTCAGATAAATGCTCAGCTATGGCACTTGGGTGCCAAAAAACCTTCCATCCAAGCTGAGATTGCTGCAAAGATGACAAAAAGTCCCTTTCCAGTCCTTGCAGACTTGCGAGGGAAAGACCGCATTCCAGTTTCACCCGACGTCAGCCATCGTGGCTCGGTAAGCTTTTCCCCTATTCCCGCCGACCGCTAAGTAAAGAACGCCAAGCACGAGCCACAGTGCTCCATGCAGCAACGAGGAGGGGGGCGGGTCCATGCTGAGTGCGTGTCAAATGACTAGACTGTGAATAGCTTCTAATAATTGAGTTTTTTGGCTGTAGGTGTATACCATGTGATTTAGTAACTGCTTTCCTTTCTTTGAAGTTATGTACTTTGGTGCCTCGGTCATTGTACCTGAAAGTATGTAATAGTATAAATAAATACAATGTTTTAAAGTTTGTATGTTTGTTATTTACATGTAAAATTATGCAAGTACTTGTATTTTATATATTTAGATGTACGCTCTGTTTCCATTTTCCACATGGATCTGCATCTTTTCCATTGGGGGTATTCTAATGTGGAGCAGGTGCTTTCTTTTCTGTTGTATGAAAAATTACTTTAGTTTCATTTTAAAAGTTAATTTGGTGTCAGCTTGCAAAGGTTGAGCTCATTAGCTTTGTTTTTACTTGGTTGAGTTTATAGCTTTTTAATATGTTATGTATACGTACTTTCTTATGTCTTTTTTCTGGTTTGTGGCAGTCATTTTTTTCTGGCATTTTATCACTCTTTCAAATCATAGTTTCCTCTTTTAGGAAGTCTAGGTAAACAGATAGATGTTTGAGAGTTTTATTATTAATTATTTACCATTTTACGTTTCTAAGTTTATTAACAAGTACGTTTTAGTTCAAATAAAAGTTTTACTTACTTGGTTAGGTAGTTGTTGAGATGTGTATATTTCTTCTTTAATGATCTGGTGACAGACTGCAGCAGATATTCCTCATCTTGTAGCATTTGTCATTTTTAAGGTATTTAGTTTTTTTAAGTAAGTACGTTTATTATGATCGATTAGTTAAAATCATTACATAGAATAAAAAAATTAAAAATATTCTGTCATGCTTGACATTAAAAGCGAGAACATTTTCTTAGTGATAACTGAAAAAACATTCCCTGAGATGTCTGTTGAGAGAGATGTCCCCCAATTACATAGTTTAATTGCACATTTCACTTACTATCTATGACACTTGCTGACATGTGAGCAAGCCTATCATCCTCTTGATGCATAGAAATTTGTGAACAAATTGCTTGAAATAAATGTTTCCGGCCCAACAATTAAAAGAAAATGGCCTTAAAAATACTCAATATAAACAATTCTTAAAAGCCGTCCCTTTTTACACATAAAAAACTTCTACTGGGCCGTTTTGCAGTGCTTCTCTAAAATACCTTATGTTGAATTGCAACTTTCGATATTAGTTAAGGCCCACGCTGTAATCCACATTAGCATGTGAGGCCATTTATCTCCTTTAGGTCCATTATAAAATAAGAGGCCGCAAACACCAAGGATTAATTGCACATTTCCCTCATTAATTATAGCCTTCACTTACATCCATAATTGCACAGGATCTCCTCGTTGCACATGCCAAAAAGTTGCAACCTTACCATTATGCAGAAGGTTAAAAGTGCCTAATATGGATAATTCCTCAATATAATCCTCTACTACGCATCCAGCACCTTTATGTCAATTATCTAATGATCACTGTTGGAGCGTAGTATTAAATTACACATCAGTTTTTAAAATCAGTGTGCCTTTTATATGGTTGATTTAATTGTTTGTTTGATTATATTAGTTAAAGTTGTTTATCATTGTGGTTGGATTAGTTTTAGGTTTTTTTTTTATAAGTTATGTCCTTCAATGATAAGCGTGAATTTGATGGAATTCCATAAGAGTGTTATCAGGTCTTGATTATGATGGCCATTTTTTAATACTATATTGACAGACTGCTCTGTCCCCTCATTTATTTTGAAAAGGCCTTCTTACTTGTTTTCTTAAAAAGGACAAAGACCCAGCGGTTCTAAATTAATTTCATCCAATTACACTGCTAAACACATATTATAACATTTTATGAACATTTTGGCAGCTAGGGTAGCAGAGCTTATGCCCTTTTTGGGGGGAAAGATCAGTCAGGGTTCATTTCTGGACGCCACCTCATACTATGCATTATTTAATAGAAGCGATTTATTATTTTATTCTTACTAAGACTCCTACAGCAGTCCTGTTTATTGATGCAGAGACAGCTTTTGGCGTTGTGAGCTGGGATTGTTTGTTTCAGGTAATGGAGGGAATGGGATTTCAATCCCAGCTCACAAGGACAATTGCAGCATTATATTAGGGAACTTCCGCTGCAATATCTCTTAATTGTAAGATTTCAGATTTGTTCCAGATTTCTAGGGATACTAGGTAGGGCTGCTTTCTGTCTCCAATGCTTTTTGCTATTTTTTTGAGTCGTTGGCTTGTCTACACCAGAGTGTTGGAGTGAGAGCGGCAAGCCCTGGGATATCAAATCAAACTATAGGTGGAAGATCTTGTTTTATATTTGTCACCTGAGAGGGTGTTGTTTCAAGAACCGTTTGGTATTTGTTCCTAATTTTCAAGGTTTACTAGATATTGAGTTAACATGTCTAAAACAGAGAACCTTTTGAAACACTGATGTTTCTGATCTACCCTTGGATCTGCAGAATATATATCAGCAAAAGCCAGTCATGTATTTAGGCATAGGGGGTTCTGAAAGGAATGAAGATATGTATGATTTAAACTACCCAGCCTTGCTTGATAAGGTTCCGAATTTATTGGAATGATGGGGTAAGATGCCAATGTCAATAATTCAATAATTGGCTGAGTGGCATTAATTGAGATGCATTTTGGCCTTTGTTACATTTTTCTTTTGCATCAATTCCTTGTGTTTTGCACAATACATTCAACACCTGAATGAGTAGCTTAGTTGTTTTATGTGGAAAAACGCCAGTGCGACAATCAGTATGACAAGGTTGACTCTACCCAGACATCAAAAAGGGTTAACTCTTCCAGATTTGAGAATCTCTTACTTAGCGATCCATTTGCCAAATTGTACCAGATATGTTGATTTAGCTAAAAGCTAAACTTTTGCTAATTATTTTCTTTGTGTTATGTGTGAAGGAATGTTATTCCACTTAGATACCAATCTTCCGAAGGAAAAGAATCCAAAAAAGGTAAGGTATCGCACACTTTTAGGTTTTAGAGCTAGGCAGAAGCAACGTTTTCACTGTCTACAGATTCCTAGCGTGCAAGCTGAGTCTCCCCTCAAGAGTTTATGCCCAGTTGAATTGAGTGGGGTAGCTTCTAGATTAGAGAAGTGTAATTTGGGGAAAATTGGGGATTGAATGGTTACTGGAGTGTTGATTTCTTGGGAAGCTTCTTTGTTTTTTTCCCCAGCATCTTGAGGGCAGAAAAAGTTGGTATATTGTCAAAATGTGTCCATTTTAAGAAAACACCAGCATTTGCAAACTGAAACAAACCAAGAGGTACACAAACAGAAGCAATGGCTAAAATGGCTGATTTCATTTAGTTTTTAGACCGAGTTTCAAATTATGCAAACCAACGGTCACAAGAGAATAAGGTGAATTTAACTATGGAGCAATGGCTTTAATTGATTCTGTCCTCAGCTCTAAATCTTTACAGGGCCACACATTTAGTAAAATGCAAATGTATGTCCAAAGGATGGTATTTTATACCCCAGCGTTGGTGCATAAATGGAACACTAATATATCTGACCAATGCCCTAGATGCTTGGAATCGGGTCATTGGATTCACATTATCAGGGAATATATCAGTGTGAAAGCTTTCGGGGAAAATATGCTGAGATGGCTGTCTGTTTCCTTGGGGAGAACTTACTCTGTAGATGTGATTGCTGTACTCTTAGGCTGCTCAAAGCATCTAGGTATCAGCCCATCACCAACTCGCTAGTGGGGGTTTATTACAATGTTATTGGCAAGGTCTACAATTACTGCACTTTGGAAAGCTGGTGAACCACCTAGGTTGCAAATGTGGCTAGAGGAAATGATTAAAGTGTACTTTAAGGAGCTGTTGTTTAGTTCCAAAAAATCTATAGGATCTGCACATTTAGACAACATAAACTAAGGGATTGGTGTCCAAACTGATTTCAGACACCCCAAAAGAATATGTTAGCCTTCAGACCAGCTAGTTCACAGTGCCACCATAAGCCCCCTAACTTTAACAATGAGCGAATAGTTTCTGGCAACAATCAAACATGACAACCCTTGATCCTTCAGGGATAGTGGAAACAGTACAGTACGTTTCACTCAGTCAATCGTGCTCATGTAGTTTCGGAGAGATACACAGAATAAATAATGGGGACGTTTTCAATAAGGATTTATTGAACCAGTGTCAATCTAGTATAAAACATGTTTGCTGCGACAATCATAAGACAGAAGCAAATGTAAAATATTACAAGCACTAACAGAGTAAATAGAAGGTACAATCCTACCATGGTGCTAAAATAGTGAATATATGCAAGCATTTAAACATGACAGTAAGCAAGCGTACTCCTTTGATGCAAACCCTACCTAAGTGTACCTATGTGTACCTAACATGTATGTTGGTGTACAGCCAAGAATCCCCTAGGAAAGAGCCAACCCATTACCTGTTGGGAGAGAATGAAGGACTCCATCTTGGTCTCGAGTTGGACACCCCACAAGAGATGTCAGACCGTTGCATGTCGTAGCTTCGGCAAGCCGGGACCTCAGTGTCTTGTGTCAGCGTCAAAGCATCTCCTCTGTCTATCTAGTGAAGTTATGGTTCTTTTCTACCATAAAGATAGCCTTGGGGCTCCTAACACAATCGATATTAGGTAAATGAGACAAAATCAATACCTGCAATTATGCAAATTAGTTCTTTCACCCTAGCATGAAGATGACCATGACTTTTATACAGAGTATGTTAATCCTGTTATGAACGTCATGTGCAGGGGACTTTTCTAAGACTCCTCATCCATAATAAATGAGGCCAGTTTCAAGGAAACCGATTGACATTTATTCAGCACATAACTGGGTAAAGGTCAGTGCTAAAACCGTTATGCAGAGCAAGGTAGGACAAATGTAGGTGAAAGGTCATTTTACTACTTAGGCCTAGGTTGGGGTGCATAACACCCACTCCTCACCCGAAGGTTGATAAGGTGAACTAATGCTAAAGCATGTCTGCTAAAAGGCATAAAAACAGTGTCATAAAAACTAGTGTTTAAAAACATGGTACATGTAAAAAAAATGCTATTAAACTTCAAAAGCTCTACAAGTCCACTAAAAGAGTCAATATATTGTTAGACTAACTTAACATATCGAAAGACATGGTGCTCAGTGAGAGCAGAATAAATCAAACAAAGCGATGTTTCACTTTCCAATTTGGCTTGTTTTGGAAAAAGGGCCGTATTGTTCCCATCACACGGAGAGACAAATGTTTATGTGTCATGTGTGGGAGATGCAACATCAATGTCACTCACATTCGCAGACGACGGTCCCTGTAACACCTCTTGTATCAGGTTAATGGAACAAAGGTGATTTTCTTCAGCTCCCACAGTAGCCACTGAGGAAAACATCAATATTAGTGAGCCTATTGTTGAGCCGTTGTCCGTTCCAACAGGAGCTGAAGCATCCTGTGGGGGCTCTAAGAATGTCATCATCAACAGGAGAATACGCTGAGGACACTGATGCACATGGGCCTTTAAGGGGTCGAGTAGCACATCTATCTCCGGTGGCGCAACCGATGGAAGGGTCAGACACATGTCCAACACGCATTCATATTTGCAGAATAGGCAGCGTAACACAGGCAAGATGCAGTCACCCAAGAATGGTCTGAACTATAGGAACCAATGCTTGCTTAGGTCCCGAAGACAAGATGTGCCCAGATGGAGTACCATGCGTTTACAACAACGTCGCACCAGTAGTGTTTTATAACTGGGTTTTCCATTGCGTAACAGGAAAACAAAAACCAGGATACCCACTACAATAGTAGGACCAGCGGAAGCCCTTTAAAAACGCTACCCAATACAGAGTATATGAATGCTGGAATAACTGCTAAGATTGTCTGAAAGGTGCTCATTAGTCCAGAACCTATACCTTTAAATAGATGCACGATCCCCCACATTTCAGACATGTTAAAGATACGATGAACCACTTCCCGAAATGGAGCGGGAAGTTCATAAGGACAAGCGCCTGTATCTCAGATGAAGACCTTGCAAACTGGAGATCAAAAGTCTCTCAGGCTGAGGTTAAGGCCAAATCCTTCTTGCAAAAGTATGGCTTTCAGTCTGCTCAGAGAATCAAACTGTATAAAGGAAACATTTAATGAAGGCCATAGCGTTGCCTCCCTAATTGTGAGGGTCGGTGGAAACAATACTTGCATACAGCAAGTAACCATGGAACATACTGTAACCAGATATGCGATGCCCATCACCATCCCACAACGGCCTTGATCATTCAGCATCAATTAGCTCCCATTCGAGAGCAACTTGAACACCGGATGAATCATGGGAGCCAGGGAACCCTTCAAGTGACAAGACAAATTAGCAACCGAAGCATTACAGGCTCCGTGAAGTGAAATGTTTTTGCAAACTAGAGATCCATTGAAAGCACTTTCACAGTTTGAACCGGTGAGAAAAAGTTCAGTGTCCCCATTCCTGCATCTAATTCTGTATCGTAATTCCCAGTACTCAAATGTATCCTTCTCTTAGTTCTTCATACCTGCCTAGCTAGTGATAGTGGAGACAGTATTGAAAGTGAAATGGCATGACTGGCAGTGTAATATGGCCATGGATTAACCATTCTGTGGAAGGTGACTCAGCCACAGTGAAAGGCAATTGGTCCAATTTTTCAGTGGTCAACATGGTATATTTTGCATCTCTTTGTGTCATTACTATCTGTCTTTCTGATAGATTGTATGCAGAATACTGAGTCATACTGGCACGTGGCCAGAACGCAATGTAGCATCCATCTCAATAATATAATGGATCGCAATTGCGATTGTCCATCTTGTAGAATAGACAAATCCTGTTCCATTATATCTTTTGCAGGAGACACAATGTTGTCCAGTGCATACATTCTAGATGATAGTGTGGTCATACCATTGTCAACTGCTGCCAAAGCCTTTTCAATGTAAACCCAATCAATCTCATGTAGTCTCCCAGCAGCCCCCTGTTGAGAGATTTGACATAGCTTGTAAATAGCAAATAAGAAGCACTTTTTACATGGCTTCTGGGGACTTGACAAAAAAAATCTCTAAGATCCATGTCATTTGAGAGAAGAGATAAGTGTTGTTTCACCTGGGACAGTGTTAAGGTCTTTAGCCAATCTAGGCATAACTTCCTAACACTGTAAGATCTCACCACCCGTGTGTTCTGAGTGTACATAGTGCTGGTCAGGCCTATGGATACTAAACCTTTCGGTGGTACCCCTGAATCGTGACTAACACCTATTTGTGTCGATAGGCCAAACCAACCATCCCTTCCAATTGGTGTCAGATGAATTGTATGAACCATTGTATAGCATGGCATCTAATGTATCCTCACTGTGTTGTGTGTCATTTTGCCAACCCTCAAAGTGTGTAAGCGAGGGAATCCAAGGTGTTTTAAAATCCTTGATCTTGGCTAGCCCAAGACAGGTTGTCTGTTGTACTGTGTTATTCAGGGAGATCATTTGCTGTGGTATGAAGCGTGATCTAAATAAGGCCTCAGTTCCCTAAAATTGCCAATCTTTAGTCCCCCAGACAGATTTTGTGTCCATAGTGTCTTTCCAAAAGTCGAACCCATGTACTGACAGCTAGGCAATAAATGAAGCAGAGTATCTCAGCTTAGTGTTAGTGAGCATTCTTTTCTTTGCAGGTGTAGGGGCAAGCTTATAGTAATAAGAGGTCGGGTCTGAAGTGTTAAACCCAGAAAAATAAGAAACCTTTTGTGCGAATGTGGTTGAACTACCTTTCAGCGGTGCTGGGCAATATTCCTATTGATGGTAAGCGAAAATATTACATGGGATATTTGCTATGTGCAAAAAATGGTCACCATAGTGTTGGTAACAAAACATGATATCAACATTAGATGGGCCATCATACAATTCATGATTTGAAAATGCTACAGATTGTTCTAAATCAGATACCATAGAATGCACAGTTTCATTGTCCCAATCATCAGAGAGAATACTAGAGGTGATGATAATAACTAAGGGAAATTTTAAACAAGTGTGGTATTCTTAATAGTTCAGGAGGACCATATACATCATAGG
Organism: Triturus cristatus; assembly: GCF_964204655.1. Lineage (NCBI taxonomy): Eukaryota > Metazoa > Chordata > Amphibia > Caudata > Salamandridae > Triturus > Triturus cristatus. The sequence continues at coordinate 1,007,722,684 of NC_140587.1, read as the reverse complement.
AAACTCTATCCCAAACTGTTCCTTCAGGAACTGGAACTACTGTAATTTTCACTAAGGACAGGTCTCTCTGTTCACGGTGTGATGATGCTTCCGGTTTCAGGACCAAGTGCACGTGTTCTACTGCAGAGCATTCTGGGAGATAATGTCCATTCAAGAGTAAGAAAAAGACAGTCACCATAACGATCCAAAGGACTAGGACCAGTAGACCAATTGCAATCCAGAGCTGTAGCCAGGGAAAAAGTAAGTATTTTCTAGCCAATAGTAGAAGTCATGAATTTGTTGTTTGTGGAAAACATGCAGTGGCGGTAACTCGGGTTCACTTGGATCCAATGAGATATTATCAAAATCGATGAAGTAGCCAGATGCAGTTTGATCTATCTTTGGTGGGAAACATCCATTACAACACAGGCATTACAACGCAATGTCTTTAAAACACAACTATTACAATGCAGACACCTTTACAACGCAAGCTATTACAACGCAGATTCTTTTACATCGCAAGCTATTACAACGCATGGTAAGTATATGATGGTAAGTCTTTCTTTTGTTGTAATTGGATTTGATAATTTAATACTCAGGTACTAATATCAATACATATTTAAAATTAATATTTTCAAATTAATAAGGTAATATAAGATTTAATATGTAATGGTAAAAGGTTGTAAGTGTATAGTAAATAATTAGGTGAAATAGATTAGGTAAAATAGTTTACAATTTGAAAAAAATAATATTTTAATAATAATAATATTAATATTTATAATTTAAAATTAATACTAAGTAAAAATTAATTATGCAATGACATTTAATAATAATAACAAATAGGTATATTCTACAAATCATAATTAATTAAAAAAGGAATACTCAGGTATATTAATATTAATTCTCATTTTTATTACTAAATAAAATGGTATTTAAAAAATTAGGTAAAATATTATGTTAAAGTATAATTAAATTCAAAGGTATTTTTGTGATAATTTTTAAAACATATTATTTTAAAGAACAACAAATAATAATTACTCAGGTGTTAAAATTAATACTTCATGTTGAGTACCTCTGAAAAAATATATTGATTTATTAATATGGAAATATAAATATCATAGGCGTAAAGTAATATATTTTAAAATATTAAATATTATAAATTATAAGGAAATATATTTAATAAAGATTATATTATTTAAAAATTAATTAGCAATTTAAAACACATTAACACATAAAACTTTAAGAAGGAAAAAATACAAGACATGCAATGTATTTATAACATATATACATTTATTACAATAACATTGAAAACATATATTTTTAATAAGGAAATTGTTTCAAAAAATAGAATATAAACAAAAATATTTTATAAAAATATATTTGTAATTTATTATGTACATTTACAATTTATTATACATTTTTTCAAAAGTTTCCCATTAAAGTCAATGGGAGAAAATGTCCTTTTTTCATTTTTACAGAAAGAGATGACGTTGACGCATTAATGTAACTTTCGTCATTACGGGGATCATCGCGGGACAGAACAGATGCAAGGGAGAGCTCCGTTACGGTAAGACAATTCAAAATTAATATAATGCATAGTGTAGTGGTAAAGTTTATTGTCAGGAGAGAGGAAAGATGTAGATAGATCTAGAAAATGTGTTTTAGGTACTTTTGTTGTGTGTTAACCAACTATTTCACTCCATAACAGGTTGCAGTAGTAGGCCCACGTCGGGACTCTCTTTTATAAAAGAATTGTTGTTTAATAAAGTAAATAATAATATATATATAAATAACTTTAATAAACAATAGTGTTTTGAAAGGTATTTTTTTTTTGTTTTGCAACGCCATGGTTAGATGTATTTTGAAAATAATTAAAGAGACAAAAGTTGCTAAAAATCAATTAGAATATTGGATATTTTTACATAAATCTATACTTAGGGGTCTATTTGGATGGCGGGCGGACTCCTGTCCACCTGCCACCCTAGCGGTGCCAGGACCGGCCGCCAGTGGTGCGACGGTCCCGCACCGTCAATTAGGATGCCACGGTGGCATCCCGCATTCACAGCATTGTGGCGGACGGTGCTCACAATGTTGTGAAGGGATGTGGTGCATTGGCATGCACAACTTGCTAGGCACCGCGTGGTGCCTGCCACCTTGTCCATGCCAATGCTGTGGGGTACCGTAGGTACCCCCCAAGTACAGCCCCCCACCCCCCAAGCCCCTGGAGGCCCACAATGGGCCCCCGTAGCATTTACCGCATGCCTTTCCATGGCGGTGTCTCCGCCATGGAAAGGCATGAGAAATGCCCCATAATAATATTGAGTTCCTTTTCCGCCCGGTCGATATTTCGACCGGCGGAAAAGCAGTGGACAGTCTTCCGGTCCGCTGCAGTGCCCCCGCCATACTAATATGGCAGGGGGTGAGCCAGGGACATTTGGCGGGCAGATCTCCAGCCCGCCAAATGTCCCTGGCTCACCCCCTGCCATATTACCCCTTGGAGTAGGAATATTAATTCTAACCGCACCACTATCCAGCATTTTCCCTGAGTCAAGTACCCCTTGGAGTAGGAATAGTCATTTTAACCCCACCACTATCCAGCATTTTTCCTGAGGTAAGCACCCTTTGGAGTTGGAATAGTAATTTTAACCCCACCACTATCCAGCATTTACCCTGAGGGAAGAACCTCTTGGAGTAGAAATAGTAATTTAAACCCCACCACTATCCAGTATTTACCTTGAGGCAAGCACCCCTTGGAGTAGGAATAGTAATTTTAACCCCAACACTATTCAGTATTTACCCTGGGGCAAGCACTCCTTGGAGTAGGAATAGTAATTCTAACCCCACCACTATCCAGCATTTTCCCTGAGGTAATCACCCCTTGAAGTAGGAATAGTAATTTTAACCCCACCACTATTCAGCCTTTACCCTGGGGCAAGGACTCCTTGGAGTAGGAATAGTAATTTTAACCCCACCACTATTCAGCCTTTACCCTGGGGCAAGGACTCCTTGGAGTAGGAATAGTAATTCTAACCCCACCACTATCCAGCATTTTCCTGAGGCAAGCACCCCTTGGAGTAGGAATAGTAATTTAAACACCACCACTATCCAGCATTTACTTTGAGGCAAGCACCCCTTGGAGTAGGAATAGTAATTTTAACCCCACCACTATCCAGCATTTTCCCTGAGGCAAGCACCCCTTGGAGTAGGAATAGTAATTCTAACCCCACCACTATCCAGCATTTTCCCTGAGGCAAGCACCCCTTGGAGTAGGAAAAGAAAATTTAAAAACACCACTAGCCAGTATTTCTCCTGTGGCAGGCACCCCTTGGAGTTCGAAAAGTAATTTTAACACCACCACTATCCTACATTTTTGCAGAGACAAGCAGCCTTTCGAGTTGAACTAGTAAATTTAAACACATTACTATCGAGTATTTGTTTTTTAGGCAAGCACCTTTTGGAGTTGGACTAACGCACTGTCAGGGCTAGGAATAGTACTTGTATGTCTACAACTAACATTCATTTTCGTAGCGGTAAGCATCTATTTGGATTTGGAATATAAAATTTAAACCCATCGCTATCAAAAGAAATTCTGAGAGAAGCACACCTTGGAGTAGGAATAGTTATTTTAGCCCCATTGTTATTACATTTTTGACAAGCTGCAAGTGCTTCTTTCGCACTTTCTTATTCATGATAATAAATATTACTTTTAATATAAAACGATAAAAAATATATATAGTTTTGTTCACTCACTTGATATATTTTGAGGGAATATGTATTCTGAAATCTGTTTTATAGAGTGTTGTATATTTTTGAAGAGAACCTGGAAAAAAAAGGTAAATGGGTTATTCTACTATATTTCTATTTTGTTTAGTTTGCATATATTTTCCAATTCATATATATTTTGCCTACTTGGGCGCCGATCACGATCCTGTAAAAACCGGGTACGAACCGTCGGACGGAGCATATTCTCCGTCCGACGCGTACCCGGTCGTCAAAATATACAAACATGGAATTACGATTCGCACGGGAACACCATTTCCGTACGAATCATAAAAAACCCCGACCGAACAAAATAAACCTACAAATGCGATCCGGGAAAGCGCCGACCTGACGTCGGGACGCTCGCAGCCTGCCATTCACGAACCAGGAATTACGATTCGCACCGACGTCATCCCGCACGGTGAATATTTTCCGGCTGCCAAAAACTGCCGGGAAATCAGGACGACGCGAACAAGGACTACCAGTACGCGACGGACAGACAGGACGACGCAAACAAGGAGTACCAGTACGCGACGGACAGACAGGACGACGCGAACAAGGAGGACCAGTACGCGACGGACAGACAGGACGACGCGAACAAGGAGTACCCGTACGAGGGAGGGGGGAAAGTGGGGGGGGTGGCAGGACCAGGGCAGGCCACAAACCCCCCACCAAAGTCACACAGCACACATGCCCTGGACATACCTGACTCCCAGGCCCTGGTCACTACGAGGGGGTGGGGGCGTGTCCAGCTAAGCCAGCGACCGCCACAACGGAAGTCCTTCACGACGCGAACCGGCAACACAACCAGACAGGTACGTCCCGTACCCACGCCTGAAGAGCGTGGGTACGAGTCGTACCACGCCCACACCCACGTCACCCCAACAATGGCGGGACGGCTCGTACCCACGTGGCAAAGGCCTGGGTACGGGCCGCACAAGCATCACATAGCGTGGGGACGGATATGTACGGACCGTACCCCCACCCCATATGCATGGAGCGTACCCCCACCCCAACAGTGTAAGTACGATCCGTACCCTCACCTCGAATGCATGGAGCGTACCCCCACCCCAACAGTGTAAGTACGACCCGTACCCCCACCCGCGTACGTATGGAGCCTACCCCCACCCCAACAGTGTAAGTACGACCCGTACCCCCACCCGCGTATGTATGGAGCGTACCCCCACCCCAACAGTGTAAGTACGACCCGTACCCCCACCCGCGTACGTATGGAGCGTACCCCCACCCCAACAGTGTAAGTATGACCCGTACCCCCACCTGCGTACGTATGGAGCGTACCCCCACCCCAACAGTGTAAGTACGACCCGTACCCCCACCCACGTACGTATGGAGCGTACCCCCACCCCAACAGTGTAAGTACGACCCGTACCCCCACCCACGTACGTATGGAGCGTACCCCCACCCCAACAGTGTAAGTACGACCCGTACCCCCACCCACGTACGTATGGAGCGTACCCCCACCCCAACAGAGTAAGTACGACACGTACCCCCACCTCGAATGCATGGAGCGTACCCACATCCGCGTATGTCATGAGCGTACATATTGTGAAATAGGAGGGGTGTGTGCAGAGTCCTCCCAGCAGTGCCCAGAGACAGGAGGGGTGGGTGCAGAGTCCTCCCAGCAGTGCCCTGAGACAGGAGGGGTGTGTGCAGAGTCCTCCCAGCAGTGCCCAGACACAGGAGGGGTGGGTGCCTATCACTCCCAGCAGTGCCCAGAGACAGGAGGGGTGTGTGCAGAGTCCTCCCAGCAGTGCCCAGACACAGGAGGGGTGTGTGCAGAGTCCTCCCAGCAGTGCCCAGAGACAGGAGGGGTGTGTGCAGAGTCCTCCCAGCAGTGCCCAGACACAGGAGGGGTGTGTGCAGAGTCCTCCCAGCAGTGCCCAGACACAGGAGGGGTGTGTGCAGAGTCCTCCCAGCAGTGCCCAGACACAGGAGGGGTGTGTGCAGAGTCCTCCCAGCAGTGCCCTGAGACAGGAGGGGTGGGTGCAGAGTCCTCCCAGCAGTGCCCTGAGACAGGAGGGTTGGGGGCCTATCACTCCCAGCAGTGCCCAGAGACAGGAGGGGTGGGGGCCTATCACTCCCAGCAGTGCCCTGAGACAGGAGGGGTGGGTGCAGAGTCCTCCCAGCAGTGCCCTGAGACAGGAGGGGTGGGTGCAGAGTCCTCCCAGCAGTGCCCTGAGACAGGAGGGGTGGGTGCAGAGTCCTCCCAGCAGTGCCCAGAGACAGGAGGGGTTGGTGCAGGGCCCTCCCAGCAGTGCCCAGAGACAGGAGGGGTGGGTTCCTATCACTCCCAGCAGTGCCCTGAGACAGGAGGGGTGTGTGCAGAGTCCTCCCAGCAGTGCCCAGACACAGGAGGGGTGTGTGCAGAGTCCTCCCAGCAGTGCCCAGACACAGGAGGGGTGTGTGCAGAGTCCTCCCAGCAGTGCCCAGACACAGGAGGGGTGTGTGCAGAGTCCTCCCAGCAGTGCCCTGAGACAGGAGGGGTGGGTGCAGAGTCCTCCCAGCAGTGCCCTGAGACAGGAGGGGTGGGGGCCTATCACTCCCAGCAGTGCCCTGAGACAGGAGGGGTGGGTGCAGAGTCCTCCCAGCAGTGCCCTGAGACAGGAGGGGTGGGTGCAGAGTCCTCCCAGCAGTGCCCTGAGACAGGAGGGGTGGGTGCAGAGTCCTCCCAGCAGTGCCCAGAGACAGGAGGGGTGGGTGCAGGGCCCTCCCAGCAGTGCCCAGAGACCGGAGGGGTGGGTTCCTATCACTCCCAGCAGTGCCCTGAGACAGGAGGGGTGTGTGCAGAGTCCTCCCAGCAGTGCCCAGAGACAGGAGGGGTGTGTGCAGAGTCCTCCCAGCAGTGCCCAGACACAGGAGGGGTGTGTGCAGAGTCCTCCCAGCAGTGCCCAGACACAGGAGGGGTGTGTGCAGAGTCCTCCCAGCAGTGCCCAGGGACAGGAGGGGTGGGTGCCCATTACTCCCAGCAGTGCCCATGGAACGCAAAAGGTGGAGTAGCCACAGATACCATGCCCACAAATGTCAGTCAGGTGCACAAAGACCCTGCAGTACATGTACCACATGTGTGCGAGGCTGGGAGTATAGGCATGCATAGGGCCAAAAAGAAAACATGTCCACATGAAGTCATGTCAATAGGCCACATACACAAGTACAATGACTACCAAGGATGCCACGAATGATGCAGGTGGAAAATGGCTCAGCATGCATGTGCAAAGGTGAAGGACTACGTCACACACCCAGCTAATGGACACACAGCTCTGCGCTAAAGTCAGGGGACACCCAGCAGGGAAGAAGTCAGGGTACACAGAGGAAGGAATACACCTTGGGACAATTGCAACATGCAGCAACTGCTTACATGAATGGAGAAAGGTAGCTAACACCGTGTGATGGCACACAGATCCCAGGGTCCCCCCTATGAGCAGCACACTACTACATTTCCCACACACCCAACACATGACCAACACACACAACCATGTAGCAGCCCCACCAACAGCAATGCCAGCAATGCAGGAGTGTTCCAAGGGCAAAAAATAAATAGCTTTATTCAGCATGAGCAAAAAACTAGTATGAAGTAAGTCCAATATTAACAAAGCCCATAGGGCAGTCCAGGAGTCCCAGCTGGATGGGGGACACAGTGGGATGCGTGTCCCCTAGCTTGCCTGCACAGTTACAAGCCGTTGTCTTCCACAGGGGTCAGGGCATCATGTTGGGGGGAAGGAACAGGCACCGCAGGGACAGGAGGGCGAAGGGTAGGCGACGTGGGTGCACGGATGGAGGACTCCACCACAGGGGGTGGGGCAGGGCCAAAGGTGGATTCTAGGAGCGCGCTGCACACCTCGGCAAGGTCCTCCAGGGACTCCCCTGCACCCGAAAGAACCACAGGCCCCAAGGAGGGATGGGTCGCAGCGCCACTGGGGGAGGGTGTGGACAGGGGGGGGGACTCAAGCACCCTGACCGTGGACCTCCTTGACCACTTGCGGGGTGGTGTCACTGTGGGGCTCAGGGACAGAGCGGCCATGAAGGAGTCTTTGGGGGAGATGTGGCCAGGAGAGCTGAGGGGAGGGGATTTGGAGGGAGTGGATTGGGTGGAATGCGGACTCCCACTCTGGCTGCGTGTCACACGTTTGCCCCCCGACCCAGTGGGTGTGCCTACTTCACCCTGTGTGTGCGTGTCAGGAGGTGTGCGGCGGACCTTCCCTGCTGGTGTGGTGCCTGTGTCTGTTGTGGTGGGTGCATGCTTATGTCTGGGTGTATGTGGGACAGGCATGGGAGTGGGAAGTGTGGAAGGAGCAGGGGCAGGGGGTGGGACGTAGCGCTGCAGGAGACCCACTGCTGCAGTCAGTGTGGAGTCTATGGACCTCAGCAAGTTGCGTTGGTCAGCCTGCGATGAATGAATGCCCTCCAAGTATGCCTCCATGTTGTTGAGGACCTGGCTGTGGGCATGGAGGACATTAAGGATCGCAGTCTGACCAATCTGCAACTGCCGCTGGATGTCCACAGACTCAGCATTGGCGGCAGCAGTGGAGACAGGGGCAGGGGGTGCGGTGCCTGGCAGGAAGGAGACATGTGGTGACCGGGCACGTTGGGAAGGGACACAAGCACGTGGGAGGCGGCTGATGCCAATGGAGGGGGCGGTGCCAGATGTAGGGCTGCTGTCAGATGGTGGTGCAGCCACCGCCCACTCGGAGAGATCATCCTCGGACCCGTCAGCTTCATACTCTGTTGTGCCAGTCGACAGGTCCCCGGGTTCACTCTCCTCCGCCTCAGTCCCACTCGAAGTGCCAGCCCCGATGTCACCGCTGGCACTGGTGCTCGGTCCCTCCGCGCCGTCTGTGTCCATGTCTCCCTCCGTGTCCCCCGACGATGCTGTGGGCAGGGTGAAGAGACAGAAATTAATCATACACCTGTATACATATGTCACATGAGTCAAATCTACTTAGGTTACAGTGCATAGCCTGAAACAAAGGATGAGTTACAACTACAAAACAAGGTACATATGTAGGCCCTGCAAGACACAGTTGTGTGACCCACCATGCCATGGAAAAACTATGGCGACCATGACACAATAGCAAATGAGATGACATGGAATTTTGACTGAGGAGCAAGGCCCTGGGGACAATACAGCACTGCATCTGCACCACACAGCGTGGCAGGAAATTGGGATGAGCAGGGACCATATCCAGGAACTAGAGGCACATGCAGTATAGGTAATACTGATAACATGCCCACCCTGACTGGCACGCTGCACCTTGAGTGTATGTCCAGACAAAGATCACACACTGGCCAGTCCGAGCAAGGAGATTACAGGTCTTGACATGTAGGCCATGGCCGCACCACCCACCCCCTACATGAGACAAATCTGTGGAGACACAGGAAGCACTTACATCTCTTAGTCTGGGTGAAATACACATGGGATGCAATAATTCAAGATTGCACACCAAATACCCAAGGTGCGCTTGTCCAAATAATCATGTACAAATGGGCATCATCAGATGATTGCTACAAGACACACAGGCAATGGCCACCGTGAGTATGTACTTGGAAAATCAGGTCAGGCTGGACAGTGGACACTTGTAATACATCTCACGTCAATAAACATGGTGCCAGGGGACAATGGCACAGAGCACAACCTATGCTGTAGACACAGAGATTGTCGACATTCTCGGATTACACACATGATACCTAGGAAAAGATGCCCCTGGGGACAGTAGTGGCCACACAACTCCATGCACCTGAATGGAAATGACTGCAACACACGCTAACATCCCTGCACTATGCGTAACGCACACTCATGCACATCATGTCACAGGCCACCACATGGGACATGCCTGCTGGAAGGCCTCGCACTCAAGAGATTAACTCCCATGTCTGCAATCAGCATTAGTGCCAACTTACTTGGAACCCACAAGTCCAGAACTGGACAGGGCACAGGCAAGGTCACTAAACCTGTTACACACCACCCCCACACATGATGCTGCAGGCATTGTACACTTGGAGAATGTGTCAGGCTACGTAACTTTGTGATAGAGTGACTACACAGAGACCAGTGAACATATTGCAAGGTGGGGAAGGGAGGCAGGAGAGGCCTGCAACACTGTGGGTAACAGGATCTGCACAGCACCATAAACCCTGGAAGTGTATCCATGGAACAGTGCACTTACAAATGCTGGTGAAACACAACAAACACACACATGTACCTACCCCCTTCCGGCTGCTGCATCTCCTGTAGGCGCCTGTCCAAGTCAGGAAAGACCACCGCCAGCACACGTTTCTGGATGTGGGAGAGACGGCGGCGCCCGCGGTTCTTATGGCTCTCAGGTGAGTCCCCGCGCAGGACCCGTGCGATCCTCCGCGTCCAGCACCGGATATCCTGCCAGCGTTTCCTCACCTGGGGCAGGCGCCGCTTCCGACCATCCGCACTCCTCACGGCGCTGACGGCGTCCAGCCATATCTTCTCCTTGGCAGAGGCATCTACCTGTGAGGATGGACAAGTGACACTACCTCAATTCACCTGGCACATGTCACAGGGACACAGATTATAACACATTTGCTGTTTCCAACAAGGCATAGTATGCATCCAACGCATTGCACCTTTGTCATAGGGACATGATCCTCTGGGGGAAGGCCAAAAGCAGTACGTGCCATTTAAAGGACACAGGTGGAATGAGGGCAACTACACAAGCAATGATCCAGGCTCACACTGTGCATCACACCCACCCCTCCTGTCTCTGGGCACTGCTGGGAGTGTTAGGCACCCACCCCTCCTGTCTCAGGGCACTGCTGGGAGGACTCTGCACACACCCCTCCTGTCTCTGGGCACTGCTGGGAGGACTCTGCACACACCCCTCCTGTCTCAGGGTACTGCTGGGAGGACTCTGCACACACCCCTCCTGTCTCAGGGCACTGCTGGGAGGACTCTGCACACACCCCTCCTGTCTCAGGGCACTGCTGGGAGTGATAGGAACCCACCCCTCCGGTCTCTGGGCACTGCTGGGAGGGCCCTGCACCCACCCCTCCTGTCTCTGGGCACTGCTGGGAGGACTCTGCACCCACCCCTCCTGTCTCAGGGCACTGCTGGGAGGACTCTGCACCCACCCCTCCTGTCTCAGGGCACTGCTGGGAGGACTCTGCACCCACCCCTCCTGTCTCAGGGCACTGCTGGGAGTGATAGGCCCCCACCCCTCCTGTCTCAGGGCACTGCTGGGAGGACTCTGCACCCACCCCTCCTGTCTCAGGGCACTGCTGGGAGGACTCTGCACACACCCCTCCTGTGTCTGGGCACTGCTGGGAGGACTCTGCACACACCCCTCCTGTGTCTGGGCACTGCTGGGAGGACTCTGCACACACCCCTCCTGTGTCTGGGCACTGCTGGGAGGACTCTGCACACACCCCTCCTGTCTCAGGGCACTGCTGGGAGTGATAGGCCCCCACCCCTCCTGTCTCTGGGCACTGCTGGGAGACATCAGGCATTCCCCCCCTGGGACCCCCCCTACAGTACATAGCATGTGTGTCACACCTGGACACAATGGCAGAAGTCACAGTCACAAAAATGGGACACAGTCTGTGCCAGTGGACACTGAAATCACCTGATAACCTGGTCGCCCATACAGCATGGGGTACCGTGGGAGGATCACATCCACCAAAGCCATGTTCTCCTCCAGGGTGAATGGCTGTGACCTCTCCACAGCCCTTGACATGGTTCCAGGGAATCAGTAGCAGCAGCTGGGTCGTGGAATACAGAGATGTGCAGGCAAGTGCTCCCTCATGGGACCTGGCTGCCTTATAGCTGCCTTGCTGGCCCATCTCATGCACAGGAGTACAGAGTGATTGGTCACTCACATATGCATCCTATGTTTCCTCCAATCCCTTCAAACCTAGCAGTCTGTGGGTTCTCAATCTGTTTTTTTCTCCTGCATGATGTCAGCCCCACAAACACATTGCAACAAAGTAGATTCATTCCAACTGACTTCTGCTGTGCACCTTCCTGAACAAAATAAAAATTTGAACTTGGTCTCCATGACAACCAGCATGCATGTAGGCCTTAATACTTGTCCCTCATGTGTCCCCTATGTAATTTGGAGCTTCACACATAGGTACGGTGCGTTCCGGGGCCCTAGGGCACCCCAAATGCATAGCAACGGCCCGTACACGCGTGCCTACGTTCACTATCACTATGGGTGTCCTCGCGTATGCGTACACGTAGTTGTACGGGCCGTACACACGCCTGTACTCTCCCTATCACTATGGGTGTCCTCGCGTATGCGTACTCGTAGTGGTACGGGCCGTACACACGCCTGTACGCTCACTATCACTACGTGTACGCATACGCGAGGACACCCATAGTGATAGGGAGAGTACAGGCGTGTGTACGGCCCGTACAACTACGTGTACGCATACGCGAGGACACCCATAGTGATAGGGAGAGTACAGGCATGTGTACGGCCCGTACAACTACGTGTACGCATACGCAAGGACACCCATAGTGATAGGGAGAGTACAGGCGTGTGTACGGCCCGTACCACTATGGGTGTTCTTGCGTATGCGTACTCGTAGTTGTACGGGCCGTACACACGCCTGTACGCTCACTATCACTACGTGTACGCATACGCGAGGACACCCATAGTGATAGGGAGAGTACAGGCGTGTGTACGGCCCGTACCACTATGGGTGTTCTTGCGTATGCGTAATCGTAGTGGTACGGACCGTACACATGCCTGTACGCTCGCCATCACGATGGGTACACATACGGCAGCACTCCCATAGTGATATGGGAACGTACACAGGCCCTCTTAGCAGCAGTAAGGCGGTTTTCACACATCACAGTGGTGACAGGCAGCACACAGGAAGGAATAGGACGGACATACTTGTCCATGGATGGACATACTTGTCCATGAATGGACATCAAGGCATTGTCTGTGCATTACTACATGTGTGGGGCACAGGTGTGACAGGCTGTGATGTGGCACATTACTCCTGAGTCGAGAAGGCACCAGATGTATGATGAGATGTGTACAGATGTAATGTGTGACGGTGCAATGTGTGCCAGGCATGCCCTTGACTCCTTGGACATGTGTGCATGTCGTACTGCACACTTGGGATGACCGACACTGGCATGGCACGGACACCAACACACGGAAGTGTCCCCTGATGCCCGTTACAGGGGTTACCACACCTGACTTGTCACTACCCACGGTGCACGATGTGACTATGTCATGTATGTGTGGGGGCTTCCCATTTGGTTGATGTTGGAGCACCCTCAAAAGCTGCAGCTGTTGCAGCAACCAACATGTGTCTGTGTGTAGATTGACATTGCACACTGTTCCGCACACCATGCCACATGTGGTTTCGGATGTGAGGTGCGCATGTATGCATGGGACACGGAGTAGCGTGACAAGGACATGTCTGCATCCTCTCAATGAATGTGTGGTGAGTCATGACATGTGCACCTTCATGGCAAGGTGTGTGGGCTGTCCTAGTGTAATGTCATGTGACCTGTGGCTCTAGTGTTCCGCTACCAGTCTCTGCAATCGGCCTCCTACTTCTGCTGATGTGTGGGTGTATGTCACTCCTGTCTTGCGTCTGGCTGTTCACTTGCACTGAGACACAGCTAATCCCATGGCATGGCATGGGGAGATTCCCAATCTCCGTGTGTAGCTGGGTCTTGGTAGGAGTGTCACCTGGCAGGCATACGTGTCCAGGGCATGTGGCACATACCTCACTCCGTATGTAGCACATGTGTATAGACAGATTAACATGTGCTCAGTACAAATGATTTGTTGTTGTGGTGCACTCACTCTTCCTTGTCACTTCCAAATTACTGCAGAGCGCCGCCTCTTCCCCGAGCAATGCCGGACTTGGCTGCCATGCGGGAGAATGATCGGATCCGGTGCTACCGCTTCCCACGACGGTTGATTCTGGAGTTGACGGCGAGACTGGCACCACACCTGCAACCGCTGCACAGGTATCCTACGGCACTGACACCCAAGCTGAAGGTAATGGCAGCCCTACATTTTCTAGCCACGGGTACCTTTCAAAATACCATAGCTCATGTTGGTGGCATGTCCCAGAGCATGTTCTGCCGTGTGCTGCATGATTTCTTAGAGGCCATGTTGATTCACCTGGATGACTTCATCAAGTTCTCAACCCCTGAACAGATGACTGGGGTCAAGCGTGGATTCTATACCCTGGGAGGGATGCCCCATGTCATTGGGTCCATAGATGGGACACATGTAGCTTTGGTACCACCACACGCACGGGAGGTAGCGTACCGCAATCGGAAGCACTACCACTCCATCAATGCCCTTGTGGTGTGTCTGTCCAACATGGTGATTTCACATGTCTGTGCTCGTTTTCCAGGATCAGCACACGATGCCTACATCATGAGGCGTAGCAGGATGCCTGAAATGATGATGCAGCTGCGCAACGAACGAGCATGTGTTGTTGGTGGGTACAGTCTGTCTGTCCTGTATTTTGCATGGCCTACCAGCACGACCGCTTCTCCACTTCTAACGATGTCCATGTGCTTCCCATGTAGGGGACGCTGGCTATCCCAACATGCCATGGCTGCTCACACCTCTCCGCAACCCCATCACGCCGGCCCAGCTCCGCTACAACACCGCCCATGGCCGGACAAGGCGAGTGATAGAGAGGACGTTTGGCCTGCTGAAGAGCCGATTTCGGTGCCTCCACAAGACCGGCGGCGCGCTCCCATATGCCCCTGCGAAGGTCTGCAAAATCTTCATGGTCTGCTGCATGCTGCACAACATGGCAGTTGAGAAAGCTGTGCCACTCATCCTGGATCAACATGACGAGGACCATCCACCCGTGGAGGACGAAGGGCTTGGCAATGGGGCTAGTGATGTGGAGGATGTGGAGCCGCAAGAGGACATCCGGACTCAGCTCATACGCGACTTCTTTGCTTAGTGGTGAGTACCAGTGTCTCAGTGTGCACACATTGCTCCACGTGTGGCATGTGTTGTGATGTGTGTCTCCACCTGCATGTATGGCACGTGAGTCAGATGTGTGTGTGGGTGTGTCACTTGAGTGATGGTGGCAGTGATGGTTGTATTTCCACAGTCATAATTGTGACCTAGCATGTTGTCATCCATACATGTGTCGAGAACATGCACATGCAAGTGACTGTGCTTTTTGTGGCTGACTTCTTGTGTGTCTCTCATCCCCAGGTACTTGCGCATGCCGTCTGCTGGTTGCATTGTTGTGGCACTGCTATTCCTCATGGACACGTCATCGTGTGCTTACTCAGCGTTACAGGCACGGACAAGTTTGGAAGTCTCCTTAGGGTAAGGGATGCATCAGGGGTGTATTGGGTGTGGCAGTTGTTCACGATGTATGCACACTGCCCCTGTCGATGTTTGGTTCCTCTGCAGCCATGTAGCATCACCATGGGACACGACATGCAGCTGTGTACACCTGAATAGATGGTCAGACTTGTTGACAGTCATCTGTGATGGGATAGTGGATTGTGATGATGGCATCAATGTGTGTAACACTGCCCTCTGACACATACGGTTTGCATTGGCTTGACATGGTGTGGGACTTCTACATCAGCGGATCAATGGTGTATGGCAGTCTCTCCGTGAGCAGCTGTGGGTGTTTAGCTGTTGGCCGACAATTGTGTGCCAGTTCCATGGCTATCACGCATTTGTGCTGCAGAAGGGGGGTGCCAGTGTTGGACCCACATGTCACTCCACATGAGGTGTTCATGTGTACTTCAAGTTGCCTCTGCAATCCCGAATACATGACTAATAAAGGTGTCCCTATGCCTCCAAGGTGCCTCTTCTCAGTCAATGCTGGTGTGTTGCCACGGTGCATCCAGCATGTCTGGCAGGGTTTCCCCTGATAGTGGCTATGTGTCTATGTGTCAAGTAGCAAGATGCAAGCTGTGTGTGTGGGCTGAGACTGTGTATTATGCATGATGTCCATGACTGTGTGGGTATTGTGACATGTGTCATCCCCATGCATCCAACGTTGGCCAGGCCCCCATTCTCTGCATCCACCGGACTCAAGCTTGCAGGACATGGTTCTGCCACCTGTCTACACATACCTGGGCGCCCCCCAGGACACTGGACTGGATCCCTGACCTCTGCGCATGACTGTTGCTGTACTCAATGTGTCTGTCAGCACGGTTGTGCGGCCACCCCCTCAGCTGGTTGGGCCCATCACGGGTGTGTATGGTGCTCCATGTCTGTCTTGCCTAATACACTGTGGCCCGTGTGTCCTGTGCCAGACTCAGGCCCCAGGGTGTGGATGGTTGAAGTCAAAAGAGAACTCAGGCATGTTTAGACTTTACGAGACACATGTAAGGTAATAATGCAACCAGCAGGCATCTTCTCTTAATGGTGTGAATTTTTATTTTTGTGGGGGGGGGGGGGTGGGGGGGTATGACGTGAGGGGCTTTCCGGGAGTTTGGAATCCAAAGTTCAGTAGGGGAGTTGCTGTCCTTGCCATTGGAAATCCTCAGAGTCCATGCCACAGTCTTTGTCCACATTGGTCAGACAGTGACCAGCAAGGCCATGTGGCAGAGAATGTCTCGTGATGCTGTGATGCTGTTGCTCCAGTGGGCCAGGTGCCAGGCCAGGTGTCCTGGGAGATGGTGATGTAGCGCCGACCCTCACGGTCCTTTCCGTGGACGACCCGGCCTCCTGTGGGGACCCTCAGAAGCAGGCCGTTACGATGTTTGGGATGCTCCATTGGATGTTTCCTCCTCCTCCTGATCCCTCCCTGTGGGTGGTGATGTTCTACGCCTTCTGGCACAGGGAGGGTTGCCCATGTTGTCGGCCATCCGACGGAGTGTATCGTGAATCCCCTGGAACACCGTCACTTGCTCAGCCTGTCTATCCTCCATCCTCCGTTGGTGTTGCAGTAGACAGGCATGTTGCTGGGCCTGCTGGGTCTTGATCTCATCGAGGGTCCCCTTGATCTCATTGAGGGTGGACACAACCTGGGCCATGCCCGTGGTGTCCTGCCGGTATGTGTCCATGATGTTACGGACATGGGAATATACCGGTTCCCCAGCCAACTGGTCAGGCTGGCGCCTCCACCGTCCTCCACTCCCACCACCCCTGCCCACTTGCACCTGGCCTGCCGTTGTGGGCATATCGGGTCTCCGGGACCCCTGAGGGCTGGCATTGGCGTTGTCGCCTGCCTCCTCCTGGGTGCCCGGGACACCGTGTCCCTCCTGGCCAGCCTGGCTGCTTTGTGGTGGTGGGGCAGGGATCCTGGGTGTCTCCTGGGATGTGGCAGGAGTGGGGGTGGTGGTTGGCCCCGTTGTACCTGACGCAGGTGCTGCAGGTGGTTGGACACCAGAGGTGCCAGGTTGGTCGGGGTCGTCCACAGAGTGGTGCGAGTCGTCGCTGCCGGTGGGATCGGGCTCCCGCAGATCCGGGTCCTGTGAGTCTTCCCCCCCAGTGTTGGGGGGTGAACCACGACGTTGACCTGTGTGTGAGAGAGACAATGTTAATTTTGGTCCATGCAACATCCATGTTTCATCAGTTTCTAAGTTGGCACATTTCCTCTGGGAATTTGGATATGTCTTGCATTCCACTCACAGTGCACTTGTGCATGGGTATGTCCCTTGGCCACAGCTTTTGAGACTTTACCTATGTGTGGCACAGTCTTACTTGCTGCGTCAATTGTGACTGCAGTCAGCAGTGGAGTGAGCAGGTGTGGCGAGCCATGCATTGGCGCCTTCCGTGTTGCACTGTACGTGGGCACATGGAGTTGTTCCACACACTTATATAATGCAGGTAGCTGTCGTTGTACTCGTGAACAGGTTGTGACATGGCCCTGTGTTTTGCCATGGGGAAGAGGGGGGGTTCTGGCACTGGCCACCCTTGGCTACATGCACGCAGTCTACCTGCTGACGAGCAGACATTCCCACACACCACACGGCTGATTTGCTCTCCCTGTGTCTCCCTCCCTCTCTGTCCCCCTCTCCCTCCCTCCGTGTGTCAGCCTCCTCCCTCTGTCCGTGTCCCTGTGTCTCCCTCCCTCTCTGTCCCCCTCTCCCTCCCTCCGTGTGTCAGCCTCCTCCCTCTGTCCGTGTCCCTGTGTCTCCCTCCCTCTCTGTCCCCCTCTCTGTCCCTCCGTGTGTCAGCCTCCTCCCTCTGTCCGTGTCCCTGTGTCTCCCTCCCTCTCTGTCCCCCTCTCCCTCCCTCCCTCCATGTGTCAGCCTCCTCCCTCTGTCCGTGTCCCTGTGTCTCCCTCCCTCTCTGTCCCCCTCTCCCTCCCTCCGTGTGTCAGCCTCCTCCCTCTGTCCGTGTCCCTGTGTCTCCCTCCCTCTCTGTCCCCCTCTCCCTCCCTCCGTGTGTCAGCCTCCTCCCTCTGTCCGTGTCCCTGTGTCTCCCTCCCTCTCTGTCCCCCTCTCCCTCCCTCCGTGTGTCAGCCTCCTCCCTCTGTCCGTGTCCCTGTGTCCCCCTCCCTCTCTGTACCCCTCTCCCTCCCTCCGTGTGTCAGCCTCCTCCCTCTGTCCGTGTCCCTGTGTCTCCCACCCTCTCTGTCCCCCTCTCCCTCCCTCTGTGTCCCCCTCTCCCTCCCTCTGTGTGTCACCCTCTGTCACCTCAGCCCAGATTCCTGGGCACACACTGTTAGCAGATCTTTGAATGGCCCTTGGCTTGTTGATGTGAGTTTGTTTCTGATCTCCAGGCACCCATTGGGTGTAGTGTCTGTCTCTGTGCTGCTGCTGTGGTGGTGTGTGCTGCCACTCTTTCACAATGTTGGCTGTTCATTAGCTGCTGTCATGTGCAAAACAGTGCCTTCACCCCCATGTGTTGATGCAAGGCGTCCGCCATTTGCTGGCGGGTCTTTCCTGTGTGGGGACACAGTGTTTGTATGGGTGTGACCTAGGCCATATGGGCACAGGGCATTGTTGTCTGCTTCTGAGTTGCACTATGTGAATTTTGGGGCCCACCCTCCCGCCATCCGGGTTACCGTGTCATGTGTTGGTGTCTTCTGTGGCCTGTGACTTGACATTGTCCAGCTGGGTGTATGGGGCATGGTGGCGCCAGTGGCATGTGCGTGTTCATGGAGTGTGGTTGAGTCATGCGATAGCTTGGGGTGGTTGCGTGCCTGTTAGTGATTTTGGTTGTGGATGACGTTCCCCCCATGTGAGGTGCGTTGTTTGTGTAATCACCCGGGTCTCGGAGTCCTCCTAATCCTTCGACTGCCTCCACCGGCTGTATGGCCATCACCCTCTCCTCCCAGGGCTGGTAGTGTACGGGTCTGCGGGAGGGCCCTCCTCCAGTGGTGTTGGCCTGGTTGTGTTCCTCCAGCATCTTGGCTCGGACCCTCCTCCGCAGATCGTACCACCTGGCTTGGCATTCCTGCCTGGTCCTTCTGGTGTCCGCAACAGCATTCACAGCATCGACGATGGTCTGCCACATGGCTGTTTTTGCTGCCATGCTGGTCTGTCTGACCAATGTTCCAAAGAGCTGTGGCTCGACTCTGAGGATTTCATCAACAAGGACCTCCAACTCTCGGTTACTGAACTTTGGATTCTTGTTAGTGGGCATGGTGAGGGGTGTGGGTGTGGATGGTGGGGGGGGTGTGTGGATGGTTGTGGGTGTGTGGGTGTGGTTGTGCAGGTGTGTGTGTGTGAATGTGATGAGGGGGTGTTTGTGAAGGTGGTTGTGTGAAGGTGTGCAAGTGTAAGGTGTGGTGAAGCTTGTAGTATGGTTCTGTGGTGTCTGGCAGCAGTGAGTCTGTTGCAAAGGCTCATGGTTTGTGTGTGTGGGCCCTTTTTATTGGTCCATTGGTGGGTGTGGCTGTGTTTGAAGTTTGGGTGGGTGTTTTATAAGGAGTGGTGGTGTTTTGGGCCTCTGTTTGTTTTTGGCAGTTGCAGGTCAGTGAATGTGTTTTTTTAGTGTTTGTTGGCCATGCTTAGTGGCTTTGTGCCATTCGAATAGTGTATTCTTGTGTTGTTTTGTTTTGTCCTGGTTGTGTACCTGCGTTTTAAGCGTGTGTACGGTGTGTACATGGGCCATTTGGTTGTACGGTGCTGTCCTTGTGTGTGGCTTGGTACGACTCGTACATGCGGTTGTGATGTTGGGGCCTGGGGTGCGCTCCGTACTTAGGAGGTTGTGGTGGGGGTGCGACTCTGACGTACACGGGTGTACATACAGGGGGGTAGGACACGTACAGGGGTGGGGGTACGACTCAACGTACAGGGGTGTACATGCACGGGGGTAGGACACGTACAGGGGTGGAAGTACGACTCGAACGTACTGGGGTGTACATACACGGGGGTACGACACGTACACGGGTGGGGGTACGACGCAAAAGTACTGGGGTGTACATACACGGTGGTATGACACGTACAGGGGTGGGGGTACGACGCAAACGTACAGGGGTGTACATGCACGGGGGTAGGACACGTACAGGGGTGGGGGTATGACTCGGACGTACAGGGGTGTACATGCACTGGGGTAGGACACGTACAGGGGTGGGGGTACGACTCGAACGTACTGGGGTGTACATACATGGGGGTACGACATGTACACGGGTGGGGGTACGACGCAAACGTACTGGGGTGTACATACACGGTGGTACGACACGTACAGGGGTGGGGGTACGACTCGAACGTACTGGGGTGTACATGCACGGTGGTACGACACGTACAGGGGTGGGGGTACGACTCGGACATACAGGGGTGTACATACACGGGGGTATGACACGTACACGGGTGGGGGTACGACTCGAACGTACTGGGGTGTACATACACGGTGGTACGACACGTACAGGGGTGGGGGTACGACTCGGACGTACTGGGGTGTACATACACGGGGGTACGACACGTACACGGGTGGGGGTACGACGCGAACGTACTGGAGTGTACATACACGGGGGTACAACACGTACACGGGTGGGGGTACGACGCGAACGTACTGGGGTGTACATGCACGGGTGGGGGTTCGACACGTACACGGGTGTACATACAGGGGGCGGTGTGTACATTAACGGGGAGTGCGACTCGAACGTATGGGTGCTGGGGGGAGTGTTGGGCGCGTATGCGAGGACATGTCTCCATGGTTGCAATGGGAGTTCGGTGCGGACGGTGTTTTTACCATACGGTTGTGAGTTCGGACGCACGGGTTGGATCGTGATTCCTCGGTCGGACTTGACTTTTCACATTTGTACGGTAAATCGTCCGAGGACGTGTCGGACACATTTTCCGACCCGAGGACGTGTGGGGAAATATTCCGACTGCGGTTTGTATGGACTTTTTACCATGCGAATCGTGATTGCCAGTTTGTACGGCACTTGTACGATTCGTACGGTAAAAAGACCGGATACGAGTCATACGGGGAATTTTTTTGCCGGATCGTAATTGGCACCTTGGTCTTTTCGTTGGGATAGTTTGTGGTGTGAAACTCACGGGCAGCAAAACGTGTGTGGTATCTCTGGTAGTCAGGTAACCACTGTTTTTAAAATGGTGGACAGCTTCTTTTATACGTTTATTGGAGTAGAACTTTATTTGAAATGAAAATGTTTTGTACATAGTTTTGCGTCGTGTTTGTGATGCTGTGTAAAACTGTTAATAATTTTTGGGTTATGTTAATGTTTGTTATTTGTTTTATGTATGTTGTGACCGCCATTTTGGCGACCTGCAGGTCAAGCTGATTTCATTGAAAGAGTTGTAGGACTTTTGTTTATGTGCACATTAAAATGGTGGATTGTTTGTTTAGATTCCGATTAGTTTTGTGTTATTGGCTTTTAATTATGTTAAAAATGTTTTCATAATTAATGATAGATAGTTTGCTTAAATGAAGTGTGTTATTGTTCGTTTATTGGGCTTGAGGCCATTTAGAAAATCTAACGAAAAAATGGAAACGATGTGTTTTTAATTGATGTATCCGTATAAAAATTATTTTGAATAATAAATAATTTGTAATAATGTTTAAATTTGTGTTTATTAAATGTATGTTATTTATAATAGAATGATATTTATAAATGAATTTGTAGTTTAATTGATCTCTAAAAAAACACGAGTACTAATTTTAGTACCCAGGTATTAATTTGAATACCCTGGTATTAATTTGAAATACCCACGATTTAATACACTACCCCACCCAAATCCCCTATTTTCCCTGCATCCCGTTCCAGGGGTTTATTATACCCCCAAAAAATGTGCGTTGTAATAGTATGCGTTGTGCTAAAATGCGTTGTAATGGATCATTCAATGTATTAATATACTTTAGCGTTGTAATGATATGCGTTGTTAAAAAATACGATGTAATAGTACTTGCGTTGTAAAAACTGTGTTGTAAAAGCATGCATTGTAATTGTTCACATTGTAACGTCATATATTCATCTTTGGTAGCTCAGCAGGTTTCGTGGAACTGGCAGATGCATCAGTTTGAGACATATTCACATAGACGTTGTCTTAGGCCAAATTGAGAACGTTGTTTCATTTGTAGTTTGATGTTGTTAAATTTCCACAGGCACAAGTTGCATTCCATTGTTGGTATGTCCTTCGCTTCTTGAAGTGGAGCCTTCAAACGTAATTAATCTTTCCATTTGAACTTCCTGTATGGTAGCGAGAGGAGATCTGTTGCGGTTTAATCCGATCAATTGAGACTCTCTTGTATTTGGAGCCGGCAAGACGTGGAAAAAGTACTGTTCTTGTTCCTTCGACAGCCAGGACAGGGACAGGCTCTCTGTAAGATGGCCCAAATTATTTTTCGTCTACAATCTTTTCTCTGACCTGTTCCCCAATTTTCTGGATCCAGGCAGGTCTTGCCAGAACAGCTTTCACTTCTCCAGGGTTGATGCCCTTTACTAAGACATTGCTTTATAATGCCCGGAATTCATTCACTTCCTATAAAACAGCCAAACGATGATTGATGTCGAATGTTTTTTCATCCGCCACTGTGCTGCTACAATCGAGGTCTGGTACCTACATTCTTATCCCAAACAGGACTTCATATGGGGTACGGCCCCCCATAGAACTTCTTGGCTGTTTAGTGCCCTCTGGACCCCATATAGGTCATTGAACCAACTGCCAACCAAGTCTAATACCCTGGCTGTTAAGGATTGTTTTAAGTCCCAGTTCTTCCTCTCCATCCACAATCAAATTTCATTTGTGAATATATGGGGAGGAGTACCGCAATGCTACACCCAAACTTCCCATTGCGTCTTTGTAAGCCTGTGAGCTAAATGCAAGGCAACAGTCGGAACATGATGTGCCAATTGCATATGTCCCTATGAAGACTTGCAAATCCTTTAGAACAGTTTGGCGTCAGCCCACAAGAATCTAGAGCATGAATGCACTGCCACCAAGATGTACTTGTAAGCCCAGTGAGATTGTTAGGGGCTGCAATGGTCCAAATAGACACATGCGAGAGGTCTGTCTGATATCAGTAATGGTGTTTATGGTGAACGTGCTATGGTGGAACCCTTCATCTGCTGACAGATGTCGCACTTAAGGACATAACCCTTGGTCTGTTTAGTAAGACATGGCCACCAACAACGCTGCTTCAGTAGTGAAATAGTTGCAGCGATACCTGCGTGTGATGAACCCAGACCCTCATGTGCAGCAAGAATTAATCCTAATCTGCGATCCATGTTTGGTATTACTCTATTTCCCACTCCTGGAATTTGAGCATACAAAATTTGTTTCACATCTAACTTGTAGGAGTGCTTGAGTGAAAAACCTTTTAGCAAGGCTGAGCTATTGCGCGTAGCTTTTACAGCTATCATTATTTGTCTGTCTATCCTCGTGCTAGAACGAGTTATTGCAGCAATGGCGGCAGTTTGCACTATTGCCTTGGCAGCTTCATCAGCCAATGAATTCCCTTCAACGTGGAGGCTAACACGCTGATGACTCAATGTGTGAATTATGTCAGCCCGTGGCAAGTTTTTTTTTCAGCTCTGTCACTTGTTCCCAAAGCAATTTGTGCTTCTTGTGCAACCTTAAGAAACTCTAAACCCAATCTGGCCACAATAGTAAAGATATTCATTTATATGGCTGTACACAGTAAAACAAATCGCACACAAGGAGTGTGGGGAATTACCGATCCATATTTTTTAGTGCCAGTATCAGGGTTTTTAGTTCTGCCAGCTGTGCTGTGCAATCTCCTAGAGACTGCCCCTGTGTATTGCTAGGATGGAACTTGTTGGCCCACATATGTCCCTTCACAATTGCACATTCTGCGCCGTGTTGCTGTTTGCTTCCTACAGCAGACTGGGCAGATCCACCAGAGTAAATGATGTATTTATACTGATTTAGGGGCACTATTTTATTCAGGAGAGGATATTTTCGTTCACACTCCAGGAATGCTTGTGTTTTTAATGTACAATTAAATTTATAGTCTACATCTGTTTCAGTGAGAGAATTAGCCCATTGTTTCCATCGCAGATGCAGTGATTTTCCATTTGCAACGCTTGCTTTGGTAACAACCTCTAAGGTTGGTACTGGAGTCACAACAATTATGCGTTTCCCCTGTGCTAGTGCTCTTTATCCTACTGCAGCAGTTTGTATAGCAGCAGTATTTTTTCTGTGGATCCAAAACACATTTCAGCGTTGTGTACAAATGTGATTTGCATTCTATGGGTATCGTTTCACCTTCTTTGAAGGTGAGGTGAGTGTACCCTGATTGACCTGCAACTATGTGGACCACCAAATTAGTGGTATTTACACAAGTGTGTAAGTGTTTGGAAGCTATCTTGTCAGCTTGTACGGAACGGAGAATTTCTGTGAGTTCGAGTGTCGAATGTTCAACTGAAAAATCAGGTCTGATTAGGCCGTATAAAGGTTTAACCCTTTCTGCACACTCCAAAATGTATGTTTTGCCAACATTTTGGAATCCTAAAATAGATTGTAAGCCTTTCAGAGTCTTTAGAGGTTGGAGCAGAGCACATTTTTCTAAACAAATTAGCTGCCAGGCTTTTCCCTTCACTCGATAATTCATATCCCAAAAATAGGACATTGAGTTAGACAATTTTAAAGTTAAATTTGTATCCCACAGTGGCGAACCCCAAAATTATGTTGTTCAACCTGTTCAAGTGTTCCAATAACTCATCATCTGTAAGAAACATTTCATCTACGTAGGACAATGCCTCCTCATCACAATTTTGAAGTAACTCTGTTACTCTTGCTGAGAACAACCCGGAGCTATTCTTATAACCTTGGGAGAGTCTACAGAATTGGCATTGAGAGCCTGAATTGTTTCACCCTCCCAAAGAATAGAAAATACCGCCCTCCTACATGGAGGCACAAACACGGCGAGGTAATAAAAGCACCAGGTAAGGGATTTCACTCTCATAAAATGAGGCACTTCAAAAGACTGTTTTTGTGATAAAGCATGGGGTTTTATTTGGGCAACACTCTCTCACAAAAGGCTTTGTCAGATGTCAAAAGAACAATATTCAGATGTGCATAGAGATATATATGTGCAAGCAATAATAACACACTTATAAGTAAGCAACTGTTAAATGCATGGAATAAATATATGGAATAAAATACAAGCAGATAATATACTGGACGTCCATTTTAAGAAATCAGAAAGATAAATACACTAAATACATCCGATGATTATAACCACTGGAGACTTGAATGCGCGCACAGAAACACTCACATATCACAATGTCAGTAATAAAAAGTAAAACACCTTACTGGCTGAAAACACTGCATCTTGGCTCACTGCAGACTGTAGGATTCACAGCCGAGGTCAAGAGACTCAGCAAACCGGGAACTACTTCACTGAAGTCGACGCATCCGCCTCCGTTTAAGTTCCAAACAAATCCCTGTTTCCTAGTGCACAAACCCCAGTTTTATAATCTCAAAGCACTAGATATTTCCGAGAGGACGCCCTCTTCTCCAAGGAAACAAGCTGGAGTTGGCCACTCTCCATGCAAGCATTCCAAAGGCAAAAGAGTTCTCACTTATCCTTCTGCACCCCCACATGTTTCAGCCCCTTATCTTAACGAAGCTTATGAAAATCTCCAACAGTACAGAAAACAACCTTGAACGTGGATCGCCTAAATAACTTGAGTAATCTTGGGGCCTGCCTGTGTGCAAGCTCAAGCTAGACAGAGTCACAATTCAAGATGGCATGAGAGCATGTCAAAGCCAATAGTAAGAACTTCATAATACTTCCCAATGTACAACATAAAGCACATTTTTGCACCACTGCCTATAGCACTACACACTTCATCTCTCAATGTATAACATAATGCACATTTGAGCAACGTTCAAACTAGGATAAAATAAAACACCAAGGGGTCGATTCCGATGTTGCCAAAAGTGCCTTCCCAATGCTATTTGTAGGCGTACCTTACGTCCGACTCGTATCCGGAGCTTTTTCCTACAAACTAGCAAGTACGATGCGTATAACAGACAAATCTCCGACCGAATCGTCTGCTCCGATTCGTGCACTATGTCAGTAGCGAACAGGCTCAGGAAACACGGAAACCGAGTCGTTAGGAGGCGCAACCTAACCAATTTCCTGATACGCAAGTACGATGCGTCGGACAGGGCACCGGCTCCAGCAAGTCACAGCATCCGGACAAGCTGTATGAAAGATCCGAGTTGCACCAGAACACGGGTAATCAATGGGGATGAGACCGAGCAGCCATGTATCCATTTGCGCATGTCTTACCTATACTGTACGCCCATTGTTACCGACATGCACGATGCAGAAGGTAAGTTAGACACCTACCACATACCAAAATGTCACGAGTACACGAAAGGAAACACCACCATAGGGGGGGGATGTCTATCCCAAATAGCTAATCCCACCCATAGGGGGTGAGTACCTAATACTCACAGTATTGCCCACCCCATGGGGGGTGGATGCACATCACTCCCAGCATATCCCACCCATAGGGGGGTGGATGCCTATCACTCACAGTATTGTCCATCCCATAGGGGGCTGGGTGCCTAACACTCACAGTACTGTCCACCTCATAGGGGGCGGATGCCTATCACTCCCAGCATATCCCACCCATAGGGGGTGGATGCCTATCACTCCCAGTATTGTCCACCCCATAGGGGGGTGGATGCCTATCAAAATGACCATCACCACTCATAGGGGGCAGGATGCCCATCAACACCAGGATACACACACATAGGGAGATATCTACATCAACAGACACACATGCTAAGGAATCCTGTGGAGACTGTAGATGTTAGGTGAACAAGTCCCATGCCATGTCAGCAATGGGAGATACCAAACATGATGAATGTGCAGGCTGATGAGCCAGGAGACGCAGGGACACTAGGGTAAAACCTCCCAAAATCATACTGCCTATGGCCGGGAAAAGACATAACAGTGCAGTGGTGCGGTTGCCCAAACACAGACACCATTACAACAGCAAGTTCATGATACCCATCATCAACATCATGTACATTAGATGCAACACCACTGGATAACAAAAATGGCTTTATTCAGCAATAAAATATATATGAATGTCCATGCCACGATGCGAAAAGGCCAATGGCCAGTTCATCAAAGAGTCCTACCAGGGTAACAGGTGAAAACATGTCATCTAGTTATTGCCTG
Source organism: Triturus cristatus (assembly GCF_964204655.1). Classification (NCBI taxonomy): domain Eukaryota; kingdom Metazoa; phylum Chordata; class Amphibia; order Caudata; family Salamandridae; genus Triturus; species Triturus cristatus. The sequence continues at coordinate 1,007,695,406 of NC_140587.1, read as the reverse complement.
CACTGCTATGGACCAGGGACATCTCACCCTTTGTTTTGGACGAGTCTGTCCCATTCATACTGGACTATGTGGCATCGTTCGCGTACTAGTCTGTCGTGTCGTGTTGATGCTTGGCCATGTGGCATCGTGTTGATGCTTGGCTATGCGGCATTGTTCGCGTCCACGTCTGTCGGGTCGTCTTGATGCTTGGCTATGTGGCATCGTTCGCGTCCGAGTCTGTCGTGTCGTGTTAATGCTTGGCTATGTGGCATCGTGTTGATGCTTGGCTATGTGGCATCGTTCGCGTCTGAGTCTGTTGGGTCGTGTTGATGCTTGGCTATGTGGCATCGTCCGCGTCCGAGTCTGTCGGGTAGTGTTGATGCTTGGCTACATGGAGTCGTTCGCGTATGTGTCGGTAGTTTGACACTTGGCTATCTCGAATCTTGCGCGTACGAGTCTATCGCGTAAGGCTCCTTTCCTGCTGACTCGGACGTATAATATATTTTCCGACCGAGTCAGTCGTAAATTTCGAGCTTCACATTGTACTCAGCTATTTGTAAGGTGTGTGTACGGTTCGGTCGGAATAAATGACGGGTCCGTGTCGGGTAGTATGTTTTCCGGCCGAAATCGGAATCGACACCCAAGAGTCAATTAAAATAATGGTAGTCAAAGGTTGTCACATGGTACCAATATATGGGCTTGCCTCTGGCACAACATTCTGCCCCATGACCCTTGACTATTGTTACATAGATATCTAAAATCAACTTTGGAAGTGAAAGCTCAAATATAGAATCAAGCACACATTAACATAGTGACATTATAAAAGCATGTAACATAAAACTTCATCTAAAAAAGCTCATGTATATCTGATAATAACTCAGCTACAGAAATAAATGTGTGATGAATACAATAAATAAATACACAGATAGAATCAAACATGTTAACTCATTGATGCTCCTAATAATATAAATGGTTAATCCTGGAACTTCTACTATTAAAGCGGCCAAACATAAATTTTGCTTAAAGTAAAGGAATCTCAAAATCATCTTCATCAAACTGAATGGATTTTTCATGTAACTCTGGGTTTAATGAAAATGTCCTTCATCAGTTCTGTGTAAAGGTACACAGCCCTCCTGCTATATCTTCTTTTTTTCTTTCAAAAGTTCACTTCAATCATAATTTTCACTTCAGGATCAGATAACTTTCATTGTCATAAAAGCACGTCTTTGCTAGGTAAGTTCACCTGGTTGATTCAGCCAAAGGATGTCAGCAACGGTGTCAGTCTGCACTGTCAGGTGGTCACTGTGGGGTTATGGGGTCCCACACCCTCACAGCCCCACTCAGACAAAGGCACCCATATGCAGGACAAGGACATCAGGTACACCAACACACCACAGTATGATCTAAAAAAAGAAACAAGCATCATTCTTCTTGCACAAAATGTTTTTCAGAAAGCACACATTCTCCTTTTTCTGTTTTGGGTCTGATGGCAACGTTTTATCTTTTCTGTCTACACGGTTCTCAGCTGGTTCTGGGGAATTATCTGTAAACTCTACACACTCTTTGGCCTCTGGATTCTTGGTAGTAGAGTCAAACTCTCCTTCCCCTTGCTCAGTAAGAAGGGCTGGGGCAGTCGCCTTCCTGACTATCTCTCCATACACTGCTGAATAAGTACAACCTTGATCATTTTGCATGGGCCCAAGGCAGTCTGTGCTGTGCATGCTGACAAATAGGAATCACAATTCTAAGTAGTTCTAGGGGAATATGCATCCCTTCCTTATCTGACCACCTGTTAGTGTCTTTCTTTCTAAGGTGCTCCCACTAAGTCATGCCCACCAAATCAGAATTGTGCGTCACCACTTCAGCCTCCAAGATTTTAGCCTTTTCATCTGTAAGGAAATTAGAACATCTGTCTAGTAACTGTATGGGACAATGAGCATCTACATGAAACACAGTAGCTGTGCTTTGCAGTAACATTTCCCAAATCTTTTACCACAACCCCGTGTTCCACTTCACAGGGGAATTCTGTGTTTCAGGCACCTCAAGCACCAACCCTGGATTTTCTACTGGGACCTGCACCAACTGTTCATGTAAAACTGACGTTTCAGCCTGTATGTAGCACTTGATCACATTTGCTTCTTGTGCATTACCTGTTGTGTATAACTCAAGGGAATTCATCATCCAGTGCATTAGAGAACGTTCAAAATTCAGCCTTGTTGTCATCTACCCAGTGTCTGTCAGCGTGCAAAAGCACAAAAGCAACTGTATCTGCCTTGTGTCTATCAGAGCACAAAAACACACAAACAACTGTGTATGCTCAGTGTCTGTCACAGTGCAGTGACACAGAGACAACTGTTTTTCAAAGGGAGTAAACCACTCTCCAGCATCTGACAATGTTTCAATCCAAAAGCCCAAGAGCACCCTCTTCTTTACTTGTTTTTCCTGCATACTCCAAGTAGCACACTGTCCCTGAACTGTAACATGTAACTCAATGTCTCCTTTCCGTATTGGCCACACATCTGAAACACATTTTATAACCTCTTTTGCAGATTCAAAAGCACATTGCTGCTTCTCTTCCCACCCAGAGTCATGTTTGAAAATAGCATTTTTCTTCATTTCTTTTTTCAGGGTAGCTTCTCTCCATGTAAAGCAAGGTTTTTCACTCACTGACCAGTCTGATTTGTAACTGCAACCAACAATCGCAAGTTCTAACAGGCTGATTTGTTTATCTTCCCTGTAATTTCTAAAGTATTCCTGCACCTAACATTCAAAGCTAAGTGCATAAAAGTTTGCTATATTTTCTCCATTCAACATTACTTCAGAAGATTCTAAATCAAACAAACATTCAAGCCATGTTATCAAATCATTCTTTGGTTTCTGGTGAAATCTGTCTAAAATACCATTAATTTCAGGCTGAGGAAAATGCTCCAAAGAATTAATTAAAACCTCCTGTGAGCGTTGGAAATTAACCTGCAACTCTCCTTCAACCACATTCTTTGTCGGTGATTCACTCTGGCTATCTAAACAGTCTGATAAATAAACTGCGTCATACACACAGTTTCTCGATCTTGCACTGGCAGGTACATTTGCAACTCTTTTTTCAATGATCTATTGCCAAACAGTAACAGGCCAGAATTTTCTTTAGCTTCAGCCAACTCTCTTTCTATTTCATTACGTTCTCCTTCTAACTGCACACATTTTTCCATACATGCTGCTGACAGCAATCAAAAGGACACCCCTTGTCTCTCTGAAATACAAAGTTGTTTTTACTCTTCGAAAGAAACATTTTGCAAATATTTAGGTATCTGGACTTGCCCCTCATCTGTTAAACATGCATTAGAGGCAACTTCCAACACCAATAACTCAGTTGGCATCTGGGAATCAGCAACTGAAAACACTGACATTTTAGAAAACAGTTTTCAACGTTTTAATTTTCGAATCCTGCAAAGTGACGCCAAACTGAATTGCTTCTCCATTCCAAATAATATAAAATACCACCCTCCAACACAGAGGCACAAACACGGCGAAGCAATAAAAACACCAGGAAAGAGATTTCACGCTCATAAAATGAGGCACATCAAAAGACTGTTTTCAGAATAAAGCATGGGGTTTATTTGTGCAACACTCTCTAACAAAAGGCTTTTCCAGAGGTCAAATGAACAACATTCAAATGTAAATATATATATATATATGAAAAACATCCTGTCCACACTCAATCCCTTTCGGCGGAACCACAGGCACGGACCTCCAGACTCCAAGAACAAATCACGGACTCCCACGAGACATAGGTGGGTGAAGCAGTGTCAATTTATTGAACCCAAAATATCACAGGTGCCTGCCATGACGCGTTTCGCTCCTCGCGGGGTATATGTATATATATATTTATATATGTGAAATCAATAATAACAAACTTATAAGTAAGCAAACTCCCATCCACTCTGCCGGCCACACGCTTGATCTCATCTTCTCTGCAAGACCCCACGTCACCTTCAGCCACACCACCGAACTCCACTGGACCGACCATCGCTGCATCCACTTCACCTTCCAGAAACCCACCGCACACCACCGCACTCAACAGATCCCCTGCCGCAGCTGGAGCAAAATCACCGAAGACCAGCTAAACACCACCCTCGCCCGAAGCCCACCCACCTACCCCACCGACGCCGACACCGCTGCCCGCAACCTCAGACGTTGGATCGACAACTGCACCAATAATCTCGCCCAGATCAAGAAACCCTCCAACAGACACACTAACAAGAAAGCCAGCTGGTTCACTGCAGACCTCCAGGCCTCCAAGCAAACCTGCCGCACACTAGAGAAGAAATGGCACCGCGAACAGACACCAGACAGCTGCGCAGACGACAGGAACACCATCCGCAGACACCATCACCTCATCAGATCCACCAAAAGGGCCTCATTCAAGGACCGACTCAACAACAACGCACACAACAGCAAAGAGCTCTTCAACATCGTGTAGGAACTCTCCAACCCCAGCTCCAACACCAACGACATCCCACCATCATAAGACCTGGGCGACTCCCTCGCCACCTCCTTCCACCGCAAGATCGCAGACATCCACAACAGCTTCAACAACCTGACCACCCCAACAACCACCGACACCTCAGACCCCGCGGCCACCACCCACATCGTTCCCCTGCTCACCTGGACCAACATAAACGACGACGACATCATCAAAATCATGAACACCATTCACTCCGGCTCTCCGTCAGACCCATGCCCAAACCACATCTTCAACAAGGCCAGCACCACCATCGCACCCCATCCCTGCAAGGCCATCAACATCTCCTTCGAGACCGCGACCTTCTCGGAGAGCTGGAAGCACGCCGAGATCAATGCCTTACCGAAGAAACCCAAGGCGGATCCGAGGGACCTCAAGAACCTCCGGCCCATCTCCCTCTTCACGTTCCCGGCGAAGGTCATCGAGAAGACCGTCAACAGACAGCTGACCCGCTACCTCGAGGAGAACAATCCTGGATCCATCCCAGTCCGGGTTCCGCAGCAACCACAGTACCGAGACTGCCCTCATCGCTGCCACCAATGACATCAGGGCTCTGCTGGACAACGGTGAAACCGCGGCCCTCATCCTCCTGGACCTATCAGCCACCTTCGACACTGTCTGCCACCGCACCCTACGCACATGCCTCCACAATGCAGGGATCCGAGACAAGGCTCTGGAATGGACCACCTCCTTCCTCTCTGGCAGAACCCAGAGCGTTCGTCTCCCCCCTTGCCGTTCTGAAGCCTCCGAGATCATCTGCGGTGTACCCCAAGGATCAACCCTCAGCCCGACACTGTTCAACGTCTACATGGCTCCGCTCGCCTAAGTCGCCCTGACCTCAACTCCATCTCCTACGCCGACACCCAGCGATCCTCTCCCTCACCAAGGACCCCCTCACTGCCAAAACCAACCTCCAGGAAGGAATGAAAGCTGTCGCCGAGTGGATGAAGAACAGCCACCTGAAGCTGAACTCGGACAAGACAGAGGTCCTCATCCTCGGCTCCACCCCCTCAGCCTTCGACGACTCCTGGTGGCCATCTGCACTAGGAGCAGCACCAACACCCACCGACCAAGCACGCAACCTGGGGTTTATCCTCGACTCAACACTCTCATGACCAAGCAAGTCAATGCTGTCTAGTCATCCTGCTTCAACACCCTCCGCATGCTCCGCAAGATCTACAGGTGGATCCCCACCGAACCAAGAAGAACAGTCACCCAGGCCCTCGTCAGCAGAAGGCTGGACTATGGAAACGCCCTCTACGCAGGAGACTCGGCCAAACTCCTGAAACGACTACATACAGAACACCTCTGCTCGCCTGATCCTCGACATCCCGCGCCACAGCCACATCACACCACACCTTAGAGACCTGCACTGGCTGCCCGTCAACAAGAGGATCACCTTCAAGCTTCTCACCCAAGCACACAAGGCGCTCCACAACACCGCACCAGCATACCTCAACAGACGACTCACCTTCTATACCCCGAACCGACAGCTCTGCCCAGCCGACCTCGCCCTCGCCACCGTCCCCCGCATCCAAAGAGCGACGACCGGCGGCATATCATTCTACCACCTTGCCGCCAAGACCTGGAACACCCTCCCCATCCTCCTACGACAGACCCAGGACCTACTAACCTTCAGGAGGCTTCTCAGACCTGGCTATTCAAGCAGTAGCAGCACCCCTCCCCCCAGCACCTTGAGACCCTCAGGGTGAGTAGTGCACTTTATAAATGGATTGATTGATTGGTTGATTGATTGACTGGTAAATGCATGGAATATAATACATGGAATAAAATACAAGCAGATAATATACTGCACGTCCATTGCAAGAAATCAGAAAGATATATACATTAAATATATTAGATGATCATAACGACTGGAGACTTGAATGTACACACTGACACACTGACACATCACAATACCAATGCTCAAGAATAACACACCAGATGATTATAACCACTGGAGACCTGAACGTGCACACAGGCACACTCACACATCACAGTGTCAGTAATCAAAAGTAAAACACCTCACGGCACCAAACACTGCATCTTCGCCTACTCCAGACAGGGGGATTGACAGCCTGGGTCAAGAGACTCAGCAAACTGTAAACTGCTACACTGAAGTAAACACATCCACCTCCATTCAGGTTCCAAACAGATCCCCGTTTCCAAATCAACAAACCCCAGTTTTATAATCTGAAAGCACAAAAGGTTTCCGCGAGGACATCCTCTGTGCCAAGGAAGCTTACTGGAGTTGGCCTCTCTCCATGCAAGCAGTCCAAAGGCAGAAGAATTCTCACATATCCTTCTGTGCTCTCACATGTTCCAGCCACTTTATCTAACAAAGCTTATGAAGGTCTCCAACAGTACAGAAAACAATCTCCAAAAGTACAGAAAACTACCTTGAACGTGGATAGCCTAAACAACTTGAGTAATCTGGGGGCCTGCCTGTGCGCGCAAAGCTCAAGCTATACAGAGTCAGAATTCAAGATGGCATGAGGGCATGTCAAAGTCAAAATTAAGAACTTCATAATACTTCCCAATGTACAACACAATGCACAGTTGTGCAAAACTGCCTATAGCACTAAAAACTTCATCTCCCAATGTATAACATAATGCACATTTGAAGACCGCTGCATATAACGCTGCACTCCAAGACCGAGAAGTACACTTCACACATTTCTCGCTCTCATTCTTTCAAATACACATCCCACACGTTCTGTTCCTGGCAGGGATGTAAGAAGCGTAGACTCCCCCTCTGCAGCTACAAGGAGGCATGAAAGAAATCTTCAAGGAAAAGTGCGCAAGCGGGAAAAAGTATGTCATACATTCATGCTAGGATAAAGTAAAACACCAAGAGTCCATTAAAATAATGGTAGTCAAAGGTCATCACGTGGTCCCAATATATGGGAGTGCCTCTGACACTACACAGCCTAGGACCGAGAATGCTGTAAAATATCTGCTTCCAGGCACAATATTTGGACAGAAGAATCCATTTGAGATATCAAGTGTTGTTGTGTATTTATTCAGCACAATGTTATTCATTAATGCAGCACTGTGCGCATTTTGTATTGCAAATGTTCATGTGCATGTGTTCAAATGCCTGTAGTCTAAAGCTAAAGGGTATGAATTGTCGGGTTTCATTACAGGAAACAAAGGATTATTCATGGAAGAGGTGCAGCTCTTGATCACACCATGGTATTTAAGTTGATCTAAGATCTCCCTGACTTATTTCTTTGCGTCATGTTTAATTAGGTACTGCCTCAGTGAAGTAGGTGTTGATTTTAATCGGATTTCAGGGTGAGGTGACTCAGTATCCCACCCTACATGATTGCGGAAAAGTGCGGGAGCTAGCGCTGAAGCCTACTCCTGCGAGTATGAATGTTTTAGTGACTCTGAAACGAGGTCGGAGAAAGCCGGTAAAATTACATTTCCCCCTCTGGGCACTCCATAACGAACTAAGGCGGCCAATCTTTGTCAGCCAAAAGGATATTGTATCCATGTCTCAGAGACCTTTTATTTTCCTGGATACGTCCCCCTCCATTTGGAATGTAATTTTGTATAAACGATGTGGGATACTTACCCTTGTATCCGGTGTCTCCACCATGATATGTTCATTCAATGCTGCTGTCGCCAGAAATTCCATCAGGTTCTGGCGAGCTATTGTTAATTCTGCTGCGCTGTGTAGCATCTTCAGAGCCCATTCCCCATTCAGTAGCAGAGTCCTGAGTAGCCTGGGCATTTATTATTTTAAGGCCAGTAACCTTATTCTTCTTAAATTGAGGTTTAGTTTTGGGTTTATCTTCTTGTTTGATAATGTAGTCTGAAGTGCGATGTGTGTCTCAGACTTGCACTTCTGATCTGTGTTTTGACCATCCTCCCTTCTCCGAGTTTTTTGATAAACCATGAAAGGAATGAGAGAAACGTGTATCAGTAGCCTGATACCTGTCAGGTTTTTTAATATTGTGACGGTTTCTAAGATTGTATTTTTCATCAGAGGGCTCCTGTTGAGAAGACTCACCTTGTGATCGTGATGCATTATGCTTATTATTTTTTGATTGTTTGTTATCCCATTTCTTTTTAGAAGAATTGGGTGCTTGCTTTGAGTTATCCTTTTTGGGATTCCTTGTTTTCCAGGTCTAGATCCCAATTTATCTCTACTCAGCCAAGGATGCGTTTCTTTGATAATTTTAGGTAGTTCTCGCTCCTGTTGTGCAGGAGTGACTTCCCTCAGGTGTTGGTGTATAGCCACTATTGCTGCCTCCCCTTTTATGTTACCTAACATAGTGTGGATACCTGGGCAAAATTGTCTCTCAATTTCATCCCCAAGTCCAGGGCAGTCTCTGCCCCATACTCATTCTGTATTTGTTTCAATACATCTGGTATAACTGCTATTGAGGAGGTAGCATGAGTTCTAGTATAAACGACAGGGAAAACTGTACACCAAGTGGTACAATCCTCTATTTGAGGAGCTCCATCTAGGTTTCCCACTGATGTTGCCCACCTTCCTGATTCTAGCCCTCTCAAAGACCCTTCTAATCCTCCCTAGTCTTGTCCTTTTGGTGCCAGGGCTGCTTCTAGATACCCCTCTCAGGGAAGGTGTCCTTTTTCAGGACACGTGTAGGCAAGTGTAGCAAATTGTTAGTATTCTGTGTTTGTCCTGCGGTCCCGTGTGGGGAAATTCTGCTTGAGGCTGTGGACATAAAAAGGCATATTAACATAACAGTAATCAAGTGTGCTCCTAAGATGAAAACCCTACCTAATTGTACCTAGCATGTATGTAGGTGTAAAGTCAAGAATCCCCTAGGAAAGAGCCAACCCCATTACCTGATGGGAGAGAATGAAGGACCCCGTCTTGGTTTCAAGTTGGACACCCCATAAAGTATGTCAGACCACTGCGATTTGTAGCTTCGGCACGGGGGAACCTCGGTGTCTTGTGTCAGCATGGAAGCGTCTCCTCTGTCTATCTAGAAAAGGTATGGTTCTTTTATACCATAAAGATAGCCTCAGGGTTCCTAACAAAATCGATTTGCTGTGAGTACAAATATGTAAATGAGCCAAAATCAGTACCTGTAATTATGCAAAGTAGTTCTTTCGTCCTAGGATGAAGATGACCATGACATCTATACAGAGTATGTTAATCCTGTTATGTACATCAAGGGAACTTTTCTAAGAATCCTCATGCACAATAAATGAGGCCAGTTTCAAGGAAACCGATCAACATTTATTCAGCGCATAACTGGGCAAAAGGTCAGTGCTAGAACCGTTATGAATAGCAAGGTAGGACAAATGTAGGCGAAAGGTCATTTTACTGCTTAGGCCTAGGTTGGGGTACATAACAGACCTGCTGTATGCAAAGTGAGTGTAGAAAGGTAGAAGCTTTGCTAAGATTTGGAAATACGCTGCTTTAATTGTTCGGATGTGAAGCAGGAGGGAATAAGATTGCAGGGGCTTGGATTGTGCTGCCTTAAGCTGCTTCCATAATATATGTTACTTAAAGATTGTACTTTGGAATTGTTTATATTTTTCTATATCTATCTAGGATTGTTGGGTAGAATGTATATGTATTTGCCATTTTGCACTTCACAATTTGAAATTGTACATTTGATATTTTAGAAACTGAAATTTTGCACTTTGAATTTTGAAATGGCATTCTGGCACTTTAGCACTGAATTTGAGGAATCTTAGTTTAGTGTTTTTGTTTTCTCTCCAGTTCAATTTAAATGTTTGGAACTGCCCTAAATGCCATTATGAACTATATCTGTTCTTTCTCTCTGCTTGCACTCTGCACTGTGTACTTTATATTTTGAAAACTGCATAGATGGTGCTAAGGATAGCTTTTTTATGGTGTTTATGTATTAGGGCACTTTGCAGTTTTCTTATCCTTTGTAATGTTTTTGGTGCATTCTTTTGTATTTGAATCTGTACTCCAGCAAGAAACCAACAAATACAACTAAAAAAATATATAAATTGGAAATGTATCAAATAATATTCTAATGCATGCTATGGGAGGGAAACTACAAAAGATGATGTTGTAATTCCTGTAAGAGAGCACAACCACCCCTCAAATGTTATAGAAATGGCAGTAAAAGAGATAGTGCAGGATATAAGAGAAGCAAGCAGTAGTTCCCAGGAACCCACAGCCAAAATCCTGAAAGATATACTGCTTAAGTCCCCGAACACATAACTGGCCTAATACTACCTATGCCCACTTTAAAGTGTTAACCCCTTCAGCGCGGCGCGGATTACCGCGCCACGCTGAAGGTTCCGTGCGCGGGCGGGGCCGTGATGGAGCAGCTCCGTCATGCGCACAGTGCGACCGACGCGCATGACGGAACCGCTACGTCACACGCATCGAAGGGGTTAAAAAGCTACCAGTGTTACTCATCCTGCCCCTAGAAGATACCAAAATATAGAAATACCTGAACATTTAACAGTGACACATAATGACGAACCTTCCCTTTTACACAACAACCTAAATAACGAGAAACAAGTCCTAATATTCTCTCCTGCAAATAACTTACGTTTATAAACCTTAGCCAATGTCAAACGTGGATGATGGATGGGACTTTCAAAATGTGTTACAAACCATTCACTGAGATATACACCATACATAGTGAAAATAAAACATACAAATATCCCTTTTACATATACCCTACTGTCAAATAAATAAAGCAGCACATCCTATGCCCTCTTAAACCACATTAAACATAAAATAAATAACTACTCCCCCCAAATAAACATAGACTTTGAGCAAGCCATGAATCAAACCATTTACAAAATGTACCCATACACAGGCATACCACATTGTTACATCATTTCAATCAAAGTATAGGGAGACACCTCCAACAATCTACCCACATTGCCCAATTACGAGTCTAGCAGTCCGAGGACTTCCAGACCCATGGATGCACGGTATTAGTGGTTCAGCCACCTCCACACCGGCGGCCTGACTGCCCTATTATGACTGGGGCAGTCGGACCGCCATGGGACTGCTGCCGCAGCCAGGGAATCACATTCCCTGGAGGTGGTGTGGTGTTCTATAGTCCACAATATGCTTTGCTGGACCGCCGTGGCATATTACGAGTTCCTTCTCCGCCAGGAAAACCGTGGTGGAGAGAAAACATGCACCCTGGGGCCTCACTCTCTGTGGATGCACACAGGGGAGCACAGCATGTGCCCTCCTGTGTGCATGCACACCAGTTCCTGCACGGCATGGCATATGTAGTTCCCACTGCGGCCTTTGAAAGAGGCACTGCAACGAGTTTAATCTTGGCCATGAAAACCGTGTCAGAGAGAAAACAAAGGGGGCCCTACAAAGCCTCCTGGTGCTTCACGCTTTGTGATGCACAGAGGGGGGCACAACATGTGCCCCCCTATGTGCATGCACACCAGTTCCAGCATGGCATTGCAGGAACCTTGTGTGCGTTCCCATAGTGGTGTCTTCTTCAAATGCACCACTGCCTTTGAAAGAGGTACTACAGCGAGAACTACCACGCCGCTCACCAGACCACTGTTAAGTTGTAATCTGGTGGGTGGTTGGCAGGGACTTTTGGGGGTGCGGGCATGGCTGTGGCATGCGGCCCTCACCCACACTGCCAAATGTTGCAATTAGCCCCTAAGTGTAGAATATCCTACAAACAGCCAATTGGCATTTGAAAATAAAGTAATGATAGCACTAGCCTATGTCCTTTTCTTAGAGGTAGCCAACTACTGCAATTTACTAGTAGAAAGCTGTTTCTACTAACATAATGAAGACAAACTAAGCCCCTTAATAGATTATTTTGAAGATATTTGGGTTGTCACACTGCATTGCTCTGGACACAGACCCAGCCCAAATCCCAAAATCCATGGAGGAATGTCTATGACAGCACCTTGGTACAGGAAACCAAAACAAATAACACAGTGGAAGGATGGCACAATGCCTTCCAATCCACACTGGGCAGAACCAAATCTACACTCTATACATTTATAGAAGCATTACAAAAAGAACAAAGCTACCAACAACTACAAATGGAGTAATTTGTTAGCCAAATTGCCCCTAAACTGGGGAAACAAACCAAAAGAATGTATGACATGCTGCAATTCAAAGTCAAACTCTTCATAAATACCAAAGGAGTATATTACTTTGAAATAATAGCCAAAAGCATATTATAAAATAAATATTAACCTACCAAAGTCCTAAAAACTTATCACAAAATCTAAATCAACATTAAAACATCAATTTGATTTATAAATAATAAATATATTATCAGTCAAGAAATGAAATACAATTCCAATATGAATGAAGACTGAGATAATAAAATATTATATACATTGTTTGAATAAAAAATCTACCCATCACCAACAAAAAACTAAAAACAAACTCAATCCATCACATATATTAATTACAACACATAAACCACACAATTCTAAATAACAATCACATACTATTTGCATAAACAATACAATATAAAATTTTCCACCCAAAATAAATCGAATAACTAAAACTCTTACTGTTCTATAGCTGCAGATCTTCCTCTGGATCCACATGAAAAAGAGTAATCCACCAAAAATGGGAAAAATATTGTCCGAAAAGCCCCTAAAAAAATGCACAAACAAAATAAATCCAATAGAGATCCCTCAAAGCATCCCAAAGTATGAAGGATCCATAAAAAAAAGTGTTTTTTTAAGAAAAAGAAACAGTTGAGGAAACCCGATAAAAAGGAAATCAAAGTAAAAAACATTGGTTTATTATAAATCAAAATTGATTTCCTTTAACAAAAAAACAGAAACTCCCAATGCCCACATGACACACTTGTAGAAAAAAACCTGTAAATTAAATTAGAAGAAAACATCCGCAAAACACATTCCATTCCCCAAAATACATATACATCAATCTTAACCATCAAAATATCCTTAGAATAACACAATTTAACATAACATAATGATGCATTACTAAAACAATGTATTAAAACGCTAATCTCCAGACTAGTGTAACACACTCCTATAAGTACATCAAAATATACCAAAAAGCCACAATCAACACTATAACTAACTTGTAGACCTCCCCACTAAACCTCCTTTATCCTCAAAACCCTAGAAATCCTTCAAAAAGGGCTTACCTAATCTGACGCACAGCAGCACCTTACTGCGACCTGGTTCCGGGAAAATAGTCTAAAAATAGATTATAAAATAGAATGTAGCAATGAAAAAAAAAGTCTGGTAAATTAAACAAAAAAAAATACTTTCTCCCCATAGAAATGAATGTGCACTGCAGTGGGGGAGACTACCGCTCCCAAGCAGAACTCTGCCAGAGGCCGCGACCTTGTGACTTCCGGCGCAGGAGCACTTAAGACCCGCTGCCTGGGGACTCCATTGCTTTGCACTGCAGTGGGGGAGACTACTGCTCCCAAGGAGCACTTGTCCAGAGGAGGGCTGCAACCTCGTCACTTCCGGTGCAGGAGTGCCTAGGACCACCGGCGGAAGCCCACTGCCTGGGACTCTGTTGCTTTGCACCGCAGTTGGGGAGACAACCACTCCCAAGCAGCACTCAGCCAGAGGAGGGCCACAAGGTCACTTCTGGCGCAGGAGTGCCTAAGACCACCGGCAGAGTCCTGCAGCACCCGTCAGAGCCCGTAGGAGCCTGGTCTGGGCCCCCCTCTAACTTGTGCGGTCCAAGCAGTACAGGAGGCCCAGGACTTGACTTCTTGATGGGGAAACGGAAATCCGCCATATCAACCCACGTGGGTGAGTCTACGAATACCTTAGACCCCTTCCTTTTAAGAGCCACCGATGTATTGGATAAGGAGATCCAATCCATCGAAAGCAGGCTATCCATGGGGGATATGGGAGCATCTGCCAATCTGACTGAGCCTTTAACTAGTGAGCCCCTTGTTGTGGCTGTACCAGATACCTTACTCCCAATCTCAGATTTAACCACTACTCAGTCCAAATGCCTGATTTCCTGCACAGTCAACGTCCTACTTTCCCCTCGGTACCATTAGAACCTCTCTCAAAGAGGAAAAACGGAGGGGGAGACCAACTAAAGAAAAATTGCCGCATCCCAAGATCCCACTGCACTCAATTCACCTTTCTCAGATTCCCTGATTTTAAAGATTGAACAGTCAATTTCAGTTTTACTTCAACCATTGATAGACAGACTTTTCAGAAACGAGGCCAACATATTGACTTTCGTTCTGCGGGGGAAGATCAAAATCACCATCATTTAGGTTGCCATATCAATTGCTTAGGTGACCAGGGTAATAACAGTGGACACTAATTCCCATCCAGGGGGTATGCCACCAGTTCCCTCAACTATTCAGGCCCAACCTGTTACACAAAATTTCAACTACTTGGTGTTGAAACCAACCAGTGACAATCATAGTGACACTTCGGCCCAAGGGATATTTAAGGCTACGACCCTGCCACCTGCAAGACCCTATACAAGACCAGACCGAAAGACTGCATCGGAAAAAGGGGGCAAAAATGACTACCACACGAAATTGGCACTTCCCCCAGCAGCTTGCCCCTATGTTGTAATACTTGCAAATGTTCCCAAATTACATAGTACCCAAAAGGACACCACAGACCAATTAATGTCCAAAGCAAATCACTGGGTCAGTAAACATGCGGGGGTAGGGGGCGATGTTGTTGCAAATTTTAACAGCCAGAAGAGTAGGCTGGGTGGGAGACCCAGAGAAATGTATTGAGGGCGATTGTGTGGTGGTTAATTTTAACTCCCACCGTATGGTCCAGCATATATTTCAATGGCTCCCTACTGGACCATTGTGGGTCACAAATATTTGCATTACCGCTGGTGTATTTTTATAAACCCACCACAATTACAATACGAGGACAACAACCCCCGGCCCCGGCCCCAGGTCCCTTCCCCCTATTTAAGTGCTATCAACACTCCTTGGGTCAGCACCCCACCTCTCTTCCTACATACAATCGATTCAATGCGCTAACAGACCTAGAGCACTGATATTGACAGAGATTAAACTGGGTCAGTAAACAGACCCCTACCCCCGCATGTTTACTGACCCAGTGAGTGACCCTCACTCCTGTTCAAAACTACTCTATATCAGAACCTGAAATCCACAAACCCCTAAATGCAACATGCGATTAGATTGAATCCATCACATTTAATACATGGAATATTGCTGGCCTCAGTAGTAAAATGTCTGACCCCGATTGGATAACGATTGTTACTATGTATGATTTGATTTGTTTTCAGGAAACATGGGAAACTACGCCGATTAATTTAGTCGGTGATCACTCTTTTTATACCGCTACACTCCCATCAAAGTCAGGAAAAGCCAGGGGAGGGATTTTAACTTTGTTGAAAAATACAATGATACTGGAAGTCATGTCATATCATAATATTTCTAATTTTTATCATCTATTACTTTTAAAAGGTCCAGACGGAGACACAATTCTTTTAGCCAACTTTTATAGTAATAACTTCACAGGAGACATGAAAAAGGTTGTAGACCAGCTGGAGGAAGATATTAATAATCTTCTTGGCACTTTATAACAAATCCCAAAAATATTTTATGGATGGGTGACTTAAACGCACACTGCTGTCAGCTTTCAAATTCAGCAGCATGGGGCATAACATATGACGCAGGCTAGCCCGTAATCCATAATCAGTATGGAGAAGCTCTGAATAGAATCCTTGTGATCAATAACTTAGAGATCAGTAACCCTATCGATATACCATCAGGTGTGCTGCAAAATACATTTGGCACACCCGCCCAGGGTACCCAAATCTATTATATAATTATAGCGGCACCCCTTAAAAAACCCATTTCTAATATCAAGATTAAGGACTTACATTTTTGCGATCCCGCTGCCATCACTGGCAAGCTAGTCTGGGCAGGAATCCACTTGGAGCATCCAGGGAATGTTAAACCCATGATAACAAGGACCAAAGGGATAACTGAGCTTTAGCAGATAAAATGCCCTTGTTCTGAACGTGGTTGCAAAAGAGGCAAAACAACATCCTAACGTGCCTAGAAACAGCCTCTAATTCGATTCAGGTAACTATGACATATGAGTCAATATTATCGGAGATCAGGAATCATCTAACTAGATAAAATCCCACTGCCAAAACATCAGGTCCCAGATGGTTTGATCGATATAGCAGTTTTACACCAGGCCCTTAGATCTAAGCTCCTTTATGTCTGTTTTTTGACTCTACATTGGTGCAATATTATAGCAAACATAAGATCTATAAATAATGCTCTTGGTTACCGACCTGATATCCAGAGGCTTATTGCTTGTGCACTTGTGTTCATTTTCACAGGGAGATCCAAGGGACTGTTTGTCGTTAAGACGCAGTGGATACCATTCAATCATGGCAGCCACAGGTAATATGCCATGGTCACTCCTGGGATTTTGCCATGGGTACCACACAATATATTTACAAGCTTCGTAATATGACGTTCAAAGGTTTTTTGTTTTTATTATATATTACTTTCTCTGCACACCGGGTCTATGATAAGATTGTTAGGCGAATTTATTTTATATATAAAAACTTCTTGATTGCTGCTTGAATATATTAGTATGCAACAAATGTTATAGCTGGAAAATATGCGTTTTTACATGGGAACGCCTCCTGTGAACATAGGATATTCACCATTTAAAGATGTTGGCCCTTATTTTGTAATGTGGGACGGCACGTAACTCGTCTCAGAACGGAACACCCCCTCTCACAGCTGTCCCACCTCTTGTAGTTAACGCGGGCTACAAATATGACTGTGCCACTATCAGTCAGTCTTTCCTTATCCTGGAAGGAGACGACATTGCGTTCCTGCTACCACACGTATTATGGTAGGTTCTCGTTGCGCCCGTTTTTATGTTTGGCACTGGGTGTTTTTGTTTGGCTCCGTTTCCTCCGTTGTTATTTTTTCAACATGGAAGGAGTGTTCATGCTGCTTTTTCCTCGTATCTGTGGGTCGCCTTAGAAACTTTCACTCTCCTCCGTCACAACTAGTGGTTTTTTGGGTATTGTAGCAGCAATTGTGACATTTTATAGCAGCATTAGTTTAATTCATATAAGCTGCTATCTGACATATGTTGATACTTTATACCCGTTTGTTGATTTACATAGGGTAATGGAATGAGCATTACATAGATGCTGTTATTTCTTGCCCAGAGGTGTGGAACTATTAATTTTATCCACTTTGGCCAACCGTATTACAGTGTGACCGGAAGTTTTTCTTGCATTTGGACATAATTTGGAAGTCCCATATAGATCACCACGACATAGCATTCTTTATTTATTTCAAGTGAGTATTATGCATTGGTTTAGATACCCCTATTGGTTTTGTATTCACAGAAACATAAAACCTATTTTTGAAATATTGAAATATATAATTTAACACGGGGCGATCCTTTTATCTTCTCAACGGCAACATCCTTAGGCTGCTCATATCCTATCTTTACGGACATCTCAACCTTATATATCAAGGAGCGCCTCACATATGGAGGGTAACTTTTTATGCTTCCCTTGTGCAGTTTCTTTGGGGCTCTTCCCCCTCCATCCATAGCTGTCCACCCCACTTTAATAAATTTAATAAATATAACAAATATTTTAACTATTGTTTTGGTGATACATGGCCTATGGCCATGCTCACATGGTTCCTCTTATTAGAAGGACTCTCATGTGACAACAACCATTTATTCTTTATGACTGTCTTTTTGACTGTTTCTCTTCACTCTAACCTGCTAATTGTGTTAACGTTTTGATCTTGGACAGATGATCTCCATTATCCTCTCTTAAGTCCTATATTTTTCACGTTTTTCCTTGTTCTCTTTTCCCTTTCCTCTTTTCAGAATAACATGCATTTAGGCATTTTGGGGGACACGATAACCCTCCTATAGACTATGTGTGTAAACCAGACTTTGGAATAAGGTGTAACACAGTGTCTCACACCATTTGGTAATGATATGACTTTGGATTTAATTTAATTTTTGTATGTCTCTCACCTGATGTGTTGTCCTGGTGAGTTATTGTTATATGTCATGTCATTTATGCTGTAGGTTTCACATGGAGTAGATTGTTGTGTTACACTTGCTTATCAAAAGTATGTAATATATAAACCAGTCCTGTCATAATGTATTTGCTTTTTGAATGTATTGTATAGGTTGTGTTGTTTAAATGTTTTAAATGTTTTTTTTGTACTGACAATGTGTATATATTGGTTATTCTACAGCCCTGAAGAAGTCCAATCTCTTTGGACGAAACGCGTTGGCTGATCGACTTGGAAAACATTTTTTTGATATGTCCAATTTAATTGTTATTTAATAAAAAGTATAATGTAAAGAATAACTTTGGACATAGATCTCAATATTGTGTAATATTGTTCATAAGGTGGTGCACCAATCGCTCTGTTTTGTTCAACAGAGATACGGTTTTAGTTAAGCTTCTCCGTCTCCAATATAAAAAGGCCAGGAAGATAAGAATTAAAACTATAAAAGAAGCGTGGTAACACCTCCATCTAGCCGCTATCTCAAAAAAGGCCAGAGACCTTTGGAGTACTATTAATGCCACTTTCCTCAAACCAACTACAGCACCATAATTAGATTGTCATGTAGATGAGGAATCCTGGGTTAAACACTTTTCCCAAATATTTGATCCAAATGCTGAGGGGGTGATATCACAGAATGTTTCTATATCACCTCTCACCAAACCCCTTTTGACTTGTAATCACCATGAGATTAGAGCAGCCCTTATGCAGTGCTTTAGTAACAAAGCGCCCAGACCAGACGGTACCCGTATAGATTTTTTCATTGATCAGCCGGACTTATGGGAACCTGTGCTGACAAACATTTTTAACGCAGTCGCCAAGGTGGGACCAACAGACTCATGGAAGAACTCAATTTTAATTCCAATCCATAAGAAAGGAGACAAATCCGAGGCCAAATATTATAGCCCAATTTCGCTATTGGATAGCACAGCAAAATTTATGGGTAGGGTTTTACTGAATAGATGTGGAGGAATGGGCCGCCAGTAACAAGGTTCTGATCCCGGTCCAATTTGGCTTCAAAAAGGAAATGGGCACCCAGGACCAGTTCCTTAATTTTAGTCTCCTAATCGCCAAGTATACTTAAGCTAAACCTGGCAAGTTATACTTGGCGTTTATGGACCAGTCAGCAGCATTTGACTGCGTGGCACACCAACACCTATGGAAGATAATGGAAGAAATGGGCATAGATGAGGCCACTTTTTATCAGGCAGCTTTATTCTTCGGCCATGGCCAGTGTCAGATAGGGGAGACAGGGGAAGTGCACTAGGGCATTTCCAATCAACAGGGGTGTCTGACAGGGTTTTGTACTAGCCCAATTTATTTTTTCTATTTATAGTAATGGGGTGGAAGCTCCCCTGTCGAACTCTACTCCAGACATTCCCGAAATCAACAATGTGCGCACCCCAATTCTCCTGTATGCGGATGATGCGATGGTAATTTCCCGCACGGGCCTGGCCTTGCAAAAGCTACTGGATATCTATGTGAACTATATGAAAAAATGAGAGCTAAAACTAATGAGGCCAAGTCCTTTATTTTAATCACTGGCCGTAAGGACTGAAAGGTCCCAAGCTTTAACATATCTGGTCAGAAAATAGCCCATACCGGCACCTTTTCCTACCTAGGGGTAACATTTGATAGGCAACTATCATGGTCCAATATGATCACCACAAGGAGCTTATCACTTGAGAGAAGTATTATTGCTCTTCATTCTTTTATTAAAAAACTGGGTGACAAACCCATTGACATGGTTAAAAAGGTTTACGCAGCCAAATCAGTGTCATAAGAAACCTACGGAGCAGGCATATGGGGTTATACTAACCCCTCAGCCCTCTAGACCATAGAGGACACTTCTGGAAAAAATTGGTAGGCCTTCCTGTAAGCTGCTCCAACTTTATTTCCCATACATAATTAAATGTCCCTTATCTTACCAATGCAATTAGTCTGCCTCCAATCATCTTGTGGCACTCTATTTGGAGAAAGGAATCTATTCATTTCACCCAAAAACTAATTAAAGACTGCCTTTCTCTGGAATATGCCCATAGGATCCCGTGGATTACTTACATTAAATCCACTCTTTCTTTTCTTGGTCTAGAGCGTTTATTTGTTCTCCCAGTTATTGCTCAAATATCTCAAAACAGGAGATAAAATCCCATTTCCTTAATCAAAGGGCCAATGAATGACTGAAGACAAACTACACAAAAGTATCGATCAAAGCATATTTAGAGGGACCAATGGCACAGGAAGGGTCATCTTTATACTTATTCACTGTGACAAACTCACGCCATAGATTCTTTTTAATTAGATTTCGACTGAAATATATTCCTTGTATGTTGGCCCATCCAGCTGGAATTTATTCCATAATTGCTTTTTCCATTCTGTCCCTGCTATGGTGTTTCTGCACAATCAAATTTGCACATGTTCTTCTTTTGTAAATTTGACATGGAACCCTGCAAACGATTTATATTGCCAGTGATGTGTAAATATCATTTTAAACTATGTTGTGCAGCGATGTACTTTTTACAATCTTTGCCTGACCCTATGGTTTGTTTTTCTGTGGCGTCTTATTTAATTTATTCACAAAAGATCAGGCGATTGCATAATACCCGAGAATGAAGTGTAAACCTTTGTTTTTTTCAGCTGGGTTTTTATCAACTGTGTCTTAAAAACGAATGTCATGAACTTTTTACTGACTAACTGTTTTTTTAAATAATTTTTGTACAGCTGTTTTTAACTGTGTTTACATGTACTTTTATGATCTCATTACATAAGTATCGAATGAAGTGAATTGACTGACTGACTGAATGTGAAATTATGTACACATTTTGAAAAAATGTATGAAAATACAAACATTTATTAATCTTGAAAAACATATCAACAAATATTGGTAAAAATGTTACAAAATTGTAAAGTATGAATTAAATATTAGTATAAAATATGTACAATTACTTAATGTATACTGAAAAGTATACGTTAAAATTATGTTGAAAAGTTGTATAAAAAACACTGAAAGACATGTTTAAAAAAATTGTCAAAAGATACAAAATAAAAGTGGAAAATATACAAAGTACAATAGTAATTACTATATTTAATAAATCATAAAAAACATTTTTCTTTACTTAATTTATATACATGTTTAGTTTTGGGTTGAAATATATATGTTTAAAATTTTTAAATGATACAATAAAAGAGCTTTGAAAGCATAAATAAAATGTCAAAAAAAGGGGTTACATGTCCTTTAATCTATAAAAAAATTAAATCATTTTATTATTGCCTACAAACATACAAATAACTGTTTTTTTAATTATGTTTCTAAACACCAACAATACTAATAAAATAACACAAACTGTCTCTACTACATACAAATACAGTTAAAATAAAGGATTTCAGACTAATTGATAGAATTAAATAATCAAACTCCAACATAATCCATTAAAAAAATATATTAGACACTTAAAGGGTGACATTTACTATTATCACTCCAATCTAAACCGATTTGGTGAAGTTGCTGGACACTGAAGGGGTGACATTTATTATTCCCACTCCAGTCTAACCCAATTTGGGGAAAGCATTGAACATGAAAGAGGTGACATGTACTATTCCAACTCCAATCTAAACCAATTCAGGCTAAACATTGTACACTAAAAGTGTGTCATTACCTAAAGGATTTCAGACTAAAATGATAGAATTAAAGAATCAGACTCCCACATAAACCATTAAAAAAATATTAGACATTTAAAGGTTGACATTTACTATTACCACTCCAATCTAAATCAATTTGGGGAAGTTGCTGGACACTAAAGGGGGTGACATTTATTATTCCCATTCCAATCTAACCATATTTAGGGAAGGGGTTGGAGACTAAAGAGGTGCAATTTACTATTCCCACTTTAGTATAACCATACTTGGTAAAGATGTTAGACACTAAAGGGGGTGGCATTTACTAGTCCCACTCCAATCTGAATCAATTTATGGTGAGGTTTGGCGACTAAAGGGGTGACTTTTACTATTCCTACACCAATCTAACCATATTGGGAGAAAGTGTTGGGCACTAAAGAGGGGGCATTTACTGTTCCAATTCAAATGTAATCATATTTGGGGAAGGTGTTGGACACTAAAGAGGTGAAATTTACTATTCCCACTCCGGTCTAACCATACTGGGGAAAGATTTTGGATGCTAAAGGGGTGCCATTTACTATTCCCACTCCAATCTAAATCAATTTCAGGAAGGTGTTGGAAACTAACTGACTTTTACTATTCCAATCCCAATCTAACCATATTGAGAGAAATGTTGGACACTGAAGGGGTGACATATACTTTTTAGGCCTGGAAGGAGTTCATGGAGTTCTGTGACAAAAAAACTCCACCAAGCTACGTGGAGTTCTGCGAGCAGCGGAGTGCATTACCTTGAGCCGTTCCCACTGATTTTTAGCGCCCAGTGCTTGTCCTATGCTGTAAAATCAGCACAAATGGCATCATGCTCAGTGCAAGAGGGCGCTGCTTCTTTCTGCCCTCATGTAGAAGTTCTACTCAAGGAGCAGCTTCCTCTAAGTGAAAGGAACATTTCTCAACGCGAGCAGTAGCGACCATCAGCGACCAACTGAGTTGAGAAATCTCTTTGGGAAGCGGTCTAGCGCTTGATTTTCCTCGCTTGTGCTCGCCAACTTACTGTTGGCGAGCGCGAGCGAAGAAAAACTGCTTCACAGAGCGGAATGGAGTTTTTTGGGAATCCGTGAGCTGTGCGGGAGTGTGATAAACTCAGCAACCTCCTCGAACGGAGCGAAGTTAACTGCCCAGGCCTAATACTACTCCCATTGCAATGGACCCATATTTGAGGAAGGTGTTGGGCATCAAGGGGGTGACATTTACTATTCCCACTCAGTTGTATGACAGTAGCACACATGGCTGAAGTGTGCATGCCTCTTCAAAATGTTCCCAACTACAAATGCATCTTAACCACGCATGCATTTACCACACATGCCTTTACAACAAATTTCATTGTAAAGGCATTTTTGCTAGAGGGATATACATAGTAAATTACCATTACCCCAAACCCCTCCCTGTCGTAATCCCTAAAATCCTATCTTCCTAACTCACATTCCCTACCCTAAAACTGACCCCACCCTCCCCTTTAAATTACCCCTTCCCCTCCACCCAACCTGAGGCCTAAAACCCTTTCATCTACGAAAAATGAGCCTGACCCAGGCCCCCCGCCATGTGTCCTAAAATGTAGCCCTGCATTGCCCTTAAACCTACCCCTACCCCATCCCTCAGAAATAAAACCCTGCCTTTCATTAAAAAAACTACCCCAACCCCCTCCGCCCTGAATCCTAAAACTGACCCCACCCTAAAAATCTACTCCTCCAAACATAGCCCCAGCCCTTAAAACGACCCCTCCCCTGCCACCCTGAGCCCTAAAAAACTGTCCTCTTCCAAAAACTACCACAACCCCCCACCCTGAGCCCTAAAACCAACCATCACCCCTAAAAACTACCCCCAACCCATATCCCCAGCCCCACTAACCTGTCTGTGTCCAGAGCTTTCTGTTCCAATGCTTCCTCTTCCTCCCCCCACCCATCTGCACATTAGACCACATTCTGCCTTAACCACACATATGCATTGTTACGGCAGATGTGCGGTTCAGGCAAGCATGGTTACACTTGCAGGGAAATGGCACGTGTGGCTCAACCCGCATTGCAAAGGCCATTTCCCTTCCCACTCCAGTCTAACCATATTGAGGGTAGGTGCTAGACACTAAAGAGGTGAATTTTACTATTCCAACTCCAGTCTAACCATATTGGGGTAGCTGCTGGACACTAAAGACGAGACATTTACTATTCCCACTCGACCATCAACCAGAACACCCTCAACAACAGCAAAAGAAGGACCGGACCCAACCTCTGCATTGCATTGGTTTCAATTGGCAGGGCTCAAGTCCAGTGCTGGGGCGATGATGAAGCAGATAGAGCAAGTGGCAGCACCAATGACCATCCGCAGGGTGTTCCAGGAGTACCTTGATGATCCAAAAGAGGTCTATGTGGATCAACATCCATTGATTTATTGGTATGAGACTGGCCAGAGCTCAGTAGGCTGGCCATAAAATATGTTGTGCTGCTGCTCATTGCCCAGATGAATGTTTTCCTTGTGTTGTAGTGTTTGTCTTTGCCAAACCTTTCCCAAATCCCCTTTCCCATCCATTCATCAAACCCCTAACTCTCTTCCTCCGGGCTGTGTGATTTATTTGAGGTGTGGCTTAATTTACACCATCAATGGATCATAAACTTGCTGGGGCGGATGTGGTGAAAGCAACACCAACTTACTGTAGAATCTTCTAAGATATAGCCCACACTGGCACATTACCCACCCGCACCTGAAAAGTAATCTGTATTTTAGATATAGAATGAAGAACATCGGGCGTCAGCATCATCATTTAGGCCTTGTGTTGCGTAACTGTAACCTAAGCTTGTCCACTCCAAACTTTGAAGTCCATTTTTTATAACTCGAATTAAAAGCTACTAACTCCACATTAGTCAAAACATCTTATTATTGCTATTTCTTGTATTTTAGCACTATCACTACCATTGTGTCATCATGTAGTACTCAGGTGGTGCCAACTCTTTGTAAAGTTTGATAAAATATAACCCACCAACTAAGTGTTTCTATTTCCATTTAGTTGCCTATGATGGATAATCAATCAATCTTTCAGGTCAATCCTACAGTTGGAGCTCACCTGCGAGGAACTTAAAGTTGGACCTTGCTTGTGAAGTTGTGGTGCCTTCCCTGTTATTGCTTCATCTATATTCATGTAAGACAACTAGTATGGATAAAATGTAACTAGTTAACTTAGTAAGTAAGTAAGTAACTGCTAATACTGTTTATCTACGTTTAGTAGACAATAAAGGCCAACATGGCATCATTCCCCTAATGGTCAAGATAGTTAGAGAAGTATAACTCTATAACCAAGCGCTACAGTCTCTATTAAGTTCCAAGCACATAAACAAAACTAGCTGAAGGCAACAGTGTAAATTAAAAGTAAAAAAAACTACTTCAGGCATAAATTTGGAATGAAGAAAATAGTTTCCCCCTTTATTTATTTACAAAGAAACCTACCCTCTCCACTCAAACAACATGCCCACCCCTCTCCCCAAACAAAACTGACCCAAGTCCCAAAACTCAAAATGGCCAAAGAAAAAGTCACTCAAGTTCCAACTCCCTTCCTACCCTCTCCACCCAGCCCCAACAAATAAGTCCCTCCCACCAAAACAAACCATTAAAAAAAGAGCTAAAACAGTGCATTATGGATATCGGCCCATAGCTAGTCCAGGCTCTGCTCTATTGTGGTGGGACGGCCCTAGATGGTGTTTAGCCGCTGCAGGATGTGGCGCAGCAATGGCCTGTTTTGAGGGTGGTAGGGGGTGTCAGCAGTTGGCTGGCAGCACCGCTGGCAATGGGATGGCCGGAAGGCTGAGGGAGACCGGGTGCACTAGGACCCAACAGAGGTGCAATACTTTCCTCCTCCTCTTCATCCATGATCACCAGCCGCCTGATTCTAGCTGGATATGCTCCAGCATCTGCCGCCATCGACGGGCAGCTATCTCCTGCCTCTTTGGTGGTCTGACTGGACCAGCAGAAGCAGCTATATAGAGAAAAACTAAAAAGACAAATTGTGAATCATGCTCTGTGCGAACAATTGTTTTCAAATTTCTGGGTGGCACAGTAGCAGTACATTGCTTATTTCCTAGGGCCATTGAAATTTGATGTGATTATGATTAGGAGAGTCACAAGGCCAATTTTATGTTTTACTCACACATGCCTTCTATACAAATGCACTCACTGTGTGGCAGAATAGTATTTAAAGGCAGACTAACGTCACTGAATTATGAAAACAGTGAGTTGATTATTTTTTTTTCTAAAGGGGTTTCAAGTAACTATAAATAGACACTTTGATTCAAAAAAATTGATTACCTGTCATTAATGAGTACGGCATTGGTAGTTGGGCATGCCTGTGTAATGTATTTTATGTCAATGTCAAGAAATTTTATTAAAATAGTTGAGGTTTATAACATCACCACCCGATTGCTCCATTGACCATAGGCCCCTAACAGGGTCTTTCATATTGCAAACAAGGAAAACCCAGTTGCAGAAGTCCCAACTGGTTATAATGCCAATCAAAGTGTTGGCCATAAATGGAATTGGATATGTCCAAAGGCATTTGTAGAAAGTATAATTAGTGGAAACTTTAAGCTTGTTAATAGCGGTTTGAGCTATGAGAATTTACCAGCTGCTATTGTCTGGGATTTTTAAAACTTGTGCGTAATCATTTCATGTAACCTTAGGGTGGAACCTCATTGTCATGCGGACAAGCCTTTAACACATTGGTTTAATAGAGCTTGTACGAAAGCTCACAAAGATTTAAAAGGTGCTCTTTTGGCAATTCCACGTGAGAGAAATTTAGTAAGGACCTTGAGAAAGAATTATAAAGTTATGATTAAACAAAGAAAAAAAGAGTTAAGGCCAAAGGCCAGGTCAGATTTGGAGGAAGCAGGGCCCCTCAAAGACACAAAAAGGTTTTGGGACGTTGTTAACTGCCTGGTTTTTGCAGGGGTTCCTTCTAAAAAGTTGGACTCATTAATCCTTGAGGACACATGGGTGGCACATTTCCCGAAATTTTTTAAGCCTGCAAATAAGGTGGGTGCTCTGGGCGAATATGAATTTGAAAAGTC
The DNA here is from genome assembly GCF_964204655.1 of Triturus cristatus. Taxonomy (NCBI): domain Eukaryota; kingdom Metazoa; phylum Chordata; class Amphibia; order Caudata; family Salamandridae; genus Triturus; species Triturus cristatus. The sequence goes on along the minus strand of NC_140587.1, from coordinate 1,007,668,176 downwards.
CCTTTATACGCAACAAAAAATTCTATTCAGTAACTATTACTGTAGCAGAGGTGGAGAATGCAATTGCTCAGGGTATTCACTTAAAAGCACCGGGCCCTGATGTGATTCCCATTGACCTTTTAAAGGAAAATAGTAGCTTGTGGGTGCTGATGTTGACAAACATCTTTAGAGCCATTATAATGGGACCCTACCCAGCCTCATGGAGAGAGGCTATAGTTGTCCCGGTGTTTAAAAAGGGTGATAAAAATGATCCTGGCAGCTATAGACCAATCTCATTGATTGACTCTACAGAAAAGGTGCTGGCTAGGGTCCTCCTGGCTCGACTAGAAGAGTGGGCAACTACAAATACCAGACTGCCCTTGAGGACTGTTTACTGAAAGCCCAAATTGTTGCTACCATCTATGGTGATCACAACCCAATCAAAACAGTGCTGATATTGTCCCCCAGGCCAACATATAAAACTTAATGTGGTGCCAGGAATCTAACACCTTCCACAGACAACTTGAGAGTGGTCTAGCGGGGTGTCAATAATACTGATTTGTTCCGTACGATGGTACAGGATAATCCGAGCATCATCGATTTCCTGTCCGTCAGTAAATGACCCTAATCCTGAGGTAATCAGTGCTTTTATTAAACTTTGTGAAGCCATAAAACCCATACTATTGAAACCCACTACTGTTGTACAATGCGGACCATGATGGTTAAACCACGAGTATTCGGCGACTGAAAGACAGCTACGCAAGGCCTTGTCAACCAACCCGAGGCGCTACCCATTCATTAAATCGCTTAGGCAGAAGTACAAGTTAGCTAACTCTAAAAGGAAGGAAGAATTACTGACAGAACACTGGGATGCTCTTGCTAATGCCACTAGCTTAAAGAATGGGAACACATTCTGGGCCACCGTCAAGGATTTGAGATCAATGGGATAGTTACTGACCCAGATAAGCTGTAATATAACCAGTGAGGCATGGGAAGCCCATTTCTCCATGATTTATACAGTCCCACTGCAAGAAGAAGATCTCCTTGAGCATAGGGCCCCCACTAGGATATTAATATTACTATCCGAAGTCAAGGAAGCCATCCAACAGAGCCTAAGTAACAAAGCCCCAGGTCCCGATAGATCTAATTAAGCACAAGCCTGATTTTTGGGTGCCGCTTCTGTTAAATGTTTTTAATAATCTAACGAATGCTCCGCTACCAAGCTCATGGCCAACAAGTATTATTATCCTGATTTTAAAAAAGGGTGATCGCTCCCAACCCAGCTGCTATAGCCTGATCTCCCTGATAGATAACTCCCTGAAAATCCTAGGCACAGTTTTATATAACAAGATTAAAATATGGAAAGAGGAAAATTGTATTTTAGAATCATGTTAACTGGGGTTTAGGAGCAAAATAGGCACAACTGAACAATGCCTAAATCTTAATTTAATCATTGGGAAATATACCATAGCACAGCGATCCCCAATATACCTGACCTTCATGGACCTGACCTTAGCTTTTGATTTTGTTAACCGTTCACAGTTATGGTCCATTCTCTTAGAATACGGTTTAGATGAGGTCCTAGTACATTTTGTAGCCTATTTACATAAATACCTGAAGGCCTGTGTTATGATCAACAATGGTGGTGAGGTTTCCAACGACATCAAAGTTTGAAGAGGGGTGAGCCAGGCTCTCCTTTTTATCATATATATTAATAATTTGCATAACTCACTGACGATGTTCCTAGAGTTAATGGCAACACACTCCCTGTGTTATTATACTCTGATGATGCGGTCTTAATGGGCCGCACACTTACTGCTTTACGCATCCTAGTGCGGGGTTTTGTCGATTTTATGGTCAGTCTAAACCTGTGCACCAATTTAACAACCATCTTTTATAATGTATTGTGGGCCGAGAAAACATTCCTTAAACTCTATATCTGTGGGTGACCAAAAGCTACAATGCACTAGCACTCTTCCCTATCTAGGGTTGGTCTTTGCTGCGAATGGCACCTGGTCTGATCATGTGGCGTTTTGTAAGAATAAGTTCTTAAAGGCTACCAATTCGATCCTCAGTCTCCCCCGGTCGAAGAGAACAGGTGCCATTTTAGCAATTTAATTTAAAAAAAAATCCCAGTGCATACCTACAGCTACCTATGGCGCAGAGGTTTGGGACATCTAAAAAAGCTACAGTATCCACTGCGAGGAAATCAGATTTTTCCGGAAACTATTCGGTGTACTGATCTCTACCTCTCATTACGTTTGCCATAGTGAATTGAAATCACACTACATTGAAGATTTTATAAAGGCTCGCCCTGCTCTATTTTGGTTAGCTATATAGAAAAACCCAGCGGCGTCCCTCACAAGAGAGATAATAGGAGACTACTTCAATTGTGAGAAGGGCATGGACATTCCATGGCTTACCGCGGTGAGCCAGAGTTTAAGCAGTGTTAATTATGGCCGGCTTTTTTCAAGCCCATACGAAACTGATACCATAGACAAAAAATCCCTCAGGATGGCATTATACACACTCTATGCCAAGGCAAGACTTGATAGGGAGTCTAGGAAACCTACTGTGGCAAATGTTATGACCATTGAGCACACCCCGTACTTGCCGCCTAGTTATCTCACAAAACCTATATGTTGTTGGAAGAGGGGACTCCCTTTCTTTTTAAGGGCTGGCACAGTAAAATTCTTGCTCTGCTTTCCCCTTGGGTACAATGCCAACCTAGACTCCTTGCCATGCCTGTGCAACGGTCGGAGTGGTCAAACGATATTACATTTTTTTTTCTTCTGTAAATTTTATATAAAAAATATGCAAAATGGCTTTTAATACAGGTTTATTTTTTTTTTAAACCTTGCCTATTCATTTAGAAGATGCCTTTAGGAACATACTTAAACTGGAACAATGAATTGGTTTTTCGAGTTGGCACTTTTTTAAGAATTGCCGAACGGGCCTGCGACACGATGTGCACCTTAAGAAGAATGTGTTTTTGCACTGGTTTTTAAATGGTTACTGTGATCTGTGTGGGCTTCTTCTTGAAACCTGTTGTATGCATTTTTTATATATATCGCACTTGTGACTAATGTTTCATTGAATTTTTTTTATCCTTGACATGAAATTGTGTATTTTTAATCTGTTATAATATGATCGTGCTTGTATGGATATGGTTTTATCCTAATAAAGTACTTTTAACTAATAACATACTATCAAAAGCTGAGATTGGTTTCAGGCGAGGAATGGGTATTGTAGATCAGTGCCCCAATCTATCACTGGTTGTCAGTAAATACTCCAAGTCCAGGAAGAGCACTTTACATTTTGCCTTTATGGACCTACCGTGCACTTTTGATATGGTCAACCATGATAGATTGTGCGCTTTGTTGGGCAAAATGGTGATAGAGGAACTATTAGTTGCTCTATTAAGCAGGTTGCACCATGATACTTCAGTCAAAATCCGTTTTTGCCCCAACGGGGAGAAATTGAGATCTATTTAGTCAAGTGAAGGGGTTTGTCAGGGTTGTATCCTGGCCCCATTTTTATTTCCTACATACACTCATTTATTAGAGGCTCACCTGTTGGGAGAACACCTTGATTATGCTAAAGTTGGCCCTAATTTTATCCAAACGCTTTTATATTGAGATGATGCTGTCCTTCTTGCAAGGACAGCAAACAGCCTACAGAAATCTCTTGATGCTTTTGTTAGTTTTATGAAATCTTTTGACCTGAAGGTTAACTATAAAAATCATATGTTATGACCAGTGGCCCTAAACGAACAATGTCCAGAACCTTCGTGGTTCAGGAGAATATAATTACTACGGTCAATAGCTGTTCTTAACTTAGAATAGTTTTTAATTCTCAGCTATCATGGGACTACCCATTTACCGTTAGATCTTTGCAATCATCTAGAGGGATTTAGGCACTTTTTTGCTTGGCTGCACAATTGTGACAGAATCCAGTAAAAGAATTGTTGACACTATACAAAGCAAAATGTTTATCGTTCGCTTCATATGGAGAGGGTGTTTGGGGCTATAGCAACTGTTCAAATCTCCAGTTAGTGGAGAATACGTTTATCAGAACACTTTTGATGGTCCTGAGTGGTATATCAACCCTTTTTTGCCATTCAGAACTGGGTTTGGATATAATGGAGGACAGTCTTGCGCTTGCCCCCTGCTGTTATAGGCAAGGGTCTGGACTATTCCCAAATTAGAAACCACAAGAGCCATTATCCGAGACAGTCTCTCTATGTTTAATTACGATAGTATTCCATGGCTTAGGTATTTGACACTAAACTTTGAAGATTTTAGATAAATTGATCTTTTATTAATCTATTTACAATGCCCCAACAAGTAAAATCTATGATTAAAACTGCTATGCAGTAAGGGCTAGGGCATATCATACACACATTTTGGTTGATCAGCTCCCTGTGGCACACCTGAATCTCGGTTTACTAACAAACCAACCTCAATTTTTCTTGGCTTTTACTAGGATTCAGCAACGTAGATTTTTTTAAATAGATTTCATCTCTCTTTGGTGCACTTTCTGGTAGCTTTTCTGCAGCAATGCAGCTGGTCTGATAATCTTGTCATCTGCCCATGTAATATTATGTCAAAGCACAGCACTTTGTTATGTTTTGCCCTTTGTATATTAATGTAAGAGCCACATTTTTGTTTCCATTGTTGAGACCACTCTGTCCACGCTCTTATATAGGTGGTTTTGATTGTGTGCTCTCTTTGCACTCTTTGGATATTTGCTCAGCCGTTTTAAGCTTTATTAGAGGAGCTATTTTTATTAGGAGGCGGTACGGATAGTGGTGGGTAGAAATTATATGCAATCACTAGTTTTAATATCTGATTATGTTTAGGCATATATATGCCATATTTTACGGTGGCTGTGATACTATATTTGATGCTCTTATTGTTGTGTGAATGGATTGTGTTTTTAATGATGCAATTTATTGATTCACTTTTATGATTTACTTTTGAATCGAATAAAGCTTGTTTGACTTGACTTGACTTGACTTGAGTATGGCATTGTGCACTATATGGAGTACAAGTTGTGTGTTGTGCTAAAATAATGAAGCCATGCTCATTGCTAGCCAGTGTGTCGGGTAGTAATATCTATTTTTAATTCCAATGTCCCTGCTCTTCTCCAAATGCAGTTCTCATTCTACCCTGACTCCAAAGAAGCAGATGAATAATTAATTTGATACTATATCACACACCTCACGTATGAAATGCGTATATTAATATCATCCTGTCTGACGTAGGTAGATGTTGGAAAAATTAATCTGATGGAGTGCACTAAAGTGAAAGGAATGGGCTATACAGATTGTTTTTGGCACTGTGTATCCCATACACCAACCCTTACATCAAATCATGCATTTACTCCCACTATACTACATGGCATCACTGGGCAGGAAGCAAGGAAAAGTCCCTTGATGATTTACTCTACTGTGGGGGGTATAACAGGTAGGGTAGAGCTTGTTTAATATAGGACAATCAGGCCACTACACTGATCATTGATTCATCATCTTTGGCTCACTCACTGTACAATTCAAAATGGAAAATTCGGTAAATTGTAAAATAAATCTGTTATGGGAAACCATTAAATATATTCTGGAATCACTTCACTTCACATGGTTATAAAATGAAATGTGGCACATGCCAAGAATGGATTTTCAAATATGGTAGGCCGGGATGGAAGTACTTAGGAAAAAGTAAAGGAGTGAAGTACTAAGAGGTGACTGAGTGGGTGAAGGGAAATAACACACCTTGTGTGTTGGGTTTGCAATGGTTTGTAAAACTGACGCACATTGCACAGCCAACACTGCAGACACAAATTCACCCATACTCCACTTTGATCATAAGTGGCAACAATGCCATGGACGGGGAGTGTGGTAAATTTAATTACCTAGACTTAATTTATGCGGTAAAATTCAATAAGAATAACTCAGTAAAAATAAGAGGCAGAATCCGTGGTATTTGAGGTTTTAAAATGGGTTTATTCCTTACAAAGGAATTGGTTCGAACCAGGCAATCGTATTCCGTCACCACTAAGGTTCGGGAAGGGATAGAGCAATACTTTATTGACAGGTTATCATATATATAGTAAATGCATTACAGTGAAGACATATGCAGAAGGCGTGACAGCTGAGAAGAGAGATAAGAATACACATACGTAATGAAAAGGCGTTACAATAGGCGTGCATGAGGGCATGTACTAGAAACGTCATTATGATGATGACACAAGTGGGTGGATCCATAAGAGAATCCTGCAAAATCAGCAGAAATACTTGGCAGAGATGCGCGCACAGTAGCATGACGTGTGATTGACGTGTAACTGGAGGGTGAAGGGGACTTGACATTTAGCCCTACATGAGGAGACAGAAGTCTGGGATGTCAGAACAACCTAATCCCAAATCGTATCTAATATCTTGTGTTTAAGGAACTGTATTATCTGGAAGGAAAGGTCTCTCAGGCAGAGGCTATCCTATACTAACTACTAGTGCGTGTATAAGCGTCTACGTGTCTACATGAGATGCGAGGGGGCATGGGCCTACCATGGCAACAGAAGCCATGAATTACTTGCACGGAGACAGTAAGGCCGGGCCCTTTGCTCTGTAGCTGGAAGGATGTTTACCTAAACTACTAGACAGGAATGCATTTCTCGAGGAGCGGAGCAGATAACTTGAAGGCTGAATACAGTCTTGGCAGGCAACAGGCCGGGCCAGGCACCGTTAGCCGCGCAGGAAGTAAGACAAAGGTCATGGATACAGATACAGGTCCAGGCTGGAGCATTCAGAGGCAGAAGGCAGGAAAAGCTCGATGGCAGAATTCAGGGCCTACCTTGCCAGAGCTGAAAACGTGAAAAGTATACCATATAAAGACGGTGGCAAGGCATACTTAGGAACGGAATATTCTACCCATTCAGGGCGGATCTGAAAGAGGACATGTTAACGTTGGACGCATATGTATTTGCGTCTCCATAGCTTGAAGTGGAGGGGACATACATGTACTTGTACCATGTACATGGAGCCGTTGGGGTCTAAGATAGGGGACATAATTGATCATAAAAATTCATATTTCCTCATTCCCTCCTTGTCCCCTACGGACCCTTCATGAGATATCGATCCTCAGGAATCCATCAATCTGTTCATGTAACATCATTTGCTCTTCTTTCTTCTTCCGGGATTTTGAATGAGAATTTGAACGTGGAATACATGATGTGGCACACAGGCCGCAAATCGCTGGTCCACATTGTAGACACAGGCAGCAACTGAATACTATGAGAAGGCCAATACCTAGGAAGGATAGGACTTTCCATCCCCAGGCTGACAACACGCTCCAGAACCAACCGGACCATGTCCAGGTGCCTGGATTCTGATGTATCTGGCTTGCAATCTTGTGAAGACGGGTTATGGCTTTATATACGGATGGCGCGTTTTCTGGAATGAAAACACAACAACTTGATCCGATGACTCTACAGGCTCCGCCCCTATCGGCCAGGATGACGTCAAGGACAAGACGATTTTGGAGAACAACAATCCGCATCGCAGACTGCTCCTCTGTTAAGTTGCCTAGGGCAGAGGTAGTTTCATTCACTACTGCTTCAAGGGTTCTGGTTAATCTGCGTATCAGTTTACTATTAGAGACAACACCTATGTAGGGAAAGAGACCTTTATTGAAGTCTGTATATTGTTCCCATGCTGTTTCAGTGTAGTCGACAATCGGGAGATCTCTCTGGGGTCTATTGTGTACTAGGTGGGTATTTCTATGATAATCAGGAGGGGCTAGGAAAACAGGTGGCAGAAGGAATGCAATGTAACAGGTACCATCCCAATCTAGAGGTAAGCGTATATATGCGGTATGACCACAAATGAAGTAGGAATGACGGGAAGCTCTAAATGTAGACTTGCCTTTATCACTGAATTCGATCACAGTAGTACATTTACTATGACCCAGATGTACTGAACCATTCTTTCTTACACATAATTCACCTTTGACTGGTAATACGGACATAGCAGGCAAGACTAGTGCAGTTTCAGATTCAACATTCAGAATCATGAGGTTAAGTGTAAAGTTACCTAATCCATATACTTCATTTTCTAGGTCAGTTCCTGTCCTTTTGGGAAGTCCCTCCTTGTTAGGGTAACAGGCTTTAAGCAAAACTAAGTTCAGGTTTCCCCATACCCATTTGCTCTGGTAAACTACGGTATTTGAATCTAAAGAATTAATCAAACTAAACCATGCGCCACAGGAACCATTGTGCGTGAATGGATACGGAAAGAGAGGCAGAACTCCCTTGTATTTCTGATAGGGAGGGAGTCGGCCACATATCCAACAATTAGTAACGTTGTTGTAACATACTAATGAATGTGTTGTTGCGCAGCGCAAGTCTATAAGGCAACTCATGTGAAGGTAATTCGCTAAAAGAATGTTCGGCAGTAACATTGTAAGCAGAATGAGCACGCTTGAAAATAGGATAGTATATGTGCAACAGTATACTTGCAGCAATAATCAGAAGATTTAGAAAAAACATAATCAACAATGTCACTATACAGTGACTATGAAGTAATTTACAATATGCACGTTTCTTGAGCTGTTTCTGTCTATCTCTCTCTCGATTTCGGTCTAGAGGATACATGTCAGAGACTAATTTAACCGATTCACCTAGGAGAGGACTTAAACAATCAAATTGTCTGACTTGCTAGACCTTAGTTTCAGTTTATAGTTTTGGGCAGCATTGTTCTCGACCAGGGGGAGTTTTGAATCAGTCTGTGGAGGGGGGCAGGGCTGAGAGTTCAAATCAGAAGGTAGTCCATGAAATTTCTTGATGTGGCTCGAGTGTAGCCAACCCTTGCGACCCTCGACCTTCACTGCTGTCCTCGTGGTCAGAAGTACTAATTTCGGCGTTTGCCAGCGAGGCTCCAGCGGGCTCCTCCTGTCGAAATTTCTTATAAAAACAAAATCTCCGGGAACCACTTCATGGGGCTTCACCTCGGTGTTGTCGGGAAAGGCTGCAGCTACCTGTGAACGGCAAGATTGTAGTGCAGACATCAAGGAAGCAAGGTAATCTGTCAGCATATTACAATCAACATCAGTGATTTTACGAGGTATAGGCGTCCCCCACATATTTGGTGGCCTACCGAAGACCACCTCGTACGGGGATAGCCCTGTTCGAGAATGTGCTATCATTCTCATGTAAAATAGTGCAACTGGTAAGGCTACTATCCAGTCGACGCCTTTCTCTCTACAGATTTTAGAAAGTCGAATTTTCAGAGTCTGGTTATGACGTTCCACGAGACCTGCTGCCTCGGGATGCCGGACACAGTGGAATTTCCATTGATAGCCTAACAGGAGTGAAATGTGTTTCATTAACTCGGATGAGAACGGTTGGCCATTATCTGAGTACACGATACGGGGCAAACCATACCGTGGGAAGAATTCACGAACCAGCTGCTTGGCAGTGGTCGGGGCAGTGTAATCTGAGACTGGGTATGCTTCTGTCCAACGGGAAAGAGCGCATACAACTACGAGGACATATTTGAATCCTCGACATCGTTCCATCTGGATATAATCCATCTGGAGGACTTCAAAAGGGTGATCAGGAGGTTGAAATCCACCTTGCTCTACAGGTACACCTTTACCTGGGTTGAACTGACAACAAATCATGCAAGTACGGACTTTCTGTTTGGCTGCAGCTCGTAAGTGTTTATTAAACCAAATGTTTTGAATACTGTCTAACATAGCTTTTTCTCCTAGATGTGCTGGACTATGTATTGTGTTAATGATAACTTGAACCATTGAGTCAGGGAGAAACCATGTAGATTTTCCCTTCGTCATCCATCCCTGATCTGTTTGGATCCCTCCTAGTTCAGTCCATTTCTTGATTTCCTCTGGCGTAGCATGTGTCTGTATGTCAATTACATCAAGGGCGGGATCCCTAACTGTCATGCAGTGTGTCGGTGTCGGAACTATTGTCTTTGTCAAGTCAGTTGCATGAGTCCTATTCTGTGCTGTTTGCTTAGCTGTTCGGTCTGCTAGGTCGTTACCCTGGGAAATTATATCGGTGACTTTTGTATGGGCCTTGCACTTCATGATAGATATCGAAGTAGGCAGATGTATTGCATCTAACAGAGCTTGAATGAGGGGACCGTGTTGAATGTTGGCACCGTGAGAAGTCAAATAACCTCTCTCTCGCCAAAGGACTCCGAAGTCGTGTACAACTCCGAATGCATAACGTGAATCTGTGTATATGTTAACTCTCTTATTTTTGGCTTGAATACAGGCTTGTGTCAGAGCGATGAGCTCTGCTGCTTGAGCTGACAATGTGTCAATACAATTTGTTTCAATAACTTCGGTGTCTGTCGTGACTGTGTAAGCGGCCACTGATTCTCCTGTACTTGTTCTCATGCATGAACCATCCACATAAAGTGTCAGGTCTGGATCTGGTAATGGAATATCTGTCAAGTCTTGTCTGGGTTTCGTCGTAATAGTAATGACTTCAATGCAATCATGTGCCAATGGGTCTGTTCCACTTAATGGCAAAAGTGTGGCAGGATTTAATGTACTACAGCGTCTGATTTCTATGTGTGGCTGAAACAATGTTAATTCGTAACCTGTCAGTCGTGCTATAGTCAAGTGCTGAGTCTGAGTTCTGTTTAAAAGAACTTCCACGGAGTGTGGAACTTGCACTGTCAATTGATGTCCTAATACTATGGAATCGCTTTGTCTGATCGCTAAAGCTGTCGCTGCGACTGATTTCAGGCATGTAGGCAGAGCCTGAGCTACTGGATCTAATGTGCTAGAAAAGTAAGCACACGGCTTGTGTGAACCTGCTTGTTCCTGAGTGAGTACTGACAAGGCAGTACCTTCGCGTTCTGTAACGAAAAGTGTAAAAGGCTTACTGTAACATGGTGTCGCTAAAACAGGTGCTTGACATAAGGCTTTCTTTAAGTCTTCAAAAGCTTGTGTATGTGCCTGAGTCCAAGGGAGGACAGTCGAAGTCGCTGCCTCCTGGGTTGTCAACTGAATGAGTGGCTTTACTAAAAATGCATATTGGGGAATCCATTGTCTACAGTACGAAGTGAGACCTATGAAGGCCCGCACCTCCTTTTGTGTCTTGGGTGGTGGCATGTTTACAATTAACTGGATGCGGTCAGGTGTGAGCTGTCTTCCCCCCTTGGACAGCAAGTGCCCAAGGTACACAACTTGCTGAACACAGAATTGCAGCTTCGAAGGGGACACCTTGTGCCCCTTGTCGGCCAGAAAATGTAAAACCGTCAGTGATGCTTTTTCACACTCGGGTTCGCTTCGGGCGGTGATCAGCAGATCATCGACATACTGAAGCAGTGCAGTGTTAACAGGCATGTGGATACTGTCAAGTTGTCTTTTCAGTGCTTGGCTATAGATGCTGGGGCTTTCTGTAAATCCTTGAGGTGCGCGTGCAAATTTGAAGCTTCGTCCATTTAAACTAAATCCGAACAAATATTGGCTTTCCGGATCGATTGGGACGCTAAAGAAGGCGTTCTTGAGGTCAATTACAGTAAAGAACGTTGCTTCTGAATCAATAGCTGTCAATAATGAAGAGATATCTGGAACCACGGGGTACTGTGGTACAATGCATTTATTCAATTCGCGCAGATCAATAATTAATCGATAAACTGGAGGTGCTTTTGGATCAGTTCGTTTAAGAACCGGAATTATAGGAGAATTACACACATTGGAGTCGGTTTCCACAACCACTCCTTGTGCAATGAGCTCGTCAATGATTTGCAGCAAAGCCACTACAGCATCTGGAGGTAACTTGTATTGTCGAATTCGTGGTAATACCACTCCTGCTTTGAGTGTGACTCGATATGGTGTAATATGCATACAACCTACATCAGTGGGGCCTTGTGCCCATAAATGTGCAGGGACATTCTGTAACCGGTGATCCATGTCTTTAAATACATAGTGACCTTTAAAGTCACGCAAAAATAGTCGTACCCCTTCCGGGGAACAACATATTACAGCTCCTAGAGCTTTCAGTGTCTTTATACCTAACAAGTTTTCTGGGCATGATTTTGTAAGCAATAGATCTGTAGTCCGTGTCAATGGTCCAACTGCAAGAGGCAGAGGTTGCGATACTTCATTAACAATAGGCTTTCCTGAAAATCCAAGGGAAATATTCTGTGAGCCTGAGAGGGGTGCCCCTGGGACCTCGTCGTGACTTATAGTTGTTCTGCTTGCCCCTGTATCAATTAAAAACTTTCTGTCTTTCCCTAATACTTGACTATGTACATAAGGACCCTCTTGATCTACGGGAACCTCAATAAGGGGTAAGCCAACTTCCCTCTCTAGGCTGTTTCATGTGTATCGCTGATAATCGGGATAGTCATTTTGTGCATACTGGTACATCTGTTGTGTCGTGTTTTGTGTTGCGGCAATAGGCTGTGGCTGTGGTACCGCTACGGTCTGTTGTGCAGCTTGCATAGGCTGTAAATTCTGAGGTACTTGTTGTTGGATCTGATCCTGTCTAGGCGGACGTGGTCTCTCCTTGGTTTTACCCGTAGAGATATTATGTTTCAGAACTGCGCAATCATTTATATAATGACCTGGCTGTTTACAATAGTTGCATGTCCCTTTAACAGGAACCGCTGAATTATTGGACTGTGTCGCACCCTTTTTATGACTGTCAGCTGGAACTGACTGGGCGACGAGCATCTTCATTTTCGTGTCTTTCATACGTCTTTGTTCGTGTTCTTGTTCTTCTCTAATTCTATTCTGGTGGTACTGTAACATTTGTAACATTTGTGACGGGGTATTAGCTTGCCAAGAGCTCTCTACTTTCAATACTCTGTTCTTAACCTGAGGCAAGGAATTTTCGACTAGTTTCGTTACAAAAAGATGTGGATATGAATCGCTACTTGCTTTCAGGCCGCTATTAATACCAAAACATTTTTCAAATCGGGAATAAAAATCACTAGTGTCTTCATCAGGTTTCTGTTTGCAAGCTGAGATTGCTCCCCAGTCTTCCTTTTTCGTAGTTAATAAACGTGGCAATACTTGTACTAATAATCCTGGTAATGCTTTAGTTTTGTCTCCAAGCCCTACGCCTGCAGTTCGGGCATTTTCTTCGTTTTCTAATGCTGTCCAATCAATCTTTTGTTCTCCCACCTCCCATTCTTTTTCTTTGAGTTTCTCGTAAATACCGGCAGGCAATAATACTTTCAATATTTTCATAATGTCAGGATAGGTATAATCACCCATGAGTAACATGTCTTTTATTTCACGGTGAAAACCTGCTGGATCTCTGTCATGGCTGGGCACTAATTTTTTCATTTCCAATAGTTCTATTTTAGTTATAGGCGTGTACACAAACACGCGTCTAAAAGTATTATCATCATTTCTAATTGGGTGTACTTCGCGTAAGGGATTCTGTCTGTCTAAGTAATATGTCTTTCTTTCCATGGAGGGAGCTGGATCATGCTCTGGACACAAAAAGGCACTATATCTGTGTCGATATTCTAGAATTACTTTAATTAGATCGGTACCTAGACCTCTCCATTTATTCATGAGTAGTTCTATCAGTATATCAGGTAGGGGACCAGGATCGGAGTGTTGGCCTTTATATAATATAAGGAGATGTTGTATCATGTATATACCAGCTAAACGCTGTTCGTCTGGTGAAAGATTAAAAAACGTATGTACTAGGGCGTCATCACTATATTTATCAGAACTGTCAGCCCATTGTACTGCTGACCTGGCTAATTCTTGTTCATCCATAGAATCGAGTACATGGTACCCCATTCGTTCTTGAAGTATTTTATCAGTAGCCTGAAACAAATGTTCAGGGGTCCTTGGGTTTGACATAGCTGCTTGAAAAATTCTCTTACTTTCTGGACGTATCGGACGCATTGGATTATTGAAGGATCTTCCTTTTCCTACATAAGCTATCGTTTCTCTAGCTGGTAATTGTAATTGTCCTGTTGTCATTTCTAGCTGTTCCTCATCCCCTGAGGACTCGGTTTTATCTGCATCTGTTTCTCTTTCAGGCTGTTCTTTTTCACATATTTGTTCTACTTTTTTCCTGATCCTTCGGTACATACTTTCTATACTATTCTGTTTATCATGTTTTCCGTCTGCTATATTCTGGCCCCATTTGTTAAGGGCTCTCATTTCTTCCGCGTCTACACCTGGCCTATCTCTGTGTCTTATCAGGCAGTTTATAAAGAAGCGTAACAACAGTTTTTGCGTGTCCACTTTCTGGTATGCCATGGCCTCGCCAATACTTTCAGGACCTTGCCCTGTTTGGACGAAGTGATATATTTTGTCTAGATGTTCAATCATTCCTGGTAATATCATTAAATAGTTCGCAACTCGTCGTAGACGTACTGATGATAGCATCATTCTGTCGTCTTTACCTGGTACTGGATCATATCTACAATCTGTAAGAGGCTCTTTAAATATGTCATAATTCGCTGTTTGAGGTGTACGTTGGTGTGCTAGATCCCTATAAGTCAATCGACGCACTGATGGCGGCGTATGAAAACTTCCTGTCGCACCTCCTGAGGTGCTAGGTCCAAAAGGATTCGTTGGGTGTAAGGTAGGAAGAATAGATGCAGGGAGAAGTGAAGGAACGGGCGGAAGGTTTGGAACAGATGCAGGAGTATGTTGCTGCAGAAGCGGGAGCGGATTATCTCGGGGTCGAGCACCATTAGCAGGTGGTGTGCGTGGCGGCGGAGCATTAACATATTCGGGGGCTACATCATCAAAATAGGAAGAAAGGAAAATGTCCTTTGCAGTCTTGGGGTGCACTTTAGTCGGAAGCAATGGAGGTGGCAGATCTTTCGGTACTTCCAGGGTGGCCTTAGGTAAACCCTCGGCCAGAAGAGGATACATACCATTCATAAGAGTGTTTCGTTGTCTGTCTACTTGTTCTGTTTTTGCTCGGATACCTTCCTCAATTAATACAATTTCTCGGGCTTTGTCTGAATCCTCCCTACTTTTCTCTTCTTTTCTGAACGCTTTCTCTGTGCGTCTATGCGATTCTTTACGCCATAATTCAATGGCATCTTTCTGTGATTGTCTGGCTTTCTTTTTCCATAATGCTTCTTCTACTCTCATGATGCAATCTGCATCCCATGTCCCAGCAACGGGCCATCTCTGATTCTCTGCTAAATCCTTGGTGTAGTCTACCCACAATTCGAGATATAATACGGCATCTAGGCCATGCTTATGGTACATAAAGTACCCTGGAGTGTCCCTAGGTGGAATGGGAACGGCTTCTTCGAGTATCCCTTTTCTAGTTTTTATCTGTCTTAATTTTGAAAATAACGGCATCTTAAACCTTGCTACTTGATTCTTACTCGGACTTGAACACACTTAATACAATAAACACAGTAATGAAGATCAAACAATCACTCATACCACGACATTTAAAACATATTAAAACATTTTAGAACGAACAATAATAATTAGAATAAAACTAGTTAACTGCATATTACTAGATGTACTGCTAAACAGCACAGATACACTGCTGAAACAGTGCAGACCAGGTCTGTGTACCCAAACCCGTCTTGACCGGCACAAACCAATGTGCACGTCTAGATGCGTCCCCAGCAACGGTACTCACCGGGAAGCACGGAACGGAACAGAAGGCCTCGGAAGTCTGGACTGGACTAGACCAGACTGGACTGGACTCGACTCGTGACTTAGATACTTCGGACTTCGGAATCTGGTGGGCCTCTGTATACCTCGGATCTTGCTCTCTCAGCTAGGCTCTGGTCGGGATCCTCCGCACTCCTCACCGCCTCGTCTGGGTGTTGATCGCAGCCTCAGTCACCCCCGTTGGCCTGAGGGAGATACAGGAAATCCTGCGGGTACGCGTAGTTGTCCGTCCGGCTGTGGCAGGAGACCGGGTCTGCAACGCACCTCCGGCGCGTGGGGTGTGAGAGGTGTCCCTATTCGGGCGCCAATTATGTGGTAAATTTAATTACCTAGACTTAATTTATGCGGTAAAATTCAATAAGAATAACTCAGTAAAAATAAGAGGCAGAATCCGTGGTATTTGAGGTTTTAAAATGGGTTTATTCCTTACAAAGGAATTGGTTCGAACCAGGCAATCGTATTCCGTCACCACTAAGGTTCGGGAAGGGATAGAGCAATACTTTATTGACAGGTTATCATATATATAGTAAATGCATTACAGTGAAGACATATGCAGAAGGCGTGACAGCTGAGAAGAGAGATAAGAATACACATACGTAATGAAAAGGCGTTACAATAGGCGTGCATGAGGGCATGTACTAGAAACGTCATTATGATGATGACACAAGTGGGTGGATCCATAAGAGAATCCTGCAAAATCAGCAGAAATACTTGGCAGAGATGCGCGCACAGTAGCATGACGTGTGATTGACGTGTAACTGGAGGGTGAAGGGGACTTGACATTTAGCCCTACATGAGGAGACAGAAGTCTGGGATGTCAGAACAACCTAATCCCAAATCGTATCTAATATCTTGTGTTTAAGGAACTGTATTATCTGGAAGGAAAGGTCTCTCAGGCAGAGGCTATCCTATACTAACTACTAGTGCGTGTATAAGCGTCTACGTGTCTACATGAGATGCGAGGGGGCATGGGCCTACCATGGCAACAGAAGCCATGAATTACTTGCACGGAGACAGTAAGGCCGGGCCCTTTGCTCTGTAGCTGGAAGGATGTTTACCTAAACTACTAGACAGGAATGCATTTCTCGAGGAGCGGAGCAGATAACTTGAAGGCTGAATACAGTCTTGGCAGGCAACAGGCCGGGCCAGGCACCGTTAGCCGCGCAGGAAGTAAGACAAAGGTCATGGATACAGATACAGGTCCAGGCTGGAGCATTCAGAGGCAGAAGGCAGGAAAAGCTCGATGGCAGAATTCAGGGCCTACCTTGCCAGAGCTGAAAACGTGAAAAGTATACCATATAAAGACGGTGGCAAGGCATACTTAGGAACGGAATATTCGACCCATTCAGGGCGGATCTGAAAGAGGACATGTTAACGTTGGACGCATATGTATTTGCGTCTCCATAGCTTGAAGTGGAGGGGACATACATGTACTTGTACCATGTACATGGAGCCGTTGGGGTCTAAGATAGGGGACATAATTGATCATAAAAATTCATATTTCCTCAGGAGGAGGGATCATGAATGAACAGTAGGATAGATCTGGATCACTTAACAAATACAGTGAGTCAAGGATGTAGAATACAAATAAATGAATAGCCCCCACTTAGAAGAACCATAGCTTTGAATGATAGTGATAACCCTACATAAACCAAGTAAGCAGAGTAGGTGAGAAGCAGCACACTCCTTATGAGAACTGAAGGAGAGCTGCCTTGTTTATTCATTCAAACAATCCTTTCATTCTAATTCACCAATGGCTACCATGATTAAGCTTTACTTTCTATCATCCAATCTTTCACCAAAACTTCCAATCCATTATCCATCCATTCAATAGCCACCCTTTCTTCAAACCATCCTTTCGCCCATCCATCCATTCACCCACCCAAGCACCCTTTCACCCACCCACCCTTGTGTTCATATACAATTTCCTATCTGTTAACCCTCCATTCTTTCATGTCTCCCTTAAGACATCAACACTCGCTTCATCATCGGGAGAACATGGCAGTCGGTTAGAGGCGGGTCACAGAGGCCTCAGAGGTCGGGAGCTTCTATTCTAGTGCTACAGCCTTAGAGACATGGATTTTCTTAAAAAATCTTACGGCAGAGGGTAGGGGAGCAGCTTCAGATGTAAGTAAGCTGGGTCCTTGACCCCATTGCTCACGATTACGGCGTGCACTGAACACACTAGTCTCGATTCGCGCTGGGTGAGAGCAGTGCTTGAGCCACACAGGGGCTGGAGGGCGGTGGTGCGGATCCCCCTTCAGGGGGGGAAGGGGCAGAGGCAGCACAAGTGCAGGAGGCTAGATAATACTAGATGAGCCGGGTCAGCAGAACTTGGCCGGGCAGGAGGCTGTGAAAGAAGTTATAACGCGGGTCCCCGATGGAGGAAACAAAGGAAGAAGAGGTAATAAGTCCTCCGTTGACATTATACGGCCAAAACAAGGGGCAAGGAGTGGAGCCGCATTCCTCGCATTAGGCACTGGGAGGGAGGCCATTGAAAACTGTCAAACACAGAGCAGATATGTCCTTGGAAGCACAATGGCCGGGGGAGCCTCGCAGGTCCTTTGTAGACCTCAGTAAAAATTATTACAAGACAATATAACAAAGTCAGTAGGGGAATCTTTAGGAGACAAGACCAACTGGGTAGACCAGGCAGTAAACAACCAGCCAGTAAGAGTGTGGAATGGGCAAGCCTCAAAAAGGGAAAATCTAGAAAAAGAAAGGCAGGACCACAACTGCATAGAACGGAAATAACCCCTTCACTCGGGACTTATTTTAAGGTAATGCCCTAGACTTTGATATTGGAAAATCCAGGGTCCCTCTCAGCTACAAGTAATTGGGTGTCTTTAGAGGGAGTGGATATCTCAAGTCCTACTAGATTCCAGGCGCTGGCCGATGGTTTACAGAATTCAGAGGAGGTTGCTTCCTATACTCAGTGGATGGAACAGGAAGGTTTAGACCCTGGTTCGATCAGAGGGGCCTCACTCTTTCAGGGATGGGATCAGGGGGACGTGCAGATGGTAGAGGGTGATATAAATAAACTGTCCGAACAGGTAGTGGGAGTCCCAAGTCAGCCGCCTTCCCAATCAGTTACAGACTTGATTCAGCTCCTAACAACAAAAATTAGGAGCAGATTCTAGACTTCGGAAACAAATCAAAAAGAGATAAGGTCTGCCTGTGATAAGCTGGAAAAATTGACAATCTAACAGCTAGGACCATAGCTCTGAAAACAACAGTGAAGGAATTAACTCTCCAAACTGGGGCTAATAAGGAAGGTATTAGACTTCTGAAGGAAAGTGGAGCAGGCATGCAAGAAAAATTGGAATCCCTGGAAAATAATCAAAGAAGAAACAACTTGCGCCTGCTAGAAATAACAGAAGGGGCAGAAGGAGATAACATAAAAAAAATTGTAGGAAGGCCAATCAAAGCTGGGACCCAAGTTGACTGCTCAGAACTGGATCTTGTCAAAGATATTCAGAGGGTACATAGATACCCATTTAAACTAGCACCTAATAGAACGAAGCCTATAAAAATCCTAGTTCATTTTCAAACATATAGAATAAAAGAAAAAATACTTATTAAGGCCCTAAAACTGAAGATGCTTAAGGTGTATGGAGTAAGTTTTGAAATAAGGTCAGATGTATCGCAGATTTCAGCAAACAAACAATGGGAGCTAGGGACACTGCTTGAACCATTGAGGAAACTAGGTGCCATGGGGCAGTTGAAGTTCCCTGGTACACTGCGAGTGATGCACAACAACAAAATGCAGAATTTTCGGAGGGTGGAGGAAGTGGAAGAGATCATAAAAAGCATCTCCGAAGCAGGGACTGCTTAGAAAAAGCAGGAGGGATGGGGAGAATACAAGACATGTGGAAATAGGGCGTCAGCCATAGGCTCTTAACCCTCCCCGCGCTTCCTGCTGTATCTCTCCCCTTTCTATTTCATACATAATTTTTTTCCATTATATTGTATTTTCTGTTCTTTCTTCACCTTTTACCTTATTTAGTGTATTTTGTTATTTTCTCCCAGTGTATTCTGGGTGTTCAGAAGACATGAGAGTAAAGAAGCACAAGCGCCACAGTTAAGTTGGGTGTTATTTTTCAAATTTTCTCCCGACTTCGGGGTCCCCAAAGGCTTTGGCCATGAAGAAAGAAGAAGTAGGGGTCTCCGGGGTGGGCGAGATAGGGAGTAGTGGGAGTGATAGAGGTCATGGGGTGGGGAGCGGTGGGAGAAAATATTAAAAAAATATGTGCTATCTGTGGTACCCCCAGTGCAGCTAGACTAGGAAACAAATATTGAGAGATAGCCAGAATACTCAGATTGAGATTATATCCTGGAACATGAATGGATTTAGTGTAAAACCTAGGAGGGAAAAGATTATACAATATTTAAAAGATGCTCCCGCCAAGATTAATAATCAACAGGAAACATACCTGACTGACAGTGAAATGGGGAACTCTTTAATTCTAGAGGCTGGGTTCAAAAGGTCATTTATACCAGTCAACAGTTGACTATAAAGAGGGTGGCTATCCTGGTTAAAAAAAAAACTGTGCATAACGTAGAGGAAAGTAGAGTAGATATGGCGGGTAGATGGGTCATTGTTTAAATAAAATGCTATCATCAAACATTTACCATGGTGGAATATTATGGCCCAATCATAGATGACCTAGTCCATGGAGAAGATTGCTGACAGAGTTGTTGAACTTCCCAGACCCTGTCATTATGGGCAGAGATTTTAATGTGATTTTAAACAGTGGATTGGATCGCTCGGTTAATAGTAGAGCAGGGTTAAACAGTAAGATGCTATCCCTAATTCTATCCTCTATTAAACAGTCTGGTTGGAGCGATATATGGAGGGAGAAGATGGGAGCCAGAAAAGGGTTTACATACAATAACAAAAAATATGGGCACAAATCGAGAATTGATTTCTTTTTAATTGATCATGGGATTAAGGAATATGTGCAGGATATCAAGCATGTTGGCGACCATTCATCAGACCATTCTTCGGTAACCTTAGTGCTATCCCTACCCACCAATTCAATACAATGGAGATGCCGAT
Organism: Triturus cristatus; assembly: GCF_964204655.1. Classification (NCBI taxonomy): domain Eukaryota; kingdom Metazoa; phylum Chordata; class Amphibia; order Caudata; family Salamandridae; genus Triturus; species Triturus cristatus. Next base: position 1,007,647,488 of record NC_140587.1, on the reverse strand, counting down.
GGACTGTGCCCTATTTTTAGATGAGGCAGCTATTGACATGCTTAGATTGGAGACTGAGGCGTTCTTCTCTATAAATGTGGATAGCACCCAATTGGGGGTTGTTTGGGATGCATATCAGGCTTTTTTGAGGGGGAGAATAGCTTATATCCAAGCATTTAAAAGGAAAAGTTTGGAGCAGAGGTAGGGAAGTTGGAAAGCAACATCCAGCGGTCAGAATAGAAGCTACTAGCCGCCGCTGGGGAGCGAGAGACAGAAGCTTTACAAACTTTCTCCCAAACATTAAGGATGGAACTCTCGGGAGTAGTAGAAGAGAGATTAAGGAAAAGGTGGCAAATGGATAAACTCGCCCACTTTGAATATGGTGAGGGAAGTCAGGCAATGCAGCAGGTCCGGATGGGTTGCCTGCAGAAATATACAAAACAGTGGGAGAGGCTTTATTGCCAGTAATGGTAAAGTTGTTTATGGATATTTTTGAGAAAGGGGCAGAAATGCTAACATCTTAGAACAAGGCTATGGTAACGCTAATTCCTAAACCGGGAAAACCCCTAAACCTATGGGACTCTTACAGGCCCATTTCGCTATTAAATTGCGATTATAAAATCTTTGCAAAAATATTGGTAGAGAGGCTGAATTGGGTGGTGTGGGCTCTCTTCCATGAGGATCAGAAAGGTTTTCTTAGGGGAAGGGGATACACAAACTAACATACAATTTAATTGGGGCAATTGACAGAGCTACACTTCATAAAGTTCCTCTTGCAGTTGTCACCCGAGATGCCACCAAGGCAGTAAACTAGGCCTGCCTCCAGACAATTTTAAAGATGTTCAATTTTGGTGAGAACTTCTGTAGGGCTCTAGCAATGATATATCGAGAACCAAGTGCTAGAGTTCTGGTGAACGGGGATTTCTCTACGCCCATCAAAATCTCAAGGGGAACTAGACAAGGGTGTCCTTTATCTCCTCTACTTTTTAATCCCTACATTGAACCACTGGCAACTAAGATTAGAAAAGAAAATGGAATGCCCCCCTTTAGCTATACTGGCTGGGAGAAAAAGGTGGCCTTATGTTTGGACAATTTTAATAGTGTACACCTTAGACCTGCAAGCTTTGGTTCCACTTATAAATGAATTAACTTCACAGTTTGGTCGCATTGCAGGATATGAAGTATATGGGCAAAAAACAGAGCTAATGGCCTGGAATCTTGATATGAACCAAGATATTGTTAAAATGGAGATGAGATATTTAGGCAGCAGCTTCACACAGAACATTGAGACAATTCCGAAAGTAAACTTTCTCAGAGTGTTTAAGGAAGCATGTAACTTAATGATATGTTGGTCAAACTTACCGCTGATGATTCTTGGAGTGAACCTGGTGAAAATCTCGATCCTCCCAAACTTTATTTTTTTATTCCAGACTATCCCTTTGAGTTTCAAAGAGGAGTGGCTCAAAAAATGCAGGCTAAGATTAGTAGTTTTATTTGGGCCTCAAAGGGTTGCTTGGAAAAAGCTTTGAAGGAAGAAAGACAAGGGAGGTATATATTTACCAGACCTGTCCTACTATGCATGGGCATTTCTGTTGAGGAATGGGGAGATGCTTCTAAGTGAGCCAGATGGCTCAGATATTGGCAAAATGTTCTATCCTATTAGATATTGCGGGAGGAGAACAAGTGTTCATGTATACATTTGGAGACCCTAGATATTTCACGTCTTAAGACCTTACAATACCTAGCAACGACATGGTAAAAGATCATAAAGGAGACAAAATTCACCTACTATAGTGGGCTGGCTCAAACATGGAACGGCCCGGGTTCCCCTGAGTGGACTAAGGAAAGCTTGGCCGTCCTCTTGAAGGAGGCAGGGGTGGCGAGATGGGGACAGTTCGTGGATGATGGGAGGTTAGTTCTTTGGGTCAACTGGTTGGAGACAACTAACAACAGGCTTTTCAGGTTTAAATATCTCAAAATTAAAAGCTGGTACCAATCAGCTGCGGTGGAGAATGGATCCCCAAATGATCTCGAATTCAAGTTTGCTAGCAAAGTGCCAAGAAAGAAGGAAGTGGAAAGCTGGTACTCGCTACTGGTGTATTTAACAGATGCCGGTTTTAGACTACTAACTGACCTGTGAGGAAAGAGCTTGCCGGGGATTCAGGTTGAAGATTTATGGCAGGTATCTTTTAATATTCTGTTCTCTACGGTGCATGCTGCAAAATTCAGGAGGAACCATATCTTCTCTCTTCATAAGGTTTATTAGACACCCCTAAAGCTAACAAAATTGGGAACGGGTATAATTCTGAGGTGTGAAAAATGTAGCCAAGAGAAGGTGGATGACATCTATATGTTCCTGGAGTGTCCCAAAATTCAATGTTTCTGGGCTGACGTGAGTAGCTGTATGTCAACTATACTCGGTTTGACACTTCAGGTAAGCATTGCCTTTGTATTCTTTGGGGTTCCAGCACAATATGAGACTATGTCAAATGATGTAAGAAAGCAGTTTTTTATCTGATTCTCCTTGCTCAGAGATAGATTTGTAAGAACTGGATAAGCAACCTACCACCGACTAAAGTAGACTGGGTTAAATTTGTCATATACACCACCAGGATGGACAGGACATCGTCAAACAAAAGAAAATAATTTTGGTCCCCTTGTCTAAACTGGCTAGAAATCATTAAATGAAGGTCCCCATCTGGGGAAGATGCAAATCCAATGATTATGTCTCAACATTATTGGTCCTTTCTACCTATCCAGGGCGGTCTGCAGGCAGCCTCTTGGTCAGAACAGACAATGGAAGGAGAGGTTTTATGGGATTTGAATTACCTTTGGTACCAAACAAATATCTGGCAAATGCTGGTCATGGGGGGCCCCAGAGAGTCTCTGATTTTTACAAGGCGAATGAGGACACAAAAAAAAGACATCAACACTCATCATATGAGCTTTTGCTGAGCTGAAGATAGAAGACAACATAATAATTCAACCTCCGCTGTAGCTGGTAAACCCGGGGTTCACTAGCGAGTGAACATAGTAATTGCAAGAAATTATGTGACTTACCAGTGCCCGTCCCTGCTGCCGCTTCTCCCAATCCAACTGACTCGTCTCCTCCTGCAGCAGCACTGGAGCCAGCATCACCGATGTTCTGTGTGGCTAGAATAAAACATTATACATAATTTAGATAACAGATACGCAACCGCCAAATACAACTGCAATACAGCACTAGTGTTCAGTTAGTATCTTCTAAATAACCCCATGGGCATTTGATTGGGTGGTTAACAAAGTTAGACAAGCCAGGGGTGGACTATTGGTCAATGAAAGACATATAGTGTTGGTTGGCAAATACAATGGGAGTGGGACCTCCTACTGTTTTTCCAGCCATGCTACACTGTCATGGGAAACTACTGGTATACTGAAACTATGAATGAACGTGACAGCAGCACACCTCATTGGGGGTGTTCCATGATGACTATGGCCACTATCTAATGAACTCAACTGTGTTAGAGCATGATCAGAAAAAAGAAAGCCTTCTCAAGAAACATACATGGTGAATTGTATTTATAATACTAGCTTACTTGGGCCTGCAACCTGAATCTTCATGATAGACAGCACCAACATTCCAATACCCCAAGATTCTACCCTAAGAAGGTCACAACAATCATAAAAGTGCTTGCTGGGGTCAGCAGAGCCATCAGCAGCGGCACTGGTGGTTGACGTCGGCTGACCAGCTTCTCCTGAACCCTCAAAAACGTTCCTCTTCTTGTCCCTGGGTGCCCGATGTAAGAAATTAGGAAGATAAAAAAAATCGATTAGTGATTCACTTAATAATCTTCACCAAATCTTTTATGACAAGCCAACACAGTCACATTGAAATACTCTGAAACAGATTACCTGTAGTGCTATTAGTTTTGACTCTAGTCTATCGACTATCGTTGAGTTGCCCATACTAACCCTGAAATCCCTATTCCAAATTTTCTTAACACAAACACATTTTAGAACTAATGCATTACAGTGAATGATCTTTGATTCTATTCCCATTTCTCAACCCACTTGATGGACCAACTCAATCTCCCTTTTTTTGCAATGCACAGATGCATACTACAGAAAATGTGCTACTCACTGATTCACTATAGTGACAGGAGAACAATCTGCAATGGCTTCTTAATTAATGAGCCAAAGCAAGTGCCAATGATGAATGTGATTAAGTAGCACTGAGCACCTGCCTAGCAGAAACTAGAAACTGGATCACACAAAAATATACTAGAGTAAACAAAACGTAACTTACCTCTGAGTGTGACCAGCATGCTAGTCTGATTTTTGTTTTTAGCATTGTAGAACACAAACACAACACATAATTAATACTCACCAAACCCCGTAATCTCGACGCCTAGCAGGTTGAACCAGTCCTGTTTCTGGTCCAGAATGTCTGTCCAGCAGTGTGTCACCTGTTGGGCGGTATGCCAAACCTGGCTGGTGTGCCGCAAGCACTGGTGCACCGTCCCCCAGTGCCACTGATGCTCCTGCAGGGGGTATCCGCTACCAGGCCTGCAGCCTGCTGCCAGTATAGAGGGGAGGTAGTGCTGCACAAAAACAAATAGTGCTGTCACCTCGTCCTCTCCAAAAATCACTCGGGTCTGCACACCTGGGTGGCGGCGCCCCCCGCAAGTAAGCGATCCCGCTGCCATGGGGCAAGTGGGGTAGAAGAAAAGAATGGAAAGGAAGGGAAAGGAAAGGAAAGGAAAGAAGAAATATGGAAGTAAAAGGAAATCATAAACAAAATTTAAAAAGTCATGAAAAACGCGAACAAATTACAAGAATCATAAAATACGCAAACAGGAAGGCACAGACTAATATTTAAAAAATGAGGGGTACATAACTTTTAAAGACAAATTACAGAAATTAAAGAGAGATTAAGATTTAGCACCATAACAGAGAGCAGAACAACGATATGGCCGCATCCATGCACACAGTTTGGTGCCGTTTGCACTCTATTTAGAATGTGAGAATGCGCTTGAATAATGTAGTACCACTTTCCTACCGCAACACACACACGGGCGCGCTGCCAAACTCCGCTCGGTAGCAGAACTCTGCGGAGGACAGCAGAGTTTTTTCGACTCCGCGGAGTTTCGTGTAGTAGAACTCCGCAAACTCTGCCCAGGTCTAGAACTCACACAGCAGCTCACTGCCACAGTTGATCTTGCTACTGCCTATTCAGACCCTCTTGCTATGTTTAAATTGGATATGGCCAAAGCTTTTAATAGAGTCTGCTGGGAATATCTGTGGGAGGTCCTGAAGGTCATGAATTTTAGTCTGAACTTTATTTCCACTCTCCAAAAGCTATATGATGCTCCGTCTGCCCCAATATCACTCAAAGGTGCATTGGCTAGAAGTTTCAGCTTCTTTAGAGGCACCAGGCGGGGCTGCCTTCTCTCTACCCTCCTTCTTGATCTTTATATGAATTGCTCCAATTCTATGGGGAGATCAGCAAGTAGTCTTGTTTGAATCACAGGGGTCCAGCACTAAGATAGCCCTATATGCTGATGACGTGAATATCTATATGGCAAATCCACATACGACTATCCCCAAAGAAGAGAAATTAGCAGAAGAGTTTGGGGCTTTCTCGGGCTACTCTATTAATAAAGATAAATCACATATCATGTGCTGGAAGAAGTGTGAAGCCAAAGTTTAAGTATCTGGGTATACATATAGTCCATCTCTTGGAAGCAATCCCGGCTCATAACTTGCAAAGGGCTGCTAGATAAATTGTCATGTTGCTTACTCAGTGGAGGAATCTCCCACTCACTATATATGGGCAGATGAATCTGAACAAAATGAGCATCCTACCTAAGTTGTCTTTTCCTGAAACAATATTTGCAAAAACTCAGAGGAAAATAACAACTTTTATATTGGCCACAGGGGCAGTTAGACTGGTGTGGAAGAAATTGAGGCATAGACTGGAGAAAGGAGATATGATATTACCCGCTTTAAGTGAATGCTGTGAAGCCTTTCAGTTAAATAACTTCAGAATACTGCTAAGAATTACAGCTAGTTCAATGTGGGGCTGGCTGTTGTCACAAATGACTAAGGTCCTAGGAGCTCATGGCCTGCTATATAAGTTTGGAGACCTAAAATGCTTTAAAAGGGTCAGATTGGGGGCGTGGCCAAGATGGCGGGGTGAGCGGACGCTTCCTCCCGTAGCTCCTCCGGCCCGGCCGAGCTTGAGCCCTTTTCTTACGCTTTTCTCCCCCCGCTGAGGCTCAGCGTGTGAGAGGAGTGCGGCGGAGCACCTGGCGCGCACGTTGCTGTCGCTTTGGTTCGGATCGCCTCGGGGGAAGTCCCCCAAAAGTCCGATCGAGTTCGAGGAGCGACGGAGGGCCTGGGAGGCGGAGCGCATCGGAGTGCTGTCCGGGCGCCTCGGCTGGGCCTGGTGCTGAAAGCTGCGATCTGGAGGAAGTCTGGCCCGGCGCTCGACGGAGGGTGAAGGAGCTCTGCGGGCTGGGAACCGGCGGTGCGGAAGACTTAGGACGGGTGCTTTGGCACTCAGACTTGTGTCGGCGACACTTCGCACTGTGTGGGCCCCTGTCCCTTGGCCGAAGTACGGCGGACTCTCTGTTGGGGTCGGACCATCTGGGCCCTTGCGTGTGACAGACTGAAACCGGCGGTGGAACCTATCTGATTGCTGTGCGTTTAGGGGGCCCCGGTGGTGTCGCCGGGCCTGGTCGTTCTGCCCTGCCCCGCCCTGCCGCCATTTTGTCCCCGAGGGATCAGTGGTGTTGGCCTTCACCGGAGCCCTTGCTGGTGGGTGTATGTGACCGTCGCTGCTGCCGGGCTGACTCTCTGAGGGACGTGCTGATGAGGAGCCCCCCACTGTAGCTTCCATTGCTGTCTCGGATGGGCACCCGCGGCTGGCGGTGACCGGACTGGACCGCCATCTTGTCGCCTGTGACGCAGCGATTCAGCTTGCGGGGGGACCCCCACGTCGAGCGCTTGCCAGCGGCTGGGCATCCCTGGGGCGGCTGGACCTGTGCCCACCCGTCGACCGCAGTGTTTGCGATGACTGAAAGAGGCGGCTCGAAGAAGGGGGACCGCACCCTGCCGGACATGCTTGGCAGGGCCCAGCAACTGCGGGACAGAACACAGCCCTCGCCGGGGTCCTCCCGGGCCTCGGCGGATGTGACTGGGGGGGAGCCACCGGTCACGAGGGCCTTTATGGAAGAACTGTTTAGCTCCCTCAAAGAGGACTTCCAAACACTGAAGCGGGAAGTGGCCAGCGAGGTCCGGGAAGTGCGCAGGGAAGTGGAGGGCCTTGGCGAACGCGTTGAAACGGTGAGACGGAGGCCCAACGCCGGGATGAGGAGATAGTCCATCTTCAACAGGACGTTCTCCGCCTCCGGGAGCAGTGTGTTGAGCTCCAGGCCCACTCTGAGGACCTTGAGAACAGGTCACGGTGGAACAACATTCGAGTGCGTGGTGTGCCGTCCGCAGACGAGGGGTCCGATCTGGGGGGCTACCTGCGGGACCTGTTCCGAGAGATCCTGGGGGAAGCTGCGGACTTCCCTATTCGCATTGATAGGGCACATAGGGTTGGCCGGCAGCGCCAGTCATCGGCACCTCCACCGGATATTTTGGCTTTCCTGGCCGACTTCCCGCTGAAGGAACGCATCATGACTGAGGCCCGCAGGAAACAGCCCCTGACTTTCCGGGAGCGGCCAGTGGCGCTTTATCAGGACCTCTCCGCCATCACGCTGCAGAAACGCAGGTCCTTCAGGATTGCCACTGACTTTTTGCGCGAACACGAGACGCCGTACTCTTGGGGACATCCCTTCCGCCTGATCTTCCGGTGGAATGGGGTGCTACATCAGCTACGCTCCTTGCAGGACATTTGTGGGGTCCTGGGGCTTACGGCGGCGGAGGAGGAAGGGGCTACACCGTTGTGGAGGCCCTCGGAGAGACGGAGCCGGCGGAGGTCGACGAGGCGACGATCGGCGGCCAGTGCAGGGCGTCCTGATTCCCCTACCATCAGGGCGGACATGGCCGACGCTTTGAGGGCGGCGGCCAGGGACTCGGCCGGCTCCACCGGCGTGGCCTTGACGGCCTAACACTCACTCCGGGGGGAGATGCCTCTAGCTTCTTTAAATGCTGGGTATGGGGCGGGGGGGTCGGGGGGGAGCGGATGGAGGTGAGTGGCTGGACGTCCACTTCGTTTTTCTCTACGGACTTGCCCGTTTTGGGGCTTGACTGGGACAATGGGGTGTTTGAGTTTGCGTTTGGCTAGTTGCCGGGGTTGTGTTTTGGGTGGGTGTAGGGGTTGTTCTGGGGTTGGGGAGGTCCCGTCCGATGTCGTCCATGCCCACGCTTGGTCTGTTTTGGCTTGTCCCGCGCGGCTGCCCCGCGCGCCCCACCCGCTGATCCCCTGCCCATTGTACGGCGTTCCTGATCCCCGAGAGGAATGTCGGCCCTAAAGGTAGTGACCCTTAATGTTCAGGGTCTGAATAACCCTGTGACGCGCAGAGCGATCTTATCGTTGCTGGAGGGGACGCAGGCGGACATTTGCCTCTTGCAGGAGACCCACTTATTGTCCCGGGATTGCCGTAGGCTGCGCTCTGCTAGGTTCCCTACCCAGTTCTTCTCTTCGGCAGCGAACAAGACGGCGGGGGTAGCCATTCTTCTAGCGAGCTCCTTTAGGGGGGAGGTTTTGTATAAGTGTGCTGAACAGAAGGGGAGGCTTCTGGCGTATCGCATGCGCTTAGGAGGCATAGCGTTTACAGTCGGCTCCGTTTATAGCCCAAATGACCACCAAGAGCGTTTCCTGGACTCTGTGTTGGTGGATGTCACTGCTTCTCCCGACCGCCACGTCATTTTGGGGGGAGACCTTAATATTGTCTTCGATTCTGTGATGGACAGATCGGCGCAGCGCTCCCCGCAGACGGGGGAACTGTCCCAGGCTGTGAAGGCCCGGATTGCGGAAATGGACTTACACGACCTCTGGCGCTCCATGCATCCCACTGATAGGGACTACTCTTACTTTTCACACGCACACCGAACCTACTCACGGCTGGACTATCTTCTGGTGAGTGGACCGATGCGCGCCGCCGCCACGGCGGTGGACATTGGGGTCCTGACCCTGTCTGACCATTCACCAGTCGCCGGCGTATTCAAGTGGCCGGCGGCCTCCCCCTCTAGGGGGGTGTGGCGCCTTCGGGATACCCTTTTACACAAAAAGTCTGTAGTGAAGCGCATTGGGGAGGTCATACAGGACTACCTAACTCACAATAGCAACACCGACACTTCACAGGCGACACAGTGGGCGGCATTGAAGGCAGTCCTCCGGGGGGAATTTATTTCCATCTCCTCAGCCGAAAATAGGGAGCGGCAACGGAAGAGGGACGAGCTGACCGTTCAGGTCCGGGAGCTTGAGCAGGTCCACCGCCGCACGGGGGCGCCAAGGGTGTGGAGGCAGTTGAAGGTTGCGAGGAAGCTCCTGTCGGCACTGGATCTTGATAGGGCGGAGTATGCCGCCTTGCGCTTGAAACATGCCTTCTACACTGGGGGGCACAAATGTGGCAAGCTCCTAGCACACCGGCTCCGGGTCACGCAGCAGCGTAGCGTCGTGAGGGAACTGGTGGGTACGGACGGGGTGGTCGTCTCCGGGGACGCAGAGGTAGCGGAATCTTTCTGCAGCTTCTACAAGGCGCTGTATGCTGAGGAGCACTGCCCGCCGCGGGATGCCGAAGGCTATTTGGAGTCAGTGACCCTTCCGGTGCTGGATCCTGCTCAGGCGGACCACCTGGAGCGGGATATCCATGTTGAGGAAGTGATTTCCGCTATCGCGCGGCTGAAGCATGGTAAGGCCCCGGGCCCGGACGGGTACACTTCTCTGTTTTACAAGACTTTTTGCACGGCTGTGGCCCCTGTCCTTACTCGGCTATTTAATTCCTTCTCCGAACCGGGAGCCATCCCACCGGATCTCCTGAGGGCAACGGTCTCGGTAATCCCGAAGCCTGGGAAGGACCGGGCCTTCTGCGGTTCGTATCGACCCATCTCGCTTTTAAATGTCGACCTCAAGTTGTACACGGGGATTCTAGCGTCCAGGCTGGGTCCACACCTCCCCGGATTGGTGGAGGCGGACCAGGCTGGCTTTGTACCCGGCAGACAGACGGTTGACAATACCAAGCGGGTGACGCATGTTCTGGAGAAGGCCTCGCGGATCCCGGGGGAGTGGATGTTGCTGTCCGTTGATGCGGAGAAGGCCTTCGACAGAGTTCACTGGCCGTATCTCGAGCTGGTTCTCAAGAAATTGGGAATCGGTGATAAGTTCCGCACCATGGTATTCAACTGTTATAAGCATCCTTCAGCGTCGGTGCGGGTCAACGGGTGTAGCTCCGGTGGATTTGCTATCGAACGCGGCACGAGGCAGGGCTGCCCCCTCTCGCCGCTTCTGTTTGCCCTCTACATGGAGCCGTTTGCTCAGAGGATTCGCAACAACCCGGATGCTATTGGGGTCCAGATGGGCCAGTATGTCCACACGGTTAGTCTCTATGCGGACGATGTCCTGTTGACTTTGGACGACCCTAGGAGGTCACTGCCTGCTTGCCTCCAGGAACTGGACGCCTTTGCACGTGTGGCCGGCTTCAAAATGAATATGAGCAAGTCGGTGGCGTTAGACGTGTCCCTGGCTGCGGACACTAGGAGGGACCTTCAGCGACTCTTCCCCATGCAGTGGTCCTCGTCCACGGTGCCATATCTGGGGATTTTGCTGGCGCCCACATTACCGGAGATGGTTACGGCTAATTATACCTCCCTCAGCAGGAAGATCAAGGAGGAGCTTGGCCGCTGGAGCAAGGGCCTACTGTCCTGGCTGGGGCGAATCGCGGCGGTTAAGATGACGGTGTTGCCCCAGATACTGTATCTTTTCCGGGCCCTACCTCTCCAGCCCCCGGTGGGCTGGATACGACAAATGCAGGCTGACATCTCCCGCTTTGTCTGGCAGGGCCGCAAGCCACGAATGAAGAGGGTCCTCTCCACGCTTGCTCCGGAGGCGGGGGGTCTCGGTATTCCGGACCTCCGTAAGTACTTTCAGGCGGCACAGCTGCGATATCTGGTGGAGTGGAGCAGGTGGGAGTCCGACAAACACTGGCTCTTTCAAGACCAGGCAGTGGCGGGCCGCACCTTACAAGAGGTTCCATTCTTGCGCCGCGCGCATCGCCCCCCTAACCTTTACGCCTCTTTTGTTACGCGGGTCCCCCTGAGGGTGTGGGATGCAGTCTGTGAGGCTCGGGGCCTCACCACCTTCCCTTCGCCGTTCACACCCATAGTGGGCAACCCGGACTTCTCCCCAGGGATGGAGCCGGGAGTTTTTTCCCATTGGGTGCAGGCGGGCTGCAGGGTGCTCTTCCAGATCTATGGACCGGAGGGCGTGATTCCTTTTCAGCAACTTCGCCAGGAATTCGGCCTGACGGAGCTGGACAGATTGCGCTACATGCAGGTTCGGCATTGGGCCCTCCAGCCCCAGGTGCGGGGCACCGCTGCTCGTCAAATTACACCGTATGAGAGGTGGCTGGCTACCCGGACCTCCGACGCTAAGCTAATTACCGATCTGTACAAGTACCTACAACCCGCGCCGTTTCACTATTATAACCCGGGGAGGGAGCGCTGGCACAGAGAATTGGGTAGGACACTCAGCCACAAGGAATGGGACAAAATTGCGTATCGGGCGCGGCACTCTGCATATCATACGGGCCTTACGGAGACCTTTACTAAGGTGTCCACTTATTGGTACTACACCCCGGAGAGACTGTATGAAATGCATAGACACACTGACAAGGGGTGCTGGCGGGGCTGCGGGCAGGAGGGTACCCTCTCACACATTCTTTGGGATTGCCCCGTGCTGACCGCTTACTGGAAGGAAGTTTTGGACGAGGTGGATAAGCACTTTGAGATAGAGCTGCCGCGCTTTCCGGCGTATGTCTTGCTGGGCCTCCCCAATGACCTAATGTACCCACTGAAGTCCCGCAGGGGTAGGCAGATCGCGATTGCGCTGGGGTCTGCGGTCCAGAACATCCTTATCCACTGGCGCACCACCACTGTCCCCTCCATCACGGGTTGGTTGCATAGGCTTTGGCATGTGCTGGGAATGGAGAAGATGTCGCTTACGGTGGCGGGGGAGATAGACCAATTTGAAGAGCTGTGGCAACCCTTTCTAGCGCTGCTGTCCACCGAATTCCGGGAGCTCACCTGTCCGAGGTATCTTAGGCTTCTCAGGCTGACGCCGCCGGTGATCCCGGCGGACTAGATCACATGTGAGACGGGGTCCTTGGGGGGGGGGGTGCGGGGCTTTTTGGGGCGGATAAATCTGGCGCGGGACCATAGGACGGGGGGGTTGGGGTATTGTTTTTTTTTCCTTCTTTTCTTTCCTGGGGGGATGGGGGATGGGGGGGGTGGATTGTGCTTCGTTGAGTTGATGCTGGCTCTCATTGCTCAGATTTGGGGTGTTGGAAACGCACGCAGGGATCCCACAGAGTGCATTTCTTGCCTTTCATTTACTGTGCTTAACCTCTGGACCACCGAGCTATCCTTCGCCAACCCTCTTGAGTTGCACCTTTTCTTTTACTGTATTATATGTACCCTAACCTCCTATCCCCCTCCCCCATGGTTTGTTTTGTTTCAATAAAAACGTTTTAAACATAAAAGGGTCAGATTGAAAGTCCTAAAGGCTGCTCTTGGGTACAGGTTTAAAATCAGGAGGGCCCTGGGTATCAAGTTTTATTCAGATATGTCCCCTATTTGTGATTCCCCTGGTACTCTGTAGTGTCTTATTCATAGCTTGAGTCATCCACTGAGGGATACTGGTATAACAATGTGGGAGGACCTTCTTACTGTAAAAGGCCTCTCATCTTGGGAGACACTTACCAGTGTCTCCCATGCTTATCATGACTGAGGGGCAGCTTTCAAGATTTAAATATATACAATTGATCTTGTGGAATACGAGTAAAACATTTGAAATTGGAGGCCCCCGGGAGATCGAGACAAGGTTACAGGACACACAAACTACAAAAAAAGAGGTCTCCACATTGTACTGGGGAATGAGGAGAATACGCTGCAACCCCCCTTTTCGATTTGTGGAGGTAGAAAGCCGGAGGCAGCTCTGAAATCTAGGTGGCATTTGTCCCTCACGTTTTTCTATAAAGTGATTAAACCAACCAACTTAAAAAGGAATAATTCTTTCATGCCTAATAGGATTTTCGAGACTCCACAAAAGATTGGGAGATTCGCCAAAAACAGACCCCCTGGTGTAGAGGATGGGAAGTGGTTGCCTTGAAGCAGCTGATGAACATATGTTCTTGTCTTGTGCCTCACTCCCTAATTTTTGGGATAGTGTGAGCAAGGTCATTGAGGGGATTTTCGTAGTTTTAATAGGGGTCAATCCTGTATTGGTTTTATTCAAAGTTGATACTGTAGCTTACAACGCTCTAGATGGTACCCAGTGATGTTTTCTGTTTAACTTGTTGATTTTTGCCAGGAGGGAAATATGTAAAAATTGGCTTCATCCCTTACCCACCTCCATGGATTCATGGTTAAAAGCTGTCTATCAAACTTACAAACTGGCTATAGGACCGTAAACATAAGGGAGCTGAAGTTATATGGGAGAGTTTTCTGAGATGGGAAGGAAAGACAGGTCTGAAAACCTAAGTACTCCTGTCATTATAACAGAGGGCAACATGTCTCGGGTCTTGATAGTCCGTCTCTATGGCTGTGGCAATCACTGGCCCTACTAGTGTGGTTGATTCTTGAATGGGTCTGTGCCTGAAGTAAGTGTTTGCTCGGTGATTTGAGGACAAAATAAAAACAAATCCTAAGACATAAAATTAAGTCAACCATTTTTATTTTCAAAAATAAAAATATGTCATTAACATAAAATTATAATTACATTTTATTTTATATATTTGTATTATTTGAAAGTATTTTTCTGAAAAATTATAGCATTTTAAAAGCATACGTAAAAAAGTTCTACTTATTTTACTTCATTAAAATAATTGTTGAAATAATTGTAATCTTCAAATATGTTTGATCAATTATTTGCTATATGTTTTTCAAATTGAATAAAATTAATATATATTTAAATTAAAATGTATCTATATTACCAAAAAATTTAATATATTTGTAGAATTTAAAATTATTTCCCAGAAAATGTTCAAACTTTTAAATATTTATATAAAAATAGTTTCTTATTATTTTACTTTGTTAATATATATTTGTTAATATAAATATTTTTAATTATTACTTATTTATTACGTTTATTTTTATATTTAAACATATATTTTTTAAATGTAATATACTTGAAATATGCTTTAATTATTAATATTAAAAAAATAAAAACATGAATGTGACAAAATACAATTAGAAATGGTAAATTATTAATTTGAATACCATCAAACTTATTAACAATTATTTAAATATGATAATACAATTAAATATACAAATTTAATAATTTAATCAGTAATAAATTATCTTACTAAAAACCCAGATAAAATAATTAATAAATATATACAAAGACACTACAGTAAATGACGTACCAATTAACACTTACGAATGATATTGCATACAGCAATATTTTCTACATCAATATTTTTTACAACAATATTCAAAACAACACTATAATAGGATACTCCTAACGACGATATATATCTGCAATCCTGATATTCTTGACACAATATTTCTGTATCACGATATTTTTTTCCAATATTTTGTCCAAACACCTCCAAATGCACCACAGATTCAATGATAGTAGTTTTCTGTTGGTTCAGAGACACGCCTGTCATTTACAGGACTGTGCAATGTGCTGCAGTAGTCTTTGGGAGCTGGGAACCCCTTGCAAACTCTGTGAAAGGACTTGGAATGTTGTTTTCTGTTCGTTCCATCATCTCACTTTGTTGAGAGTGATGACGACCCTTGTACCAGGTAGCATGAATTCATATTCCATGTTTCAATATGCTTATTAACTAAGTTAATTGTTTTCCTTGCTAAATAAGTTTTAATGTTCTTGCATCTGTGTCGGTAACAGAATAAATTATCTTGAGATGCAGAATCCTTCAGACTAATGAACTGGACAGAAAATTAAATGTGAACCATTTCATCAATTTTCGAGGCTGCCAGTTCGTCTTTACATGAAAGATTAAAACAAAATGTTCTCGTGCGTAAGTTTCTATTTTATCTGATAGTGCGTCAGGGCAAATTACTTTTTTTTTTTAACTTTGAACCTGTCAAGAGCAGAAGCTCCAAGAAAACATCCGAGTGCTAATCAATGTGTGCAATATAATTATTAATTATGCGCTGTTCATGTTTACTCGCTGTAAAACATATTGATGTTCTTAATAAATGAAACTCATGAAGTGCTTTCGGCTAGAGATTCTTCTCGAATTTTTAAAACAGTAAAATGAAAGAGAAACGTCAGATAATTTCTTGAATTAATCCTTCAAGTCAGCAGAGAAACGGGAGGGTGAATAAAATTGAGTCAAAGGTGATGTGTATTTTCTGGTTTTATTAAAGTAGAGGGCGTGTGCAAGGAGGTTAGTATAGGAAGAGAAGCGGGGTGAAGAAATGTCATAATAGTTTAAGAGCTAGAGTTATTTTAATACGTTAGGCTTTGTAAAATGTACATAGGAACACATAGATATAGCCATTGTATATGCAAGCATACATATCTCTCTTCCATGGACATGTCTTTCCAATATTCCATTTAATATATGCTTGATTGATGGAACTTGATTAAAAATGGTGGGAGTTTAAAATAACTCAAAAATTAACAATGGGACATGAAGCCACTCGCCCTTTAGGAAAGAATATCAAGGAAAACACCAAGAAGGAGCCTATCGTTAACAATGGTTTGGAGCAGTGATAATAGCAACATTTAAAATCTATTCACATTATTCTGCTTTTATGACCATTACAACAACTTTTTATGGTTTTCTTCAATGCCATTAAAATAATGCACACATTTATTTTTGCAAGGGAGCTTGGCGGTGTGAGGGAACTAGATGCATAATAAGCTTATGAGCGAAAGAGTTCTGTTGGGATCAGGGTTGTTTGCGTCTGTTTTCCTGGGGCCCGTTCTACTGTGGAGCAAACTGTACTAAGTACCACCCTTCCATGCTTGGCTCTCAGGGTGGTGAGGACGAGCAACTAAACGACTTCCCAGGGAGGTAGTGCAGGGAGAGGGCCTGAAAACTCAAACAGTTAAACAATACATACATACAATACATACTGTCTAGCCCAGTGCTTGTCTTAATAAAAGATATGCATTTTAATAGCACTTGGTGACTCGCAGGTCAGTTCAGTTCCTATCTTGAATAAGAGAGTTCATGTTGGCAATTGTTAATTTCTCTAATGAGCCAATTTATCTTTCTTAGTTTAAGACACTTAGGGCCTAATTGCGATTTGGGTCAGACCGCCAGAGACAGGCCGTCGGTGGTGGTCCAACCTACCGACAGCCCTTCAGCATGAATGCTGGATTCCAATCCAGGCGGTCAGACCCTATGCAGTTGGGGGAAGACCGCTGCCTCCGACAGGATCAGTGATCCCGTTGAGGGAGCACAATCCCAAATGGAGGTGGTGCCGAAGCAGGCACCGCCTTCGAGATTACAATATCTCTTCCTGACAGCCTTTTCATGTTGGAAAGACTGCCATGAAAAGGCTATCAGAAACTGTTTTTGGTGTCCCCATACAGGGCCCCCTCCATCGTGGGCCACTGTAAAGCTGCCTAGGAGGTACATGTCATACTTCCACATACCTCCATGCACCGTCTGCCATGCACCACATGGTGAATAGCAGACGGTGCATGGACACACAGGAAGTGCTCTTTTACATGGTAGCTTGTGCTGCTGCCCTATTTCTGAACTACAGCACAAGCTGCCGTGTAAAGGAACACTTTCTGACTGCCAGCCCGGCAGTTGCATCCTAATGCATTGGTCAAACTGACAGCTGCTTGTCGGGCGGTCTCCTGACTGCTGCGATAACGGATGGTGATCCGACCAACCGCTATCAAAATAAAGTCCTTAGACTTTCTTTGGAGGCCTTGTATGCGACACAGTCTGAAGTGCGGTTGGTGATGTGGCCTTTGTGGTTGCAAAGTCAGCACCTCAGCCAGGAGGCACTAGATTGCTGGCAGAGTTCCTGCTTCTCAAATCTTGCTCTTGGGGACAAAAAAGCATTGCAAGCTTTGGCAGTAGTTACGTGTCCTAGCAGTTGCGTCCTCAGAGAAAGGCAAAGGGGCAGAACCTGTCTAGAAAATTCCCTAACCCTAATATCAGAATCTGCAGTTGTCTTATCATCAACAAAATGATAATGCTCTGGAATAATTAACCAACATTCCCCTTCTAAAAAGTTTTAATGGACTTTTTAAGGATAGACCTCACACACTTAAGTGTCTGGGACACTGTCAGGATCTCACCTGTATTTCCACAGGAACGTCATGGAACTGAAGTATGTTCCGCAACGTCTCCAAACCACCTATTGTGCTTGTCTATGTCTAAGCAACAAAAGGTGATCCGGGGAAGAAGGGAAACAAAACAAGGAAAGAAGGGGAGACAATCCCTTGTCGCTACCCAGGAACTGCTGGAGTACGTCAAGGCAAAACAAAAGGCTGTAGATAAGAAGGAACATACATTAGGAAACAACCTGACTCACCGATTATACTTGAGTTTTATGCAGGTCCTGCCTTTACCTAAAAGTCCCTTCTTCAATCTCAGGAAAATAGAGGAGTGTTGTAGTGTACCAACGTCTGTTTACAGCTGTAAAACGTAAAGAAATATTTCAATAGGGAAATGGGTTAACTAGGAGGCTGTATGTGGTTTTAAGTGAATGTAACTTGCCCACCTTTGTAACAGACTTCGCTAAGCTATACTTCTTGTGAAGGTAAGCAAATGCATAACAAACAAATGTTTTCTCGACTCCTGGTTATCCTCTCATTAAATTCCTTGTAGGTTCCTCAGGACATTCAAGAAGGAGAAGTGCTCTGAACAGTCCTGATACCCAAATCAGGTGAGAGAGAGGATACAAATAAACATAAAATAAAGTCATGAGCAGCGCAACGCGCTGTTATCATAACCACGGTCTGAGAGTCAATAATGTGTTTCTTTTCTTCTTTTGCAGGAAATCCAGGAACCGGGCTGGCGAGGAGCCGAGGCAAAGACGACCCGTTGGAGGAACTTGACACGTAACACGACGCGGAAGTGAAGGGGTGCGATGCATCGGAAGTGACACAGGTAATCGAGCAAAGGCTGGAATGCTACGCACATTCACACAGGAGAGGCCGGGTTTTAATGTGCACGACCTATCCATGCGCGTCTTCAACCTGCAGCCATGATTGTAGTTAGAGTGCCCCCGAACTGGCAATCGTGACAGTACACTCCCCCCACAGCTCCCCCTACCGGTTTGGGTTTGTCAGGATGCTGTCTGTGAAAGGTTCGCAACAACCGAGAGGCGTGCATCTGACTAGCTCGTTCTCAAGTACGCTCCTCAATACCGTAACCCTTCCAGTGTATAAGATACTGGAGCCTGTTCCTCACTCTCCGTGAATCAATGATGGCTTCGACTTCATATTCAGGTTCATCATCTATTATGACAGGACCAGGAACAGCAGGAATAAGTGTACCCCAGATCACAGGTTTCAAAAGGGACACATGGAATACCGGATGACATTTCAAGGAGGCGGGCAGGTCCAGCTTCATTGCCACAGGGTTTACTACCTTACATATCTTATATGGACCTATGTACTTAGGCTTAAATTTACAAGACCCTCTCAAAGTTAAGTTCCTTGATGACAACCACACCTCGTCCCCTTGTTTGTATTCTGGTTCCAAGTGACTGTGAGCATCCGCCCCCTTCTTGTAACTAGCCTTAGCTTTGTCTAAATTTGCTAGTGTGGACTTGTGTATGTCTTGTAAGTTTTGCACCAGATCTACCGCTGCAGGAGTGGAACAGGAAGAGAACTGGGAAACAGGCAAGATTCTTGGGTGATAACCGTACGTGCAATAGAAAGGTGTATGTGCAGTGGAAAAGTGGTAACTGTTATTATAGGACAGTTCAGCTATCCATACTAACTCATCCCATTCCTCAAGAGAGTGTAAGACCTGGCATCTGATATATTGCTCGAAGCATTTGTTCACCCTTTCTGTCTGCCCATCGATTTGTGGGTGGTGACTGGAAGACAAATGTATATCTATGTGTAATAAGGCACACAACCCCATCCAGAACCTTGAAATCAACTGAGCCTCCCTATCGGATACCAGGACTGATGGGAGCCCATGTAAGCGAGATGCAGCGCGGAGTGCAAAATCCCCCTCTACTGCCACGGACTAAAAGATCTCACACACGCACACTATCCATACATTCTCTGGTGGGGCCCATAACACCAACACACACTTACCATTAATCCGTGCAAGAGGCGATTATCCTCCTAAGCGCTGAATAATGAGGGAGGAAGATACCACTTTACCCTAATGAGCAACAAACCTACAAACCCTTCTTATACTCATTAGGCCCTAGATTCCACACTTGGTATTACCCTCATAACCGGGACAGATCTGCTAGTTGCGGTTTAAGTGAAATACTAATACTCTAATTAACATTAACACATTTCAATGAACAAACAACCCAACTCATTTCTGTAGATGTTCAAATCCAATTTTATATTAATATTGCAGATTAAAATCATTCATTTGATCAAGTTGCCATTCATATTTACCTATTTTGGCTAAAGTCGTCCTCTATGTCAAATCTGGCAGTCTTGCAAATCTATGCCCATCAATTTTAGCAGGTTAAGTTCATCAGGATTTTGGGCATTAATTCAGTCCGTCAAAGATTCAGGCTAACAGCTGTCCTGCAGTGTCACCGTCCTCTCCATCAGCATAACATCAGGAAATCGAGAAAGGCCAGAAATGAACCCGCGCCCACCTCTCTATTCTACCATAATTTATAGTAAAAATCATTGACAATTTGTATCAAAAACGGGTCTTCAAAAGTTCTGATTGGTCCATTGGAATCGTCTGACAGGATTCTCATCAAACTAAAGTCTCTGATGTCATTGTACTTGAATTATCCGGTTTTAGTAGCATTATTATTGTTCATTTAGAAAAGCTGGCTTGCATCCCAGAGCAACCTTGAAGGGTACATGTTCATCTGGGATCAGGTCCAGGCCACTGTGTATCTATTATCAGCGCAGGTGCACTTCACCCAAGCCCTGTTCAGCGTTGGCAGTCGGGTTAGGCACCAAAGTTAGCCATCTTTCGGCGGGTCAAAATGGTCAACTTAAGCAAAGAAACACATAACGTAATTAATACATAGAAATGACTAATTAAATGTTATTCCCTCGCTAATTCCCATATGTGTGTGTACTTATCTAGCCAAAAGCAACACTCAATGCGGTTTATACTTACTAAATAAAGCACGAATCACAGTTACATCACCAAAGCGACATATATCATGCAACATTCTAATTATCTATCATTAGTATGCGTACGAAATTTAGTTCACGTCATTAATTAGGCCATGCAGATGCAAATCCCACGTGTATTTCGGTCATTAATAAGGTTGGTTAGTTATTTCCACAGCACTCCAAACCATTAGTACGATTATAATTAATTAATTAATCTAATTAATAAGATGACATACGAAATGCGGTGGGTATACAAAATTTTGCATAACCCGCTCCAGCAATCCCCCCTTTGGTGATTTTATCACCACACCACCCACAATTTTTGTTCTATCTTTACGGAATCTTTAAAATGTTTTCTTGCGCTTCATCATAATTCAGTTTCACCTTCGTCTTCTCCTTTTACTGATTCATACATACTCTCCTTCCACTCCTCCAATTCTATTTCTTCAATTTCTCTTTCTTGTTTCTTATCTTTTCTTTTTGAATTTTCTCTTTTTATTCTTTTCTTATTTTTCTTGTTTCTACAGCACATACAACATAATCTTATCATTAAAACAATGCAGATTACACATGTTAATGGAAACAACATTTTACCTATAAGAGTACTACCTATTTTTACTAAGAAATTCTTAATAGCAGCTATTTTCTTTCCAATTCTATCCGAAACACTTTCAACCTCCAGTGGTGCAAGTTCATCGTGCAATTCAGTAATATTCTTAATATAAGTTTTCAGATCTTTGCTTTCGTCAGGAATGTAAGTACAACAATGTTGAACTTTCAGCATTCCACAGACTCCACCCTCTTTAGCCAATAAAATATCAAGGGCAAGTCGATTTTGCATTACCATAGCATGCATGGCAACCATTTCAGTATTAACCAATAAAAATCCTCCAGCGGTGCTTGTTGACAAGCGATCCACTACTGTTGACAATTTTCTAATTTTGTTCGCATTCAGAGTTATTCCCACTGCTGGTATCAATGCTTGAAAAATATCACCTACAATTTCTGCCCAAGATTCTCTCTTGGTCCTAGCTAAATGATTACTTAAGCTATGTACACCATCTTCTGCTCTATCCATATAAACAATTTTTTGAAAGACCAGGCCCACGTAACATGTGCCATACCAATGGTCTGGCAAACGATAATATGCCCTGTTCCCACAAATAAAATATAATCCAGGAAAGACTGGATCTCTTCCACCTTTGAATCCCCATCCACCCATAATTCGATATGTATCATGGCACTCACTATTACCTAGAAAATAATTATCATACGCAGTCTGATTCCTTCGAATGCAAAATTTCCCTTTCTGAGGCCAATCTAAAGCTATAGTTGGACTAGCTTCTCCTTTCAAATGTTTTTCTTTCTCTATATCCCAGGTTGTTTTCTCCACTTTCCCTTCTGCTGCTTTCTTTTGCATTTTCAATCTCCTTTCCTCAACCATGTCTAGGAATGTCTTTTCCTCCTTCTTCAAACTGCATGTTAAATTGTTTCTAAATATATACTCTAATGTTAGTTCCTTAGTTTCTAAAAAGAATTCACCTAATACCTTAGCAGGCTTTACTTTGTTCAATTTATTATAGGAAGACACTTGCGCAAAAAGTTTATCTACATCTGAAAAATAATATTCTAATTTCCCTGTCTCATAAAACAAACTAGCTATTACACTACATGTTATACCATACGTTGCTGGAAGGTGATGATATGTCACTCCCTCAGAAACAGATGCAGGTAACTGCATACATACGTAGCAGTCCCGTACGTCCATTGTCTTTACATATTCATATAATAACTTTGGAAATACATTATTAGAAAAATCTGTTATTGACCTGTATTTATGCAATTTGTTTTTATCTATTCTAGTTGGAACTACCTTTGGAATTTTCCCTATATTAGTATTATTCTCACTATGTCCTTCTAATGTATCTATAGTGGCTTTAAAAGAAATGACAAGAGCAAGGATGCTCCATAAAAGCATTAATAATCCTGTACAACAACAACACATTTTACACCATCTTTTCATGAATGTACATCTACCTTTACTACTTTCTATGTTAGCCATCTTGTTAAAATGGACCTTGTCTTTTGACTTAGCCTCTTTTACTTCACAACTAGTTTTTCTAACCTAAGGTTCTAACACCTATTTGGTTCTACCAGTCACTATTTTTTAATTCAATATCTTGTTTTCTTCATAAATAGTTTTCTTAACTTATTCAGTTTGGCATCTCATCGTTCTTCACTCTCCTCTCGTCTTCCAAATATGGATTTTCCTGAACTTCCGTTTCTTCTTCTCCAATGTCGGACAAGAGAACTCTCAGGATTTCCGATTCAATTTCATCCACAACCACTTTCAGTACAGTCTCCTCTGGATTTCCTTGACTATCTGCCTCTTCTCCCTGTTCAGGCAGAGCCACGTACGTCCATTCTGGTGGCTTATACTTCTGGTTAGGTTTCCTTGTTCTTCTACTCTCTTTGTCTTCAGTTAATTCATCTTCTTTTGATTTTTCTTGACTTGTTACTTGATTCACCTGTTCAGCTCTTGGTGAATTCACTCGTGTCAATCTGTATCTCAGTTTCCTTATTTTATTGGGCCAAACATCATCTCTTGCAACTCTTTTTATTTACTTCCTTTGTCATTCTTTTCATTCCTCCAAGTTCTCTTTCTCAGAACTCGAACTTCAGGTATTTCATTTTCACTCTCTCTGTCTTAACCTGTTTTGTCTTTTCAGCAACTTCTTCTTCCACCACTTGTTTTGTTTTCACTACTTCTGTCCCTCCTCGGGTCTCCGGCACGCAATCTTCCTGCTGGCTACTTGTCCCTTCACCTAACTCGTTGTTGCAGTTCCCTATACCTCCTCGTGGGTCTTCCGCAGAAACCTGTCCCTCTCTCTCTGTACCTGTCCCTTGTTCACTTCGATTTGTTACTTCAGGTGGAATTTCTCTCATTCTCTCATCTGGTACTTCCTTTTCACGAATTTCTTTTGTTGCGTCTTCAGTACTCTTTCCTCTTTTCTTCCTGTGTTCCTTCTTGCAACCCTGCGCTTCTTGTTCGTTTCCAGAATCACTAGATTCGGAAATCTGCAATCTTCTTCTCAGAGCGATACTTCTGGGGACTAAAGCTGATCTTTGTTCTGTTTTCCCCCCTTTCAGAGTTTCCTTGTGTCTTTGACCCTTCGTCATCTGCTTCAGTGCTTGATTCTGATTCATCAAAGTATTCTTTTCCTGTGCTGTCCACCGGATTTGGAATTCTCAATGTATGACTGGCATGGATCCAGTTTTTCAGTCCGGCACACTTCACAGCTGTTGTCGTGGTCAAAATGACTTGTTGTGGTTTTCCCCACCTTGGACCCAGACAATTTCTTCTTCTGTGGACTTTTATCTTTACCCAATCACCTGGGCTCAGATCATGGGCTTGCTTCTTTTCAAGTGTAGTGGCATCTGGTCCAACCTGATGAAACACAGAATGAACTGCGTCAGCCAGGCCTTTACAGTATTCCAACACCATGTCATCAGAAATTGTCATCAGCTTGTTGACTGGTATAAACACGTCTCATTGCACATCCCATGATTATTTCATGAGGACTCAATCCTGTGGTTCTGTCTGGAATGGCCCTGATTGTCATGAGTACTAGAGGCAAGACATAAGGCCATTTCATACCTGTGGCCAAACACATTTTCCCTATTCTATTTTTGATAGTACCATTCATCTATTCAACTACACCAGAAGCCTCTGGTCGGTGGGCACAATGTAGTTTTTGTTGTACATTCAATGCTTCACAAATTAATCCTACAATTTCATTATGGAAATGTCCTCCTCGGTCTGACTCAATTGTCACTGGGAACCAGAACCTGGGGATGAATTCTCTCAACAGTAGCTTAGCTACTGTCAACTCATCATTTCTTCTTGTTGGGAATGCTTCCACCCATCTGGAGAATAGGCAGACTACTACCAAAACATACCTCAATCTGTTACAGGGAGGCATCTCAATGAAATCTACTTGCATTCTGGTGAAAGGCCCTCCTTCTCGACCTGTTGTTCCCAGACTCACTACTGTCTTCCTGCCAGGATTGTACTGCTGACATATTAAGCATCTCTGACAAAGACTTTCTGCCACAAGTCTGAATTTTGCATTGTACCAGGTCTGCTTAAATGACCTGATCATAGCATCTCGTCCAATATGTCCCTGGCCATGATACATACGTGCCATGGTAGACATCATGCTTTCAGGCATAACTGGTCTTCCATCTCGATAGACCTACACATTATCCTTTTCCCTTGGGGCACATCCTGCTTTTACCCACTGTCTCATTTCTTCATCTCCTGCCTCATCCTGCAATTGTTTTACTTCTTCCCAAGTCCCACAATGTTAGTGAACATCAATGAGCAAGAAGACATTTCTCTTTCCTTAGCCCGATTGACCGAATTCTGATTTCGTGCACAATACTGTGCCATGTCATTGGCATACCTGTTCCCAGTGGCAATATAATCACCACCTTGACTATGTGCAGCACATTTTACAACAGCCAATTGTTTAGGCGGCTGTATCGCCTCAAGCAACTTTCCAACCACTTCTGCATTCTTAATGGGAGTTCCACTCGAGGTTAGGAAACCTCTTTGTAGCCATAGTTGGCCAAAGTCGTGGACGACTCCAAAGCCATACTGGCTGTCAGTTATCACAGTCACTCTCACACTCTTCCCAATCTTGCATGCTCTAGTCAAAGCCACACGTTCTGCTACCTGGGCTGATTTTACTCCTTTCAAATATGATGCTTCTATTACTGCTGCAACTGTGCAGACTGCATACGCTGCACTCAGCACTCCTTCATCTGTTCTCAAACATGACCCATCAACGAACATCACAAAATCACTTTCTGGCAAAGGTACATCTTTTATGTCTGGTCGTGGTTTGTTACAAAAATCAAGTACATCCAGACAATCATGATCAACTTCATCTCTTACTTCCACAATCTCATTATCAGGCAACAATGTTGCTGGATTCACATTCACACATCTTGCAAGACTCACATTAGTTGCACCTAATATGACCTTTTCATACTTAGTCAGCCGACTGTGTGTCATATACTGAGTACGACTCCTTGGCAGCAGAATTGCTACATCATGGGGTACAAACACCTTCAATGGATATCCCATCACAATTCCTTCACTCTGCTCCAAACTTCGACATGTTGCAGCCACTGCTTTCAGACATCCAGGTAAACCTACAGCTACTGGATCTAGAATTGATGAAAAATATGCAATTGGTCTTCTCAGTTTTCCATGTTTCTGGGTCAACACAGCAAGTGCACATCCATTTCTCTCACTGCAATACAACTCAAATTCTTTCTCATAGTCAGGCATGCCTAATGCAGGGGCTTCACACAAACCATCTCTCAATTGTCTAAAGGCTGCCAATTCTTCTTTGTTTAGTTCAAGGGGATCTTTTACATCACTTCTCGTTAATCGCACCAAAGGCTTTGCGATCAAGGAAAAGTTCCCTATCCACTGACGGCAGTACCCTACCATTCCCAAAAACATTCTTACTTCTCTTTGAGTCATGGGATCTCTCATTCCTTTTATTATTCTGATTCTGTCTATTGTTATTTTCCTTAGTCCTTTCTCAATGTTGTGTCCCAGATACTGCACTTCCTTCTTGCAAAACTGTAGTTTTGCGGGTGACACTTTAAGTCCTCCATCTGCCAAATGATTCAGTAAGGCTATTGTATCTACCTCACAGGCTTCACGTGTTTTTGACACCACCAAAAGGTTGTCAATATATTGTACCAGTACAGTATTTTCTGGCATTTCTAGACTCTCCAAAGATCTCTTTAACAACTGATTGAATATTGAGGGGCTCTCTGTATACCCCTGTGGGATTCGGCACCATGCCAAAATACGCTCACCAAAACGAAATGCAAAGATTTGCTGACTGTCATGGTGCAATGGGATGGAAAAGAAAGCATGACACAGATCAATTACTGTGTACCATTCTGCATCATGGGGAATCTGATATAAAATCACTGATGGATTTGGTACAATGGGACAACATGATACCACAATTTTATTCACCTTTCTCAAATCTTGCACTATCCTGAATTTCCCATTAGGCTTTTTCAGTCCCATTATCGGTGAATTACATGGACTACTCATTATTTCTCTCAAGATTCCTTGTCTGATCATTTTCTCTATTATAGGAGTTACACCTTCAAATATTTCAGGTGTCAATCTGTACTGTGGAACATTTGGATACGTCACTCCTCCTTTTACAGTTATTTTAACTGGATCTACATTTCTCATTAGTCCTACATCCTCTCCAGTGAAATCCCAAACCTCTGCTTTTACAGAGTTTCTTAGTTCTTTTGGTAATTCATCAGGGTTGAATACAGCATATGTTTCAGTAACTTCACTTTCTCTGTTAGCTAGGGTCATCTTATACAATACATCATCATCTGGTGTTTCAAAAGCTATTCCATCCAGAGCACAAAATATAGTGCAATTCATTTTGCACAACAGGTCCCTTCCTAATAAATTCACAGGACTGGTGTCACACACCACAAATAGGTGCATTTCTGAAAATTTCCCTATGCTGACTTTCACTGGTTCTGTAAGATAGGTCTTAATTTGCCTGTTGGACACGTGGAAGTACTAGGGGCGTATTCCGTAATCTGCTCCCAGATCTCAGCAGATCTTCGGTGTCCAGTTAAAACAACGGACAAGACAGAGTTGGGTTGGTTTGACAAAAACTGTTCATTGGCCAACAGAAAGTTGAGGGCGGCCTTGAGCAGTAACCCTCTGAATCGGTCTAACATAGCCCAACTCAGGAAAGAATATACTAAAACCCTGGAAACCAGGAAAAAGGAGATCCGGGAGGACGCGTGGGAAGAACTTTCTTCCGTTGACGTCCTTCGCAATAGTACAAAGTTCTGGTCTGTCGTCAATAAACCCTTCTTTCGTGATCCCTGCAATAATCAATTAGATTGCGGTATTGGGGTACACCAGTGGTATTCTCACTTCAAATCAGTCTACGAAGTGGGTATGAATGGTGGATTGAATCCCCCTCTTCCCACTGTGAAACAATATACTTTATTCGTAACCAAGGGCGAGGTGGTTGAGGCCATCGGCAAGATGACGAGCAATAAGGCTCCAGGACCCGATGGCGTCCCATCGGACCTTTTTAAATCAGATATTGAGACTTGGTCTACAGTTTTAACGAATATTTTTAACAGGGTCTGTGTCGCAGGCATTCCGGACACCTGGTCCGAGTCCGTGATCATACCTATTTTTAAAAAGGGTAATAGAGGGGACCCATGTTGTTACCGCCCTATCTCACTCATTGATTCCGCAGTAAAAGTCCTGGGCCGAGTAGTCTTGGGTAAATTAACAGAATGGTTGGAGGATACCAACACCCTTTCGTGCCTACAATATGGGTTTCGTAAGGGCCGGGGCACCATAGACCAAAGCTTGAATCTTTACCTTTTAATAGGTAAATATACCATATTTAAGAAAGGGACGTTATACCTTGCCTTTATGGACTTATCCTCGGCCTTCGATCGAGTGAACCGGTCGAAACTGTGGGAACTTCTTCTCAAGCAGGGAGTAGATGAAAACATTGTCTATTTTTTAGCAGATCTTCATAGAGATCTCTCTGCTACTGTTAGATTCGACCGATTGGGTAACTGCACAGGCAAGATCGGAATCTCAAATGGTGTCAGGCAGGGCTGTATTTTAGCCCCCCTGCTTTTTACACTTTATATCAACGACCTAGCCACTGCCTTAACTGAGTCATGTAAGGATATTCCTAGGGCAGGGAAGCATCATATTCCAGCATTATTATATGCAGATGATGCTGCACTGTTAGCGCATACAGCAGTAGGGCTCCAAAGTCTTTTAGACACATTTGCCGATTTTATGAAAAGACTTGATTTAAGCGTGAATTTTGCAAAATCTCACGTTATGACTGTAGGTTGTAAACCCAAGAAAACCAAGACTATGCTCTGTGAGGGCCACCTCTTATCTAGAATCACCAGTTTTCCTTACCTGGGGGTTATTTTCGATGATAAGTCATCTTGGGTTCCTCAATTAGCTGCAAAACGAAATGCCTTTGCCAGATCAATCATAGGGGTGTTAGACTTTGCTCGCAAACTGGGGGTGAAACCCATGCAAGCTATATTGAACATTTATGCAGCTAAATGTATCTCTATAGCTACGTATGGTGCGGACCTGTGGGGATTTAAAAATGTGAAGGAACTTCAGGTGGTAGAGGATAAGTTCCTAAAATCCATCCTATCACTTCCCCAGGCAACCTCTGGTTACATTGTACATCAAGAATGTGGGGTTGGTTATTTAACTGACCGGATAGCACCAGCCCCCCTATTAAAATGGTTATCAATCTGGCAAAATCCGGAACTTGAGCTAAATCGTGAAATTATAATAGATTGCTTATCGCTCGAGTACGGAAAGGCTATTCCCTGGCTGCGCTATGTCAAGAACCTAAGTGACGATATAGGTCGCCCAGACTTATTTGATACTCCTAACAATATATCAAAGGGAGACTTTAAATGGATAAAAGATACATACAAGCTTAGAACCACTTTAGCTAGAGAAGAAAAGGAGTTAACAAAACCCACAGTAAAGACCCATCAGTTATTAATAACTACAGGCAGCATAGAACCCTATTTGACCATAGTGAATAACATGAATCATCGCTTTTTATTGACAAGGTTTAGACTGAACAAATACCATCTTTTGCTCACTGATTCTGATGGTTGGATGAAGGACAGGGACCTGGAGATCTGTTCTTGCGACAGATTCTCCCTCAAGGATACTGCTCACTTTCTTTTCTTTTGTAAACATTTGTCCCCTCTCCGCAAAAAGTTCATCATCCCACTCATTAAGAACAAAGGATTTAGACAAGTCAAACCTGCTCTTTTGTATCTTCAGCTGCTAGGTACTACTTGGGAGATTTTTAATATAGCACATTTTTTGGCTATTGCGATGAGATTAAGGAAAAAAATCAAGTGGACATAGTGTTGTTTAAATTAATTGTGAATTTTGCCTAAACTTGACCTAGTCTTATTTTAAGTAGTGTTTTAAAATTATGTGTAAATGTCTATTTTAAATGTTATTTATTGTATATATATGTGATGTTTTGCACTTTTATGGTTCTTGATATGAGCCGAATAAAGTAATTTTGACTGACTGGCCTGTTGGACACACCAACTACTTGGATCGTTTCATCCGAGAGAGGAAGATATGTAACATCAGCTGATCTAACAGTTGATCGAGTAGCACCAGTATCTACTAGGAAAGTAATATTTTCATCATTAACCCTCCCATCTACGAAAGGTCCTGTCTGGTCTACTTCTAGAGTTGCGCCACTTTTCTTCCTCCCTTCGGCACCGTCAATAGCTCTCTTCTGAGTCACTCTCATCGCGTTGCAGCCAATACTGCGAAACAGCGCTAGCGCGCGGCAGTTTATTTACCTGTTCTTCTATGTAGAATCCAGATTCACTACTATACTTCTGTGTGTTTCTGCTCTGTGGAAAAGGTGGCTTTGGCACCTGATTCTGTGGGGGAACAAGTTGCTGCTGTTGCTGCAGTTGACCACTCACCTCATGCTGCACCTGTGGGTTCAATGATGGATTTTCATTGTTAGTACTCGGAGGAAACTTACACTCGGATTTCCAATGCCCTATCCTGCCACAATTATTACATGGAAATTTCTTTTTAGCTTCTTCAATGTTCCCTTTGTACTTCCCATTGTTCAATTTTGGCTTGGTCCCTGCTTGTTCCACCAATTGTGCTTCCTGTCTCTCCGCTACCTTTACCTGTGCCCACATTGCCTTCTCCTTTAACTTTCGCTGTTTTGCTTCAATTTCATCACTGAAGTATTTAGCATGTCTCAATACTTCATCTATTTTTTTGTTTTGCCAATCTACCGTATGCTGTTTAATCATATCACCAATTTCTGGTCGTAGACCATATACAAATCTGTATACAAAATGGCTCAAATCCTTTTCACTTAGATTCTCATCTCCGCTAAACTGCTTAAAAGCTTGTATTAGCCTCTAATAGTATGCATGTACTGACTCTTTACTTTCCTGGTGTGTTCGATCAATTTTTACCCAGTCTGTTTCTTTAGGGGGCACTTTATTTTTCAAAAATACCATAAACTGCTCATACTTCTTCATTACCTCGGGGTCTGGTGCTCCTGTTTTAGGATCCCTAGGATATTCCTTGGTTGGCCAATTTATCATCAGTTTACACTCTGACCATAGATCTGCTGGCACTATTATGTCAAATAGACTATTCAAATCAATCCATAGTACTTTAGACAATTTCACAAATCTGTCTACCTGTCTGTACGACTCGACGGGCTTTTCGCGTAGTCGAGGGAAGTCATTCGTAAATGACAAAATATCCTGTCTTGTCCATGGAACATGTACATATCCTCCTCCTGGAATCTCTCTCATAGGGCACTCTGTCACTACCTTCTCCTTTTCTCTCACAGGAAAGGCTGAAAATGTCTTATCTGAGGCATCATCGCGTTTTCTATACCACCTGCTTCTCCATTTATCCACGTCTCCCCATTTTCTCAGCAAAATGATTATGTCCTTAATTTGACCTATTCGTTCTGTGTGGTGTTCATGTTCTCAATGTCCTTTTCAGTGAATTCTACTCGATAAGGTTTCTGTAAGGTTTTTACTTTTTCCATATCAATACCCATTTCATTTGCTACTTCTTCTAACCTTTCATGCAAGTTTTCCGCTCTCCAGGTTGCACTTTTGCACAAAAATAATAATTCCTCATCCTGATAGGTTTTCAATTTTTCTGTCGGGATAGTCCCTACGATTAACTCTTCCAATACCATTCGTAACTTGGCCACATCAATTGATTGGGATTCTTTATCTTTCTTCTGCAAGCTTCTCAACCATTCACTTAATTCGTCTGTTGATGGTCCTACTGGTTTTTCTACACTTCCATGTCCAAAATCATTTTGTGTTTCTGGCACTGTCTCAATCATTGTCATACGTCTCTCTGCACAACTCTGATCTACAAATGGATTATTTGTAAAATTGGGTTCCATTACACTCATAGTCTGTCTCCATGGATTCTCATTCTGTCTCATTCTTGGTTGTTCTACAGGGTTACTATTTCTGTAAGGGACTGTCAAACAATGCTCACTGTCCTTCTGTTTTTCAAAAATGGGCATAACTGGCACTATCGTTACTGGAACAGTTACTGCTTCTAGATTCTTGGTCAATTCTCTTATTTTCTCCGTTAATTCCAGAGTTGTTTTTGCTAATTCTACTGAATTTTCCCCATCTGTTCTTCCTTCTGATCTCTTTTCTACCTCTCTGGTACCACTGTCTTTACTCAAACTTAGGGATTCTGGTTCCGTTTTTATAATTCGCACTGTTTCTCTCATTGGGGCACTTGGAGTTAACATTTCTGGTTCTGATCTATACGGTGGTGGATTTTTATAAAACATATCATCAAGAACATCATCCTCAGACTCATTCGCTCCATACCCTCTCGACTCCAAATTATGCCTCTTTTCTGCACACTTTCGACCTTCATTCTTTCCTACAGTTCTTACAGGGAACACACCCTCAGTCATGCTCGCATCTCGCCATCTTTTCATTCGATCACTATGCGTTTCGTGTCTGTATGGTCTTCCAAACCAGTACCTATATCCTCTACCACTTCTTTGTCTCTCTCGTTCATGCATTTCGTCTTCCCATTCTGTCAAAGCCTCAAACTGTGTCGGTCTAAGTCTTGGTTCCTGTGAGGAGGAGCCCATCGAGCGGTACGCGCCAGTCAGACAAGGGTTAATTTACCCGAACTCGTCTTCCCCGCAGGAACGCCCACTGAAGGAAGCGGTCCAATGGGAAGAGTCCTGGGGACTTAGAAGGACGGACCCGGCAGCGAAGGGGGAGTCTCCGGAAGACGCCGAAGAAGAAGACGACGGCGAACAACGGACCAACGGAGACCCGCCGGAGAATCAGGAGACGAGGACATTGGGAACAGGAGCATCTCAGGTCTGTGACGGCGTCGGCCCCAGCCTGGAGGGAGAAGACGAAGCGGCAGCAGAACCGGAGCAGTGGTCGGAGGACTGGTGGACGCCCCCGGAGGACGCCTGCATGCCGTCGTAACTCTGGAGAGTTACGGCTTCAGCGG
This sequence comes from Triturus cristatus, assembly GCF_964204655.1. NCBI lineage: Eukaryota > Metazoa > Chordata > Amphibia > Caudata > Salamandridae > Triturus > Triturus cristatus. The sequence goes on along the minus strand of NC_140587.1, from coordinate 1,007,614,900 downwards.
TACGTGTAAGGGGACTGGGAGGATAGGAGGGGCAGGGAGGGAGTTGCTGCCCTTCTTGTATGCCTTGTCAAACGTTACCGTGTTACCGAATAGAGAGGGGCACAAATAGACCACATCAACGAGCACTTCCCTGACTCCACTCTGTGAAGCACTTAAGACCGGGGGACATAGCTTAGTAAACGGTGCAGCCTATAAAGCACTCGCCACCTGAAGCAAGGGCGAGCGTATGATTCTGATACTTTTCTGTTCCATATACCTATTCTTACGGCCTACACTGAATAGACGGGCATTTCACCATATCCTGAGCCTGAGCACTGGGTGTGTCAACCCCTTTTTTTTATCTTTTACTTTACCCTTGGTGGTGGTAATCATTCTTACCCCCTCGACAGTCATACTTACCGCCTGTTGTCTCTTCTCTTTCCATGGTACCCGGGGAGCGACACCAATAACCTGGAGAGGACCCCATTGACAGACGAGACGGCGGCATCAATCACGAACCACCTACCACGAAGCTCACCTGTGTTTACTTGTTTATTTTCCATCCTATATCCCTAATAAATACGCCATCATAGATCCACGCTTAAGACCTCCTCGATTCTTTTTCCGCCCATCCCTCTCACATCTGGTGTCAGAAGTGGGATCCGGGAAAATGGAGGCTGCCTTTCAGAAAATGTCGGAAGGACAAGAGAAACTAGGGCGTATAATGGAGAAATTCCTGGCTGTGGCAGAAGAGGATAGGGAAAAACTGCATCAAACACTATCGACACAAAGCCAAGCCCAGGAAAGCGTGATAGGAAAATTGGCAGACACTCTGAGTCAACCACGAGGACATACCGGACTTCCATCAGTTGTCCTGCAGAAATATGTCGAGGGAGAGGACCCCGATTTTTTCTTTTCCAATTTCGAGCGAATGGCCAGAGCGGCAGGATGGTCCTTAGAGAAATGGGGACAATACCTGGGTCCTCTCCTCTCAGGCGAATTACAAGCGGCGTATCAGGCCGTTAACCCTCAAGGACTTACCCCATATGATGAAGTGAAGAGGAATATCCTGGAAAGACTGGGGATAGATGACGACACCTATCGGCTAAGATTAAGACAGATCAAGGAGGGGCCACAGAAACCCCCAGGGCTCTGGCCTACAGTGTCAGGGACATGACAGATAGGTGGTTAAAACCTCTGACGGCAATCAAAGAAGAGATTATGGAAAAAATCTATCTAGAGCAGTATTTAGCTTCTTTGTATCCCCATGTACAAAAATGGGTACGCCAGCATACCGGATTAACTCTGGAAAGGGCTATTGATATAGCTAGTGCCTTCAATAGGGCCCAAGAATTACAGAAAACGCGAGACGATCACCATTGGAAACGGACAGGACCCCACCCTATCCGACCGTCCCGACAGGCCACTGCTAAAGCAGAAACGGTCACCCTTTTGCCTAGCCCCCTCCCAGTACCCGTCAGAGCTACTCCACCATCGGGGCCCCAGTGTTATAACTGTGGGGCCTTCGGCCATATAGCTAGGGTATGCCCCCAGAAAGAGGAACCCATGGAGGTTGGCCTAACACGTAACTACTACTGTAGTCCTTCTGACTCTCGCCCTCCCTATCATAGAGAGGTTCTAGTTAATGGTGAAAAGAGACAGGCTTTGGTTGATACGGGATGCCTACAAAGTGTCATACGACCCCAGGCCATACCCGGAGGAGTTGCCCACACCTCAGGCCACGTCAATATACAATGTGTACACGGGGACATCCAACAGTATCCCGCCACTGAAGTGCGGATACAACACGAGCCGTCCATAGAGGCCCACTCCCTCCGGGTGGGTTTGGTGCCTAGACTACCTGAAACCTTAGTGTTAGGAAACGACTACCCTCATATGTCAAAACTAGTAAGAGAGACCTGGACAGAAGGGGAGGAGTGGAGGAGTACAGCCCCCTTTGCACGAGTACCAGAACAGGGGTTTCCTGCCGGCAAACCAAAGAAAAGCGGAAAACAGAAGAAGCGAGAAAAAAGGGACTGGACAAGAGTAGCACTAACCCATAAGACCGAAACACCCATTTGGCAATATGATCGGGGTTTCTTTTCTGCCCAAAGAGAAGATCCCACCCTACGAGAGGCCTGGAACAAAGCCCTGGAAAAAGAAGACCCAAACCAAGTAGGTCCCCAGTTCATAGTCCAGAAGGGATTACTGTATAGGGTAGGGGGAAGAAACATGCCCCATCAGCTGTTGGTTCCCCGCCAGTACAGAGAAAAGGTGCTGTTCCTGGCACATAGCCATCTCTTGGGGGGACATTTCGGAGAGGAAAAGACAGAAAAAACCATCTTAGGGAAATTTTACTGGCCAGGTATTTATCAAGAAGTACGTCGATATTGTAAAGAATGTCCCATATGTCAAAAGAATAGTAGGACTCTGCCCCCAAAAGTCCCTTTACATCCTTTGCCCTTAATCCAAGAACCTTTCTCACGAGTAGGGATGGATATTATAGGTCCCTTACTTCCATCCCGCAGTGGTTGTAGATTCGTGTTGGTATTGGTGGACTATGCCACCCGCTTCCCCGAGGCCGTGGCCCTACGCCAACCGAATGCAGTCCAAATCGCCAAAGCAATGATAAACATCTTTTCCAGGGTGGGATTCCCGAGAGAAATTATCACTGACCAAGGTACTCCGTTCATATCGCGTCTAATGAAGCAAGTATGTCTATTGTTAAACATTAAACAAATAAGAACAGCAGCCTATCACCCCCAAACGGATGGGTTAGTAGAAAGATATAATGATATCTTGAAAACAACCTTAAAAAAACTCTTGGAACTTGAGACCCGACGATGGGAGGACAGGCTTCCACTGGCTCTCCTTGCTATTCAGTGTAAACCCCAGAGAAGCACGGGTTACTCCCGTTTTGAATTATTGTATGGGCGCCAACCTCGCACCCTGTTGGATATGCTAAAAGAGGAATGGGAAGAAGAGCCAGAGGGAGTGAAGCCCCTACCGGAATATGTCCTCAATCTAAAAACCCATTTGGGACAAATCCTTAGTATTGTCTCCGCCCATATGGAACAAGCCCAAGCTGCACAATCGGCCCAATACGACAAAAAAGCTAAGGACCGTAGTTTGGAGGTAAACGATTTTGCTTTGTTAATGATCCCTTCGTCCGACCACAAATTGTTAGGACAATGGCAGGGTCCCTATCGAGTTATAGAAAAGGTCACTCCAGTCACCTACCGACTGGAACTGGATCCAAAAAGAAAGGAGCACACTCAGATATACCATATAAACCTATTAAAAAAGTGGGAAGGAGCCCTTCCTGTTCTAATAGGGACATCTAATAGTCATCCCTATTTATTTCACCAAACCATCGACCCTGACCTACCAGAAAACCAAAGACAAGACCTAGAGGCCCACCTAAAACCCTTAAGTGAAGTGTTTTCCCTAGAGCCCGGGAAAATCACCTTAATCGAACATGCCATTACCACCCCCTCTAACAAGAAAGTAAAACTAAAACCATACCCCTGAATCACGACGACAAGCCATAGAACAGGAAGTCCAAAACATGCTACGGATGGGTATCATTGAACCCTCTAATAGCGAGTGGAACTCCCCAGTAGTCTTGGTGCCCAAGCCGGATGGGTCCATCAGGTTCTGCATCGACTTTCGGGAGGTCAACAAGATTTCCCAATTTGACTCCTACCCTCTCCTAAGAGTCGATGAGATGGTAGAACGACTGGGTACGGCGCGCTATATCAGCACCCTGGACCTATGTAAGGGGTATTGGCAAGTGCCCCTGAAACCCCAGGACCGGGAAAAAACTGCTTTTTCCACCCCTAGTGGGTTATACCAATTCACAGTATTACCTTTCGGGTTACACGGGGCCCCTGCCACCTTTCAGAGATTAATGAATCAGGTGTTAAGACCATATGCTGATTTTGCAGCAGCTTACATCTATGACATTGTCATTCATAGTTCCTCTTGGGAAGAACATCTGTCCCACCTCAGTATTGTAATACAAGCCTTGAGAAACAGCGGTCTAACCATAAATCCAGCCAAAAGCAAATTAGCAGCCCGCTCGGTGAAATATCTGGGGTATCTCTTGGGGGAAGGATATATAAAACCACAGGAAGAAAAGATAGCCGCCATCACATCAATTCCATTTCCCCGGACAAAGAAAGAGTTAAGAGCATTCCTTGGAGTACTAGGGTACTACAGACGGTTCATACCCAACTTTTCACAACTGGCCTCGCCCCTAACCGATCTCCTGAGAAAGGAGACAAAAACCGAACAAGAATTGAAACAGCCCTCACCTACCCTTACTAAGGCTTTCAGGCAGTTAAAAGACACCCTTACATCGCGACCGGTCCTACTCAGCCCTGACTATTCCCGGCCTTTTATTTTGCAGACAGACACCTCAGATACGGGATTAGGCGCTGTGTTATCCCAGGTAGACCCCCAGGGGCATGAACGACCTGTCCTATATATAAGCAGAAAACTGTTTCCACGAGAAAAAAGATACGCTGTTATCGAAAAGGAAGCCCTAGCCATTAAATGGGCTGTGGACTCCCTCAGGTATTATTTGGAGGGTCGTGAATTTACCCTTTTTACGGACCACGCCCCCTTAGAATGGTTGTCCAGGAACAAAGGACATAATGACAGAATATTGAGATGGTTCCTTGCACTCCAACCATACCGTTTTCTGACCCAGCACAGGAAAGGAAAAGAGCAAACAAATGCTGATTATCTATCCCGATATCCACTTGATCCTTTTCTTGCTGGCAAGAAAGTTAGGGAAGGGGGATGTGAGGAGGAGCCCATCGAGCGGTACGTGCCAGTCAGACAAGGGTTAATTTACCCGAACTCGTCTTCCCCGCAGGAACACCCACTGAAGGAAGCGGTCCAATGGGAAGAGTCCTGGGGACTTAGAAGGACGGACCCGGCAGCGAAGGGGGAGTCTCCGGAAGACGCCGAAGAAGAAGACGACGGCGAACAACGGACCAACGGAGACCCGCCGGAGAATCAGGAGACGAGGACATTGGGAACAGGAGCATCTCAGGTCCGTGACGGCGTCGGCCCCAGCCTGGAGGGAGAAGACGAAGCGGCAGCAGAACCGGAGCAGTGGTCGGAGGACTGGTGGACGTCCCCGGAGGACGCCTGCATACCGCCGCAACTCTGGAGAGTTACGGCTTCAGCGGTACGTGTAAGGGGACTGGGAGGATAGGAGGGGCGGGGAGGGAGTTGCTGCCCTTCTTGTATGCCTTGTCAAACGTTACCGCATTACCGAATAGAGAGGGGCACGAATAGACCACATCAACGAGCACTTCCCTGACTCCACTCTGTGAAGCACTTAAGACCGGGGGACATAGCTTAGTAAACGGTGCAGCCTATAAAGCACTCGCCACCTGAAGCAAGGGGCGTATGATTCTGATACTTTTCTGTTCCATATACCTATTCTTACGGTCTACACTGAATAGACGGGCATTTCACCATATCCTGAGCCTGAGCACTGGGTGTGTCAACCCCTTTTTTTATCTTTTACTTTACCCTTGGTGGTGGTAATCATTCTTACCCCCTCGACAGTCATACTTACCGCCTGTTGTCTCTTCTCTTTCCATGGTACCCGGGGAGCGACACCAATAACCTGGAGAGGACCCCATTGACAGACGAGACGGCAGCATCAATCACGAACCACCTACCACGAAGCTCACCTGTGTTTACTTGTTTATTTTCCATCCTATATCCCTAATAAATACGCCATCATAGATCCACGCATAAGACCTCCTCGATTCTTTTTCCGCCCATCCCTCTCACAGTTCCAAATTCATCATTCTTTCCCTCAAGTTTCTTAAAACAGACAAATTAAATGAACCATGCTCTGGGAAAGCTAATACTCCGTCGTCCTTGGTGTATCTCACCCAGTTATCCAACCAAATACAAGTATGATACCCATATTTCGTAATCATAAAGGATGCAGGGGTTTTCGGTGGAGGAAGTAACTGTCTTTCCCTAGTCTTAACTGGTTTGTCTTTCTTAAACCACTTCTTAATTCTCCCTAACCAGGTCTTCTTCTTCTCTGGTGGGTCGTAATACATTTTCTTGTCTTTCGTGCAATTCAATTCAATTCAAATAGACTTTATTCGGATTTCAACAAACCATCCATAAAAGCACATAGACAAACATTTTAAAATACACATCAAAAACTACAATTATGGGCCGTCAGACATTACATATAAGAATATAATTTATAAAAAAACAGCAATGAAAACACAAAAACCTACTAACTGGGCTGTGCAAAAGAGGCCATCGTACAACAGTAAATGAGGTTATACATAGAAAATTGGCTCATAAATTTACAATAATAAAGCTGATATAATATATTAAATTCCGACAAGACATTTTTTAAAGTGCAAAGTGAATGTTTAAACAGAGCTAATCAATTTTCAACGACCTGCGTGAGCAAACAATGGCTTTAAGAAAGCTACTAACTCTAAAAATTAATTCATCAGATCCTAGCATTAGAAGGTGTCTGTAGGCAAGGTTGTGGTTAAGCAAGTCATATTTCTTACAATATGGTATTAGATAATGTCTTGTGAATTTCATATAGAATCCACAGCCGAAAATAAAATGGGGCATGCTCTGGGTTCCACCGCGGTCACAAGGACAATGTAGTTTTTCCGAATTTTTAATATAACCCAGTGGAAAGCAGATGAGGTTTATAATGCTCCTGTCCCTGAATCTAAATAATAAACATCTGGTCCATCTGCCCAGTTTTTTACATAAATAAGGCTGGGGGGACATCGGGGATTCAATATGAGATTCCTGGATTGATAAATAGTCGACTGTGGATTGTTTCACAAAAACTGCTCTTTCCCTTTCATTCTGGAAATGCTGATAGAGTGCTCTTCTCACCAAATTTTTATGAGAGGCGTCAATCCTATCCGGATATGTGAACAGGTAACCGTAATTGACGCTCTTAAGGCTACTCCCTACCGCATTAATCCATGGGATTAGGGCTGCATTGTCACTTTTCAGACAATCTAAGATAATCTCACGAGTCAATGAAGCTGCCGAGTTTAGCCATATCCTTAGCCAAAATAATGCAGGTCTCGCTCTAATAAAATCCTCAACATATTTTAATTTTAATTCATTGTGACATACAAAGGTCGGTGCACTAATAACTCCCCCCAGGATTTTTCGACAGAATCTGTTCTCTTCACTCTGTATTGCTTTACAGTTTGAAAACCCCCAAACTTCTGCACCATATGTGCCAGTTGGGAGACATTGGGTTCGGTAAATTTGTAATAGGCTAAGAACCACATCAGCCTGGCGCGGTTGGCGTAGGGAGGTGATAGAATTAATCGATTTTGAGAGTTTATTTCTCCCCATCGCCACGTGTGGTTGCCACGAACCACTATTAGAGAATAACAGACCCAGATAGGGGAAAGTGCATGTGCTTTTTAGGATGTTTGGACCTATCACAATCTTTGGGATTTTATAATTTTTAGGGCCGCAAGTCATAATAAACGATTTGTTAAAGTTAGTGCACAACCCAAGATCGGACATATAATTAACGAATCCCGTTATTAAAATACGCAGAGCATTCGGAGTGCGGCCCATAAGGACCGCATCGTCAGCGTAGAGTAACGCCGGGATAGGTTTCTTATTGATAATTGGAACGTCCTTTGTCAAATTGCATAGGGAATGAGTTAATTCATTGATGTATAAGATAAAAAGCAAGGGGGCCAAGACACAGCCCTGTCTTACCCCCTTGCCAATTAAAATCTCATTTGAAACCTCACCATCATTATTTAGACGAACTCGGGCTTTCAAGTTGCGATGAAGATTGGCCAAAAAGTGAACTAGGGGTTCGTCTAAGCCATAATTTAAAAGAATGGACCACAAGTGAGAGCGATTAACGAAATCAAACGCTGAACTTAGGTCCATAAAGCCAAAATACAGAGGAGATCGTTTAGCTCTGGTATATTTGGCCATTATGAGGTTAAGGTTTAAACATTGTTCCACCGTCCCAAGCTTGCTCCGAAAGCCAAGCTGGCAACGGTGGATGATGGAGTTTTCGTCTGCCCAGGTGCTTATTTTCTCAAACAAGACCCTACCAAGGACCTTCAGGGTGTTGTCGATCAAAGATATTGGACGATAACACCCCGGGTCCATCCTATTTCCCTTTTTAAAGATAGGAACAATGGTACTACAAGACCATATGGGAGGGATAGATTCCTTGCCTAAATTATTAAAAAGATTGCAAAGTAGGGGGGCCCAAAACCATGTATTTGATTTTATCTGGTCGATGGACAGACCATCCGGGCCGGGGGCCTTGTTGCCAGCACTATTTGCGATGGCTTCCTCCACCTCCTCTAGTGTAATGACTACGGTATCATCTGGGAAAGTATCCTCAGTAGAATTCCCAGCTGTAGCATAGAGCTTTGAGAAATGGCTGACCCATGAATCTCCTGTGATATTACAATTTATCGGGGTGATGTTACTACCCAAGGCTCTCAGACTTTTTACTTCTTTCCAGAAGCCAGTGGTATCTTTTAGGGCAGTTGTTTTAGTGAGATTATCCCAATGGCTTATTAGGAGCTCTTCAGTTCTGGTTTTTAAAACCTGTTTATATTTAAAACGTAGTGAACTGACAAGGGAAATATCTCGGGGTTTAGCTTCAAGAGCTTTCCTAAGTTCTCTATTAGCCCTAGAACAATTGGTATCAAACCATCTATGAGTGTTTATATTATGTTCTATTACCGGTCTGGAAATAGCCCTTTTTATTGCTGCACATAGATCACAAAAGGATCTAGTAATATCAGGGCCACCAAATGTTAGGCAGTTGGAAATCAACAGGGGATTGTTCTTTATTACATTGGTTAAGATCTCTCGGTTATTAATCCCTCTCCAGATGATTCTTAGTCTATCTGTGGATACAATAATATTTTGAACTCCAACCTCTCATAGACCTACAGGCTTTTTAATGGATTTAAGATAAATTACTAATGGTAGATGGTCACTGTATGGGCTACTGACAACCTTAGATTTAATTAACACTTCACTAAGGGGGGAAGAGGTAAACATATAGTCAATCGTGGTTGAAGAACCACGACCAATGTACGTGGGGGCCGGTACCTTTCCCTCATCGATTCCAAAATGGCCCATAACATCATCTAGATCTCTACTTTGTAAAAGATCCAATAATTCAGAGCCTCGTCTACAGGGCGGAGATATAGAGTAGATATGAGCATTAAAATCCCCGCCAACACAAATGCCATCGAATAAACCATATTTTTCACCGTCCACAACATCATCGATAAACTTAAACAGTTCTAAAAAGGTGGGGTTAGGATGGTTGACAAAATCATTATTATAAAAATTTATAAAACAAATCTTTAACCTTGCAACATATTTAACGGCTACCAGATTTTTACTAGCCACATTTAGAGGTTCAATTTTCGTATCCTTAGAAATTTTTGCCCAGATAGATAGACCGCCACTTGGACGTCCCAAAGCAGGGGTTGGTACAATAAGATTGTGGCAAAAGAAACCCTCCGACAATTGGGTAGATGTACACCATGTTTCCTGTAACATTACCACATCAAAGTTACTTATCCAGGTAACCCATTCTTTGATTTTCATCTTACCTGGAAGCCCTGCAATATTCCAACTAATGACACTTAGAGTGTCAGTTGATAGACTAATGGTAGAAGAAGTAGGAATAATGGGACAGTCTGAACAAGCTACATGTGGTAGGACTAATCTATCTGGACAAAGTTTATTGATACGTGTAGAGTTAACCGTATCCATAGGCACTGTGCTAACAACCTTATCCACTGTAATGGAAGGTGTTGGTGGTTGTCAGTCTAAACTTTCTAAGTCCGATAAGGCGGAGAATCTGTTAGCTATAGGGATGGTGTAAGAGACTGTCTGAATTGGTCTGTGGGGGGGCCTATAAAAATAGCCCAAAGGGTGAAGGCTTATTGTAGTGGATGTACTGGCATAGGTGTTACGTGTGTCCATAAAATATTTTACAAAGTTCGGATGTCTAAAATTAATCACTATACAATCCCCGCTGATATTTTTCTGTTGTGGCCCCACCCAACTTACCCTACGAGTTAATATGATCTCATTTGATATGTTCCATCTTGCCCCTTTATGTTTTGTCAGCCAATTAATGCATTTATTATGTAGTTGTACCCATGACTCACTCTGGCCTTCTTTTAGAGCAGGTACGCCGGCTAACACTAAAACATATGGGCAAGATTCTGGGGGTAAGTTGAGGAACTGCCCTAAATTATTAGCAGGTCTGTTTCTTACTAATGGGCCTCCGCCAGTGCTTATGCCATCCAGAGTAATACCTATCCTGTCTGTTCGGGAGGCTAGCGGGGTCTTGGCATCCGGGATAGAGGTACCAGTTACTGTTCCTTCTAGACCAGAGGGGTCATGATCATGGCCCGTGGACAATGTAGGTAAAATGTTAGCAGAGGTACTGTTAGGTAACACAATTTTATCAACAGTAGGGCCTTGCATATTTACACGGCTGAGATCAGTGGCGACATTCTGGCCCCCCTCCTTCAGATCCTTACATAAAGTTTCTAATTTACTCATAATTTTGTCACCTCGAACAACGTCTAAGCTAATAGATCCTTTCCTTTTGATTTCCTCTTTTTTAACAAGGTTTTCGATTTTGTCCAGTCTCTTTAAAACAGTATTAAATTGTTTGACTATTTGAATTTCAACTTGTTTAAAAATAGTATCGACAATTGTTTCTATCAGGTTGCCATTGAATTTAAGTAAAGAGTTTTGATCGGTGGCCTCAGTCTGGGTACTGACTGTATTAACGCTACTCTCCTTGGATAACATAGAGACTCCACAAATACTTTTGTCCGCAGTTGGGGACTCTAGTCTTCGTGTGAGAGTAGTAGGTCTCTCAGATCCTTCATCCTGTGGAGATGAGGAGAGTAGTGAGTCCTCAATGGCACTTGATGTTACTATTTCACAATCTTTGGCTTTATCTTTGTTCCACATACTCTGTGGCGTTGGTTGATTTCTGCATCGACCTAGTTGTTTCCTTTTGTTTACTATACATTTCACTGGGCCTCTCTTGCGTTTCTCTCGTGCAAGTTTGTTGGAGCGTGGCGTTTTGTCTAGTACTGGCTCCGCTAGACAGTCTGTTACAACAATAGTCTGCAAACTTGATTTCCCAGTGGTCAAACTTAAAGTGTCCACATTACTATTTGTTTTAACAACTGTTACTATGGGGGAGAGGGGGAGGTCCAGGTTGGATAAAGCCTTAGGTGATTGTGAACATGGCACAGTAGTAGTAGTGGTGGGGAATCCAAAAGACATTCTACGTTCGGTGTCAGCGATCTCATTTGTAACCATAGTGAGAGCATTAGCCAACAGTGAATCTATTGATGTGGACGAATCAACAGGGGCGGCAGTAACAGTGCATGTAGTTTTCGTAGTACGTTTACCCATGCTTAGAGTAGTTACCTGTTTCGTATGTAGACTCAAGGGGGGTGGCCCAGCCCGGCCTCTTCCGTCCCCTGAGGGCCACAGAGGGCCCGCCCTTTGCCCGGGCTTAGCCCGGCGCGGTCCCACGCGCGTCCCGCGAAGCGGGTCTCTCTGCGGTTTATGGCGCCTCCTGGCGCTTGCACCGCGTCAGCTGGACGTGCCGCCGCTGAGGCTGCCGGGAGTTGCAGTCCCGGGGCGGCGACGCGGAGGATGGTGCTTGGTGTTGTGCCCGCTAGACTCTTGGCGGTGGCGGCGATAGTGCGTCGGCAATGGCGTGGCTCACAGGTTAGTACTCGCTCTGGCAGCTTCCCCCCCGCTCCGCCGGTCTCTCTGCGGTTTATGGCGCCTCCTGGAGCTTGCACCGCGTCAGCTGGACGCGCCGCCGCTGAGGCTGCCGGGAGTTGCAGTCCCGGGGCGGCGACGCGGAGGATGGTGCTTGGTGTTGTGCCCGCTAGACTCTTGGCGGTGGCGGCGATAGTGCGTCGGCAATGGCGTGGCTCACAGGTTAGTACTCGCTCTGGCAGCTTCCCCCCCGCTCCGCCGGTCTCTCTGCGGTTTATGGCGCCTCCTGGCGCTTGCACCGCGTCAGCTGGACGCGCCGCCGCTGAGGCTGCCGGGAGTTGCAGTCCCGGGGCGGCGACGCGGAGGATGGTGCTTGGTGTTGTGCCCGCTAGACTCTTTGCGGTGGCGGCGATAGTGCGTCGGCAATGGCGTGGCTCACAGGTTAGTACTCGCTCTGGCAGCTTCCCCCCCGCTCCGCCGGTCTCTCTGCGGTTTATGGCGCCTCCTGGCGCTTGCACCGCGTCAGCTGGACGCGCCGCCGCTGAGGCTGCCGGGAGTTGCAGTCCCGGGGCGGCGACGCGGAGGATGGTGCTTGGTGTTGTGCCCGCTAGCCTCTTGGCGGTGGCGGCGATAGTGCGTCGGCAATGGCGTGGCTCACAGGTTAGTACTCGCTCTGGCAGCTTCCCCCCCGCTCCGCCGGTCTCTCTGCGGTTTATGGCGCCTCCTGGCGCTTGCACCGCGTCAGCTGGACGCGCCGCCGCTGAGGCTGCCGGGAGTTGCAGTCCCGGGGCGGCGACGCGGAGGATGGTGCTTGGTGTTGTGCCCGCTAGACTCTTGGCGGTGGCGGCGATAGTGCGTCGGCAATGGCGTGGCTCACAGGTTAGTACTCGCTCTGGCAGCTTCCCCATTCGTGCAATGCTAGTCCCTCTTTACAACTGTATCGCTAATCTATCCAATCACAGCGCGTCTTCACACTAACGCACCTATTCAGAGCATCCACGTCACTGTCACAGTCCTCGAATCCTAGCGCGACTTACACTAACGCACCAATAAGGAGCGCCTACGTCACCCTGTTTCTTCTCCAATCCTAGCGCGGCGTACACTAACGCACCAATCCGGGGCGTTTCACAGTTCTGACCGACTGACCAATCCCAGTGCGGTCGTTCTGACGTCAGCAGCCGCTTCTGTCTACCCCTCCTTTACAAATCCGCTCAGTAAGTTTTTGTTTCAATTTCTACACTTCTGTTAGTAACAACATAGAAACATCTCCATTGTCCGCTTCGCTAACGAAAGAACAGCAAAAAGACCTTTCTCACGAGAATTCCGTCTTTCCCGAGAGCAGCGCTTACCTCTGCCCTACTACGGAATAATTACTTCCGTTGATAAAGTAGCACATCCCTCTACTTCACCCTTCTAACAAGCATTAGCTAATTGTTTCTCTAGCATTTAAGACACATAGGGGCCGATTCCGATCCTGGAAAAACCGGGTACGAATCGTCGGATGGAGCGTTTTCTCCGTCCGACTCGTACCCGGGAAAACCACCTTACAAACCCGCAAGTATGATTCGTACAGAAACACCATTTCCGTACGAATCGTAAAAAACACTGACCGGCTAAAATATACCCACAATTCCGATCCGGGACACCGCGTACCCGACATTCCCACGGAGTCAGGCAGCGTTTTACGGACCAGCAAGTACGATTCGTACCCACAGCACTTCGCACGGCAATATTTTTACGGGAACCAAAAAGTGCCGGAAAAGCTAAGTACGCCACGATGCACGGCGAAAAGGGGGCCCGGTACGCACCGTACCCCCATCCCTACACGTCCGCACCATACCCCCATCCCCCATATGAACGGTGCGTACCCCCACCCCTCGTATGCACGGTGCATACCCCCACCCCCCGTATGTACGGTGCGTACTCCCACCCCCCGTATGTACGGTGCGTACCCCCACCCCCCGTATGTACGGTGCGTACCCCCACCCCTCATATGTACGGTGCGTACCCCCACCCCCGTATGTACGGTGCGTACCCCCAACCCCCGTATGTATGGTGCGTACCCCCAGCGCTACGCGCTGGGGGTACGCACCATACATACGGGGGGTGGGGGTACGCACCGTACATACAGGGGGTGGGGGTACGCTCCGTACCTACACAGGGTGGGGGTATGCACCGTACATACGGGGGGTGGGGGTACACTCCATACCTACACGGGGTGGGGGTACGCTCCATACCTACGGGGTGGGGGTACGCTCCATACCTACGGGGTGGGGGTGGGGGTACGGCGTGTACATGGGGGGCTGGGGGTACGGCGCGTACTTTGGGGGGTTGAGCTGGGGGGTGTTCGGCGCTTTTACAGGCACATGTTTGGACGTCTCCATGGTTGCTATGGGAGTTCGCTCCGTACGGTGTTTTTTCCATACGGTTGTGCATTCGGACGGGACGGATCGTACTTGCGCGCTCGGACATCAGTTTCCCGATTCGTACGTAAAACTGTCCGGGGACGTGTGGGACACTTTTTCCGACCCGAGGACGTGTCGGGGAATTTTCCCAATGCGATTCGTATGGATTTTTTAACATACGAATCGTACTTGCCAGTTTGTACGGGACTTGTACGATTCGTACGTAAAAAAATCCGGATTCGATTCGTACGGGGAATATTTTTAACGGATCGGAATCGGCACCACTGTTGGAGACCCAATGCTCCTGAGAAATAAACCCAGAGTTTCGCAATCAACCCAAATGCCTTTGCATTCACACTCGTTCACACAAGAAAATGTAGTACATTCACACAGAATCCTGTCTTTCCCGAGAACAGCGAACAGTATGTCCTACTACAGAATTATGACATACGTTAACAAAGCAGCGCTTACCTCTCCTTTGTCCTTCTAACAAGCTCAGAGAGTACCTAATACTTTTCCAGTGATCAGCGTTATCGGAATGCCAATTGGATCCCTGGTACCTAAGACCAGATTTTCACAGGTAACCTTCGCTATCATACATACTTCTCTCACACTATAAATGTCTCTAATGGCAACACACGACGATGCTACCGAATCGAACCCAGACAATGCGCCATGCAACTTCAATTGTCACACGTTTCCCCTGTGTACCTACAGGGCAACAACAATTTCGTCTTTCCCGAGAGCAGCGCTTACCTCTGCTCTACTATGGAACCGTTACAAACCTCCGACTTCCTACATCCCAGAAGCCATGCAAACAACATTAAACTCGACGTAACTCAACATAGAGTGTTAGTACATAAATCAATACCAATCAATAACCAAAATCAATAAGCAATGTACAAGCAATAATCACTAAACCAAACAATAACAAACCATCATTCTGCTACCAGAAAAACTGATGCAGCTCTCTACTGCCACGGACTAAAAGATCTCACACACGCACACTATCCATACATTCGCTGGTGGGGCCCATAACACCAACACACACTTACCATTAATCCGTGCAAGAGGCGATTATCCTCCTAAGCGCTGAATAATGAGGGAGGAAGATACCACTTTACCCTAATGAGCAACAAACCTACAAACCCTTCTTATACTCATTAGGCCCTAGATTCCACACTTGGAATTACCCTCATAACCGGGACGGATCTCCTAGTTGCGGTTTAAGTGAAATACTAATTCTCTAATTAACCTGTACATTAACACATTTCAATGAATAAACAACCCAACTCATTTTTGTAGATGTTCAAATCCAATTTTATATTAATATTGCAGATTAAAATCATTCATTTGATCAAGCTGCCATTCATATTTACCTATTCTGGCTAAAGTTGTCCTCTATGTCAAATCTGGCAGTCTTGCAAATCTATGCCCATCAATTTTAGCAGGTTAAGTTCATCAGGATTTTGGGCATTAATTCAGTCCGTCAAAGATTCAGGCTAACAGCTGTCCTGCAGTGTCACTGTCCTCTCCGTCAGCATAACATCAGGAAATCGAGAAAGGCCAGAAATGAACCCACGCCCACCTCTCTATTCTACCATAATTTATAGTAAAAATCATTGACAATTTGTATCAAAAACGGGTCTTCACGTCTGACAGGATTCTCATCAAACTAAAGTCTCTGATGTCATTGTACTTGAATTATCCAGTTTTAGTAGCATTATTATTGTTCATTCAGAAAAGCTGGCTTGCATCCCAGAGCAACCTTGAAGGGTACATGTTCATCTGGGGTCAGGTCCAGGCGCACTTCACCCAAGCCCTGTTCAGCGTTGGCAGTCGGGTTAGGCACCAAAGTCAGCCATCTTTCGGCGGGTCAAAATGGTCAACTTAAGCAAAGAAACACAAAACGTAATTAATACATAGAAATGACTAATTAAATGTTATTCCCATCGCTAATTCCCATATGTGTGTGTACTTATCTAGCCAAAAGCAACACTCAATGCGGTTTATACTTCCTAAATAAAGCACGAATCACATTTACATCACCAAAGCGACATATATCATGCAACATTCTAATTATCTATCATTAGTATGCGTACGAAATTTAGTTCACGTCATTAATTAGGCCATGCAGATGCAAATCCCACGTGTATTTCGGTCATTAATAAGGTTGGTTAGTTATTTCCACATCACTCCAAACCATTAGTACGATTATAATTAATTAATTAATCTAATTAATAAGATGACATGCAAAATGGGGTGGGTATACAAAATTTTGCATAACCTGCTCCTGCAAGCGCACCACTTGTTGGAGGAATATGGAGGCTAATATTCGTGAAGTGGGTAGTCCTGTCATGGGGATGAAGTAAGCCATCTTCGTGAATAAATCCACCACCACTAAGAGGGTATTGTTTCCTTTCGTTGTGCGTGGTAATTCTACTATGAAGTTTAGGGAGACGGTATGCCAGGGACAAGGAGGAGTAGGTAAAGGCTGTAACAATGCTGCCGGACTCTGGTGAGAGGCTTTCCCCTGGGCACAAACATGACATGTCTGAAGGAACTGTTTGGTGTCCTTTCCAATTGCAGGCCACCAAAAATACCTCCTTAGGGATTCTATGGTTTTCTTGTATCTTGGGTGCCCTGCGAGAGGATGTGTATGACACCATTCCAAGGCCTGTAATCTTAATGCTTGAGTGGGGAGCACTGGACCGCCTTGTACATAGGATGATTCATGCTCTATGGTAACCTCTTGTGTACCCACTGCTTCTTCCATATCTGGGGATTCCTGTGCTTTCTTGACCTGTTTTAAAAAGTCTTTATCAGAACACAGAACTCCGATTATTCATTCTCGAGGTATGATAGAGGGCGGTTCATCTAAGACCTGTATAGGTTCATAACCTAAACGGGACAGTGCATCTGCTTTTCCGTTCTTTTTTCCTACCTGAAATTGTATGACAAAGTCATAGTCACTAAAAAATTGAGCCCATCTTAATTGCCTCATGGATAACGGTCTCGCAGATTTCAAAAATTGCAAATTGCGATGGTCTGTTAAAACTGTTATAGTGTGATTTGCTCCCAATAGATACTGCCTCCACTCTTCAAAGACTCTTTTTATGGCCAGTAACTCTTTGTCCCCTATGGGTTAGTTAGTTTGAGCTGGCGTCAGCTTTTTTTAATAATACGCCACTGGATGAAGAACTCCTGTGTTACGATCTGCCTGAGAAAGAACCCCCCCAACTGCCACTTGGGAAGCATCTGCCTCAACCACGTAAGGACAAGAAGGATCGGGATGACGCAGAATAGGGGCTTGTGTGAATGCTTTCTTTAGTTTGCTAAATGCTTCTTCTGCCTCAAGAGTCCATTGAAAATATTTCCCTTTTCTCAGTAGTTAGTGATAGGAGAGGCAAGATCAGAAAAATTGCATATAAATCACCTATAAAAATTGGCGAAGCCAAGAAAACTCTGTGTTTCTTTCAAAGTCTGTAGTGCTTGCCAACAATGGATAGCTTCTACCTTTTGTGGATCCATACTTAAGTCCATGTGGGGAGATAATGAATCTCCTGTAATCTTTCTAATCCTCTTTTTACATGGATCTCGTGTTCCTGCAAGGACGGGGAGAAAATCAAGAGGTCATCTATATAAGCTATGACGTATTTATCAAGCATATCCTTCAGAACCTCGTTAATAAAAAACTGAAAAGCCGAAGAGGCATTACAGAGCCCAAAAGGCATCACTAAGTACTCATATAAACCGTATTTAATGCAAAAAGCCGTCTTCCATTCATCTCCCTCCTTGATGCGCACAAGATGGTATGCTCCACATAGATCTAATTTAGTGAACACGTGCATCTTTGATCTGATCAAGAAGGGAGGAAATCAGTGGCAACGGGTATCTGTTTTTAATGGTAATTGCATTCAGTGCCCTATAATCTATGCAGCATCTGAGACCCCCTCTCTCTTTGGTATGAAGAAAAGAGAAGATGATGCAGGGGACCTAGAAGGACGGATGAACCCAATTCTCAACATTTCATCCAGGTAGTCTTGCAAATACACGTTCTCCTTTTCAGTTAAAGAATACACTCTGCTACAGGGTATGCGAGCTCCTGGTTGCAAATCAATCCTGCAGTCATAGACCCTATGTGGGGGAAGGCTAGTGGCTTGTTCTACATCAAATACAGTCTTGTAGTTCTGATAGACTGTAGGTAGTGTGCCTTCTTCTGTACTAGCGAAAAAAACACTGTTCATAGGGTTATCTGTGGCAAGAGTAACATGGTCTCTCTCTACAAGAGTCGTGATTGAAGGTAATAGTCATTGCTTTCCAATCTATTAAAGGACTATGCTGACATAACCATGGTATCCCTAATATGGCAGAGAATTTAGGAGACTGTATGAGATCAAAGGTTATGTTTTCTTGGTGTTTCTGTTCGATAACCAAGAACAGCTCAATGGAGGAGTGTGTGACGGGCCCAGATTTTAAAGCACTACCATCGATAGTCTTGACTTCTTCCCAGGCAGTTTTAGACACTTGAGGGATCTTCCACTTCTGAGCCCACTGGGCGTCCATAAAATTCCCTGAGGCACCGGAAACTATCATCACTTGCACTTCAACTGCATGATGTTCCCATAGTAAGCGAGAGGTAAGAAGGAAATGAATTGGCTGACATAACATTATGTCTAGGGATGAGACAATCAGTCCTGAATTACCCGAAGTCCTTGTCTCAGAAGACTTCGGGATTTCTAGTTTTCCGAACGCCTCTGTTTAGGTTTTACGGGGCACTCCCTAAGGAAGTGACCCTGCTTACCACAGTATAAGCATAGTCTTTTGTCCCGCCTTCTTTGTCTTACTTCGTCACTGAGGGGTCCTCTTATACTTCCTATTTACATGGGCTCAGGTTCTGCTATTGTTTTTTCGGGCTCAGGTTTCCTTTCACGATAGGCTACCCATCTGCATTCTGACCTGCCTCTCTCTCGCTTATGTTCACTGATTCTGTGGTCCAATTTCACCACCAAGTCAATAAGAGCACTGCAAGATTCGGGAGGGTCTACCACCTGGGCCAATGCATCTTTTAGGGCGTCTCTTAAACCCTTGTAAAACAAACCACGACGCTTTTTCTCGGGCCACCCTGCTTCTGCTACCAACCTATAAAATGTGGACATGTAAGTAGTTAAGTCCTTAGTCCCTTGCTTCAAAGTCAGTAGTTCAGTGTCTGCTGAGTGAGTGATGGTGTGTCTGTCAAAAAGCTTTCTGAGTTCTTGTTTGAAAGCGTTATAATTTTGTAGCAAAGGATCATTTCTTTCTATCAGGGGTATGGTCCAATTAGCTGCAGACCCCCCAAGATAAGAAATGACAAAAGCCACCTTTGCTTGATCAGTAGGGAAACAGGTGGCTTTACACATGAAATGAAGCTGGCACTGGCTAATGAAAGCAGCGAATTTAGTAGTGTCCCCTAAAAAACGTTCAGGGGTGCCAAAGGATTAGACTGAGGGGCCGTCACCAGTATCACAGGACTATGTGTGCTAGAACTTGGAGTCCCTGTACCGGCTTCAATTCTCCTTTCTTGCTGTAATGCATCCACCCTAGTGGACAGGGCTTGAGTTTCAGCCTGCAAATTCCCCAGCATGTGGGCTACATCAGCTAATGTCACCTGACTGAGTTCCATGATGTTCAGGTAGAAAGAAAGGCTATTCTTTTTGGGCTTCGCGTTCTGTCAGGATCTCTGCATCTCAGATCTTGTTCTTGGGGACAAAAATCATTGCAAGCTTTGGCAGTAGTTATGTGTCCTAGGCAGTTGCGTCCTCAGAGAAAGGCAAAGGGGCAGACCCTGTCTAGAAAATTCCCTAACCCTAATAACAGAATCTGCAGTTGTCTTATCATCAACAAAATGATAATGCTCTGGAATAATTAACCAACATTCCCCTTCTAAAAAGTTTTAATTGACTTTTTAAGGGTAGACCTCACACACTTAAGTGTCTGGGGCACTGTCAGGATCTCACCTGTATTTCCACAGGAACGTCATGGAACTGAGGTATGGTCCGCAACGTCTCCAAACCACCTATTGTGCTTGTCTATGTCTAAGCAACAAAAGGTGATCTGGTGAAAAAGAAGGGAAACAAAACAAGGAAAGAAGGGGAGACAATCCCTCGTCGCTACCCACGAAATGCAGGAGTACGTCAAGGCAAAACAAAAGGCTGTATATAAGAAGGAACATACATTAGGAAACAACCATGACACACCGATTGTACTTGAGTTTTATGCAGGTTCTGCCTTTACCTAAAAGTCCCTTCTTCAATCTCAGGAAAATAGAGGAGTGTTGTAGTGTACCAATGTCTGTTTACAGCTGTAAAACGTAAATAAATATTTCAATAGGGAAATGGGTTAACTAGGAGGCTGTATGTGATTTTAAGTGAATGTAACTTGCCCACCTTTGTAACAGACTTCTCTAAGCTATACTTCTTGTGAAGGTAAGCAAATGCATAACAAACAAACGTTTTCTCGACTTCTGGTTATCTTCTCATTAAATTCCTTGTAGGTTCGTCAGGACATTCAAGAAGGAGAAGTGCTCTGAACAGTCCTGATACCCAAATCAGGTGAGCGAGAGGATACGAATAAACATAAAATAAAGTAATGAGCAGCACAACGCGCTGTTACCGTAACCACGGTCTGAGAGTCAATAATATGTTTCTTTTCCTCTTTTGAAGGAAATCCAGGAACCGGGCTGGCGAGGAGCAGAGGAAAAGACGACCCTTTGGAGGAACTCGACATGTAACATGGCGCGGAAGTGAAGGGGCGCGACGCACCAGAAGTGACACAGGTAAGCGAGCAAAGGCTGGAACACGAAGCGCATTCACACAGGAGAGGCTGGGTTTTAATGTGCACGACCTATCCATGCGCATGCGCATCTTCAACCTGCAGCCATGATTGTAGTTCGAGTGCCCCCGAACCGGCAATCGTGACAGGCAATTTCCTTTGAGTCCAAGAATGAAGACAATACCTTGGGAAGCTGTACTCCATCCTCAATGGTGCCCATTTCAAACCAGGGGCAATCCGAGATGGATCTCACTGGTCCAAGCAACCACACTTTCACTACAATACTGAGTGTTAGTTCTATCCATACCTTATACACACAGGCAATGTCAGCACTAGTGTCTGGAAGTTACATTTAGGCAGAACTTTACATGAATGGGGTCGTAAGAACCAAATTCCACCCATGAAAGAAGTAAAAGATGTGTTCATTACTACAACCTGCTAAAACTAGAATACTGCTACCACTGCTTTATGTCAACAACTCAGGATATGGACAGCAGTCCTATGCCAAGACAGAGGATATGCTTGATGTGTCACAGGATAGGGTGCTGGATGTCAGATTCCTCACAGACAGGCCTTGGTATCAGCATGAACACTAGGGCCCTGATTGCGTTTTGGGCGGAGTTTCCTCTGCCCAACATCTTCCTGGTTAAGGGACCGACCGACACCCAGTCGGCGGTCCCGACCAACTAATTAGGATGCGACCGAACACTGTTAGTCGCATTCCTAAACTTTACAATAGGAGCATGTATTCTGGGTGCAGGTATCATCAGGGGGCACCTCCGCCTCCAAACGGAGGCCGTGCACCAGGAGGGTCCTGCTGGGGGCCCCAAAAGGTGAGTTCCTACGGCCTTTCTGTGTCGGTAAGGCCTGCTTGGAAAGGCTGCCAAAACCCGACATCGTAATCCCAGGGGCAGAAAGAGCCGCGCTTGGGATTGCTGGCTTTATTCTTACTGCGGACGGGCTCTCTGAGCCCATTGGAAGCCAGTCGCAATGACCGTTCGGATTCCTTTCCGACCGGCATATTACAATGCGGTCCGAAAGGCTCCGACCGCATCGTAATCACGCCCTATGTTTGGAGCTTTATGACTTTAGACTCCATTTACTTATGTGTGTGGAGTTCTACCAAAGCCAGAGACCCCACAATCGCGGCAGGGAAAAGCACACACATACATATAGGGAGTGCCGATTCATAAATTGCCTCACATAGTTTGTAAATACCGAAACGGTAGTACACTTACACAAAAGGCTACATTTATCTTTGTGAACCAGGCTCAATGATGTTATTGCTCTTCCTCCTAACTTGGTGGAGCATCTGTCAGGGTCTGACCCTTGCGCCTGCCATGTTTCTAGCGCGTGGAGAAAGTGCCCATTAACTACAGATCCCAGAAGGCTTGGTAGGAGGGGCCTCCACATATTTCAGGCAGCCGCGCACATCAGCCGGCGTGCGTAATTGCAATTGTGAGGAATGGAGTTTCCTCACAGCATCAGGAATTGAAGTTCTTCCGTCTTGGAAAACTGCAATTTTCCCTATTAGCCCATTAATTGATTGTGGGAGCACTTTTGAAAGTGTATATTAGGTCTACAGATGGGACATGAAATGTAAAGATCCATGATACTGCTACTCACATTGCTCTATAAACTTTTATATCAGTTTAAAAACACAGTGGGTAGTCAAGGGGCTATGGTTATATACAGCATAAAATTACTGTGTGTACATGTTTAGAACAATGGATACAGCTTACATTATGCAGCCAAAGTGTGGCTATGCATGGTAAAAGTTACATAGTGCATGGTATACCTCCTAGTAAAGTTTTGGGTGCAAACAGTCCTCCATGTTGAACAAGGTAAAGGCGAAGCACACCTGGTGTGAGTAGCAGAGGCACATTTCGAAGTACGTTGTGGCTTAAAGTCAAAACCTGTTGCCAAACATCCATGTAAAGAGCCAAATCTTCTGTTAACAATAGATTATCCACCAGTGGATGTTTGCACTTCATGTTCTAGTGCTCCCAGGAGAGAGGTGCGTGGTGTTCGTATGACCCCCTGTTGTCGGGATTAATCCTCCCAGATTGTGGGTGGCAGCTCATTCCATAGAAAGTGCTGCACAGCCACATCCAGTTTAGCAAAGAAGGTCTTGAGCATAGGATATAGGAAATTGTGAAATTCGTTTAGAAGCCGTGGGAGTCCGACCATCTTGTAAATCACTGATCTGCCCATGATTGCAAGCAGGAGAGTGGAACAAAGTCAAATGCTCTATGCAGTCTAGATGGGTGAGGCTGCAGGTTGTTATTCAAGACCTTCTGGCTATCTTGAGTGATAGAGACCCCTAGATATCGAAAGCCAGCTGTACACACCCACAGTCCACCTGCCCAGGTTTGCGTTTGTGAATATTTGGATGTATTGATGCGTAGGCCAGAGTAATTCCTGAAGATCCACAAGGTCTGAAGAGCCCTTGGGCCTGGCCATTGAGGGTTTGTCAAGAAGATGAGAATGTTGTCGATGTGCAAGGCAATTTTGTTTGAGACTACCTGGTACCACTCACATCCCCAGACCATCATGTCTATCCTTACCCACACTGCCAGCAGCTCAATTTCCAGGGAGAAGAGCAAAGGGAAAAAAGGACATCCAGCCATGTGCCTCATTGTATGGGGAACATGTGAGAGGTTGTTCCTTCCACCTGAACCTGGTCGTTGATGCCAGCATAGAGTAGTTAAAAGTAATGTAATACGTTAGGCAGGCAAAGGGATATGTCCATTCCACCAAGTTGAATGCATCTGGAAATGGACCAGGAAAAGCACTTTCTCACTTTGCATTCTTGGTGGCAAGGCATTTTGGACCAGCGAGATACTCTGTTTTGTGGCGCGGCCAAGTATAAATCCTGATTGGTCTGGTGGGACCAAGGAGTCCACCACCTTTAAAGCCAATTGGTAAGGGATTTGGCCCATATTTTCATCTTAGGTTTAGGAGAGAGTTTGGGTCGTAGCAGGAGTATTGGGCAAGAGGATGACCCAGTTTGGGGCTAGCTATTGTGTCTGCGAGGCGAAGATCAGGGGGCAACCAACCATTTTCTAGCATCTCATCAGAGGCCGGTAACATACGCAGGCCAGGTGTGTCCAATATACCTTTAAAAATTCCACCTGGAACCCGTTGGGGCCCGGGGTCTTGCCAGTCTGAAGTTGGGAGAGAGCCCTCAGGTTCTGTACTGTGATTTCTTCTTTAAGGGAGTCTCTGTCTATTGTGCTAAGGCGACGGGAGGGCAGTTCCACCATGGTTCAACTTCCTAAGAGTAAAGCCTGGTATAATAGGTGGAGAAGTTAGCTGCGATTGATGACTCTTCATCGGTAATGCTGCCTGTCTCATCTACTAGGCAGCCTATTGGCGTACCTGTGGCGTAAGGTGAACAGAGAAGGTGAAGAAATGTGCTTGTTTTGTTCCCCCCAGTGATAGATGTGACTTTGTATGGTGAGCCATGCCAGTTCTGCTTTGTATAGGAGGGTCTGCTTCAGTAGGGATTGGGTGCTATCAATGTTGCAGGGGAGGTTTGGGTCGAGGGATACAGAGTAGTCCTGCTCCATTTCAAACAACTGCATTTACAGCTCTATGACCTCTCACCCCGATTTTTGTTTCACCCGGTGTAATTAGATGTGATTAACCCTCTTAGAGTCTCCCTGAGAACCCTGTGTGAGGTGACGGCCCCCCTTGTTTTTGGACAGGTAGTGGCCTATTTCTGTACCAAAGTGGTCTGTGTCATGTGTGTTTTTAAGCAGCCAAGCATCAAGGCACCATCTAGGCCTGGATTGCTGCAGCCCAAGCCTCATGGTAAGTTCAACCGGGGAGTTTTCCTCAGGATGTGCAAGTCTGCCACCTAGGGAGTGTCAGAAG
Organism: Triturus cristatus; assembly: GCF_964204655.1. NCBI lineage: Eukaryota > Metazoa > Chordata > Amphibia > Caudata > Salamandridae > Triturus > Triturus cristatus. Next base: position 1,007,590,019 of record NC_140587.1, on the reverse strand, counting down.
AGGGAAGTAGGAAGTAGTCAAGGACGGAGAGGCCCATGTGTACCTGATTAAAAGGTGTAACCTCATGTGTCAGGGTGGCGAAGTTGCCAGACAGTTGCCAGGTTCATGCTGTCCAAAATGTGGCCAGGTGTGTTTGAGGAGACTGAGACACGGTCGCCTGTGAGGATCTGTCCAGCACCATATCACCTACCCCATTATTATTGCCTCCCAGGACCCAAAGACCCTGGGGAGGCTGTAGCAGGACTTCCCCCAAAGATCTAAGGAGATCTGCTTGCAATGGGGGTGGGGCATAGACACTGAGTAAAGAAATGTGTGCTTCCTGTAGTTGGCAAAAAATAGTCACATACCTTTGCCATTTGTCCCTCCACACCCTTGATTTCTGAAAGGGGGTGGAGGTACGAAACAAGATTTTCATGCCACGGGAACCGCGCATGAAATCTGAATAAAAGACCTGCAAAAAGCCAGCTCGGATAAGGAAGGGTGAGTGATCACCCGCTAAATGTGCTTCTTGGAGTATTAGCATGTCTGAGCTCATGCGTCCTGCCACTTTCAGGACTGCCCCTCTCTTTACCTTATCCAGGAGACCGTTGACTTTCCAAGTGAGGAGACTCAGCTGGCACAAACCCCCTGGGTAGACTACTGTGTCACTCGGGCGATGCCATATGTGTGGCGTGATCGTTGAGGAAGCCCAGAGGGCCTAAACTGTCTTTTTAAGTGGTGTGTGGAGCCCATTAATGTGTTGAAGATTGCTGGACAGTGTGTATGAAACTCCTGTGCTTCAAAAACAAGAAGTATCTGTTACAAGGAGTGGTAGGGGCATCTACCAACAGGGTAAATGAACATCTACAGTACCTACCCTCTGACACCAAAAGCTCAAAGCAACCTATCAACAAAACTGCACTCAGTTTGGTTCTGCATATCCCACCATGAGTCAAAACATAGCAGTAACACAGTTCACATGTTGCAGGCCCAGAGAGAAGGCACATCAACATATCAGTAGTCTATGGGTTGTTGGACTAGCTGGCTGTGTAATCTCCTGCACCAGCCGATGAATCCCTATGCTGGTATTTGCCCAACATCTCCTTTGCCAAACTGTGCCATCATTTGTCCCTTCCGCTATGAAGTGGTGTCTGCGGCCTGGCCCAGAGGACCTTTCAGTTGCTGGATGTTCCCCACAGTCAATTGTCTGTTTCTGCCACTCCGGGCGGTCCCTCGATCCAGTACCACACATTTTAAGGGGAATCAAAGAAGAAGGTTTTTTCCACATACAGGACTTAAAGGTGGGCTGGGAAAAGTAGCATATATTGAATTTGTAAGGCATTCAGATTTTGCTTGATGCAGAGGAAGGAGTGACGCTGCAGTTGCACCTGTAGTGTGTAAATGGGGATAACTTGATTTTTGTGAAGTCATGTGAAAGTCTATCGCGCACATGGAATGCTCAAAAAATCGCATTTCTGTCCACAATTTGAAGATGCGTCTGGTTATAGGACGAGCCAGCGTGCCCAGTGGTGGCCGGGTGGCCAGAGATCTGTGAGCTCTCTTGAACAGAAAACATGAGAATAGCTCCAATGCTGGTACCTAAGATCTCAGCTATTCTGTGATGAAGTGTGTTGGGGTGGGCCCGTCTGTCCCCTCGGGAAAGCCCACAAGCCGGATATTGTTGTGCCTCGAATGGCCTTCTGCATCTTTAACTCGGCCCTCCAGCGTATGGACTATTGTCTGGAACTGAGTGACATGTTTCTGTAGTGTGTGGACAGTGTTCTCTGTTTCGTAGATGCAGCCTTTGGCATCTGTACCGTATTATGCAGGTCTTGGCGAAGGAGTGGCAGGTTAACACTGAGTTCCCCAATTTTTGCTCCAAAGATAGCCTGGATTATTGGATCACCTGCAAGATCGTTATAACTGAGTCCTCTGGGTGGTTTGCTGGGAATTGTGGTGGTGTGGGAAACTCTATCTCAGGTCCCAGGTGGCTTTTGTAAATTTGTCAATGTGGCCCTGTCTAGCCTGTAGCAGCTGCTTAGCCTGTCCCATAATATGGTCCAGGATAGCTAATGTACATTTTTGTTGCAAATATCAGGGGCAAGGTTATCACACCTCTTCGATTACCTCTCGCCCTGGCCTTTACTACATCAGCCTCCACCCAGCTGACCTTTCCAGCTGAGAATCTCCTCTCTATCCTTTAGGGTCAGCTGCCAGCAGCCGTCAGTTTCCAGTCCATCTTCAGGCCTCTGCAATGTTGTGCCAAGCTGTGAAGTACAGAGGCTCACTGCACCCCTGTGGGATGTCTTTTTGAAATGGTGGCACCTGGTGCACAGTTTGGTAAAAAGAGGGGCACCTGTAGCTTCAGTTGCCATTCCCCAAGTGATATGTTCGCTCAGTGTCCCTCTATGGGCCAGGCTGAGGTTGAGCAGTCCAGGGGCCCCCACACCTCCCCTCCCCCAATGTGGGCTAGTCTGTGAGCACCCTGTGGACCCATAGGGTGTCTGGGTGACTAGGCGAGCCCACTATCCCAGTTCAGGGGCGTCACCCTAGTGTTCACAGGCCGGGTCAGCGATCAGCCCAATGAATGATGATCTTTGATGGTGCTATGGAGGAGACATCTGTAGACCAGTATACATCATTCTAGTTTGCCCAGAGGCGGGACAGCAGATCTTCAACTGATTTTGTCAGCTCAGGCCTTCTCCTCACTGGGTGCGGTGTTGATCTTTTGTCTGGCTCTCCGGCTGTGGGCGTTGCTCTAAGCAGAGGCAGCCACTGGTGCAGTCTCTGGTTGAGACTGATGACTAGGGGCTCCACATGGGTACCCATAGCCCCTTAGATGCGTTGCTTTCCCATTGGGCCCCCAACTCTTCACTGGCCCACTTCCAGCTGCTCTTATCTGCCCACCGCTTTAGATGCCACCAGAGGGCTGTACTTCTCTGTGAGCCCAGAACTGTTCCTGCTTTTCTATTGCAGTGCTCAGCTGTGCTGCTTTCAGTCAGCTACGCAGGTGTCCCACAGCTGTGTTGTTGGCCGCAGGACCCCTGCTCTCTTCACCCTGGCACCCTTGCGTGCCGCTACGCAACCTCCAGGTAGGGTGTAGATGTTACAGAGTGGAGGTTCCATGAAGTTAGCTCAGTTGGAGATCTACTCCGCTGCCTGCTGTGCATTGGTGACTCTTCTTAGGTATGAGCTTGCAGGTCGTGTAAGGATTAGGATGGAATTCGATGATTTAAATAGCGGAGATCAGAGTTCTGCAGCAGACATGTTGGGCATTCACGCCACACATCAACATGTGTGTTTTTGCTAGATAAAATTCTTATAAAGTTTTCCTGCTGACAGAAATAGTTCAAGGATTCTACAGGGGCTTCTGAGACTCATTCTTGGTGATTGAATACATTTACCTCCAAAGTCCCAGAGCCATCCTTCAAGGGATTCTGAAAACTAGGAACTAAGTATCCCTATAACACTTGACTCAGGGTATTTAGGCGAGCAAACCAAGGCTTACTTAGGGAGATGCTGTGTGGTTAGAGACTGATACCTTTAGAGATCATTAGATGAATAATTAAGTGACCGGTCAGTGCTTTTATTTGAACAAGAAAAAGTAATTTTTTGTGCCAAAAGCACAATGCTATACAAATGGATTTGACTAAATGCAAGTGGCCAGTTACTAAGAGGATTAGAAGCTACTGAAATAGGCTAATGATGTTCCGCTGTGCTTCAACTTGATCACTTGCTTCTCAATCGATCGCAGAGAGGTCAAACTCTTGTTCTACAATTTGACCCTTAGAGTATTCTATTCACAGAGTTTAGCCACTCCAGCCTATATTTTTCTCTAGTGGGGGTGGTGTACATGTAGCATTTTGTGTCGAGTGAGAGTGTTTTACGTGTAGCATGTGCTGCGTTGTCTCAGTTTGGTATATGAAACCCCTCGAGCAGTCCTCTGACTGCAGTATTCTCATCATCTGAACCTACCTATTTCCAGAGGCCTCTGATCTCTGCTGAATGGCCATAATCAGGTAGGAGAGTGGTCTTGGTCTTAGTGTCAGCATCACAGGCCCAAACAAAACTCCCAACCAAAATATGAGCAAGACACATGAGCAAGGCCCCTTAGGTTTTTCCAAGCAAGGTGAAGCAGAGTTCATAGGAGGTCTATGGACATTCCCTGATCCCACACTCAAGGGTTTCTAGGAGCATGTCAGTTTCAGCGCAAAAGTCTGATGGCATACTGTAAGCTCTGAGCACAGTTTTTATCACAGAGCATGACCTTTATGTTGTTGGTTAGTCACTGAGGTGCATCGTGCCTTGGAGGAACAGGAGAGGGACGTAGACAGTCATGGCCCTTGCCGGCCACCTCACTTAACACTCACAGGCAAGGAAGAAGACAGAGGAGATCTCCAGGTGCAGTTGGAGGCAACCAGGGGATGGGCACAGAGCAATTAGGAGCTCACCATAGTCTGTGGCAGCCCCAATATCTCGTTCAGTGACACAGTGCATATATAACTTTGGATATGTGGGTCAGACTGCTTCTCTGGAAAGCTGCTCCACAAGGGAGATATGGCTGGGCTTCTCCTCTAGGCAGACTTTTCCAACATTGACACCCCTAGTACCATTCTTCCAGCAGCTCAAGATATATTCCTTTCCAAGCAAATCCTCAGCTGTACCAGCAGAAGGTGCTGACTTCATCAGGATATAACCCCTAACCAAATGGGGTAGTTGTCTGTCAACAACATTAGATCTGAAACTCAGATGTTTCTCCAGCATCCTGAATTGTATCATTTAGACTTATCTGTGATAAGTCCTGGAACAATAACTGAGGTGGTCTCCATCTCCTTTTTTAACTAGGTTAACAAACAGAGTTTATGTACTCGCGAGGCATAGCCCTGGGACTGGATCCCGTCAGTCTTTCTCCATACAGGTCAGTCATAATCCTTGCCATGGGGAGATAGGATGCAAAAGAAAGTAGGACTGGGAGTCCCCACCAGGATAAACCTAAAACACAAGCACAAGGACAGGAGGTTTATCACATCTTGCACCTTTCAAATGCTACAGATTGGGGAATAACAAAAAATAGTCCAGTGTCAAGGGACTAACCTTGCACTTCTGCTGTTTGTGGGCCCCCAAAGTTCTCCACTAATACCAAGGGTGTAATGGGGGAAAGGATGTTGCAACAGGCTACCTCTGCACATATAAAGGGTTACTGTCTCCATCCCTATAGTACTTTGGAACCTGACTAATTGCAAAATCTTCATAAATGCTCAATATCCACATTCTCTATCTGCTAGGTTATATCTATGTTGTACTTGATGTTAGCAGGACAGGTCCAAAATGTGTCCCATTTTACACTGCTAACCATGGCACATACACTTCTGATTCAACCTAACCCGCGCACGCAGCGCTACAAAGACATACTCTACGTATATGCCCTGGATCTAATGATGACATTGTTACAGAAGACTGGACAGACGTTTACACAAGCCAGGCCAATAGGTCACTCACACTATTGTATGTGACAGGTAATAAAGGCTTTTCCTGCCAATATAAATCATAACGCTGTCACTACTGCCAATCTAGCAGCAGTCCAGCGAACTGAATATAGTCACTATGAAGGTCATACTTAGGATGTCCCTCCATTCCACAGAGACTTTAATCTGGGTCTCAAATCATAAGTACAGCAAACCTTAGTGTACACACAGTTGTTAGGTGCTCCAAGGCCCAACAATATCAAAAATACGAGAGATTGACATTGGGGTAAATCAGGCCATGGATGCATGCTCACAAAAGCATACAGGGGACGTTCCCAGCCCAACACTTGCATTTTGGATTTTCCTGGAGTTGAGTAGTTTCCCCTTTTCAGTTTGAATACATTTTAAATACATGTTATTGTATTTCATTAAGATAAACAAATGTGAAACAGCAAAAACAATGTTCTCAATCCCCCTTCACCAAATCAAACCACCCCTTTCCAAAGCCTCTTCTCATCTAGTAAATGCATCTAAAAAATGACAAGTTGACAAATTAATTACAACTCCACATAGAATAATATGGCGCTGTGTTCATTTCCAATTTCAAGTGTCCTTCTTAGTTGCATAATATAGGTCCAAGTCTGAAGGGATCACAGCCATTGCGGAAATTACAGATCTCCAGATAGGTTAAAAGCATCCCCCCATTTTTTCCTTAATTTTCGTTCCTTCCCCTGGACAGTTTACAAACTTCCTTGCATTGCCAGTGTCTACCAACTCCTGCCCATCCAAGCTGCCTTCTCTGGAACCCCCCCCACCCCCATGTTCGCAAAAGGGGCAGTATACATTGTTTTGCTGTCAGAAGTAAGTGAAAATTATGTTTGCTTTTTATGCCATACAAGGGGTACATTCCCTCAGATCCAAACAAGACGACCACGGGGCAAGGCATCAGTTGGGAACCCGTGACCTCCTAGATTGTTTCAAGAACAGACCTCCAGGAAGACTGACATTTTTGGCAGGACCGGGGCACATAGGCCCAACCTCCCACAATACCTCCATCATTGAGCACCTTTTGGGTCCCCTGTAGTACCCAATTTATTGGTAGCTTAATATCATTGATGTAGCATCTTCAGTAATTTTTTTACCACCAGTGTGGCTAGCTGAGGTGAGCCCTCTAGCTATTATATTGCCATCGGTCGTCATGCAGCTTCATAGGAACCGGTTACTCCCAAGCATCTTGGAAAGAGAGTCTCTCACCCGGATGTAATTTATTCAGTAACGGGTATACCCTAGCGGTCCCCCTCCTTTCACTGTCATGGGTGAGAAGGTATTTTTCAAAGGGGGTGATGTCTCTTGTTGCTGCCTTCTTCATATGTAGCTCAAGGACCCAGTGATGCCCTGAAAATATAGAAAAAGGTTAGTTTCTTCTTTAAGTTGGTCAAAGGGTTTTATTTGCCTCCCTTCAAACGTATTATTTTAGCGTTCTACACCCTATTTCCCACCAGTGTAGGAATACTTTTCTGTCTATCCCTGGGGAAAATCTGTGTCGCCCGATAGAAGTGTAAATGGGGAGGGAAATGTGGCTAGACCTCTCCGTATACTTATACTAGTCTAGATCTTCAAGGGTGATGCTGTAATAGGGTAGATGTATAGGGCAGTCTTTCTGTCTTGCTTAGGTGTCCATTGGACCTCATAACAATAACCTCCGCCTAGTGCAATGGGCAAACCATTGAGTGTTTAATATTGTGATACAAGAATTTTGTCACAAGAATATTGTGATGTAGAAGCTATTATTGACAGGAACATCACAGGTACGAATATAGTTTTGAAGTGTGTTTATTATCTTTCTTAAAAATATTGTGTTAAAATTTTTTGTAAGTAAAATCGTCTTTTATATTTATGTAATGTTGTTAGAGTTAATTGTTTTTGTATTGAAATGTTTTACATTTTTTCGTTTATTAGATCTTTTTTATAGAATAGTTTGATTAAATGTTAAAAGATGCATTGCAGTGCAGTGATTGGCTGAGGGGAGTATGAGTGCTTACCAATCACAACGCAGCATTGCAGCGTTGTGATTGGCTGAGGGGAGTCTGGGTGCTTCCTGGGTGTGCTGGTCCGGAAACTACGTTGGAGAAAGCAGCAAGATGCAGCAACAAGATACTTTTTTTATTCTTTACCCCCTCTTCTAGCTCTCCTGTCCTCTGCCTCCCCACCCCCAATCTGTGGCAGCCGCCACTGGTTATAATTTGGAATGGTGCAGCAGGTGCAGTGACACCAGGACCAAAAACTCTAGACACCCCACTAAACACCTAATATTGCTGTATTTTACTGCTAAACAGGTACTCACATGTGCAGTTCCCTTGCAGGCAGTAGGGTCATGAGTTCAATGGTGCAGCAGATGCAGTGATACCGGGTCCCAAAAGTCTAGGAACCCCTCTAAACACCAAATATTGCAATAATTAGCAACTAAACAGGCAGTCACAAGAGCAGTTACCTTACAGGCAATAGGGGCATGATTTGACTGGTGTAACAGGTGCAGCACCTGGACCAAAGTTGTCATAACTCCTTTAAACACCAAATATTGCTACATTTTACCACTATGCAGGCAGTCACAAATGCAATTATCTTGCAGACACTAGGGACATGTTTTGAATGGTGCAGCAGGTGCAGTGGCCCTGGTCCAAAAGTTATCAGAAATCCACTAAACGCATAATATTGCTTTTAGATCAATTAATTCTATTATTTCCTGCCTTCATTTAATTTTTCCAAATATTGCTATTACTTACCCGAACTACACTACTACTAGAGCACAATATATTGCCTTTTTGTAAATAAACAAGTTAGAACACTTTAACAGACTTCCTGTAAATTATATTGTACAACTAAACTCAGCAAGCTACAACTTACAACAAAAACAGCTTAATATTAATCATAGAGGCAAATCCTAATGCATTTTCCAATGCTTGTTTTTACATAGCCTTGGTCAAACTCCCTCAAACACAAGGTAAGTATTAGTGAATGAGCGTGGAATATGCCGAGGATGTGTTCAGAGCAAGGAGATAACTTCAAACTGAGATTTCAGGTTTAAAAAATGGTGCAATTTCGAAGCCCGTTTCTGCCAGACCTGCTTTTCCCGCCACTGCCTGCTGATTAACGGAGGGGAGAGGAGAGAAGGGGAGCCAGGACTACCGCTCCCAGTCTCCTTTGCACCCGTCACCGCCAGCACCATCATTCCGCGCCAGGAGGCACTTTACAAGTGCTCACGGGCTCCCGCACCGTGGGACGTGTGCAGACGGTGCCCGAGCAAAGCCCGGGCCAAGGGCAGGTCCAACTGCGCCCGTCAAAGGCCAGGCTGGGCCACCCCCTTAAGAACCTGGTTACGGGGCTTTCAAACGACGCCAAAGGTAAAAGCTTGGTATTGACATTGTTACATTTTATGTTATATTCTTGTGATTATATATTCCCGCCATGAGTAAGCGGAAAGCAGGTCAGGGTGTTGCAGGGACTCTTGATGCTTTCTTACAGAGGGCAGAGTCGGTCTTAATTAAGGAGATTCAACTCACCGAACGCAGGCTATCACTCGAACCCCTCCCTTCCCAGAACAGATATTCTTTGATTCCAGTACTTGTTGAATCTACTTTAATGACCACTCATGAGGTAGTTTCTCCTCGGACTAGCCCGTTACAACAACATGATCCAGAGTTCGTGATAGAGGATTCTCCTTTTATTCTCTCGTCTGGCATAGCGCATAGCCCTGCTAGGTCTAAAGTCAATACTAGAGGTCAGAAAGCTAAAGCAAGTACAGATCATATTGCTGAACCACCTCCAAAAAAAAGAAAGAGTTGAGGACCATATGAACAGAATAAACCTGTGCAGAGAACAAATGGGAAGAAATTGAGAACCATCACAGACGCAAGAGAACCTAACGAAGGCCCCTCCAATGCTACTAATATTACCCCACTTACTGTGACAGGAAAGATTGTGGGTAGCATTCAAGAGGAGAATTTCTGGGGCAGATTGGAGACAAAGATAACAGTATTACTGGACCCAATTCTACAAAAAGTATCAGTGGTAGAAATTGGCTGACTAAGGTGGAGGAGATGGTAAGCCGTAAACCTTCGGTCCCACTGGTCTCTAATTCTAAGTCCAACCCAGGTCTGTCAAATAACAGGGTGAAGGGTAGGTAGGAAGGTCAAGTTGTAAGCCCTTCTGAATCTAGGCAAGTGCAAATCAGGAGTCCTCCAAATGATATTACTCCTAGTAATTCTCATATCCCTATTCAAACTGGGCATCTCCTCCCTAAAACAGGGCCCTCAACAGTAGAACTTAGTAATGCAGCTAATACAGAAAGTGGAGTATTAGGCGCTGAGCCGCCTAGTCAGAACGAAGATTTAGAGAGAGATATAAGTATTCAAGATCATCGAGGCAGGCACAAAATCTAAATTTGCCCCCCCCGAAGCAACCCCGTATACGGTTATTTTGACAAATGTACCTCCTTTACCACATATTGCCTTTGAACACTGGTTGACCGTGAGGAACAAGTCATTACACTTCCTTGGTCTAAGGACTGGCATTAAAAATACCCTCTTCTCAGAATTTAAAATGGTACGGAGAATAGGGTGGGTGGGTACCTCGGCAAAAACCTTATGTGGTGACTGTGTTGTGCTAACTTTTGGTTCGCCATCTCTGGTGCATGCAATTTTGGATAGGGGAAGCACTGGGTCTGTCAACTGTAACAACATAAATATTCTCCCTCTTGGGTATTTTTATCACCCACCAGCACATTTTAAACTTTGTTGACCCCCATTTGAAGGAGGAGACTTTATAGGGAATAGGGAGTCCAGATTTTGGGTTCCAGTGAGTAATCGCTTTGATGCTTTGAACCTACTGGAAGATGTTGACTGACTGACTTTGGGGACACATGTCCAATCTAACCCCGTACCTGGTTGTTCCGAAAGCAAGAGTAAGCCCGGACTGACCCCGGTAGGAAACGACTGCCCTCCTAGCCCCATTAATGGTTGCCATAGGGATGAGGATCCTTCCTAACCCTGTGGGCTGTCCAAATGTATTTCAGTGACATTGTGATGTAGCTGAGGATCCACTAGGGATAGTAACTCCTACTACTGCCTTAGATAGAGGCAAATCAGCTCTTTGTCATATTGCCTCATGGAACATTGCAGGCATCCGTTCCAAGCTAAGCAACCATTTGTGGTGGGATTTTGTTTTACAAATTGATATTTTATGTTTTCAAGAAACATGGTTGAAAGACGCGGTCCATATGAATGGGTATAGGACCTACCATGCCCCTGCAATAGACGGCCTGAGTGGGAGGGCCAAGGGTGGTCTTTGCACTTATAAATTGAGTGCTCTGAAGATAAAGGAAATAACGATGTGTGCTAATGATCCCTATTTTCAAATACTTTTATTGGATATAGATGTAAAACACTATATAGTCCTAACTAAACTTTATAATAACATCCCCCAAGCTGAAGTAGGAACTGTTATAAAGAATATTACAAAACTGTTGAAATTTGCTGGTAAAAATAAGGCGAAAGATATGATAATATTACTTGCAGGTGATTATAATTGTGCGCTATGTGCCAACACTGAGGACAACTTATGCGGGATCTTAAACGAAGAAGGGGTATGTTCATCCCATTTCCGGCATTCCGCCTTAGGGGAACAACTTAACAAATTAATTTTTCCCTTTATCTGGGTTTTGTCAACGAATTGTGCCCAGTACCTGTCTCTATGCCCTGGACTGTTAGTGGTAGGGGCCTATTTTCTCCCATAGACTATGTTTTAATGTCAAGTAACTACACGCATAGTCTCTACTCATTTTATGTCTTAGAGATCTCCCTTAGCGATCACTTTCCTTTGTGCTTGTCAATCATGCTAACTTCAGGTAAAATGGATAAACCAAGCACAAATGATCAGTTGTTAGAAAATATAGCTATTGGGAGTGTAAATGGTCTTTCTCTGCGCTGGTCCATGGTAGATCAGGCAGCGACAATTAAGACAGTTGTGGATAGTTGTAAATTTGCCATTGAGACATGTTTGTCTGAAACAGCCTCCCCAGATAATATTTTAGCCTCATTCCTGGTGATATCCAAAACTATAAAAGAATCCCTCCTCAGACGTAAAAATAGTAATCAACATGTGAGTGGATGGTTTGACTCCAGGTGTACTCAAGCATATTCCCACCTAAAAAGGGAGTTACACAAATTCCCAAGAAACCTGGTCGATCTGAGGACTGCTAGATGGGATTACAAGCAAGCAATTAAGGCTAGGAAAATCACCTTGAAGAAGAAGGTCTGGGAGGCATTGCACACGGCCTCAGTGACGAATGATAGTTTGGCATTTTGGAAGGCTGTTAAAACACCTTTTCTCTCATGTGAGGCTGGCCCAACCATTGAAATAGCTATTAGTGAGGATCAATGGATTGAGCACTTTTCAAGAGTATATAATGGTGAGGGAAATCCTGACATGACGGGTAGTAATGTTCAGGAGGATTACAACTTGAACCCACCTCATCATTACTCAGATCTGTTGTTCACTCTAGACGAAGTGGAGCGGGCACTCTCCAAAAGTCAGGAAGGGAAGGCCCCTGGACCAGATGGGGTCCCCCTAGATTTGTTTCAATCAAATATTTCTCTGTGGGGGCCCATGATAGTCCAGGTGATTACTGCCAGCTGTAGCACTCCTTTTCTACCTACCTGGGTAGAATCCACCATTGTGCCTATTTTTAAAAAGGGGGATAGGCAGGATCCGGGATGTTACATGTTAATTTTGGAACGCCTCCAGGATTGAGCAGAGGTGAACTCTGTCCTGTCTGACCTGCAGTACGGTTTCTGTGCTGGTCTCGGAACGATAGAGCAGGGCTTAAATCTGTCAATCCTGGTGGGGAAATACACAAGGGCAAAGCAGGGAAATCTGTTTTTAGCTTTTTTGGATCTCACATCCGCATTTGACTGTGTGATTCACAGTAAACTCTGGTCTATTTTAGAAGACATGGGGGTTGAGGTTCAGATTATTTATTTTCTTAAGCGTTTTTATAGCGATGCCAAGGCTCTTGTGCGCTGTGGACTGAAGGGTGAATGTTCGGCTGCATTCCCGATTAAGAGCGGAGTCAGGCACGGTTGTGTCCTGACTCCATTCCTTTGTAATCTTTATATTAATGGTCTGGGGGATACCCTTCTTAAAGATAATAAAGACTTTCCACAAGCGGCAGGACACCCAGTACCAGAGCTCCTATATGCGGACGAAACAGTGTTAATGTCCCGCACACAGGTTGGCCTGCAGAGAGCGTTAGATAGCTTCTCTCACTTTATGAAAAATCTTGGCTTGAGAGTAAACTCCTCTAAGACCTTTATTATGCATTGCGGCCCTGGTATCAAGAAATCGAAAGACATGTTTGTTGCAGGGCAGAAGATCGGGGCCACTAAAAGGTTCTCATATTTGGGAATTCTTTTTGCCCACAATGACACCTGGGTACAAGCAGTTTCAGGCAAAAAGTTGGTACTCCTAAGAACAACAACTGCCCTTACTACCTTTGCTAGAAAGCTGGGGAAAAGACCACCAGAAGAGCTTATTAAGATCTATAAGGCAAAGTGTGTTTCATCAGCAGTGTATGGGGCAGGAGTCTGAAGGATCACTGACCTGCTTCCAATCCAACGCATAGAAAATTCCTTCCTAAGATATATTTTATCAGTCCCGAATAGCACCTCATCATATATATGTCATGCGGAGCTGGGACTCCCCTTCATCTCTGGTTTAATAAAGCTCGAGCCTGTACTTCTCTGGCACAGGCTATGGACAAAAGAAGAGGCCAAGATAAACATGGATATTTTATTAGATGTGCTAAAATTGGAAGGGGTTTTGAAAATTCCATGGATGAAATACGTCCGTAACTTTTTAAAAGACCTTGGTTGTCTAGAGTATGTTACTAACCCCCTATCTATTCAGCAAATACCAAGGAAAGAACCGAGAAAGGAGGGTCTCTTGTTATTGGATTCTATCAGAATGTCATCTGAGAAATTAAAACCGACTGCACTCCATAATCAGTTGATTTTAACTACTTTTAACATTCAACCCTGTTAAACTTTTGTACCTGGAGTTTATGATAGATTTTTATTAACTAGATTCAGGTTGGGGGTATTTCACACACTAGTTACCTTGCCTAAAATGAACAACTTGTCTCAAAACCTCCATCTTTGCCCTTGTGATAATAACTCCAACCAATCTACGATTCATGTAATGTTGTTTTGTAAATTTTATACCCATTTAAGGAGATTGTAGTTGGCACCAGTTTTAAAAATGTTTGGGCTTCGTCAATGCCGGCCTGCTTTACTTGCATTGTAACAGCCTGAAAATGCGAACAGCACTTTTAGAATAGTAACTTACTTGAAGAAAGTCTTGAGACATAGTTTGTCTACTTAATCCTTTCACTGGATAAAGTACATGTGAATTTAATAACGTTTTAACTCTATAATGTATTATGTATCTTGTCCATATTGAGATGATACTCTTATTATTTTAGACTATGTACCGATGTGTCTTTTATATTGGTATGATATTTTTTAATATTGTAAATCATGTATTGACGTGTTTTTTCCTATGTGCTTTTATGATTGTCTTATGTAGCAATCAAATAAAGCTTTCTTGATCTGATCTGAGTGAGTCCAATTAGCCTTGTCTGATTGTTATTTTCTTGAGCTTCCTGGCCCACTGATCCCTCCCATTTCACCATGTCGGGTGGAGAATGTGTTTATTCAGCTAAATTTGAGGTTTGCAGGGGATTCTGGGAAGGAAAATGTTGGTGGATCCATGCAAGCCATACCTCCCTGGACTCCCCAGGGTGTTTTGTTTTCAGGAATGTGTGGGTTTGGTAGGTTTGCTTAGATGGCCGCTGAGCCCAGGACCAAAAAAGCAGGTGACCCCCTTGAAAAGCCAGATTGTTTGTGATAGATAGGTGGGCACCTGTGTTATTGGTCCCGGGTTTGCGGACATCTAAGGGAACCTAAAAAACTCAGACATTTCTGAAAACTAGACACCCGTGGGAATCCAGGGAGGTGTGGCTTGCGTTGATCCCCAACATTTTCCTTTAAAAAATTCCTGCAAACCTCAAATTTAGATAAAAAGTCACATTTTCCTCTAATATCTGTGTGGGATCACAGCACAGCACAAATTTCCTCCTACCCAGCGTTCCCCTCAGTCTCCCGATAAAAATGATATCTCACTTGGTTGAATGGGCCAAGTGCCTATGACATAGAAGGGCCCAAAGCGGGTCTAAAAGGGCAGTTGGTGTATTTGTTTTTGCGCAGACGATACTTTGGGTATCCACACAAGTGAGGGATCATTTTTTTCGGGAGACCAAGGGATAGTAGGAAATTTGTGCCTGCGCGGTGATCCTACAACTTACCCACACAGAAATGTGAGGACAGTGTGACTTTGTAAGTTAATTTGAGGTTTGAGGGGATTCTGGGTAAGAGAACGCTAGGGGATCCATGCAAGCCACACCAGCAGCCAAGAGTCAGTACACGCACACAGCCGTCCACCTACACCACCAGCCAAGTGCCATCCATACACACCGTCAGCCAAGCGCCATCCACACACACTGCCAGTCAAGCTCCCCTATGTATTAATAAACCAACAAAATCCCTGACTCCTAGTGGATGTTCTGCCCCCCGGGGGGGGGGGCAAATTAGGGACTATTGCCCACATCTTCCTCCCGGGGAGGCATATAGGCTGTGGCAATTATTTTGGGGGTGGAGGCATTGACATGCCCATTTTGGGAAGCCTCCACCTCCATGTAGAAGAAAAAAACAATTCATGGGGCCTAGTGGGCTTTCTGCCACCCCGGTTGGCATATCAGGGGCTATTGCCCCATCTGCCATCGGGGGGCAGATTGGGGGCTACTGCCCACATCTGCCCCCCGGGGGGGGGCAGAAAGACTGTAATTTTGCAGGCAGGAGGCATTGGCATGCCCATATTGGGCAGCTCCACCCCTAATTCAAAATGCCAAAACAATTCCTGGTATCTAGAGGGCAGTCAGAAAAACTGAATGTACCCAATTGTATATAGGGGAGCAAAGGCCCTTGCCTAAGGGGCCACTAACCCCCTCCCTGGTGGCTAGTGGGTGGATCCCTGCTAGGGGATCGCCCTCCTGGGGCGATCCCCAAGCAGGGATCCACTAGGGAGGGGTACCATTGGAAAGGGGAGATAGCACCCAGAGCACGTAAAAAGTGAAACTGAAATGAGACTATCGGCTCATTTCAGTTTCGGTTTCTATGAAATGACGTCAGCACAACGTGCGCGTTGATCGTCATTTCATAAAAACCAAAAATACAGTCTCTGGAGCTGGGGAAGCTCTTCCCCAGCCCCCAAGGCTGTTGGGGTGAAAAGAGAATCCCTCTGGTGCCTGCACCAGAGGGATTCCCTATGCCATGGCATCGGACACGCGGGAGCTGTTTGACGCACATGAGCACTTATGCGTCGGACAGCTCCCCCCGTCCGAAGCATGGAAAGGGTTAAATGGGCCGTGTACATACCGGTACTCACTGCAGCATGTTGGGATTTCCCAAAGTTCTCAAAGAAATGTCACCATGAGAGCGTGCACAGCATTTCTACTCTGCTCTGCAGTATATGTTCACATGATTAGCATTTCACACTTGCAGTGACCATCATCTTGCCATCAGCAAAACATGTGACATCACCACCCCGTAGCTGTGTGGCAGGAAGGAATGGAAGCCCTATAAATCTGCAGTTTGCATTGGCTATTTCTTCCTTCTTTGCCATACAGCAGTGAGGATCATTGACAAGGCGCTAGCCAGGTGCAGCATATGAGTATCAGGTTTCCCTCCAGTGCCAGGCAGGCGGCCCAGGACTGGATTCCTGCATCCAGCGTCATTCGAGACCCAGGAAGCAGCAGTCAGATTCCTGCAGTTGGGCCCCCCCATCCATACAACAACGCAGAAAACCCGGGACACCAGATGGGCCATTTTCACCTCTTAGCCTGCCTGCCACAGGGGTCTGACAGTCTCTTTCACCTGACTCATTTGCTCCCTGTCGAGCTGGGATATTGGGCCCATAGTGGGAGGTCGGGGCGATGGCCTGAGTGGCCTCCCTGGAGCCCAGGTGAGATTGTAGGAAGCCTCTACCCTGGTGGAGACTCTGCATATACTCGGGACCCTGCAGTGCTCACTCTCTGCTACTGCGGGCCCTACAGCCGTGGGGCCTTCTGATCCCAATCGACTCTGCTTGCTGCAAAGGGGATAGAAAAAGGTAAGTTAGACATGCCACTTTCAGCGATGCCAAAGCTGATGCTCGGTGAGCACAATCTGTTACAGTCAGGCAGAGTTCTTTTTTACATTTGCTTCTAGCTGTTAAAATTACCACACTGCAGTTAAGATGAAAGTCCAAATAGATGCCTTTAATTTTTGTGTTTTCTCTTGCCACATAGGTTGAATGTGAGGCGATCCCATCAGACAAATTGCTGCTTATTTTTTGACATGGAGATGGATGTTTACTTTTTTTACCCTGACTGCAAGGTGAGAGCATTTTTTAAAGTTTGCAAACATAAAGACCTGTGAATGAACTGTACAAATATTTCAAACTTGGAAATAGAAAGGACAAATGAATCAGTTCTTTGGTTATTCTGAAGTGTCATGAAAGAATTTAATAGCATACTTTACTGGGTGATGCGTAAAAGCTAACTATTCTCTGAGCCAGGGGTCTAGCTTCAATAGGTGCAGTGGTCCAGAGGCCTGGAGTCCATTGAAACCAGATTATTGCTGTATTTCACAGATCAAACAGAAGTAAGTGGCCCATTTCCTTCTTTGCACTCAAGCCCATGGTACACTGTACATGTCACTGGCTGGTACCCAATTCCACACATTATCCTTGGTGCGCTGCATAGTTTTTTGGTCAGTAAAACTAAGTCTGTGCACATTTAGTGTTAATGACAATGGAAAATGTGTTGCCTCTGAATGACTGTGCACTACCACGCAATGCATTAACAGTTACATACCACACCGATTCCTGTAAATAATGGCTAGTAGCACCGCCCCTGCCCCCACCCCTAAACCTGCCTCCTCGCCCCGCCCCTTCGGTCATGGCTAAATTTGGTGAGCACCTGCACTTTTTCCCCAATTAAAGCACTGATTACTGAGCTCTATTGAGAGTACCTTTTAAACTATACTTTGTATTATCTGCTATAATTGTCCAATCCTACAGTTTTATGAGTGAAATCGCTGTTTCTTGAAGAAAAGATCATTTTTGTGAAGGTTGAAGGGGCTGACTTAAACCTCTCCAGCAATGGTTTTTTGTCTGGCAGGTTAAAGGGCAGCACTGCAAGTTTGTGCAGTGCTATACTGGACTAATGGACGTCCAGGCCAGATTGTGAGGCATTCCTGCAGGTGCTCAGCACCGTCCATTCCTGGCACTGAAAGGAAAAAATATGCAGAGAAAAACGGCCTGCAGTAAACGGAATCCCTCCCCTAGTTAAAGTTGTGTTCTTATGAGTAGACTATCCGTCACATCCTCGAGCTGCTTCTATTACTGTCGTCGACCTTCAGCCTTTTCCGACAGGCCATGACGGCATGTAAGCAGAGTGGCATTGCCGGTGCTGTAACGCAAAATCTGTCCCCTCCCCCCACACCCAGAATGTGATGAGGGGCACTTGATTCTCCCGCATCTCACATATATTTATCGACGTTGGCTTGAAGGGTCCCTGTGGTATCTTCCATTTCTACTGTGGTTGTAAGGCATGACATATCTGGGTTCTTTATTCTATAGTTGCTATGTATGACAAGTGTTGGTTATGTAGAATCTTTGTGAGTTGGAAGGTTGGGGAGACGGAGTTCTTGGAAAGGCCAGTTGGAGTTGATCTGTTGATCTGGCTTGCTGGTGGATAGGATCTTTCCTTAAGAAATAAACTTATATCCATAAGTACTCCTCGTTTGAGCCTGCTTGAAATACAATAGACCCTCCCTGAAGGCTTGGATAGCTCCTGCATTTGTGCCACCTTCCGTCCCCGAGTCACATGGACTTTTGTTATGACCCAATGCATTGCTTTCGGGATATTGCAGTGTACATGCATGGGCATCAGATTACAGGGTGCGTCATTCCACCCCTTCATAGATGTTCATTGGGAGGAATCACACACATCAGCTCAAAATGTAACACTGGCTGGTGTGTCACAGCCCCTCTCGCCTTTTGGCCCTGATGCCATTGCAAGGGCTGTATCATTGATGGTTACGCCCCAGCTCACACCTTTGCGAGTTCACCCTGAGCAGGCAAACAACAGGCTCACAGTCTCCTGCAGCCAAATGTATTGAGAAAAAAAGTGGAGCAGCACAGACCACATACTTACTTTCTTAGTGTGTGAAAAAGACCACTTTAATGTAGACAGCTGCACATCAAAACAATAACCCTAGGCCTTTGCCTTACAAAACTAGCCCTCACTATTTAACAAATCACCTATGGTAACTAGCCCCAACCCCTAATAATCCCACCCACCCTTACATCTTTATTTAGCATCTTTGTAACTCTTACCCTGCTATTGAACTGTTGATCTTAACTACCTTAACACTTTAACCTACATCTATTAACATCTAAGTATCATAAATCTTAACTTTTTAATGTATTGCTTAATGCAGGTGTAACTTTATTTCCACCCCCCATTGTTATGATTCACAACAATAATCTTAATGTAGAACCATAGTAAGCTAAGCTGCCAACTGCCTTGCACCTTCTCCATGCTACAACCATTTGCAAACATAAACCTTTGGCGCACTTGTGCTCAACCAAAAACCGCATAGG
Organism: Triturus cristatus; assembly: GCF_964204655.1. Lineage (NCBI taxonomy): Eukaryota > Metazoa > Chordata > Amphibia > Caudata > Salamandridae > Triturus > Triturus cristatus. The sequence continues at coordinate 1,007,570,757 of NC_140587.1, read as the reverse complement.
CCAACTGCAATCAACTCAAAGGAACCTCTTTTTCAGGGGGTGGGCAGGTGGGGAAAAATGTTCTCTGTGCACCGGCCACAGCGTCACTTTCCCAAAATGGGGACTGGAGCAGTGAATGGCTTGGTATATTTTGGACTACTAGCCCCACAACAACCAGCCCAAAATTATCCCACATGTAACCTGGGCTGTCCCATTTGCCAGTGTCCCCAGGGAGCAATGTTCCCTCTAATTTATTTCCACTGTGTGCGGCAGTGTAAGATCTCTGTGCGCTGGAGACAAGTCTATGTGCACCAAGGATCCAATGATGCATGCGAGTGCTGCGCTCAGCTATGTAAATCTGTAGCAATCAGCTCTCCAAACTTTTGATTATAACAGTAGTGAAAACCGGTGCAGTTCACACATACAGCTAAATTTAATAACGTTTTGAGACAGTTTTGTAATGTCGATACACTTTGTCATGACAGGTATTATTTATTCTAGTGGCACCTGCACCCCAGGTTTAGAAAAGGATAGGACCATTATAAGATGTTGCTGAACGTAAAGTGGTGGCCTGGCGACAATGACCGGAAAGGGTTAGAGCTAGTTAATGCAGCCTTTATGGACCCAGAAGAGGGGGTTGAGGTAAGTAGTATTTGTTACAGCATATGATTAGACAACATTCTCTACAGCAATCCTAATGGCGAACAAGTCATAAGTGACTAACAAAGAGAGTGGTGGTCGTCTTACCTGCAAGCGTGTGAGCCACTCCTTGAAGCTCTGAATTATCAGGGTGATCATGGCCCAGAGGAGTATGAGGTCTTGGCATGGCATCTGTTGTTTTTCTTCTGCTATACTTTCTCCTTCTTGCCTTGCTACCCCCGAATCTCTTTCCCTTCAGCCCCTGAGCTCCCCTTGCCAGGCTCTCCTTCACGGAATCCAGGACCTCCACGGGTGTTAGGTCTGTGGACTTTGAACATCACATTATCTACTCACTAAATCTGTCCAGCAATAATATCAGCGCCCCCTCACTCCTGGACAGACCCACTATGCCACTCTACTCAGTGACATTGCTATCTGCTGATCCACTATGAAGCTGGAAGTGCAAGTGAAAGCATTTTTCCCATCATACTGGTGAAAACCAAATAGGGCAAAGTGTGTCTGTGATTTTGAACAATTTTGAGAACTGTTTGACTTTGGCTATCAAAGTCGAGTTCAAACTGGTACTGACCTCAGACTGTGACAATGAGAACCTTTGCTTGGAATCCTTGAAGCTAAAATTGGGTGTCTCTAATCCACAGTCTGCATAAGACACAGCATCTCCTTGTTTTTTTGTTTTTTTTTATAGGGTTTTATATAGCGCAAACTTGATCCGAAGGTATCGAGTATCAGAGCGCTTTACATAGCACCAGTTGAGTGACCTGAGGACACATTCATTTTTTCTAGGTACGGGGAGATTAAGTGATTTGCCCAGAATCACAGGATGTTCAACGTTGTTGCCAAGACTGAAACCCAGTTCCCCAGATTCGAGGTCGACCGCCGTAGGCCAACTTCTCTCCCCTTGTGAGTTGATTGTGGGGTGAAATCCTACAAGATGAGGAGTAGGGGCAAAAGTCGCTATGTAATGCATGGATAGTCATGAGAAGTGCCATTTTAAACAAGGTGAAAGTAAATGCAGTCCTTACAATTGAGCAGGTGACTGTGACACTATAAAGACCACTACTCCTTCAACAAACCCCAGTAGAAGTTACACTTCTTTTTGCTGCACCCCGTTTTGACACTCCCCACTTTTTCATCCCATTTAAAGCCATCCATGGTGAGAAGTATGATTTCTCCTTTTGCTGGCACACACTTGACACACGAAACAGACTGAGGTGTGGATGCTCTGTGCCATAAAAGGGGTTTAAGAACAAATGAACAACTTTCAGCAGTCCAATGAAGAGCGGGTAGTAAATAGAGGCTGGCGAGCCAACTAATCAACAGGGAGACCTGAGCCAAGGATTGGCTCTGGCTCTAAGAATCACTGTACGAGCCGAGCCCTGAAAATATTTGCAATCTAAATTGCGCTACAAACATTACGTTAGATTATAATAAGTTATCTTTGAGATTCAAGAAAGAGTATTCTTCAACACACAGAAGCATTTCATCTTAGCACATCAGTATATTTGTAAAGTATTTCTAAAAAGTGGGAGTTTTTAAACATGAACTGAAAAACCTTCCTACCTGGGCCCTGGTGACTTTGCTATAAGTGAACAAAGAGGCAAGCCAGTTATATGCAGGAAATATGGCCTAGATTCCTATTTTAGATAGAACAACTTTATAAGCTATTAAATCACACACAAGAAAAGTTTTTTTGTACAGCACACATCCTGACTCAATTATTTGAAAATGCTCTTATATGTGATAACGAACAAAAAGGTTGCTCAGTGAAATAATGTATTTGCCCAGGATCACACAATCTGGTTAAGCAGAAACTGATCCCAGGTTTTCCAGTTTCAGGCTGTGCACTTCAGCCACTAGATTGGTACCTCCTAGTGCCATCAAAGGTTAAGGCTTTTTGGTCTTAATTCTTAAAGGATGTGATTAGATTTTGGTTCCAGGCAGAATCCACCTTTTATTTTGTGCAGTTTTACCCAGCTTTACAACAGAAACTTATATTAGGTTTTATCAGCACTCTGCTGCATCAGGCTTCCAGAGGCCACAGTTGCTGCTGAATCCTTGCAGGCCCCCCACTCGACAATAATAATGAAATCAGCCATTTAACAACTGTCTGCTCCAAGTGCTGTCATCCACTGTAGCAAAACCCATGCACGTAATAGAAAGTATTTCAAGTCCTTCCACACGCATTCTGCTCTTCAACCCAGCCTTGAAAACTCGCTGTCACTGCAGTTCAGCTCCAAGAAAGTGAGCTTTTGTCACACTGCTCACAAACCATCTCTTGGTCGTGCATGGAGCAGTGAAGTGCTGCTGTGGGAGAGTGTGTACATGCTGGTGAAAGGCAGTGTGCGTGCCTGCTCAGCGTGCATGCTACAAGGAACAATGCCGGGGAGCACACCTCCCAAGGGTGCTCTCCAAAGCCCATTTGCAGCCAATCAGGTGCTGTTGACCCTTAAGGCATGATAGCGCAATGGGAATACTTTTGCGACAAGGGGCATGGTAGGGCCAGAAAGTGGGTCTCTTTGGTAAGGCGCATCTGCGACAGCTACATGAACTGGGTGAAAGTGTTTTATTTTCAAACTGCAGTGATGCCTTCAATGGCACACGATGTGACATGATGCAGCTCCTTACATGCTATCCAGGGCCAGACTGGCCGTAGTGGGCACCGGGCATTTCCCTGGTGGGTCACCAGGGAGGGGGCAGGTTTTTGGCTCCTGGCGGGCTGTTTTTGTTACAGGGCCTCAATATCGGCCCCTGTAGCAAAATCGGCCAAAACTGGCCCTGGCAAGGGGGCAAGCACTTTGCCCGGGTCGGTTTGGTTTCCAGTCCGGCCCTGATGCTAAAGATGCCTCACAGTTGGCAGTGCCACTTGTTGATGCTCCTTAGTCATTAACAGCGCAGGCCTACACACATCCACAAAACCAGCCTATCATTAATACTGTCTACACGCAACCAAAAAGCCAGCCCTCCCTCACACACACACACAATGACCTTCAAACCGGCCCATCTCGCATTGGCAGATTGACCTACGCTTGACCAGATTCCAACGCTGCCTCTGGTCAAAGATTTACAACAATAGACAATGCTGAAAACCTATTCTCTCCAGAGAAAATACGCTTTCAAACGGAAAGGTCTGCAAAGCCTGCTACTGTGAATCTGGGAATTTTCACCCAGAGATCAGTTTCTTTGTTCATATAATGCTCAATTATTTGCGCATAAAGGTTGACAGTCATGTCCTAAAACCATCGTGCAGGAGTATCTCTGATTCGTGCTTTGCTTTTGCTATCCTAGCTACCACTTGGAACCAAACATTAAATTAGCAGCCGCAATCTCTTCTTTCCACGCTGTCGTCTCCAGCCTGGATTATGCTTTCTCAGCAGACTGCCAAGATTTACGTCCACTTATGGGAGAACTATTCTCCAATTAATTAACAAGCTGTAATTGAATCCAGTCATCTCTGATCAATTAGGTGCTTCATTTCTGCTCCAGAACTCTCCTCATGCTGTAAAGTTGAGTCATTCTAGGAGAGGACACAGCTATGTTTAAAAACCTAATTATTAGAGACCACGACTGTGCCGTCAATGAAGAATTGGCGCAACCTTAAGGTGGTGTTAGTCACTCAGAACATGTACCAGTTACTCACATACCGCCCTCGTGTATGCTATTTCAGAATTGAGAATGAAGCTGAAAAGGGGTTGGTTTACTGCTATATCCTTTTACACACGCATGAAATAAAATTCATATTTTAAAATGTGTACTATGTGCCCTGATATCCATTGTTGCTGCAGCAGACAGAGCAGGAAATTAAAACGGATGAAGATGCAAATAGAGATCAATCTACTTAAGGAAATGAACCGTTGCCCTGGCAACTCTTGCAGTGGCCATCACTAGCGAATATTAGTTGTGCTCATCACATTTTGCTGCTTTATTGCCATTTAACCCTTTGGCCGCTCAGGACGCAGATTTATGTTTTGAAAAGATTGCATCAAGCGAATACTATAATAAACGTATTCATGTGAGGCATTGTGTGGCAGTCTAGCCTTCTACAGAGGGTCATACAGCACATTATACCCGAGCTGCGGGCAATGGCCAATAAAGGACGAAAACCCTACATGATGATCGTTGTATCGTGAGAGAGAATGGCTATAATCAGGACACAAGTTAGGCAGTATGCAAGTGGCATCATGACGCGTGCCACCACAGCGCGTGACGGCACGCTCAAGACATTACACGTGGCATCACAGGAAGTGACCTCACTGGAAGTGACATCACAAGAAGTAACATCAGATATTAAGACCTCACACATGTTTATCAGGTATATCATGAGTAAGCGCATTAGGAAATTTAACAAATTAGATTTGGCGTTGGGGTTGTGCCAAAAAAGTGGCGCAATCCTGACGCAAACTCTGCGCCTCAACGAATACATTATGTTTTCTTAAATCCTGCCACAAAGAAATTGGCAACAAGGAGAAGCATGGAAGTAGATCTGTTCGGCTTAATTGGTTGCAAAGTCTACATTCTAAAATATTCTATGGGGTTAAGGCATCTCTGATGCAGAAGTGCCGGTAAATCTCAAGGAATAATAAAAATAATAATAGTGAGATAACCATGGAGGTTAACGCATTTGTTAGAGAAATCTGTGTTTTGTGTAGTCCCATATTCAAATCGAGGTAGTAAAGAAGGTTAAGGTGTCTCCTGCAAAGCACATCATGTTACAAAATGAAATAAAATATAACTATTTAAATTGTTATTTGTGTAAATCCTGGGACGGACCAACGCATCTGACATTCTTACAGGGCATGCACTTATATACAGGGACTGAACAAAGTCAAAAGCGTGCCTCTTTTAAGTACCTGTGAAGAGACAAGCTGTGTGCTTTTGTATCCATTGCATTTTCATTTAAGTGTGAGATTCCAGAATGCCTCCGGTCAGGATACTCGATCCAAAGGATGCCTGATGGCTCCTTAACTGTTGCCTTAATCTTTGGCCCAGCTGGAGTTTAAAAAAAAGCTCCCTCGCTGCCTGCAGTTGCTGCTGAGAATGGAAAGCAGACAACATACAGGTGCTGCTGAACATGTTCCGGTGTCTGAAAATTACAATGGGACAGGTTCAACATATTACTGTGGGGCCAAACTTCTTGGCAGAGCGGACGGTGTCCACCCTGTGAAAATAGTGGGCAGACGCCATGTACCCGCGTGTACCCCCGACTCGTGTCCTGGCTATAATCGGCTTACAATATTTGACCCATTTGGGGAGAATGTTGGATTGAAGCAGTGAATTGATGGGCAGTGAGCCTACAACAGATTTTACAAGCCCACTAAAATTGCAGTGTCCTCAATAGACCTTCCAGAGTTCCAATATAGTGGTGTATTTTCAGGGCAAAGTATCTTCTGCATTGCTGTTACTCCCTATGGGTAGTCAGGGTATTGCAAGCAATACATAGGGTCCAACTTCAAAATGCTAAATTATGGTCAGTTTCGTGCAAGAATATATTCACTGAAAAAACCATAGGTTTCAGGGGCGTTATAGTTAGCTGGACTTTTCACTCGTACACAACCATAGAAATTCCCCCGTTATAGTTAGTTCAGCTAACTATAACTCGCGCGCCCGCAATGCATTGCTGATGACGTCACATATTACATCACTCATGACATGGTCAGTGACATCACTCATGACATCACTGATGACATCTCAAATGACATCACTGATGACATCACTGATGACATCATCCAGTGAATGTGTGTTTTTCTCAAAATTACATATGTTTTATATATGTATATCTCAAGGTCGATGGAAGAATAAATGGGTATATAAGTGTCTAAATGGATGATTTGTTTTTGAAAAATTGATTGTATAACTGACTGATTAAGTGTATCTTAGTGAATACATGGCTTAGTGAGTAATGTTTAAATATGTAAATATCTGTATCAGTCTCTCATTTTGTGTATAAGTGGCTGCATGGGTTGGTGAGTAGCTACATGAGTGTCTATATAGGTTATTAGTTGGTTTTTTGAGTATCAGTCTGAGTGTCTGCATGGTTCGGTGGGGGGTATTACGTAGTGCATAGGTGCATGAATGAGTGACTAACTGTTTGTATGTGTTGAAGACAGCATGTGTGCAGGACTGTATGGGTGGATGAGTGTGTGCATGGGTGTGTTAGTGAGTGAATGACTGTCTCAATAGTGTCTCTATGAGTAACTACATATGTTTTAAACTAGTATATGTGACTATTGGTGTATATAAGTGAGTATATGTGAGAGTGAGAGATTGAAAGAGTTCCTGTATGAATAAGTATGTGTTTCTATAAGTGATTGTTAAAAAGACTAAGTATGTGTAAGTTTCTGTAGAAGTAAGTGTGGTGGTGTGTGTATAACTGTATATGCAGGTAAACGGATGTTTGATTCTTTATTAGCATGAGTGACTATGTGTGTGAGTAACTTTATGGATGAGTGGCGTTGTGTAACAGGATGTATAGGTGTATGAGTACATATGATGAGTGAGTACATGTATGAGTGACTGTATAGGACTGCTGGTGAATGAGTGGATGTGGATGTGGATCTTACAATTACTGAATAGGTTGTTGTAACTGGTATTGGTATATCCATTGTTTTGAAAATTTTAATTTCTATTTTTGAATGTGTGTATCAAAGGATATATTAGGGGGAGAGGAGGTCTGCCACTCTATCACAAGGATGATGTCATCAGTGATGTCATCAGTGATGTCATGAGTGATGTCACTGACCATGTAATGAGTGATGTAATATGTGACGTCATCAGCAGTGCATTGCGGGTGCGCAAGTTATAGTTAGCTGAACTAACTATAACGGGGGAATTTCTATGGTTTTGTACGAGTGAAAAGTCCAGCTTACTATAACGCCCCTGAAACCTATGTTTTTTTCAGTGAATTTCAAAGGTTTTTTAAATGCTAATTTCTAGCTATGCCTACAGAGATAGGACATGTGAAGAAAGAAGGAAAAACGCACAGAAAGAAAAAAAAGAAATGCAGAAAGAAGCAACAGAAGTCCTCAAAGACGAAGAAAAGTGCAGGAAGAAGTATAACGTGCAGAAAGAACAAACAGAAGAGCAGAAACAAGCCTTGTTGCAAAATCATTCTGTGCCCTCAACTTTTTAAGACGGATACTGGTGGTAACTGAGTCTGACTAACCAGTCCTAGAGCCAGTGCTATGTTAAAAGACACACAGAATACAGTGAAAACACCTACATACACTAGGGCACACTATGTGTTGGGGTCCCCCTGTGATTAGCATGACCTCCTCTGTAAGCCCCTAGTATATAATAGGGCAGGGGATTAAAACTACCTCTTAAAATGCACCACAGGGCGTGTTTGAACACGTCACCTCATGCCCCGTCCCCTCCCTTCCCCACTGTGTAAACACACCCTGTAGCCGTTTTAAGTTGGGAGATTAAGTCCCCTTGAATCCTGAGGGTCCCTAGGGTCCAACTAGACCACTAGGTACCTCCAGTAAGCGCCACAGAGCTGCGTTGCAGAGAGGTGTAAAAAGTGGCACGGCCTGCAACGCAGAGCAGTGGTGCTTACTGGAAGCACCTGGTGGGCTAGTTGGACCCCAGGGTCCCTCAGGATTGAAAGGGAATTATTTCCCCAACTTAAAAACGTGCCACAGGGCCTGTGGGCGTTCTGAGTTGAGAGATTAAGTCCCCTTGAATCCTAAGGGTCCCTAGGGTCAAACTAGCCCACTAGGTACCTCCAGTAAGCGCCACAGAGCTGCGTTGCATGGAGGTGTAAAAAGGGGCGTGGCCTCAGAACACCTGTCTGCAACGCAGCTCCCTGGCGCATACTGGAGATACCTGTTGGGCTAGTTGGCCCTCAGGGACCCTCAGTATTGAAGGGGAATTAATTCCTCAACTTACAACTGGCCAGGGGGCGCGTTTGCAGAGTGCTGCAAGGAGGGGGCGTGGCCTCCGGCGCGATGCCGGTCTTTTATTTATTTATTTTTAAGAAGGAGGGCTGTGTGGCCCCCTTTCTTTTTCTAATTTATTAGCCCTGGGGACCCCATCCCCCAGGGCCTGCACCCTAATTTTGTTTGTTGAAAAAAATTAATTTGGCCCTCCCAAGGCCTTAATCGGCCCCGGGGACCCCAACCCCCAGGTAATGGCCTTTTTTTTATTTTTTTATTCTTTAGGAGGGGGGCTGTGTTGCCCCCCTCCTCAGGCCACTTATGGCCCCAGGGGCCCCATCCCCCGGGGCCGGCCTTTGTTTTTTATTAAAAAAATATATATATATATTTATAGAAACACCTAGGACATGCTGGACAAACCGTATGTACCTATCACCATGACGATTTGCGTGATATTCATTAAAAGGCGACTATGCATACAATGAATCCATGTAGAATGTATTCACACCGCTAGTTAAGCCCTACCGTGCCTAATCCCGGCGCCCCCGCTGGTGGGTACTCTCCAAGTAGACACCCTTGTCGTTTATTTATACAAACATGGGTAGCTATTGACGGGCACATTTAATACACATGCACACCAAGCCATTCAAAGGGGATTCGACAAAAATTCGACCAAACTATGCAAGACACTCCCTCACGGTTAATAAAACACACATCCACCGCCGGATGTGTAATACTTTTTATTTTACTCTCTGGAAAGGAGACAAACCTCACTTGAGAGTCACAGCGTGCTCCTGGCTGAGCCCAATGCTGTGTTACACCCACCAGTGCCCGCCGAGTGCCACACACCTCTGTGTTGTATTCCACCAGCTAGTGCGTATGCTATGACACTCTCTAGCCCATGTGCACTGTAACACCACCCCGTGAATATGTCATGCCACACTTGCCTTTGCACGGGTTATATTGCCCCATCTAACGTGCCTTCCTCGATGCCTATGTTCTAAAGCACAGCGCTATGCCATACATATTACAATCTGGGATCCATATCTTTGTCACAGGGCATATGCAATGTTACACTACCCAGCACATATTTTATATTACAACTTTAGAGACTACTTAGGTTACACAACACTGCCCTGTGCATATTACACTCCAAGGCGCATATCACATAGCAAGCGCTAGTGCCTGTGCTATCTCGCGCTCTCCAATAATTCTGTCATTACGCACAATGTATTGCATATTATATCTCACGCCCCGGTTCATCTTATATTTGAACTTTTTGGTGCATAGTTTATACCATATACTATATCTAGTTTTCATTTTCAATCGTGCTCTCAGGACTATGTTCTATATACCACTGCGTCCTCCTACCCTTTTCACGGGCATTACATTTTGCGATGGGGGGTGGAGGGTCAGGGGATGTTTCTGCCAAGTGAGCCCGGAGTCACAGTCCCAAACATCCTCTTCTTCCTGAATAAAAGTGAGATTATGCTGCATACTTGTTCATATTTTAAGTAGTTCGCACAGACACACATTTTAAAAACAATAAAGTTCCTAATACCCACCTTCTATGAACAGTTAGCTTGCTGCCCCATCCACCTCCTCCCTATCCTCTGTTGTCTGAATCCATGGACTAGCCTCCTCCCTTCTGCCATGCATGGTCTGATGTGCTGCCACTGCCCTGTATTTAGCATGATGTACCAGTCCACTCATCCTGCCCTCCATTGCCCAATTCTATGGCCTATCATTGACCTCCTGCTTAGCCTCTGTGCTTTGCTTGCTGCCCCTATTCTCCTTCCCCTTGCCCTCCGATGTCTTTGTGCATGCCCCTACTCCATACTTTTTGACCACCATGTTCCATGGACCTGCCACTCCTATCTACTCTGAGTGTTCTGTTGAGCTGCCACTCCCCTACCACCTGCCTAGCATTGTCAGATGACTGTAACCTGTCCCTGCCACCTCCACCCTGCCTGTCCACATGCCATGCCCCTATCCCCTTCCTCCTGTCCTCCATGGTCCATTTTACTGCCACACCCTTCTGCCCTCCCTGGTCTGTTGTGCTGCAACTGCTCCTCCTGCCTGCCCCGCGCGGTCTGTTGTGAGGCCCCTTTCCCTGAACTCTCTTGTCTGTGCCCAGGTCCTGACCCTCCCTTCTATCCTCCATGGTCCTTTGTGCATGCCCCTGCACCCTCCTTCTTGCCCATCATAGCCATTGTGCTGCCACTAACCCTCCCGCTTGCCATGAATGGTCTTCTGTGCTGCCATGGCCCCTCCCACCTTCCCTGTGTGGTCAGCTAGCTGCTCCTGACCCCCTCCCACCTTCCCTCCATGGTCTGTGTGTATGCCATCATAGTCTCACTGTTGCTCTCCATGGTGTGTCTTGTTTCTAGTGCCCATCCTGCCTGACCTCCATGGTCATCTTGCTGCTCCTTCCCTGCCCCCTTGCCCCCAGCCCTCTGTTTCCATGTGCAGACCCCTATTCCCTCCCTCCTGGCTTGTCGGTTCCATTGTAATGCCCCCGATCCGTCCCTCATGCCCTTTATGGTCTGGTATGCTGCAGCTTTCTCTCCTGTCTGTCCATTATGGTCAGCTAGCTACCATTGCCTCTTTCCCCTCTGTTGTCTGTTGTCCACGTGCATGGTCCTGTCCCCTCCCTATTGCTTTCTATGGATTGTTGTGCTGCACTCCCGTCCCGCATGCCCTGTGTGGTGTATTGTGCTGCTGCAAACCCTGATGCCTGCTCTGTAGGGTCAGTTTGGTGCACCTCTCAATGTCCCTCCTGTCCTCTGTTATCCGAGTCCATGTCCCTACCCCAATTCCTCCTGCCTACCATGATCCAATGTACCATACTTGCGAACATTTTGAACTTGGTAAGAGGGAGATTTTGAAATAAAACTGGGGTATTGATTTTCCCCTTTGAGTTACATTGAAAAAGAGAAGATTGTAGACAGGAAACAGATCAAGTAAAGCCCATTTGAGCTTAAAAACATTGGACGTTTCCAGGCTGAAACGGGTCTGTTAGCATGTATGGTTCTATGACCACTGCCTCTTCCTTCTGCTCACAATGGTCTATTATATTGCCACAGCCTCTCTTGCCAGTCCTGTATTGTTGGTTTGTTGCCCCTGCCCCCCTTTCCACTGCCCTCCATAGTCTGTTGTGCTGCCACTGCCCTTCCTGCCTGCATAGTGTGGTCAAATTGTTGCCTCTGCACTCTCCTACCTGCCTTCAATTTTCAGAGTCCGTGCCCCTGGCCTCTGCCTCTCAACAGTATCCCAATGAACAACTAGATTGCTAACATTCTATATTTATTACAAAAGTGTGGAATGCCTGACGTCATCTTGATGTAATCAAAACTGTAATGCCTTGAGCATTTCCTTTAGAAATTACAAATATGAGAGGGTCTTATTTGCATCAAAATTATGGTTAGTGCTCTAAAAAACTAAAATGAGGACATATTTTCTGAGTTTTCAAATAGCGACAAAGAACTTTTAAATTATTTGTAATCTTAGTTTTTTTATCCAGTTGACCACTTGATTAAATGTTGCATCCAAGGGGAGAGGGTGTGGTGTTACTTCCAGAGCTGCAGACTTTGCAACTGGGGAACCAGGTTGGAGTTTCTGCTTCAGCTCAACATTCTGTCATTCTGGTCAAATCACTTATTCTCCCCATGTCTACAACCAAAATGAATTTGATCTTGTGTGATGTAACCAATGTTCATGTAAAGCACTCCAATACCTGACAAGTCTGCACTATATAAAACTGCAAATACACAAAAAATAAGTGTTTTGCACACTTCTGTCATTGGGCTACATTTGGGCTACATCTGGGTGATATTTGGGCTCTTTTGTCTCTGGTGGCCATTTTAGGAGATTTATTTGTTATGAAGTTTCCTAATTTCCTCATTTACTGCAGTCTCCTCAGTAGGAAATGCTTTCAGTTTTTTACTTTGATTCCATCAAGAAGGTATTCAGATATGTCACACATTTGCCATAAATTCTGAATGTTAGCACTCTAGTTGCTCATGAGATCACTGTAGTAAAGCTACTGCTCACCACGGAAGTCTGCTGCTAGTATTAGAAGTGCATGTTTCAGTCTGCATATCAGAATTTTTTAATGAAATAGAAGAGGATTTGAGAAGTCACTCAAAATGTACCCTAATTTTTCTTTCTTCAGCACTAATCATAATTTCTATGGCAAAATGAACCCCCTCATTGTGTTCCTTTTTAAATTAAATGTTTTAAGTGTTACCACTTTATTCCAATCAAGATGGCTTCAGGTGTGCCATACTTTTGTCATAAGTAAGACAGTAAGCGCTCTAGTTGTTCTTAAGAACACTCTGGGACATTCTGTCATTGGGCTATACTTGGGCTACATCTGGGTGATATTTGGGCTACATTTGGGCTCTTTTGTCTCTGGTGGCCATCTTGGGAGATTTATTTGTTATGAAGTTTCCTAATTTCCTCATTTACTGCAGTCTCCTCAGTAGGAAATACTTTCAGTTTTTTACTTTGATTCCATCAAGAAGGCATTCAGATGTGTCACATATTTTCCATACATTCTGAATGTTAGCACTCTAGTTGCTCATTAGATCACTGTAGTAAAGCTACTGCTCACCAGGCAAGTCTGCTGCTGGTATTCAAAGTGCATATTTCAGTCTGCATGTCAGAATGTTTTTATGAAATAAAAGAGGATTTCAGAAGTCAAAATGTGCCCTAGTTTTTCTTTCTGCAGCACTAATCATAATTTATATGGCAAAATGAACCCCCTCATTTTGTTCCTTTGTAAATTAAATGTTTTAAGTGTTACCACTTTATTCCAATCAAGATGGCTTCAGGTGTGCCATACTTTTGTCATAAGTAAGACTGTTAGCGCTCTAGTTGTTCTTTAGAGCACTCTGGGAAGCTGCAGTAGAACACAAAGGAATCAACTGACAGTCTCTGCCCTTGTTGGATGTACATGTTTTACTGAGAATGTCAGACTTCATTCTTACATGACTGAGAAAGATAATGTGAATTTACAGAAAATATGCTCTCAGTTTAGCTCAGTTTAGCTTATAGATCACCTTCCAAACCTCTAGTTGTCCAAGGGTGCAAAATGCCACTGAGATCTACATGTCCTGTAAAATCCACTTGTCCCACCTACCCCCGTTCCACATCAAATCTAAGGGCTCCGGCTGACAGAGAAACATTAATATATTTTTGCTTTATTAAAATCAGTAAACCATTGAATGCTGTGCAATAATAATGCTAAAGTAAAACTTGTCAAGCGATATTATCGCGTCCCTGCCCCCCTGCGCCCCTCCCCTTAACCCTGACGGCAATTCTTTTATTTCTATTCCCCTTTTTTTCCATTTTTTTTGGCTGTGTATTTATTCCCACAAAATACGTACATTTCAAACCATACGTAATGTACTAATTTACCGTCACCCTTGTAAAAACGTAGGGGTGGGATATAAAAGGTGTCAGCCAGCGTGCCTCCTGCCATTTCCCCCTCACTTTTGCAGCTGGCCAGACTTGAGCCCTACGTTCCTTGCGAATCGGTAAGTTGTATCGAAAAAGAAACAGCAAAGTTGGGAGCTTCCTTTAATAATAAGAATCGTTTTTTCGCCAAATGTACCCTCTTTGCAACATTAATCAATTGTGTAATGTATATTTGTCGGTGTGTTTACGCAGTTATGGGCTGAAAGTTAATATCTCACTATTCTATATTAGGACTTTAAGTTATAAATTGCAAGTCACCAACGGATGCCTCTATTGAAAGCATTAATCTGCAGATCTGTTTCCATCCTATGCACTCTGTAATCGACTTCGTACATGTTCTTTGCAGCAGGCATATTAACCCTCTGCACTAACTTCACCGAGGTCACAACCTCAACTATACAAAACACGGATCTTTTCGTCAAATGTACCCTCTTTGCAACATTAATCAATTTTGTAATGTATATTTGTCGGTGTGTTTATGCAGTTCTGGGCTGAAAGTTAATAGCTCACTATTCTATATTAGGACTTTAAGTTATAAATTGCAAGTCACCAACGGATGTCTCTTTTGAAAGCATTAATCTGCAGATCTGTTTCCATCCTATGCACTCTGTAATCGACTTCGTACATGTTCTTTGCAGGAGGCATATTAACCCTCTGCACTAACTTCACCGAGGTCACAACCTCAACTATACAAAACACGGATCTCTTTCCAGGATGGTAATACATCACACAAGTTTCCTACACATCTCTGTGAGGCCTGGTAATTGCCGGCGGAAAGAAACGCTGCAGCAGGTGCTTCGAAAGCTTTTAGTGCTGGCTGCGCCGTGTGCGACAATGTTTTTTTGCCCATAAGCCAAAGGAGTGAAAGTGTAGGAGTCACATGTCACCCATACTGGTAGGCAGTAGTTTAAGAGTGCTTGGTGTGGAGAAGCACAAACGCAGAGTCGAAAAAGAAACAGCAAAGTTGGGAGCTTCCTTTAATAATAAGAATCGTTTTTTCGCCAAATGTACCCTCTTTGCAACATTAATCAATTTTGTAATGTATATTTGTCGGTGTGTTTATGCAGTTCTGGGCTGAAAGTTAATAGCTCACTATTCTATATTAGGACTTTAAGTTATCAATTGCAAGTCACCAACGGATGTCTCTTTTGAAAGCATTAATCTGCAGATCTGTTTCCATCCTATGCACTCTGTAATCGACTTCGTACATGTTCTTTGCAGCAGGCATATTAACCCTCTGCACTAACTTCACAGAGGTCACAACCTCAACTATACAAAACACGGATCTCTTTCCAGGATGGTAATTCATCACACGAGTTTTCTACACATTTCTGTGAGGCCTGGTAATTGCCGGCAGAAAGAAACGCTGCAGCAGGTGCTTCGAAAGCTTTTAGTGCTGGCTGCGCCGTGTGCGACAATGTTTTTTTGCCCATAAGCCAAAGGAGTGAAAGTGTAGGAGTCACATGTCACCCATACTGGTAGGCAGTAGTTTAAGAGTGCTTGGTGTGGAGAAGCACAAACGCAGAGTCGAAAAAGAAACAGCAAAGTTGGGAGCTTCCTTTAATAATAAGAATCGTTTTTTTCGCCAAATGTACCCTCTTTGCAACATTAATCAATTTTGTAATGTATATTTGTCGGTGTGTTTATGCAGTTCTGGGCTGAAAGTTAATAGTTCACTATTCTATATTAGGATTTTAAGTTATATATTGCAAGTCACCAACGGATGTCTCTTTTGAAAGCATTAATCTGCAGATCTGTTTCCAACTGCGGTATGAAGGCTCCGGACCCGCGATGTTAAACCCGCGTTGCGATGGCAGCGCGTGAATCTGAATTCGTTGTAATGGGTGTTTCCCCCATGAAGCGGTGGTAGCGCAGCGCGCCTGCTTGCGATACGCTTTTTTGACGTCCTCATCTGAGGCGCCGAGGCGGGCCAGGCCTAGGCTTTTGTACTAATTAATCTACCCACGCACGGTTGCTAAAAATATAAATAAAAGAAAATCGCAGCACCTCCGTCACAATATCACACAATTCAAGCGGGCAAAACTGCTTATTTTACCTGAATGCTTATTGCAAGCCTCGTGGCGGCCACGGACTACTGCTTGCAGAGGCTGAGTGACGTTCCACTCCCCCAGCCAATCACTGGCGAGAGCCCAGTCATGGGCTGCTAGCCAATCAGATGCCGCCAAAGGCTCTCTGCAAGCTTCGGATTGGCTGTGAGCCCCAGAGTGCCCACAGCCTGTTATTTTAACGTGATTAAAACGTGATTAATGTCTGCATGTCCTTCGGACATAAATAGACAATAAATCTTCTTGCCCGTCAATATAAACAACATGGTTCGGGCGTCGGGCGATATGATTCCCCCACCCCTGCCTCTGTGGGAAAAGTATGAGAAAATAGTTTTCTCTCAAACATGGTTCGTGATATCACAGCAGAAGGCTTTTTCACATGTTAAAATCACCTTAGAACACACCACAATTCCTAAAATGAGTATGGTACCATCAACAAATGATTTATAATGTAATTAAAGTCTTAAAACCTTCTATTAACTGCAATGCTTTTTAATGAGGTGCTATCATGTATATTGGTCCCAAGATGGCTGCCAACACTTCTTGGATGAAGTACTGACAGCCAATCAGATCTCATGATGAGATGTGTGGTTAGGCTCCGCCTAGATATGTATGTGATTTTACTTTTGATTTTCTCAGGAACTACTGAACAGATTGACACCATATATGCAAAAGGCACATGCCTGACCTGAGGACTACCTCTTTGCCAAATTTCAAGTAATTCTGTTCAGCCGTTCGGGCTGTACCTTGGACTAAAGGTCCCTATGGAAAATTGCATGGGGAAAACACGTTTTGGGACCCCCCTTTTTTCTCAGCCCCCGCTTGACGAATCCCCCCGAGACTTTCAGGGTAGGAGCGGAGCGGAGCGCCCCACCTATTTTGAAAATTTCGCGAGGATTCGTCAACCGGCGCCAAAGTTATTTCAAATAGAATGTTGCGGATTTCCTATGGAAACACGGTCCTAACTATAACTATCTACTGGCGACCGCCAGTAGATAATATCGTATTACAATTATGTTGGACTGTTGTGAGTTTCCAGTATAACAATACAACCAACTATTTAACAAAAACTTGCCAACCAGCAAGAATGTTTTTCAACTTCTGCTTTAGGCCCACTGAGGAAGCATACTGAAGATGGCTGTTTTGAGGTCGAGCCTGAGCCACCTCGCAAGCGCTGCTCTGCGAAGATCTGTGGTAGTTCAGTACAAAGAGAAACTTCGCCCACTCCCCCACCCTTATTTTTCATTGGCTTTTGTGTTGGTCCTTTGTAAATGCTGTCTTCTGATTCATTATGAGGCTTGTTAGTCCCTCCTTAGTACAGCCATGTCATCATTTGTATTCTCCCATGGTTACTGGCCCCTTTACTTGGTTGTTACACAGTGTACTATTTCCGTCATTGAGTTTCTTCTAGATTAAGCACAACGACGTGCTGTGGTTACATTCAGCGCACCGTGAACGCTTTCACTTTTAAAGCAGCCGGTGTAGGAAGGTGGAATCTGACTGCATAGTTACCCCCTCTTCTTTCCTGATGTTTTGCTGGTTTTTGACTAGTCTGACTGGAATCCTGCTAATCAGGACCCCATTTTATCTGCTTTCTCCCAAAAATGGTTGCATGTACTTTAGGTACAGTCCAGATTGGATTCTGGGGTACCCTTATAAGTCCCTAGTATATGGTATACTATGTACCCAGGATATAGGTACCCCAAAGGCCTCCCAGGGGCTGCAGCATGTATTGTGCCACCCCTGAGAGACCAATCAAAATGACACCACAGGTCTGCTACAGCAGCCTGTGTAAGGTGGTGCATGCACCCCTTATTTAGATGTAGGTTCACTATATCTATCCTATATCACTGCACATATAAACCTATCAGTCACCCCTATGGCAGGCCTTATCAATCCTGAAGGTAGGGTGCTGGGTTTTATGTGAGAGGGTGCACCTGCGTGAGCAGAGCCCCTCTGCAGCCTTCGTAGCCTATTTGCAGGGGTTGTTTGTGATGCAGCCAACCATATATACTTAAATGCATTATAACCTTGTGGTAAATGGGAACTTTAAAACGGCTGCATAGAAACATGTCGTGTTTGGTGTCAAACACCTTGGAATCATACCTCCCCGTGAGTAACAGGCAAGGGAGGTATGATTCCACCCTCCTAGACGGGAAAATGCGACATACCGGGCTACCCGGTACCAGCTTTCTCAACCTGGGCATCACAAAATGGATGCTGCCAGCCACAGACATGAGTCTGCCCTCCTGCTGCTGAGCCAAGCTTGAGCAGGGGAAGGCTTGACAATAGGCTTCCTGTCACAGGGAGGTGTAACCACCTCCAAGACAGGATTTAGTGTATTGGGGCTGGGTGGGTGCACTCTGAGAGTGCTTTGATGCCTGCACTGAGGGCACATGTGGTGTCCCTGTGCATAGTCCAGCTCAAACTGGTTGCAGGAGCCATTTGCTCCTGCTCTGATGTGAAACAGGACAAAGGACATGGGTGTAGCCACCCCTCTGTCCTGACCCTCCCATACGTGGGTCCCCAGAGTTTGTCCCACCCCTTCTTTGGGTATAAAGTAGGAACCCCTGACTACAGGACTTTAGATTTTACCTGGACTAAACTCTGCTACAGAAACCAAGTATTTCAATGATCTGCAGGACGCTGATTACTGAAGAATCTCCCTAGGAGTAAAGGAGTTACTCCCCTGCAAGGCAGGCACGTAAATCGTATCTGACCAGTTTGCATCTCCCGAGCTCCTGAGGACTCTGAAGATTTCTGCAGCACAGGAGGTGGGTTCCTGAGGTCTCTCAGGTTGGTCTGAGCTCTCAGCAATTCTGAGTCCTGTATCCCTCGTGGGGACCGTGCAACCCGAACCCCTGTGCACCGCGTTCATTTGCAGCAGCATATGCTTTTTGGCGATTCCTGAGGCTGTACTTTGGGCTACTTGTAGTCCTGACCCTGAGCAGTAATTCCACCAAAGATTTCCGGCCTACACTCCACGAGTGTTCCGTGGGTTGGTATTGTGTGATTTAGCTCGAGGTCCCTTCACGATCCCTGTTCCGTTGGCCTGTGTGTCCCTGGGAAGATAACTTTGACTTTCCCTGGGCTTTCCTGGTTACTCCAGACGTGCCCTGACTCTCCATAGCTTGGAGAGTCCCCAGGACCTTGCTGGTCCTCACCGAAGCATCTTTCCTCTGCCCGCATGGGTTGCAGTTGCCGAGGCTTGTTGGTGTTCAATCCGGATACTGACCCCCCAGCACTCAACATCCTTTGTGGGACAGCTCACCTCCGGACTTTGGTTGTCGTCGACTTTCCTGGTCCCCGAGGCTGCAGAGTCAAGCTTCACGTCCTCTTCTTTGAAACACCCGGCATCGGTGGGCATTCGTCTATCGTGCCCCTGGTCACTGTGAAGTAACCCAGACTCTGTCCCCTCTGCTTTCAGGTTTTTCTCACCTCAGATCCAGGCTTGGATTCCATCGGACACTTTTCATCTTCCCGGCAGCAGCACTTTTTTGCATCACAAGATCACTTGACCCCTATGCACTCGGCTCCTCTGGGATAGGCAACACAGGTATCTTGGTACTCTCAAGGGTGCTGGCCTTAGAACCTTCTATGTTTAATTGGGTTTGCCTAAAGTCCTCTCTGAAGTGTCCTTAATCTTTAAAATTCCAAGCGCGACTTTCCCATAGAGTTGTACGGAGCTTGCGCCTGTGTTCACACACTGCACCCATCCTCCGTGGGTCCCCTATGTCACAACCTTGGGTGGTTCCTTGAGGTCCCAGTGATTCTACGTGCTCTAGGCACTGTGTCTAGTCAAGTCGTGGTTGGTATACCACTTTCTTAGTATATGGATTGGTCTCTCCCTGGAGCCCACAGTGTATTGTGCTATTTACTGTCGTTCTAGTGATTTAATATTGTGTGCTTTGTTCTCTAATCTCATGAAGAGGTTGGTAGAGAGTGTTAATATTAAAGACATATATTTTATATATTCCTTGTGTGGTTCTCCTTTCATTTGGTCATTCAGGAGGTTCTTATCTTGTAAAACAAGCTGCTTTACATTCCTTCGAGACTTAGCCTGAAGGCTGCTCTCCATGGCTACCACTAGGATAGCTTTCAATAAAGGTTGTCTTTAATTTAATCATCAATAAGGGTTGTTTGGACTGGTAAAAGGTGCCCACTTTAATTAGTGGTCAGCATATACCAGGCCAACTTCTCACAGCCGGCACAATGGCAGACGTTTGTTTTTTAAAATTGTGCACACAACGCTCTGCTTATGTTTATTTTCCTGATAAAAGGAGAGACAGACAGCCCACACCCTGAGAAGCATTCGGATGAACACGGGATATGACAGGAAGTTACATACCGTAGAACCCAAGCGCATTTCTGCTTCAAATAGCCAACACTGAGCCAGGCCTCTTTCTAATCTTTCACTTTTAGTTGTGTTGCAGGGATTCTGCTTATGCACAGAACTGTGCACAGGAAACCAGGACCTCAGTGAATTGTGGTGTACCAAAAACTCACCTCAGAACCCAGAACCCCTTATCCGACCAGCATCAGTGTCCCATTCGTTATCCGAGTTTTATCTCGGCGGTCCCAATGTATAGACAACCCAGAACAAGCGACTTAGGGTATTCTCAGGAATGGTGGGAATCAGAAATACCTGTTCGTAATTATTCTCATATCAGTCCACAACAGAATAAACAGAGACACGGTCAAGTTTAAAGAGTTTATTTTATAAACCTCGTGTCCTAAGATGCAGTACTTTGGGAAACATAAGCAGACAAATGATTAAGATCAAAACCATCAGCATAGTTACAATACCATAGAAAATGAAAGGAGTAATCATAATAAAATGACAGTGGATGACAGCCATGACAGTTAGTAAACTAATATTATTATTATTAGGCTAATAAAAGGTCTCTAGGCTTGAATGAGGAACCCCATACCGTAAAGATCAGCTTAGTGGAATCACATCACAGGATCAGCTAGACTCTGCTCCTGGGAAAGCTCTTCTTCCGAATGTGTCTAAAGCATGCAGCCTGCAATATTAAAAGCACTCGACTTTCAGGTATTTGCAGCTGCGTGCGTGTTATGGCTAAATAGTGGGCCGATCAACCTGAACCCAACAACATGCACCGTCTAGCGACCCAGACTGTTTCTTTACACAATGTTCAGACCAAGGTCGCTGCTCACTGTTAGGGATGTGAACAACAGACAGTTCTCATGTGAAGCAAAGGCGAGCAAGCATTTCTCAATTAATAACATGTAACTACAGTGTCGTGTGCAAAAGCAGCAAAAGTGGCAAGATGGCTTTCTAACATCTAACACGGTTGTGCTAACTTAGCATCGTACGTTTATAAATAGCAGTCTTCACTACACCCCCCCTTGATTGGACCACTATCCAGTAGTTCGATATAACGGAACCAAGAGCACAAATTGCGAGTCCAAATAAGGTAAGTGAAAAGTTCGAAGGAGAAAAAAGGGAGAAAAAAACCATTTAAAGGGGGAAAAAAATGTCATCGATTGAAGTTCAACGAAATGAAGGGGGAGAAGAAAAAACAAACAAAAAGGCATTCCACAGGAATTCTGGATGACCTCCAAGTTAATCCATCAAGGTATAAGCACAATAAGTTGCAACAGCTTCCAAGAGGAAATCATTGGAATGTTCTGCAAAATTATCTGCCATCCAATTCAGCAAGGGGGAACACACATGTTCCTCGACAACTGGAGCCTCCAGTACCATCAGAGGACAACTGGCGTGTTCTTCAAGATAACTTCTCGCTAAGAATTCAGCCGCAGCCGTTCCAATGTCCCAATTCCCTAGGACTCCATGTGCTGCTCCACAGGCCAT
This sequence comes from Triturus cristatus, assembly GCF_964204655.1. Taxonomy (NCBI): domain Eukaryota; kingdom Metazoa; phylum Chordata; class Amphibia; order Caudata; family Salamandridae; genus Triturus; species Triturus cristatus. Next base: position 1,007,548,864 of record NC_140587.1, on the reverse strand, counting down.
AATCCTGACGCCAGAACAGTCCAACTCATGAGCCACTAAGGGGCTCATTAGCCGATCATAATCCGGGGCAGGAGACACCGAGTTCGACAAGCACAAATCCAGAGCCCATTGGAACGGACAATCTAGGCAATGAAAGACAGGCTGCATGCAAGTAAAGTAGGGAAACCGGAAGGACAATCCATAGGCTATGCTTAGAGTTGACAGTGGTAAAGTTCCATAGTATTCAAGCATCCGGTTACAAAGATGGAGCAGCCGGGACATGCTGTCGTGTGACGCAAGTTGTGCATCCATAGCGTAGTACGCAGATCAACAAAAGTACCCCAGCTACGAGGGCGAGAATCACAGGGAGACCTCCGAAGACGCTGGAAAAAATAGAATGAAAATATGCCGGGATCACACCAAAAATAGTTTGAAAGGAGGTCACGAGGCCGGAGCCCACAATTTTGAAAACATGTGCCAGGCCACTTGTTGACGAGGCATTAAAGATAGTCTGAATCAGGGCCCCAAAATGAAGTGGGAGATCAGTATTCAAAAGCGCTTGCACCTCTGTGCGCGTGTTTGCTATGTGAAGGACAAATGTTTCCCGGGATGAAGTCAACGCGACTTCTTTTTGAGACAATTGAGCCCTTATTCTGCTCATCTTGTTGAACTCTGCTTTCAAGGTTGGAATGGAAGGCCAGATGGATACATCGAGCCATCCATGTGGGGGTGGGAAAAGGACGTTATTACAGCAGACTACTCTCTGTGATACAGTCACTATGTAGAGAATTCCCACTAACATCCCACAGCAAGCTTCATTATTTAATAGCAAATAACTACCGTTAGCAAGCAGGGTAAAAGACGGTGTTATAACTGGCACCGGGATCCCTTTCAAGACGCAAGCTAAATTAGGAGCGTGCACATTACATGCACCATGCAATTGAATGTGCGCACACACTACAGAATGATCTGGAGTGGAAGTGCACTCTTCACCTTTTAAGTAAACCTCTTTTCCATCCCTCACGCATCTGTACGTGAATGGGAGTGACCAAACTTCATGCAGGAAGGCAGTACCCAGTTTTTCATATCTGCCAAGGGCATAATGTTTCATGCATGAACTGAACTTAAACAGGGGGAATGGTAATGTGATCAACCCGTGGATAAGCCACACAGCGGAGTTTAATTCGGCAACAGAGAGAGGTAAAGGTTCTAACTTTTCAATGTGCAGCAATGAGTATGTTGCATCTTTCATGGACATGAACTGTTGTTTCGCAGTTAAATTAAAAGGAAGGAGCAAAGATGAAGTATTCATGTAATCCCAAGGGACTTTCCCAGCCTTTAACGTTTGCAACGTCCATGCAAACTACATAATGGAACGCAAGTGATTTTGACCATGATACAAAACAGACAAATCATCCTGCACAATGTCTACCACAGATGAAACAATATTATCTAAGGTATAAATTCTGAAAGACAGGGTGTTAATGGTATTATCTATTACAGCCAATACTTTCTCCATATTGGCTTGATCAATAGCTCGTAATCTGGATGCAGCTTCAATCTGTGATAGCTTCCAAACTTCGTTGTAAACAGCATATACCCATCTTTTGGACCTGCCAACCGCAGGACCCTTAACAAAATCATTCAAATCTATTTTGTCGTTCAATTGTGATAAATGAAGTTTAACAGATGCTAAGGTGGAATGTTGCAGCCAAGATTGGCATAACTTCCCTACTGAGTAGGTAGTTACAGTGTGAAAAGATTCAAAACGGGGGTCTACACAAACTTGTGTATACCCCGGTGCCAAATCCAGAAATCGATGTTGACAGGAATCTGAGCTCGTTTGCCATATTATCCACCCTTCCGGATTCAATTCAGAAATATTGAAGGATGTGTTGGAAATGTATGACTGCAACGTAGCAAGGGACAGATCCGTATGATTATCCCAATTAGGATAAGCACCCAGACCCGGAGTGGAGGGAGAATTTAATTTTTTAGAAGAGCCAATACAAAACAGGTGGTTTGAAAAATTGACGAATTCAAAAATAACATGTGGTTCGGGATGAGGCAGGCACGTTGCAAAGCTTCTGTTCCCTGTACCTGCCACGGTTTAGAACCCCAAACCGATTTAAGATCGATAGTAGCTTTCCACAGAGCATAGCCTCCGATTGCCAACTCGTCCATAAAGGACTTGGAATACAACAATTTGGTGTGTATCAGTCTAACTTTAGAAGCAGACTCAGCCGCAACCTTAAAATAGAAGGAGGCCGGATTCGACACACTGAAATCAGAAAAATATGTGAATTTGTCCACTAACGTGGTGGAGCACCCCAGCCTAGGGGCTGGACAGTGTTCCCATTGCGTATAATTTACAAAATTTCTAAACGTATTTGCTTTGTGTAGGAAATGCGTGCCATAATGTTGACAGCAGAATTGCTCATCATAATTAGCAGTATCATACAAATCCTCAGCATCAAATGCAGCATAATATTTCAAATCAGAAAACAGTGCTTCTATTGCTTGTACATCCCAATCATCCGAGTGGATGTTTTGCTTAACTACATCACCCATAGAAACACGAAATACATTTGGCACATTGATTACTTCAGTGGGACCATGAATTTGAAATTTAACAGAATCCCAAGCGATCCCATCCAGTACAGGCCAGGCAGTAATGTTCACAAAAGTCTGGTCCCTTTTTTTCATAATATGTGATGAGGAGTGGGGGGCCAAAGTTCCATCAATTAGTCTAATTGTAGATCTTTCTTTCAGGTAGTGTCCATTTATAAGTCTAAAAAACACTACCACAAAGCCAATGGACATAAACAAAAAAATACATATGAGCACCAGCCAAATGTAAGTCCAAGGGGGAATTAAAAAATGTCTTTTGAATCAGGCAACAAAAATCGAAACTTTTGATGGGGCAATGGAAGTCATTGAATTAGTGTCAAAGGAGTAGCACGACTGGGTAACTGTGGTGGATTGTAAAACAGGCAACGGGACATCCGCAGTATAAGCATACTCAATATCTTCAGGTAGACCACCAGGTGTCGGTGGCAATAAAGGACCAGTAACCGTATGCATCTCGACGGCAACATCAGGCAAGGTGGTAGAAGCTGGGGCCACAACAGAATTTCTCAGCATCGCAGGGCAAGAAACCGCTGGAGTCATACTAAGAAGAATCGGCCACTCGCTGTAGCTTGCCATTGTCAATAGAGATGTACCTGTTATCCTTGCGACCAGGAAGTGGAGGTAAAAAGACTGTACGTGTACCCTGTACTCCAAGCACCGGAACTGGTGCACGATAAGAGGGGCCAAACTCCTTCTTGTTCTCCACCTTCTCACGGACCAGATCACCAACTCGACTACTGGAATCTGAAGTTCAGCATCAGATGTGGAGAGCATGTGTTCCTTCGCGAGACTATCTCTGGCTTCTTGTAGATTCTGCAATACAGCACAGTGATCATCTACGTCAAAGGGTGCGGCCGACGCCGCCATGTCTAGACCATCAAGGTCCGGGACAAACATTCGTATGCCAAAGAGCATCATGTATGGGGTCCGCCCACCCAGAGACCTTCTAGGGAGATTATTAAGTGCACGTTGTACATCATACACGTGGGCTAGCCAGTTGCGGGCAGTACCTAAATCCCTGGCTGTCAAAGATTGCTTTAAGTCACGGTTCATTCGCTCCACCACACTATTACCCTCAGGTCGGTATGGAGACGAAAATTTGACTTGGACCCCCAAATTTCTCATGGCTTCTTTGTACGCCTTAGAGGCGAACACAGGGCCCTGATCAGAATGAAAGGTACCACATGCAAAACTTCCAACAAAGACACGCAAATCCTTGATGACAGTATGGGCATCAGCACTCCTTTGTGGCCACACCCACAGAAAACGTGTGCAAGAATCCACTGCAACCAAAATGTATTTGTACGCAGTATCAGAGGTGAATGGACCGCAATGATCTAAATAAACACAACCCAGTGGTTTATTAGATATGTACAACTGAGTTTGTGGTGGGCGCGCCGCAGTTGAAGGTTTTATCTGCTGGCAAATGTCACAATTAAGAACATAAGCGCGAGCTTGTTTATATAAACCGCACCACCAGTAACGTTGTTGTAACAGAGATACAGTAGCTGCAACGCCGGCATGAGCAGACGCCATGCCCTCGTGAGCCGCTAATATCAAAGATGGTCTGCAGTCCGCGTTGGAAATCAATCTGTCACCAACGTCATTAATCCTCACTAACGGGACGTTATCAGGACTTATGCGATAATGGTAACGAGAAGGGAAACCTCTTGGATATTTTGTTCCCTTCTCCGTAGCAGCAATAGCTGCCAAGATGTCATCATCGATCTTACTTTGTGATCTTGTAACTGCTGCTACTAAGTATGTCGCCACTGCTGTTTTTGCTGCCTCGTCAGCTAGGCTGTTGCCGACAGCATGGACACCAACTCGTTGGTGACCAAGAGTGTGAATAACATTCACGAGAGGCAGATGTTCTTTAAGTTCTGCCACTCGAACCCAAAGCGTTTTATGCTTAATCGTGCTACCTTTGGAATCATGGTAGTCATTTTGAGACCAAAAATGTAGATTGTCGTTGTAAGATTGAACACAATAGAACGAGTCACTCACTATAAGTGTAGTGACTCGAGGATCAGCAAACTTCAGTGCAAGCACCAGAGCACGAAGCTCCGCCAACTGTGCGGTACAATCACCCAATGACTGCGTATGCACGACATCGGATTGGAATTCACCATTCACGAAAGTACCGACCACAATTGCGCAGGCCGCTGAATAGGCATGCTTCGATCCAGTAGCCGGTTGCGCAGAACCGTCAGTGTAAATGACACAATGGTAATCCTCGAGCGGGCGCAAGGACAGAGGAGCTGGATGAACGTATTCATACTGTAAGAACTCCTGAGTCTGTAGAGCCGCGTCAAAGATATATGTGACGTCGGGCGATGTCAAGGAAGTGGCCCATTGTATCCACCGTGGATGCAAAGCCTTAGAATTTGGTACACTTGCTTTCGTCACCGCCTCAAGGGCAGGATATGGTGTTACCACCAACATGCGTTTACCTTGCGATAGCGCTCGTTCTTTCAGAATCGCCATCTGCACTACCGTCAGAACTTTCTCGACAGCGGAAAATCGCAATTCAGCCGAAGTGTACAGGTGTGATTTGTAGGCAATGGGGACGGTATTGCCCTCATTGAACGTTAAGTACGTGAAACCCACTGCGCCCGGCACAATTCGTATGACCAGGTTAGTGTGGTTATCACGCGTCAGTAAGTATTTTGAAGCAAGAAGATCAGCTTGCAAAGATTGCAATATAGCTGAATGCTCCAGCAGCCAGCATGATTTGGAAAAAGTAGGTTGTACCAAGGCATAAAGCGACGTGATACGCTGGGCATAATCAGGAATGTACGTTCGACCGAAATTCAGAAAGCCCAGCAGAGATTGTAATTTCTTCAGTGTCGTAGGAGCACGTAGGCATGCGCATTTCTCTAGGAAGTACGGAGCCAATCCTCGACCTTCATTGTTGAGTTTGTATCCCAAAAACAATACTGTATATTCCGCAATGTGAGACTTCGCAAAGTTGAATTTGTAACCGAAGTCTGCAAACAAAACAATAATGCTATCAACACAACACAGATGCGGCCACAACTCGTCATCCGTGAGATAAATATCATCCACATACGAGTACGCATCAGGGTCTATGCTCTCTAACAGAGAGACTACACGAGCAGCAAAGACACCAGGGCTGTTCTTATAGCCCATCGGTAATATTTTGAAATGTTTTTGTTTGCCGCCCGAGGTAAATGCTGTCCATTCACTACTAAGAGAGGACAGGTTATGGCTGTAAAAGCCGTTGGAAATGTCAAGTGTGGTTTTAAACCGTTTTCTCACGAGACTATCGACGAGAGCCGAACTGTGGGTATTCTGTACTTCGCATGTCCGGCAATGAGAGTGTAAATGCCAGTAATCCAAAACCAGGCGGTACGACCCATCAGGCTTCGTTACAGTGAATAAAGGATTATTCATTGGTGACACACATGTTTCAATTACACCTTGATATTCCAATTGTTCAATGATAGCTGAGACATGAGGTCTTGCTTCGTGACGCATGGAATATTGGTGTTGTGGCATGGGCGTGGACCGCAACGGAATCTCATGGCTGGGGGACAATTTATCCCAGCCTACCTGATTACGATACAAAGCAGGTGCAAGCACCAGAGCCCACTCCTCGGCGAACTTCTTAGCTTGGTCCTTTGGCACTGTGTGCGCAAAGGACAGGAGGATCATATCCTCCCCTCTAGGAGCATCTAAAATGAAAGCCGGGGGCCAATCTGCCTCTGCCAATAGAATATCATACGAAGAGGTTAGATTATCCCAAAAAATCCCTTCAATCGTGCGTTGTATGTCACCTTCAATTAAGAGGACTATATTATACAGTCTGTCAGGGGGAACCACTCTAGTGTCAGCAGTTTCTATAGTTATGAACGTATCAGTTGCTGTCGCCACCAGATATGGACGCAGTGCTTGTCGCACTACTGTAACTTCCGCCGCGCTGTCGAGCAGCGTTAGTGCCCATGTCAGGTTCTGAAGCTGCGTGCACACTATCTGTGGCATACCTTGCTGTTAGCGCAGTAACTTTCTTCTTCTGAAACGGGGGTCGTTGACGTGCAGACTCGTCCTGCTTGCCTTTGCCGTCAGTCTGACGGAGTTGCTCACGACTTTGGGCACCCCGTCCTTTCCCACGGTCTCCGCCACCGGATTGTGAAGCCGATGTTTTCTGTGAAGAACGAGGAGAGCATTGTTCAGAAACCTGAAACCTATCAGGTGACTTAATACTAGATCGATCGCGCAGATCATATGTGCGTTCACTAGACGACTGTACGGGTGAGGCAGGACGAGACCCCTGTTTCTGTTGCTGCTTCCCCTGTTTCTTTGCTCGCCAAATTTGTTTAGGAAAATTAGAGGCGTTCGTCTTTAGTAGACGAGCTCACCTTAGTTTGCTGTACTACATCAGGAATTATCACAGTAGGTATAAAACCTAAGGCACTGCGGCCTATGGTCCTATAGGCTTCCGCAATTATTTTAGCGAACTCCTTAGGCCTGTCGAGTTTGTCCACGCGGTCCAGCTTATTAGCCACTTGGAACTGCATGGCATCGCCTTTGTGGTTGCCCATTACCATGGAAGCAACCACATTGAACACTCCGACAAGCCTCATTCCCAACTCAACAGCAGCCTCCGTCCCGTGATTCTCTTGAACACGTTTAATGACGGAGGGCAGTACAGACATAGACGGAGTGCCGAAGCACTTCGAGTAGGTCGCGGCAAAGACCTTACCCCAGTTTGCACAATCGGCCATATCTAGGACCAAGTCTTTCGGCAAACTAATGGTGAGAATCCTGTGTTTCTCCACAGGAGAGGGATGCGGAAAAACCGCCTCCAGTTGGTCAAATTTCTCAGCAAGCCAATAAGGTAAATCATCCTTATTTTGGGGGCGCTTGCCCATTACCGAATTTACCATAACAGGATTAATAACCACCGCTTGGTGGTCCGGTGGTTGTCCCGCAACAGCAGGTGCCCCCACCTGCACGTTGCGTGACACGTACTGCACTAAAGCCCTATGAACTGTAATCAGGGCTGTGTGTAGTACCCCCCCTCAGCCACCGCCACCGTGAGATAGCGGGGATGAGGCGTAAATCCGGCAAGCACCGGCCATGTAGCCCCTGCAATAGACAATGGGCCCATTCTAGCCGGTGCAACCACATTGGGAAGGGCGCCATTAAACCAAATGGTATGCTGCCAGGCAGAAATAGGAATTTCTTGTGTCCTATACGGCGTATAGATCGCAGGTAGCTGCGTGGGAGTATAGGAATTAAACGTATCATTGTCTGCATCCACCGCTGGAAAAGTCACCCAAGAGTAAAACAACTCATATGGGTAAGACGCATCAGCGCTCACCACAAAAATAACAGCCATCCCATCATCCGGCACCCCATACGTCGTCAAATGACGGTGCAGAGGTGCACGACTATGCGCGGCTATATCAACCGCCATAAGGACACACTAAAGAGTATCATCGATATCAACTGTAGCATAAGGGTTCAGTAAAAATAACCTTTTTAATGATCAAGCTTGAAAGAACCTATTAGTCGAAACACAGGTAGGTTAAACCCGTCACTCCCGTTAACCAGAAACAAGAGTGAGGGTGTTGTGGACTAATATAGGCACTACTAAGGCATTTCAAATCAATCGACCAAACGTTAGGTGCGCCATGTTGCAGGGATTCTGCTTATGCACAGAACTATGCACAGGAAACCAGGACCTCAGTGAATTGTGGTGTACCAAAAACTCACCTCAGAACCCAGAACCCCTTATCCGACCAGCATCAGTGTCCCATTCGTTATCCAAGTTTTATCTCGGCGGTCGCAATGTAAAGACAACCCAGAACAAGCGACTTAGGGTATTCTCAGGAATGGTGGAAATCAGAAATACCTGTTCGTAATTATTCTCATATCAGTCCACAACAGAATAAACAGAGACATGGTCAAGTTTAAAGAGCTTATTTTATAAACCTTGTGTCCTAAGATGCAGTACTTTGGTTAACATAAGCAGACAAATGATTAAGATCAAAACCATCAGCATAGTTACAATACCATAGAAAATGAAAGGAGTAATCATAATAAAATGACAGTGGATGACAGCCACCTTCCTTTCGCTAGTAAACTAATATTAATATTATTAGACTAATAAAAGGTCTCTAGGCTTGAATGGGGAATCCCATACCGTAAAGATCAGCTTAGTGGAATCACATCACAGGATCAGCTAGACTCTGCTCCTGAGAAAGCTCTTCTTCCGAATGTGTCTAAAGCATGCAGCCTGCAATATTAAAAGCACTCGACTTTCAGGTATTTGCAGCTGCGTGCATGTTATGGCTAAATAGTGGGCCGATCAACCTGAACCCAACAACATGCACCGTCTAGCGACCCAGACTGTTTCTTTACACAATGTTCAGACCAAGGTCGCTGCTCACTGTAATGGATGTGAACAACAGACAGTTCTCGTGTGAAACAAAGGCAAGCAAGCATTTCTCAATTAATAACATGTAACTACAGTGTTGTGTGCAAAAGCAGCAAAAGTGGCAAGATGGCTTTCTAACATCTAACGCGGTTTTGCTAACTTAGCATCATACGTATATAAATAGCAGTCTTCACTACAGTTGTGTGTGTGTGATGCCTTAACATTTGCTTTTCTCCCTGGCATGGCGAGCAGAGCAGATTGCTGGAAGAAACCGGTGAGGGGGCGGGACAAGTTGGAGAGAGGGAGAGCCCTGGCTGCGCTGATGTTTCAGGTAAGCGCCCAGCTTCCTCCGGGTTGTTGTTATTTGCTCTGCTTTAGACTGGGCACTTTTCGGGCGCTGCTCATCTGCTTTTACGTTTGTGCCTGCAGCGGCAGACGCTTGTTAATATATCTGCCCATTGCCTGTTTGGGAAAGAGGCCTCTTCTCTCAAGCGGAACATGCTGTATTTGCGTAGAATTGAAAGTCTACACTCCAGTCAGAGATCAACTAAAAGAGTATTGTCAGGTAGAGCTGGCCATGAGAGCTGCCGTGATACTACTCGCTGGGACAGGGCTGGCGTCACTCCATAGGGCAGCACCAACTACTAGACACAGAGACTCACAGTTGGTACGGCTCTTTCCACCAGCGGAATGTGGAAGAGCTCTCAAGTGCTCCACCTCCATGCATAACTAGCTAATCCAGTCCAGGTTTTAACATTGCTCGGTGGCACCCGTAAAGTTGTTTATTTTAGCATACATTCAGAATTAAAGGTGTACTTTGGAGTGATGGTCAGATCTGAAAAAGCATGAGTGCTCCGATGTGTGTCAGATCCCTGGAGAAACACTTTGTTTTTGCCCTTAACCACAGCAGTAGTAAACCCACTGTTGTACTTGAGTGTGGTACAATACCATGTTTTTGATGTGTTTTACAATATTCAAGATTTTGCTTGACCGGAAGTTGAATGTAGTAGGATGAATTCTTTGAATGTATTATTGTGAGGAGGGAGTACTGATTTATGTCACAATAGTCATATTGAGTTGAATTTTGTATAAAAAAAGTGTTATCTCATTCTGTTAGTGCTTTCTTTAGTGAGTAATAGACAGAGGTGGGATAAGGTGATGGTCTTTCATTGAGTGAGTTTTTTTTTTATATATAGCATGTGCTCGACCCTGAAGGTGGTAGATCACTTTACGTGAGCACCAGTTACATTAAAAAAGGTCACATTTATTTTTTATATTTTATGCAAAGGGAGATCCAGTGATTTGCCCCGAATCACAGGCTTTCAAGCTGACACGGGGGCTCGAATCTGGTTCCCTAGTTCACCCACCGGTTGATTTTGCATATCGTTGGGTCCCCAATATGGGATATAGAACAATTCAAAATATTTAAAGAGCAATATAGTTAATGGCTTGAGACTGTTCGAGCAGTTGCGGTGCATCCATTGGGACTCTGGGGCGTTGCCCCACTAATACCACATGGCCACATTATTTCTTCCTCGTTATTACACTTCATTCTACGTCTTAAGTTCTTAATACTGACTCGAATTCGGGCCGGCCGGTGGCCAGGCCACTCCCAAGGCAGTCAGGATGCTGGAGGGGGTGGGGCAGCACTGCAGGGTTTCATTGACTGGCAATGGTGGTCTAGTAGCGCAGCAGCAATATTATTAGTGTGCATGTTTGGTTTTGGGCTGGTCATTTTTCTGACCAGCCCGAACAAGCGCCCTCTAGCCTGCACATTTGATAGTGAGGGTTTCCTAATGGGCGAGGAATATCCCTGCTCAATCCAATCCTGGCGCTGCTGGAACAGCGTCTGGATTGACTGTCTGAGAGGCACGCGGCATTCACCGCGCAGTCAGTCCTGAGAGGCATTGGGTGCCGCGTGTGGGTGGCACTATGGAAACTATGACCTATCACTGTAGCTTATGTGAAGCCATGCAGACAGTGATTGGCCATTTGTACGTAATGATGATGACCGTGACGTCGTCGCAGTACAGTAGACCGCGCCACACACACCTTGTGTTCAGTGGCTGCTCGTGCTCGGGTCACATACTGCTTGGTTGATTTGATTGATGATTTCACCAAAACGAACGCCGACTGAAGATCATCTAGACTAGACAAGTAAGTCAGTCTGTTTTAGTGCAATCTTTGCCTTAACCGGGTTAGCCCTCTCCCTTTGGAGTACATTAAATAACACTTCAGTGTCGGTACACATGTCTCCATGTATTGTCTCTCACCATCGAATCAATCCCGTGCTGCGCCGTGCCGCTTGCTGTAATTATTATTATTGTTAAGGTCAGGTCTAGCCGAGCATGCAGCTATATTTCATGTCGACACTCTACAGGCACACACCCGCATTTAGGGTATGTCTAAATGCTTTTGGGCCTAAGCAAAGCAAAATGGTTTTTATATAGCGCAAACTAAACCGGAACATATTGGAGTGCTGTACATGAACACCAGACTGGTCATTACACAACGATACATACATTTTTGTTTGGGGTTTTGATCGAGGATGGCAAGGGGAATGTATGGTATTTCTTGAGGTGTAGGGGTTACATGGGTTGTTATTTGTTTACATCTGGATTCTGGAATGGACTAGGCAACGATCGGGGGTTACAGTGCAGGCCGGTAAGTTACAGGTTACGATCTGTCTTTCTGTTGGGACAGGCATGGGGACTAAAAAAATAAAATAATTTTAATAAGGAGCCTTAAACAGCAAATCAAAACTGCAATTTTTATTAGAATGACTGTGTGGTTCATGAAGTTATTATAGTATGGTTCATGAAGTTATCATAGTTCAATAAATTGAGCATGTCACAGCAATAGGGTAATCCTAACACCACATTTGCAATTGTAGTCTCAATCCCTGAAAGGGCCAGTGAGCATGCAACATTGATCTATGTACTGTTATATGACATCTATTTATTAATGTAATGACTGCACTTTCACAATTGCTTTATTAACCTTCCTGCTTTCTCACATTTACTTGAAAATGTACCATTTGTCCACCCTTTTTTCCAAATTTTCTCGGGGGGAGAACCCCCAGCAGCCCCTTAGGTCGTTTGGGCTCACTCGCTACGCTCGCTCACTACGGTGCAGTATGACAATCATTTTACTCCTCACCACTTTCAAATGTCACCAGCCGCAACTGTGTTCGAGATGCCTACACACACTGCTCTTCACAGGTTACTTTGTGGAGAGGGCAATCTCCATTGGCAATATTATGATTATCTGGTGTTACAAACTACACAGGAGATTAATCCCCTGCACAGACAGCACAGTGGGTTACAGCCAAGCAAGTAACTTCATGGCCCATGCATTTGAGTGATGAGAATGTTTGTGTGAATTTTAGGTGAGGTCATGCTTCAAGTGCTGACGGGGTAAAGCAATGTGTATATGTGGATCTTGGAGACATATCCGTCGTTCTTCATGTGTTTGGAGTTCTTTATGCTGTTTTGAGATGTGCTCCTTCTTCCATGAGTGGTAATAAAGATGTGGACACCATGTCCCTTCATATCTCTAGTACTAATTAGAGATGGGCAGTTTATGTGCTATGGTTTCCGATGTGTCCCTTCCTACCATAGTCGCTGACGGTGAGCGAAACTGCCTGCTCGTGTGAGAGTGGGATATTGTTGGAAGTCAGTGATCCTTGTAATAAAAGCCTGGCTGTTCATTGCTGTTAAAGATAGCAGTGAGCAAAATTCTTTCTCAGTCCGTTCGAATTTCTATGGCAAAGGGAAAACAGCAAAGTATTTTCTTTATGCCATGTGTGTAGTATTAGTTTTGCTAAAGATTATCGTGCAAATTCCCTCATTCCTCACTAAGAAAATGGTTCTGCGTAAGATGTAATTTTCATAAAATAGGGCCTTGTTGGTTTCGTTGAGATTTTGAAAGAATGGGATTTCCACCATAAGTTAGAGGAGCTCCTGCCCAAAAACTCGCTCTTGTCCCACCTGATTGAAAAGTGGGAGGATGCTGGATTTCTGATGGAAGAACCTCAGCTGACTCTGTCATCATCATTTTCACTGCACATACCTAACTAGAGGTTTTGATGTTTTCATTGAAGCATTAGATGTCCAAGATTCTCTTTGCTAGTTGACTCCAAAAGGTAATACCAATGACAAACAAATAAGTCAGACTTCCTATTGGTGATGAATGAGGAGGGTGTGTAAGGATGTTTGGAGCTGCTGTTTAGTAGAGAGCTGCACCAAGAGATCCCTCTGTGTTACCTGAGTAAGTACGAAGTGTTGATAATATTTATGTAGCGAGATTGAACGCTTTCTCACTCAGCCATTCAGTGCTCTTTATTTTCACTTGTTAAACTCTCACTGATGGAAATGTGAAATCTGCTCAAGACCACTCAGGGTGTCAGTCAGAAATATATGAACTTAAATCCCGACCAACCTTCTAAATTCAGCAGAGATTCCCTGTCCTCTGACGACTCTCAGTCGAAGGGTCCCAAGCCAGGAGCACTATTTGGCTTTGTAAGTGAAAAAGTGGGAACTGTTTTTACATCCCAAACTGGAAGATAATCCAACTGTCTGAATCTTACAGTTGCTTTTGAAAATAGCTGGTTTCATAGACATGGAAAGTGTCTGATGTTTTTACGATTTGGAAGCACTTGTACTTAAAGTGAGATGCAGTCCGCATTGTCATTGTCATCCCCGATTACTGGGAACCCGGTGAATTACTACTTCTGACAGCTTTGATTCCCTTCATAACAGTTGCAATCATCGATAATACATAAAAACACAGTTTACACTTGTTAACTAAAATAACAAACATTTTCAATGCAGCAGGTCTCGCATTCACGCGAGTTTCAGCTATTGACATTGTAAATGACAATGGCTTTTATTCATCTTTTGGTTTTTGAAACCTAAATAAAACGCATTGTCAATTACAATGCCAATAGCTTAAACTCGCGTAAATGTGAGACCTATTGCATTGCAAATGCTTCTTTATCCATGCAGTGAATTTCTCCAACGCATTTTACTCTTATTCCGTTCGAAAGTGTGGCACCAGCTCTATCCCCGGTACTCTCCCTTTAGGACTGTTTAGGTCGAGCCTAGCGCAGCAAGCATGCGCTGCTCTAGGAGAGGGCCTCTTGAAATCCCTTCAGACATCCCTGAGACTTCTCCGTGTGGGTCGGACTCCTCCCACAGATTCCATTGGCCTTTGCGTGTGGCTTTAAAAAATGAAAGCATGCAATTGCCCAAAGGCGGGTACATGTCCCACCTTTTCTTTAAATGTTCACTCCCACGGCCTACAGCTGTCGGGAGCGAGCAGCGGCGATCAGGGTGCCATCTGTTGTGTATCAAGTTAGCACGGTCGCTTTCACTTTCGCTGCCGCGTGGACGCGCTTGATATAACTTAGAAATGCCAGTAGTGTGGAGTGATTAAAGCCCGTTTGTTTGAATGGAACTCTCTCTGGTTTGTTTTATGTGCTTTTTGGAAAGGGTTAGTGCCACAAAATCGCTATCGAAAGTTTGATCTACTGTACGTTAAAGGTACTTACCTTGACAATATAGTAGTATTCGATATTATTGATGCAATGTTTTTGCAAGTCTGTTGTGTTATTCTGACCCTGACCCCCCTCCAGCTGTGGAAAGACATCAAAATTTAAAAATTGCTGTGGCAGGATCGTAACATACGATTGAATCAATCAATGCATTACAATAAAGCAGTGTCCATAAATTTGACACCTAGTTATGCAGATTTGCTCCTTACAGCGGTCCGTAAGTCAAAGACGGGGTTGATGTTCCTTTATTAAAACCTTTTTTAGTAAACAAATAGGACAGTCGTCTTCCCACTCAAGTCGAAGGGGCCAGGGAAGCAGGGCTGATGCCCTCGGGATATTAATGGCGGCCGTCATCCGTGGAAATAAGGCATCACTTGAGAGGCTTGACGCCCTCTGTGCCCATCACCAGGGATCCCCCATTTGACCCGCAAGACGCAGCAGCTAGAAGTGCCTGCAGGATCACACCAATTTCACCACTACCCTATCCCCATACACACTCCCTTCTCTCCTTTGCCCCCGTCCTCTCATCTCCCTACCGCACACCTTCATTTTCTGACCCTCTCTCCCCACTTCCTCTCTCCTCGGCCTTCTCTACCCCTCCCCCATTCTCCCCCTCCTCCGTACCAATACATTTCCCTTCCTCTCTCCGCCGTCTTCCCCCGCTCCTTCCCCTCACACCCCCACCACCCCTTCTCATTCCCCACACCCCTCGCGCCTAGCAATACGCAGAGTAATTTAAAGCTGTTTGTGGCCTGTAATGCGCTCTCTCTTTTTATTAACTGCTTTTGCCTCCATGTCACCGTTTAACATTAATCTCTGCACTAATCTCTCTTCTCCCCTTCATCTCGCCACCCTGCTCTGTCGACCCTCACTTGTATTGCTCCATCGTTCTATATATTACTTCATCATGTCTCTTTGCTTCCCTTTCTCCACCGATTCCTCATTTACCTCCATTTCTTCCTCTCTCTCTGCATTTTTCCATCCTCCGCCTCTTTTTAGGTCAAGCCAATTTGTAAGCGCAAACCTTCAACCACACATGGTTAAAAAATTGTCCAGCGCAACTACCACTGTTAAACAAAATGTGACTGGTTGCTCTGTGTTCTTTGTAATATTTGTAAACTCGCAGCTTCTATGCTGTATGGCTAACCACTTATATGGTCCCAAAGGCGAGACCTATTGGCTATGCCAATGCTTGTTTTATCAGTGCTTGACTGTAGAAAAAGTGGAATTCAATTCTGCTCCAGAGGAGTATTGTCTCTCATCCCATACTAATGGCTGTTTGATGTATCATTGCGCCTCCTATGGCGAGCTTGCAGTGCAGTGCATGAGGGACTACTTTTTACCATTACTGGTAATGGTGCTACTGGTACTTTAGGTATGGGGAGATCACTGTACTATTTTACTGTACTTTGATTTTAAAAATGCTGTGTTTTCACGACTGAGTAATTGTAATAGCAGGCCAGTGTAATTCTTTATTGTCACAATTACATTTTATTTAGGCAGTTGTTTACTCCTGTTCATACTCTTGGTACATAGTAGTTATGCGAGCAAGCTTTATTGTGACTGGCAAGCACCTGCTGCTTGATCTCTACAATGCAATATTTTATTCTGTGTCCAGCTTTGAATAATGATTATTTTGTGGGGGCAACAATAGCATCACACACGCCAAAATTATAAGCATTGGCAAAGCCAATAGTACTGACTTTAACACATGCAAACAAAGGCATGCACATATGTATTTGCATGCATTAGCACATTAAAATCAGACCTCTTGGCTTTGCCAATGCTTTTATTTGGTACCGGAGCAACAAGGTTTACCTTATGTTTTCTGAGAAAGACAGAGCTGGATCACTTCATGCGGCATTGGCATACACCTAGGGAGACGCTGGAGCCACTTAGGTCTTTCTGGAGTATGCTGGCAAACTAAATAAACCAGTTCCATGCGTGTTGGCACCACTGATTCACCCTGTTTTGTGTTTTTTTTCCCAAATTCTTTTTACTAAAAGTTTTACAAAGTGACATGAACATTTGTCTACATTATATATACCCCGTCGCAGTGTATATTCATTTTCATCTTATTCGTGTCAATTACTGAATGATTCAGGCCATCAATAACATAAACAAAATGCTCTTAATCATGGAGGACATGTTATTACTCCACAATCTCTGCTCATATTGTCCAGTAGCAGATGCCAGTAGCAAGGACATCTTCTTTATCTTTGAGCAAGTGTCTACTAAGGCTTTCCACAGCTATCAGGTCCCAGTTCTTGAGATACCACCTGTGTACTGTGGGTACTATTTTTGCTTCCACATTAGAGCACAGAATTTTTTCTCTGTCAGGAGAAGCTCAGAGATCCTTACCCATGTTCTGACCAACAGATTTTCCCATAAGTTTGGTTTCATCCACAGTACTGTAGTTATCACGCCTTCTAGGATTGGCATATCCACTATTCCTTTAATTGTTGAAAGCACTTGTCTCCGATAAGTTAACAGCACGGGACATGCACACAAATATGTCGGTTGCCCCTTTCCACACAATCCCTCCAGTATCTTCTAAAGAGCTCATTCAATAAATCAGGTGTCAGGTACAATAAAGTCATTATTTCTAAGCATATTTTGCCCTGTTGTGTGGGTTTATTAAATTGTATGGTGTCTCTACAATAATATTGGCATTCTTTTTTATATCTCTCTCACTAAATCCCCCTCCCATTGCCCACTATATCACTATGTATGTGTATCGGAGCCTTCAGTCAAGGGGTTGTATCTCTTTGAAATTGCCATTACTTTTTCCCATTGTTTTTAGCAGTTTTTCCAAATTTATCACATCTCTGGTGGCCATCTGTCTATTTGTGGGGTCTGTTGCCCGATGTCTGAACTGCAAGTATCTGAATCTTCTGTACTTCCTAGCCCCATACATTTCCTTGCAGTCGTTCAATGATCCGATTTCCCTCTTATCCCAGAGGTCTCAGAGCGTTCTATAGTCATTTTAAATGTCTATTGAATTAATAAACAACTGTTGTTGTGCTCATCTTTTGATTAGACAGACAGCACCACCATTTGGCAGACTGCCAGAAGCCCTGGTGTTGACAATTAAGTGGTGGTGACAAGCACTGGAACAATATTTTTAAACAACAAAACTGAAGCAGAATAATCTTGGAGCAGTCTTTTCTTACTCCTACCTTATATAACGAAATTACATTGTGTTGGCCCATTTAGGAAAAAATAAATACAACTCCTTCTTTCTCACTTTCTTTTTCTGAAATGGCATTATAGTTTGACTTTCTGCAGGTGTATATCAGTGACAACCTCAAACAGGCACAGAAGCTAAACTAGGATTCCTATTAATTGAAAATAAAGTCAGCCACCCCATTATAGCCTCATCCTATCCATCATGACAGTGGAAAGGGGACTTACTTGGTGAGGTCAGAAATGAGAAAAGGTTCCGCAAATCAAGAAATGAAAGGTCATTATGACTATGGGCAGAAATTAAATTAGGCCCTCCAACACATGACATGGAAGCACATTTAGTCTATGGGCCGTTTCCTTCCAGTAAAGTACCACAGTCATAATCTATCCCTGCTTATTAATCTATCCCTGCTTAAGGAAAGATACTGTTGTTCCTATTTTGGATACACCCTTGACTGATGAGAGACATCAGTTTGTCTTCCTTTGAAACCCCTCGGACTTAGCCTACCCATCATAAAGAAGAGATATTGCTCCTGTTTTTACTGGACGAATCAATAAAGTGGTCTGATTGGCCCATGTTCTACAACGACATGGCGAATTGTTCTCTCAAGGCACTGAAATCAGCCCGCCAAAGATAGCCTGTATGGGAGTCTTCCCCAAAACCTTAAAGCTGGCCCACTCACCTCTCACATCTCCCTCAAAACACATTCCCAAACCAAGAATAATTCCGTTAAGATCACCTATCTTCCAATGAATCCAAATATGGTATGAAATACTTCAAACAGAAGATTATGACAGAAATTTCTGAAGCTCTGTTCACTAACAAATATTATTTCACTTGGAAGGGGACTCATAAAATGTATCTTTTTCTCTCCACTCCTATGGATGATTTCCCACAGAAAAACCTTAATATCTTCTCAATTATACATCTCCTACGGTTGAAAGCTCAAGATTCCACCCTCTCATCAACTCACTACAATGATAACCTTTAATTTTAGTCTTTATTTTGGACATTAGCAATAGATGCACAGGTCATAAAACACAAAAAAAACCATTAAAACACATCAAGACATTGACTGGGTAAAAAACAGCAAATGAGCAGCAATCAATCGTGGTAAAGCAAGACAGTAATTTAGATTAAAATTAAAAACATCCATAATGATTAAAACACTAAAAAGACCTGATAATCCTACAAGTGCAACAAGTGGACCTCACTTAGTAATGATATGGCTAGAATAATGAAGAATTGGTAAAAACGTGCAAATAAGCATGACCTTAATTCCTAAAAGAATCACATAGTCAATCATGCGATGTCAACCAATCACACTTCACCTAAATATGAAATATATGAAAAGCACAAGTGACCCACCCTGGACTGTAGATGGAGAGATAACCCATTTCAGTCTATGCCTCCACGTATATAATAGATAGCGGAAGACTGCAAAAACTATTGGAAGGGCTGTGTTAGATTTTAAAATCCTTATTGCAGATTTGTGGTCCCTAATCCTCAAGTTGCGACATAACGGCACAATCCAAGCCCTCCTGTGAGTGTGATACTGAGGGCACAAAAAGCAAGACAAAAGTTTCAGTGATCTCAGGGCAAAATGGGCAACTCATCTCTGGCTCGATTAGGGAATCCTGCCATCTCACCATGAATGGCCAAATGGGCAAGGTCCCAAACCGAAATTTAATGTACAATGTTCTAGAAACTCGAGGCTCACTGTCATTCATATACTCGTCCAAGGAGTGGGCATCCTTGAATTCTAAAAAATCTGCAGTCAGGGGGCTCACACTCCCAATGCTATAAAATCCTTCATTTATGTGTCTCCAATACATTGCTTTGAACATGGGCTTTGGCATCCTACCACTAGTTTCTGGATTTGCCCAAACTTTCCCACATCTGATCTCAGCTAGGCTACATTTAATGTATTCTACCCAACCAATCTTGTCAAACCCACGGCACTTTAAGATAGCTCCAAGGCCCATCCTATGGTGTACCAGTTCAGCAGTGGACCAAATCCTCCTCCAGTACATCAACGATCTGAATCTAACCCTAAGTTCTAATACCCAGATCTAACCTCAGGGGCACAAGTGGGGTACTAACCGGCATTTTGGTGAGGACACTGAAAAATCATTTCTCCACCTTTACCATATCATTATGGTTATCATGCCCCCAGAGTTCACCGCTGTATAGCGTACCCCCCCTCCCAATACCTGCAAGTTATAGATCTGCAGTGCTGGAGTAAAAGGACGAAAACTATAGCCCTGAACCGCTCTCTGGATACTGCCTGTATAATGCTCCAATCTGAGTTTACTCTTCTTGATCTGAGAGGACCAGCCAAAAGAATCATTAGGTGTAAAACCCAGGTAATGAAAGGTATGTACTTCCTCTGGAGGATACCACTGTAGACTGGATGTGACTGAGTGGTGGGGCAGGGATTTGGAACATATACTGAGTTTTTCTAATATTGATCTCCAGCCCTTTCTGTTTGCAGAAGACACAAAACTGATTGAGCAAGTTTTGAAGGCCCATAGTGGCCTTTGAGATCAGCAAGTATCGTCCACAAGCAGGAGTACCAGGATCTTCTTGTTAGCCAAGCTCGGGGCATGATGCTTACACTCTTCCAAGTAAGTGACTAGGACATTGATGAAAAGCAGAAAAAGGGTTGGAACTAAGACACACCCTTGTCTCACACCGCAGGACACTGGAATAGGGCATGTTAACTCCCCAGAAGTCCCACTTCTGACCTGGGCATAGTCTTTCATATGCAACCTTCTTATAACATCCACAAGATATTTAGGGACACCCATGTTGGTCAAAAGTTCCCATAGTTCCTCCCTAAGAACAAGGTCAAATTCTGACCGAAGGTCCACAGAAATAACATATAAAAAGTGACTAACCATCGTGACATATTTCCAATATACTAGCTGCAGTTGGAGGACCTGATCAATGGTACTGGTCTCAGCCCTTAACCCCGCTTGTAGGGGTCTGAGCACATATGTATCCTCCATCCAATCCTGTAGAAATCGACTAAATCGGGATAATCTTGGCCCCAACCCATGACCGTGGCATAGGTAGCCCGTTCATAATGCTATTAAAAAACAGGATAAAATAGGAAGCCCAAATTTCCTTCTGTGCTTTAGAAAGTTCTCCTGTAATTGTATCCAGTCCGGGCGCTCTCCCTGGAGTAATCCAATCAATAGCGTTAACCACTTCCCTCTACGTGATTGGACCAGCAGCACAGACAGTTAGACTAATAGAAACTCCCCCAGATGGGGCACAGAACGATGAGTCTACCTCCGCCTGTTTTGCCAGACCAACCATACCTCTGTCAGGGCTCACCAATGTCCTAGTTATAGGGCTCACTTCAGTCTGATTGTGCCCTGGGTCATGCGGATATAGACCTAAAAATTGGTCAACCCAGGCAGTGGCTGATATATTGCACATTAGAGGGGCAGAGGTTCCAGGGCCCTTATTTGCCAGTGTGTGCCAGAAAGTGTGAAAATCTTTCCCCTCTGCTGCCAGCAGAAGCGTCTCCCAAAAGGCCATTTTATGCTCCTGTTTGGCCTTTACAATGACAGCCTTATAAAAGGCTCTAGCTTCCTTAATTGAGGCTCTAGTCCCACTTTTAATAGTGGCCATAAGGGATCGCCTGGATGTCCTACAATGCTTAGTGTACCATTGTGTCCACTTGGCCTACTTGGGAAGGGACAAGGCCTCTACCATAAAAAGGTCCTTTAAAGAACGGAACAGTGAGTAACGTATAACTGAAAAGGCCTCCCACGAGATGGCTACAAGTGCACTCCCTCTCAACTCTAAACCTGGTTCCAGTGCAGTAACCAGCAGCTCAGAGAGTTGCAACTGAATGGTGGGCGAGGGGTGGAGGTTATAACACTCCATTTCATCCTCCATTGATCGGCAGTTGGGATCAGGCTCCTGTCCAGTGGTTCTCATTGAGGTGAAACAGAGAAAGCCATTAGGTTCTGTGAGAAAAGCAAAGCATTGTGATCACTATTTCCACAAGGATGTAATCTATACAGCTAGAGCCTTCTAACGGGTTAAAGGTGACCTTCCCATTTTTGTCTGAGGCTGTTCTCCCATTACATGCTCTCATTCCATTATTTAGGGTGAAGGTATTGATTTGCAAAGCAGCTGCAACCACTTCTTGACCAGGTCAAGGGAAAGCTCCAAACCTTCCCAACCTTCATCCTCATTCCCACTTAGTGTTACGGTAGCAATACCAAGAGGTTCGATATTACAATTAAGGTCAGCAGCCACTATTTTATAAACATCAGCCGGGAGACTTAGCAGGTAGGAATTAACTATATCAATAGCAGGTATATTAGACTTACTACCTTCATGTCTCTAATACACATTGATCAAGCATAGCCTAACCCCATCAGCAAGATGTACAATTGCACTCAAAATATCTGGTGATTCAAAGTCAAACACATTTGAACAACATATTAGGATAGTTTTCAGCCAGATTGCAAGGCCTCTCGAGGGCCTGGCCTTTACAGAAGAAAGAGCTGGCCGATCAAAACCAAAGAACCCTGTGCGGAACGGCGAAGTAACAGCCCATGTTTCCTCAAACACACAAATATATTGATCTACAAAGCCGCCCCACTCTTGACATGCTAGTTTACTACTAATACCAGCACGGTTGCAGGAGACAAGCTTAATTGGATGTTCTGCCCTGGGTGAGAAATCACAAATAACGGGCACACAAGAATCAACTGTTACCGTAGATTGCAAACTAGCTGGCAAACACGAGTGCAACAAGCTATCAATAGAAGCACTAAAACATCAGGTGCAGGATTGGAAACATCAGTAACTTTGTGTCTCAGTATGAAATAGGTCCTATCACCATCAACCGTGGAACTCAATGAATTGAGCGCCCTCGGCAAGTCCAGTGGTTGTGCAAGTCAATCATTGGTATTGAGGTCTGAGAGTGGCAAAAATCTATTAGAGGTGGAGACAGAAGGAGATCCCAGAGCTTTTTCTTGCAGGTGAGAGACTCCCCTCCTCGTCATTTTGCCAGAGCGACAGGAGAAGCAGGGTCTGTAGAAAAAACCTAACTGAACAAAACATGCCACTAGACCAAAATTACTGGGCCTGTGGCCAAAGTTGACCAGACGATGCACCAGCCCTGGAGCCCTGCAGTTATTAACTGTACAGGCTCCTTTGACTGATTTCAATGATCTACCAATCCGCCTGATTCTCTTCGCCAAGAGGATATCGTTATATGCTGACATCTCAAAGGTGGTATTGCGTGAGAGCCAATGGCAGACTTTATTTTTCAGTTCCCACTGCGTTTCCATCTGATCAGTTGGCAGAGGGAACACCAACCAGAGCCACCACATACGGACATCAGATCCATGGGAGACTGCCTTTGCGTGGGTCGAGGCTGGGAAGGAGTCAACTTCCTGGAGTTGGTCACTGCTGCCCTTGAGTGCCTGGAAACCACTGTGCCCATACTTTGATTGTGCAAGAACTCTTTCCCTGATGCTGGCATAGACACAATTGGAGTACTGGCAGATGGCTCCTTGATGGGGAGAGACTGCTGGGGGCAACCAGTTTTGGCAGTGCAAGGTCCATTGATGGGAGAGGCTTGGGTTTGGAGTTGCATAGATGGTGCAGGTGAAGGTGATAATAAATGTTCCAATTTATTTGGCAAATCCCGGATGAGCCCTTCCAAGGAACTTCTCTTCTCCACAAGTAGAATAATCGCTGATGACACTATTGCTTCAACTTGGGCCACAACACCATCCCAGGATTTGTTAGACCCTTCTCCTTCCACAGATGTATGGTAATTGGACACCACATCCCCTTCGGCAGGGCTGGACCCACGCTGTGGGTTAGTAATAGAACAGGCAACAAACCCTGATTTTATATTTTTGCCAGGTTTGGGTCCTGTTTTAATTTTCAATTTCTTCCTTACTGCAGTTTCACAAAAACTTGGGGAACTGGGACTTCCCGAGCTGATTCCCTAGTCACTGACAAAATTGGTGTGAGGCCTAATGTAGATGTAAGCATTGGACTCAGGTTGCTTCCAGAGACAAGAACAGGAGAGTCAAGCAGAGTAGTTACCAGACTGGGTTAGACAGACAAAGTCTCTCCCCAATGTCTAAAGAGAGATGTTTCTCCCCGAACTCGATCTCCTTAGCAACTACACTAACAGTTTGAACCAGAAAGTAGTTCAGATTTATGCCTGCTTGGAGATTCACAGTGGCCCCCTCCTTCCCCACAGCCAGCTTGCTCTTGCCCATGACAAAAAGTTTGACTCTCAGTCAATCAAAATAAAGAGACTGACACACCAGAGCCAAGGATAAGGAAAATTAACTAGAGACTCAAAGAGGGGTGTTCCAGCCCAGCCTCTTCTGGGCGATGGCTAGTGAAGATAGGCCCGCGTTGTCGGGGAGGCCATGCCCCCTGTGGAAACACCTTGTAACCACGCCTCCTGGTGCATTGCAGGAAGGAATACATAGTCCACAGGGGTTCTGGTGGACTGTGGAGCAATATGACCCCAACTTTAGGCAGCGAGGATGTCCCATGCAGTGGGGTGTCAAGAGCGCTTTTAGTGATTTCAATTTTTGACAGAGGCAAAATCATGATTCAAGCCAATGATGCAAATTTGAGTTTGACATTGCTTTACTGACCTTTTCTAACTCTCAGTTAATTTATGTTTCGCTCTTCCTGATTCCTCCTATAATGAACATATTCCTTACAGATCTCTATATTTGCAGGTGTTGCCACTGAGCGCTACCCTCCCTGATCTTCTTTTAACTCTATCCTTTTAATATATCTACTGATTCTCACACTCCTCAGTTTATACTCCTCAATCCTTTTACCATTTTGCCCATACAGTTGGCCTTCAGCAATTATCCCTCATCCTTGACATCCCTTCCTCATGGACTATAGCTCTATCAAACCCTCCCTTCTTATTCTTGTAAACAGGTCACTTGCAGTCGACTCCGCAACAATCCTTCCTTTACTGTTATTTGCTGAAACACTCTCAGTATTCCTACCTCAGTACCCACCTCTCACTTCCTACAACCCCTATCTACCACCCACTGAACCTGCACAGTTTACCCATTTACTTCTATTCTCAGGCACTATCTCTGTCCTCACCTTTGGCTTACATTCGAATGATCTCACTCCCACCCTATCTGCTGGCTTTCCTTCAGAGCCCCTGCCAAATACTTACTCCTCTCTTCAATCGCTGAGCCCGTTGTATCAAATTCCCAATGCTAGCAAATATCTGAATAAACAACTTAAATCATTCCCCCAATCCTTAGGCATCTGTTTCCTTGGTTCTACTATCCTC
Source organism: Triturus cristatus (assembly GCF_964204655.1). Classification (NCBI taxonomy): domain Eukaryota; kingdom Metazoa; phylum Chordata; class Amphibia; order Caudata; family Salamandridae; genus Triturus; species Triturus cristatus. Next base: position 1,007,523,780 of record NC_140587.1, on the reverse strand, counting down.
TCTAGTTCATTTGACAGAAAAAATAAACATACTGTCACTGGCAGTGTCTCACTATTATGACTAATGCTTAGCGTCAAATGTTATACCTAGGCTGGTCAGCACCTTGTATCGAAGAGTAATCCCTTGGGTGATAGTTTACCTCGGAACAATTGTGATCCTACACCCAATCAAAGATGATGTCCTTTCTGAACTCATCAAAAACTATGAAAACCTCAACACTGCCCCCAAACAGGGTCATAAACAAGCCCAAAACAAGTTTGTTATCCTACCATTATGAACCTGAAAGAACCCTACTCATTTTCCACATTCAAGACAAATTAAGCTGTGAAATTCCTCCAAGTGCTCATTTAACTCCCCAAACACACCTTCTCCAAGACATCCCACTTTGCATGGCGGTAACTACTACACAACTGCCATTCTGCAGTTAAACAATGGAGACTTTTGATATGATTTCACAATTCAACCTGATTTTGACAGAAACATTGCTTAACAAATCACCAACCAATATTTTGAACCTCCTTTTAACCTCTCACTACTCCATTGCTTGTTGTGACAGTCAAAGACAAAAGTGTAGCAGTCATCCACAAGATCACTGTAAGATGCAGCTCTCTTCCCATTACTCACTATTATTCCTTTCAAAGTCTGTTGTTATGGTATGTCATAGGTGCTCAGCCCCGCTTGTATCTACCTCTGGTCCTGGACATTTTTGGTCCGTTCACTACTTCCTCTGGAAATTGCCATTCAGGGTGTAATCCGCACTGCATGATAAGAGTCATGCTGCCCAAGACTGTGGCTGTCACCTGTGTACTGCCCAGCTGATTACCCCCATCACCAGCACTGTTAATCCCATCTCCATGTGGGAGACCCAAAAGCCATAATCTGAATGACAGGCTACAGTGGAATGGAAGGATCTTCAGCAGGATTCAATGGTTCCGAGATTTGAAGGGCCCCTGCAGGACTTGAGGATCCCTCAGTTTATAAAAGTCACACCCAGTGCATGGCCTGGTGTTTAGCTTTCCTCCCCAATGATGAGCAGAAGCCTATGCTTGGACTATGATCTCCACCTGAATTCCTCTGCTTGGGTTCAACCTAGGTTGCTGGCTCTTCAGTTGAAATTATTGTTAAGGCAGACGTCAAGAACATCTTCCTAAAAGATTTCTGTTTAGCAGTGCTTCCTTCTTCAGTGTCACCTCAAAGACTTTCCTTTTTGAGTTCAAAATATTTTATTGAATTTTGTTCAAATACAACTAATAAAGACAATACATAAAATATTATTATTTAGCAAAAATACCTAAATAACAATGCATACCGTAACCAAAGTCATTAAAAAATTACAATAGGCAGTGAGAGATTACATATTCAAAAGATACATAAAGGGAGAAAGGAAGGAAGGGGAGGGAGGGGACAAATATTACAACTAATGCATAAGATGCATACAGAGCTACTATATTTCATAATAAGAATAATCTGGTAACGTAAAAATCAGAATTAAAAATGATTACTACAGCATTAAAAGGATAAATATACATCAACAGGTAACCAAAAAGATTGATAAGAGAAAGAATTGTGAGTTATCCCATTCATGGATAATTGAGCACCTCTTCTAGAAAAAAATAACCCACGACCACCAAGCATTAACAGATAACATAGAAACATCTTTCCAACAAAAAGTAATGGATTTTAAAGCAGCTGAGATAAGGACATTGAAAAGTTTGCATTCTAAGTCATGTAAATTTTGTGATAGAATAGCAGATTTACAAATTATTAATTGATGGGAAACATCAATTTGAAGTTTAAAAATCTTTTTTATGATATCCCAAACTTCAGACCAAAATTTAAAAACCGAAGGACAATCAAAAAGCATATGTTGTAGTGTGCCTGGATGTAATTTACAGTGCCAACAATCTGGAGAGGGGAGAAGTTTAGTTTAGAATAAACGTGATGGAGTCCATAAACGTGTCAGGATCCCGGCGTAGCGGCGCCTACGCAGCCCGAACTACAATTCCCAGAAGCCCTGGGGCAGGGGCAGTACTTCAGACGCCGGCGCGAGGGCGTCGGCGTGCGTAATTCCGATTTCCTGTTTGTGTTTGGTCCCGTGCGGCTGGGTGAGAGGTTCCCCCCAGCGTACTTGGGGACTTCGTTCAGCGTACCTGGAGGCTTCGTTCACGGCTGGGAAGCCTAGCCACGGAGAGGAGTAGAGGAGCCTTACCCGACGCTGGACTCCGCTGAATCCCGGTAGGGAAGCGAGTAACTTGGAGACGTGACCTGTTCCCCTTGAGCGGAAGGCAGCGGCGTAAATGTGGGAGCTGCGCCTTACCGTTTCCGGGGTTCGAGGTTGGCACTTATGCCCAGCTCGTGAAGGAACGAGCCGGAGAGGCAACGGAGCGAGTAGCGGAACGCGGGGGGAAGTCCTCCGCTGGTTGCCGTCCTTGGAGTGCTTATAGGCTCTCTAGCCGCCTACGTATCGTGGTGATTCTAACCACGCTTAGGCGTCCTAGACTACCCTCCTCAGGGAAGTACTATTCTACTGTTCGCGTGAGTGGGTGTGCTGGAACATCCTTCACCTTAAGATTCCGGCTGGGATCTTACCACCATTACATTGTTTGCTTTGGATCCGTTGTTTGTTGGGGATCCTTTCTTTATTCTTTGCACTAGGGAGTAGGGGGAAGGAAGCTTACGAGACTATGGGGATTGTTTCCTGGCTTCACATTTGAAGGCCGTGAAGGCTAGTAGGACTAGGATGGTGACCTTGCAGTACTCAAGCGTTTGAGGGGGCTTGAGGATATCGCAGCCATCAATACAGGTACACGGTCACGTTAGTGAGAATTGATGAGAGTAGTCATTTGTGTAAGCTCCTTATTTATGCTGTGTCCCTTGTCATTTCAGAGCCTATCAAATCCCGCGCAGTTCCTTCCCTTTTTTCCCTTCCCTCGCCTGATCCCTCGAACACCCCGTGCCTTCTGGTATATTCCGGGGTGTTGGTGATATCAGGAGGTGGACCATTGCACAACGCGTCTGGACCCTGCGAGGCTCGAACCTGACAGAATTACGCACCCACGAAATAGTGCCTCGCCCGGTCCGGTTGTCTTGAGCTATGGCCTCCATGGAGGAAGTCCTACAGGCCTTAGTGGCGGTTCAACAGGAACTGGCGGCCTCTAGGGCCGAAACAGCGGCCCTGAGAGACAAGGTGGAAAAAATGTCCCGAAACCCCTTTGACGTCGCACCAGTGGCTTCACAAATACAGGTCACGGTGCCACCCCCCATCCCGCTGGCAAGCCCTGAAAGGTACGCAGGGGATCCGCAGAAAGTGCAGGTTTTCCTGACACAAATTATGTTGCATTTCTCCTGTAGACCCGCTTCATTCCCCACTCACCATTCCCGGGTTGCGTTCGCGATATCCTACATGATAGGGGACGCCGCGAGCTGGGCAGTTCCTCTAATGAGGAATAACGACGCAGTGTTATCGGACTGGCCGGCCTTCAGGGCCGAGTTCGAGAAGGTGTTTGATCGTCGGGCCACTACGTTCAGCGCCGACAAGGAATTGTTGGAATTAAAACAGGGTAGAGCGGATTTAGTGACCTACCTGACTACGTTTAACAGGTTAGTGGCGGAAACCGCCTGGCCCGAAGAAAAAAGGATGTCCTTATACTATCAGGGACTAAGGGAGGAACTAAAGGACGTGGTGGCTCAGATAGACCCCCAACCTACAACCGAACCTTACTCTGCGATTAGATGGCCGAATGTCGGAGAGAGGGGGAGAGAAGAGGAGAGGGGGTAGCGGCTTCCGTGTGGAGAAACCGCCTCGTAAGGGGACTTCGGAAACCGGAGTGGAACCCATGGAAATCGGGGCGGTGAGGACACCCTTAACTAGAGAGGAGAGAGAAACCCGTAGGATACAAGGCTTATGCATGTACTGCGGGAAGAAGGGCCACTATGTTAGAGAATGCCCTTCGAAACCTAAAGGACCCGGTAGCTGGGGGAGAAACAAACAAGTGGCCGTTTCCCATACGGGCCCGGTAGGGGAAGGAGGAAGGGTGGTGGAGACAGAGGCGGCTTGGAGAATACCCTCCCTAGCCACCACCGAGGCACGTGACACAGAGACTCACATCGTGCTCCCTATGAGCATTGACTGTGACCACCACTGCCACTCGGTAGTGGTAATGATCGACTCCGGAGCGACTGGTAATTTTATAGACAGCGGGTTGGTGACCCGTCTGGCTCTGAAGCGGGTGCTGAGGGAAACACCCGAGGAAGTGGTAGCCGTAGACAGTAAACCACTTAAATCTGGCCTCATTACGGAACAAACGGAGGTGTTAGGCCTGTCCGTGAGGGTAACCCAAGGCTGGCATAGGGAGGAGCTACGGTTGAACATCATAGAAGCTCCCCAGTATGAAGTGATTTTGGGGATGCCATGGCTGAGTTACCATAACCCCTCCATTGACTGGAGAACCAAGACAATACGATTCCCAGCAGAGGAATGTGAGAAACATTTCGAGCGGGATGAACCCTCCCAAGCGGCCGCTCTGTCGTGCCCGTTTGCTATAGCCACGGCAGCAGAAAAGGCAGTGGAATTGCCTATAGAGTACCAGGAGTACGAAGACGTGTTCAGTGAGGTTAAGGCGGAGCAGTTGCCCCCTCACCGGGAGTACGATTGTCGTATCGACTTGGTGGAGGGGGCCACTATACCGGCCTGCAGAGTCTATGCCTTGTCCACTTCGGAAACCGCACACTTGAGGGCCTATCTAGATCACTACCTGGCCATAGGATTCATTCGACCATCCCGGTCCCCGGCAGCCTCTCCCCTTTTTTTTATATCAAAGGCGAACGGGGACTTAAGGGCCTGTGTGGACTACCGCATGCTGAATAAGAACACAGTGCAAAACAGATACCCTCTACCCCTCATTTCTGTGTTGCTAGACCAAGTGCGAGACGCCCAGATCTACACCAGGTTAGATCTGAGAGGGGCATACCACTTGGTGAGGGTCCGATCCGGGGATGAGTGGAAAACGGCCTTCAAGACTCGTTACGGGTTGTATGAGTATACTGTAATGCCGTTCGGGCTGTGCAACGCCCCGGCGGCATTTCAGTATTTCCTTAACGATGTCTTGAAGGACTTTGTGGATCTATATGTGGTAGTATATATAGATGACATTTTGATTTACTCAGACACCGTCACGACACACAGGACACATGTTTCCACTGTACTACAAAGGCTGCGTGAGCACAACCTGTTTTGTAAATTGAGTAAATGCGAGTTTGGGGTGAGAGAGGTGGAGTTCCTGGGAGTCATGCTCAGCCCCACAGGTCTACAGATGTCCGAGCGAAAAGTGAAGGCAGTACAGGATTGGCCGATCCCAAACAACGTTAGGGAGGTACAGTGTTTCCTAGGCTTTGCGAATTACTATCGCAGGTTTATCCTTCGCTTTTCACAAGTGGCTGTTCCTCTGTCCCGGCTGCTCAGAAAGGGAGTACCATTCGAATGGTCTCGTGAGGCCGACAGCGCCTTTTCCTATCTAAAGAGAGCGTTCACCACGGCCCCAGTACTCGCCCATCCAAAAACGGAGCACCCTTTTGTGGTGGAAGCAGACGCCTCAGATGAAGCGATTGGGGCGATCCTATCACAGAGGGATTCCTCCACTGGCCAGCTCCATCCGGTCGCCCTCCTGTCCAACAAATTAACTCCCGCAGAGAAGAACTACACTGTTGCGGAGAAAGAACTATTGGCGATAAAAAAGGCGTTTCAGGAATGGAGACATTACCTGTGGGGGGCAGGTCATCCGGTCACGGTCTATTCGGACCATAGGAACCTGCAATACATGAGGACCGCTCGGCACCTCTCTCAACGCCAAATGAGGTGGATGCTCTTTTTTGCCGAGTATGACTTCGTTATCACCTTTCGTCCAGGGATCGACAATCGCAAGGCCGACTCCCTGTCCCGGCTGGGAGCGAGGGAGGTGGGGGACAAACAACAGGCCATGGGAGCCATTATCGAACCATCCAAGGTGATATGTGCCATCAGAGCGGAAGACTTCCTGGACCAAGTATGGCAATGCAGAACAGGAGTCACGTGGGAGGAATGGGCTAAGCAAGAGGACAAGAGAACCGTGAAACAGGGACTTCCGTTCTTTAATAATCGACTCTATTTACCCTCTCAAGCCCTACAGAAGAAGGCGTTCTCATGGTGCCATGTGTCTCCCCTAGCGGGTCATCCGGGAGTACAGAAAACCACCCATCTGATACGAAGGCATTTCTGGTGGCGCTCTCTGCTTGCCGATGTCAAAGAATGGGTGCTCAGGTGTGAAACCTGTGCCAGGGCAAAAAGTAGCACCTCACGAGCCAAAGGAAAACTCATGACCATGCCCACTCCGCAAAGACCCTGGAAGAGTATCAGCCTGGATTTCGTCACAGGGCTCCCGAGGGAAAACTGATACTCGGCTATACTGGTGGTGGTGGACAGCCTAACGAAAATGGGGCACTTCATCCCCTGCTCTACTCTCCCTACCGCTGGACAGACAGCCCAGTTGCTATTGAGCAATGTCATCCGCTTGCATGGAGTTCCGGAAATCATCATATCAGACAGGGGGCCCCAGTTTGTAGCGAGATTCTGGAAGACTTGGTGCCAGGCCCTGCACATCGAGTCCTCGCTATCCACCAGCTTCCATCCCCAAACCGATGGCCAGACCGAAAGGCTGAACCAGTCTCTCAAGAAGTATCTCCGCTGCTATGCGAAAGAGGCTCAGGACTCCTGGGTATCCTTGTTGTGGATGGCTGAATTAGCGTATAACAACGCCTGGCACAGTTCAGTGGGTGTTACTCCGTTTAGGGCTACGTACGGGTATGATGCCCGCATCCTGCCCATCGACATCCCAGAGGAGGTGGCCTCTCAGCCCGCAGTTCTGGAACACGTCAGGTTGCTACGAGGAGTACACAGAAAGGTGCAGGAACAACTGAATAAGGCCAAACAGACCTACAAGAAGTGGGAGGATCGGCACAGAACGGACGGACCTACATATCAAGTAGGAGACAGAGTGTGGCTCTCCACCAAAAACATCAGGTTCAAGCTACGCAGTGTGTTTCACCCCCGGTACATAGGACCCTATACGGTGGTGAAGCAGATCAATCCGGTGGCATATAAACTACGGCTGCCGATCTCCCTTCGTATACATCCAGTTTTCCATTGCAGTCTGTTAAAGCCAGCCCTCACTGCAAGACGTCGTACACCTCCCCCGGTGTGGCACGACGGTAATCTGGAATACGAGGTGAAAAGCATCAAGGACTCCAAATGGAGGAGAGGCGTTCTATGGTATCTGGTCTCCTGGAAGGGGTATTCGGCGGAGGACGATTCGTGGGAACCAAAGCGGCACGTTCATGCACCTGCTGCTGTTCGGGCTTTCCATCAAAAACACCCCGCTAAGCCTGGCCCTAGGAGGCGCTAGGAGGGGAGGACCTACTGTCAGCATCCCGGCGTAGCGGCGCCTACGCAGCCCGAACTACAATTCCCAGAAGCCCTGGGGCAGGGGCAGTACTTCAGACGCCGGCGCGAGGGCGTCGGCGTGCGTAATTCCGATTTCCTGTTTGTGTTTGGTCCCGTGCGGCTGGGTGAGAGGTTCCCCCCAGCGTACTTGGGGACTTCGTTCAGCGTACCTGGAGGCTTCGTTCACGGCTGGGAAGCCTAGCCACGGAGAGGAGTAGAGGAGCCTTACCCGACGCTGGACTCCCGGTAGGGAAGCGAGTAACTTGGAGACGTGACCTGTTCCCCTTGAGCGGAAGGCAGCGGCGTAAATGTGGGAGCTGCGCCTTACCGTTTCCGGGGTTCGAGGTTGGCACTTATGCCCAGCTCGTGAAGGAACGAGCCGGAGAGGCAACGGAGCGAGTAGCGGAACGCGGGGGGAAGTCCTCCGCTGGTTGCCGTCCTTGGAGTGCTTATAGGCTCTCTAGCCGCCTACGTATCGTGGTGATTCTAACCACGCTTAGGCGTCCTAGACTACCCTCCTCAGGGAAGTACTATTCTACTGTTCGCGTGAGTGGGTGTGCTGGAACATCCTTCACCTTAAGATTCCGGCTGGGATCTTACCACCATTACATTGTTTGCTTTGGATCCGTTGTTTGTTGGGGATCCTTTCTTTATTCTTTGCACTAGGGAGTAGGGGGAAGGAAGCTTACGAGACTATGGGGATTGTTTCCTGGCTTCACATTTGAAGGCCGTGAAGGCTAGTAGGACTAGGATGGTGACCTTGCAGTACTCAAGCGTTTGAGGGGGCTTGAGGATATCGCAGCCATCAATACAGGTACACGGTCACGTTAGTGAGAATTGATGAGAGTAGTCATTTGTGTAAGCTCCTTATTTATGCTGTGTCCCTTGTCATTTCAGAGCCTATCAAATCCCGCGCAGTTCCTTCCCTTTTTTCCCTTCCCTCGCCTGATCCCTCGAACACCCCGTGCCTTCTGGTATATTCCGGGGTGTTGGTGATATCAGGAGGTGGACCATTGCACAACGCGTCTGGACCCTGCGAGGCTCGAACCTGACAAAACGATTGTAGAGGATATAAAAATTAGTTTGGTAAATTGAAACAGGCAGCCAACCAGATATACTACTAAGCCAAATTTCTAGTGAAAGTTCATTGTTCCAAAAAGTGGAAATCATCTCTATATTGCTACCTAGAGTATCTGATAATTTTTTATATAAAATAGAAACCCCATGGAATGATTTTGAAACTGTTTGGATATAAATTGATAAATCAGCTGTAACATTAGAAGGAATGGCATTGGGGAAGGAATCTAAAATTGAATTGCACAAGTATTGATACTTAATAAGGTCAGACTTAAATAAACCAAATCTTGTTTGCAACATTTCAAAAGAAATAAAAGTAGTATTGGAATAAACATCTTTGAGATAAAAAATACCAGCCTTAATCCATGAAAACCAGAAACTAATATTTCTGTTTAATTTAATAACATTACTATACCATAGTGATAACTCATCAGTATTGTTCATGGGAAAAAGAAAAATTAAGTCAAGATCATTAAATATCATTTTAGTAGATTTAATAATAGCTGATTTTTGAAAAAATGGAGTATTGTTATGCATGGACACCAAAGTAGGTAACGGAAATGGGCTTACAATTGATTTCTCAATACAGAGCCATGCAGGAGGATCATTTAAAAAGGAGTGATTAAACCATAATGAACTTTGTTTTAAAATAAAAGCTTTATGATGAAGAAAAAAGTCCGGGATACCGAATCCAGCATTACGTTTAGTAACTTTTAATTTTTTATAATTAATATGAGGAGATTTGTTGTTCCATAAAAACTTTGACAATAATTTATCAACATCTTTATAAAACTTTAATGGAAATTGAGTAGGAACTATGGCAAGGGTATAAAAGATTTTGGGTATAAAAGATTTTGGGGGCTATAGTCATTTTAATAGAATCCATCCTACCCCATCTGCAGCCAATAAATCTGCATTCAGCTACCTTTCCCTGTGAGTAGCATGATTTAATTAACTAAAAGAAAACGAATGTAAACTAGACTCTTGACATGTATTCAAATCCTGTTTAAAAGTTCAGAAGGGTCTGCTTGTGTGAATTCTGCCAGCAATATCTTAGATATTTGTATTTTACTTACACAAACAATTGCAGTGTTCATGGACTTTATACCTTTCATGCTCTTGGTCACAATGTACCTAACTACAGTGTTGTATTTTTAAGCCCTTGTCATCCTCAACCCAAGGTTTTCAATTAAACATTGCTTACTGGTATGTGAACAATTGGACTCACCACATTGCAGGGACTTTGTAAAGGCGCATATGGCTTTATGCCTCTCAGGAATAATCCATGCCATCATCTCTTGCCCTACAATCCATCTACTTTCTTGAAAGAAATTCCATTGTAACAAGCATTGGCAAAGCCAATAGCTCCCTCTTGCTTTAACCCCTTCAGTGCCCGCCCCTTTCCCCGCCCAGTGCCGGCCGTTGCATTAGCGGGCGGGGTCTATGACGAGCTGGACTCGTCATGGGCACAGCGCCACCGCGGCCCATGACGAGTCCAGCTCGTCATGGGCACTGAAGGGGTTAAAGAAAAAACATTGCCATCTGTCGTGTAACTTAAAAAGCAAGTTAGACCTATCATCTTTGCAAATGCTAGTTTATAATGAATGCTCAGTCCAGTTACCATTGCTGTACTGTGCACCTGCCAAAGACACACATTTAAACAGAAAACATACAAAAAACTCTAAAGCAATTGCTGCATTCACTGCCATCTGAGTGTCAAATAACTGGAATCTGCAGTTTTCTGATGCAGGCTGCGGAACCTTGGGTCACTATTAGAAGTCTCATAGATGTCTACCTCTTCCCCCAAAATTGAAATACCAGTGCAATTATTCTCAGAGTATATACCCTTGAATGTCTTCTTTGGTGAAAGTGCAAAGCAAATGTCAAATAATATCACTGTGCTTTTATTTTGAGCATGTCAGATCTCAGTGAGAGCGAGGCTTCAACATATAAATTCACATAATCACGTTCACAAATATAATGATTCTTGTTCCTTTTCTTTTAGTGCTAGGTTAATATAGTGTTGGAGCTTGGGCCCACTCTAACATCTATCTCCAGAGCGACGAACTTTCTAGCTGCATGAGAGGTAAAGGGAGAAAACTATCGCTTGTTAACATCTCAATGCAGTGGAACCAATGTGACCACTAGGCCTGGGTGGTGAACTTCGCTCTGTTTTCAGAGTTTGCAGAGTTTTCTGCACTCTGCACTCTGCAAAGCTCGCAGAGTGCAGAAAACTCAGCTTCTCGATGTGCAGCCCGAGCAGCAGGAATACCAGCACAAACTGCAGTTTGCACTGCACTCTGCCACTCGCGGACCTACGCAGAGTTTTTTTGTAACTTCGCAGAGTTCCGCGTATTAAAACTCCACGAACTACGCCCAGGCCTAATGATCACACAATAATCCGCTCAACAACTTTCTCTGAGTTTAGTAGGGTTTCATTATAAATTTAGAAACAAATCAATGTAGACTAATCTCAACATAATCATGTAAAAGTACAGAAAGACCAAGATAAGTCCAAATCTCCTGAAGAGATTTACCCTATATAATACAAAACAGATGATTATCTCTATGATGATGATGCCGACCATCAGGAAAAATAATTGAGTATTAAATTGCATTGGATGATTCTCCTTAATGAGAATGAGCATGCAATCTTTCCCTACAGTACCTTAAAAGGGTAACTCTCAGCTAAGAAATATTTGGTACGGGGTGAAATCAGAAAGGTGTCAGCTGTTTGGAGTCTTCAGTAGAAGGTACTCCGACAATGGGTCAAGTAGCATAAATAACTTATGGCAGAGTATCCCAACGAATTTTAACAAAGTTACAAAAAAACTGCTTCAAAACAAATTAAATCAGAAACCAATGTATTATCTGTACATTGTACAATTCCACATCAATTCTTTCATTGATTGTGTATCATATCAAGATGTTTTTTAACACATTATTAAAAGCATATGATTTCTGTTTATAAAGCTTGACAATGGTCCCAATGCATTTCGGGTTTCGCTAAACCCTTCTTCAGGGGTATGCTTCAAAACAAAGATGAAATCATTCAAGGCCTCCTGCCGGGACAGTACGAGAAAAAAACAGAAAAAATCAATCAACAATATATATACATGTATGATTCCGACTGTTAACATCAATGATAGGGTCTGTGCTTGTGCCCACTGTCCTAAAGTGCCGGCATGCGAAAAAAATGTGTAAAAAACAACAAGAATATGTGCGTTGGAAAAAGCCTCCGTGAATAAATGCAACCAGAGACTAAAAACATCTCTGTCCGTTTAGATATAGTGCCATAGTGTCATGCAAAATATATATAGTACACAGAGATAGTACCTAATAAAGACACTATAAGAGTGTATTATGCCCTGGAGCAGCATCCCCCTGATGCGTGAGACGGAAGACAGAAAAAAAAGTGAATTCCTACGTAGAGAGCAACCTTCGTAAAGAGCAACGTTGCTCACTTGAAAAAAGATGAAAACAGCTCTGTAGAATGAGACGTAAAATGTGAGATGTATCGACAACTAAAAACATGAGTGATATACATGAAGTAATCATGAAAAAAGAAAAAAGTGTACACGCTGAACTAATGCCATGAAACGCTTACCAGTCTCGTGATCGCAGGAACGTGTCCCTGTCAAGGCAAAGTAACACTGTGTGCGGAAGCTAATCAGAAGGTAGCGTGATAATTAAAACAAGGGTTTTACCTGCCGTGTCTACAACAAGAAGTATATGCGGGCGATGTCTGTCAAGAGTCCCGAGAAGAACTCGATTCAGCAAAGTGTTGTGCCGAAGACGCTAAACCGATCGTCTTGTGTGAAATTTCCGGGTCATGTGACCTCATTATACGGCAATAGCATGCAAGCTGATAGGCGCAAAGCCCCTCTATCAACTTCAAATGAGATTTAAACAAAAAAAGTGAAACTTTATTTAGCGATCATGTTTTAGTGTGAGATACGAGGAAAACCAATATGTATACTTGCTCAAAAAATGAAAAATTCAAATTAAAAATAGACATAGTAGAAAAAACATGGAGACTAAGAGAAAATTAGCAAGATACCCGGGTGAAAATGGGAAAGTACTGGAAGGTGTGTAACAGTAGATGATGACAGTGGGTGCAAGTAGAGAGGTACAAATGTTTCAACAAAATGGAGTTGCGTAAGTACGGAGGTTGTCCGTCACTTTCCTCTCATACATTTAGTCACAGGACCTCTAGGCAAGTCCTTAAGCTCACAGCTGCACGCACCGTATACAAGTCATTATCATTTGTCCATAGTGGTTGATACGTTACACATACCAGGTGTGCAGGTGGGAAACCTCTCTTCATTCAAGTAGCATAAAGCAACACAAGTAGATGCATAGGTTTGCTCTAGGTGAAAACCTCAGATGACACTCCTATCCCTCACTTCGTTCAGCATAAAATATCAATTACAGTCAGAGAAGACAATCCCACTGATCTTTGCTGGTGAATTTCTATAGCTCTGGCACAACTGGATACTTTTACCACCTTTCCTATATCGATATGTTGCAACTTTGCCCATCTTGGCCATCTCTTTCCTCTCCCATGAGAACGCACCCCCTTGCTCTTTACAACGCTTCTCCTTGCCAACTTTGTCTTCTCATACCTTGCTATCTAAGGAAAACAAAACCCTCCTATGCTAATCTAATGAGGCTTTCTCGCTCCATACCTGCAGCAGGAACAACATACAAGTACACACATTCTACATTGAAGATTAAATATGAATTACATGTTAAACTCTAAACGTGTACATGTACCGAACTGGTTTCTCGAGGCCCACTCTAGTCAAGTTTGCGTTGCACAGGGTTACAGAATACGTGCACATTTCTGCACACACAATAGATGCAGATTCTTAATGCATGTATATATTGTAAATAGTTACAAAAAAACAGTTTAAATGCACCTGCTAGAAATAATTATTGTTACACCTATAAATGTTTAAACAATAATGTGCACACATTCTAATTTAATAAACTTTAAATAGTACATATTTATGTTAATTTATCCTGTCACATTAATATGTAAGTGTGACAAAAACCCTTTATTAATCACGTTCTATATACAAGTATTTCATGTGAAATTCTTTAAATATGCACTACTCCACTCCCTTTAGTAACATTAATTACACAGGATATATATAAATCCTGACTACGCATGAATATGATGCACTCCTACAAAATCTCAGATGGGATCAAGATTACACTTCTCCAATAGTGATAGTCATTATTAAGGTTCTGAGTACAACACCAAAGCCTCATATAGTATTAATGTCCAACACAAATAGCAACAAAACACTGTGTAGGTCAGGGACTGTAATACAAAAGGGACATCAAAGTTCTTAAACACCTGAATTTTGTAAATACCTCTCACTCTCCAGGAGCAATGGAGCATATTTCAAGCCAAAAATGCTTATTCTAGTCTTCTTTCTTACAGTTGTTGGTGACAAGGGGAACCTTTAATCTGACAATTGAAGAATTCTACTAGTAGGTATGAGCTATTTGTTGGTAAACACTGAATAGCCTTGCCCATAAACCGTCTAGTCAAAGTTTTAAAATTACAAAATCAAATGAAAATGTGAGGATGAAATATTATTGTTGATGCATTTTCATTGATATTTTCACATCAAGCTTGACTCCTAAGATATGGTGTTGTCACAACAATGTGACTGAATTCCCCACCTTTAAGAGAGGCGTATTTTGCTTGTGTTGTTGTGAAAACCATGATCTGTTCAATCAAGAATTCTGTTCTGCATGAATTGATAATGTTATCTTCAACAAGAACCTGAAAATAAAAATGAAATACAAGTTGCACATGACCATAGTTCTGCAAGCATACACCGAGATTTATTAGGTGAAAAAGAGACTGAACATGCAGATTAAACAAAACAGGGACAAAAATGAACTCTGTGGAACCTTCATGTTTCACCATTAGCACCCTCTCTAAACTTTGTCTGAATTTTAAAATATTCCGCATGGCGGAAGGCATACATTTCATGTGAATGGTTTTGTAAATTGGGCATATAGCGGTCAATAGTAAGTACTCTACGTATGAATATTGCTTCTAAAACAATGCTTTTTCTGGATGAATATATTTGCTCTTTCTGCCTTCACATTTTTAGACATGGATGTGAAACCTCTTTTTGATGCAGCTGAATTCCGGCACCCTGAGTCAAAGGAGTGGGCACCTGTCCAGCATGTGCCCAGTTCACTAGTTAGTGGCTTGCTCGCTCCCTTCGAGAAGGGCCCATTATCTAGTCTCTAGTGCTAGTGCCCGAGGCCTACACTTATGGGAAAGTCCTGCCTCATCCATGAGGTGAAATTGAATCTAGTATTATTTCTAGTAAGGATAGGTGGGGTCATCTTTCAGACATTCAGACAGTTTTACTGCTTGATATGTTAGAGGAGGCTGCCATTTCCCCTGAACTTCCTAACCTTTCCACCCAAGGGGAAGGGCTCAAAGATTCCTATGTCTCTAGGGTGATGCCAATACCACTATCACCATGGAGCAGTCCAAGCCTGGCCTTGTGTGCATGTACAGCAAGATGGTTGACATATTTCCATCAGTACTGATGGACTTTGTTGTTGGCCTTCTTTTAGGCATAATTTCTCTAAAAGAAGTCTCAAAATATGTTGCCACCTTCACTACCATATTCAAAGGTCAGGCCAACATGTCACAAAGGGTGCATGCGCGATGCAACCATTAAGTGTGATTTATCAAGCCATGCAAGGCCACCACCATTTGTTTTTCCATGTTCAAATATCTTTATTGGTGTTTTCTGATTTTATCTTTTCTTATATCACAGTACTGTACAGGAGAGTTGAGAATAATATTCAGGCATAAATTATACAAATAAAGAATAGCATTATGGATTTCAACATTGTGGTACAATAATTAAGATACTAACCACAGTTACATATACATGCTTCTCTAAAGAATATTTGCTCTTGGATCACTGTGTGCTATTTCTGATGCGCAGTGTTACGTCACAGTTCTTATTCTGCATTCAAGGCCAACCACATCTTGTTATAACACATCAGGTTGAGACCAGTCTATCGGTGCCTGGCACTCATGGTCTTAACGCAGATAAATAGTCATAGGATATAATCATTGCAACAATGCAGTAAGGGAATTGTGTGATGAAAAGAGAAGAAAACACTGAAAAGTGCCAAGACATATTTTCTCTAATTTACAAGAAAAACTAAACAATATAATATAAAAACTGCCATCGAAAAGATACAAATAATTTCAATATAGCATGTCTGGGTATGAAAATGTTTGTTCAGAATTTTACAACATGGTGGCTTGCCTGGGTGGGGTTTAGATCAGTACGTGTGGTAAAGAATACTACTACGCTAGTGATTGGGCAAGGTCAGGGTAATCTCCCACAAGGGACTAGGAAATACACGGGCTGCCAATGCTACGCACTCCTAAGTGTAACCACCCCATCTATCTTAGCTTAGAGTCTCTAGTGTATTTACTACAGATCAACAGACTGGGTACCATCACCCTCCTCTGTACTACGGTGTTTGAGGGCAGTAAGTAGTGTATCCCAATATTGCACTACTGCTAGGCCACCACCATGCAGGGCCCTGAGTGGCTTGATAAATCCAGAATAAAGCAACACAGTGCAATTCAATGCATTATGTTACTCTTCCCCAGGCAGGTGTTCCATGGGTGGTGCATGGGTATTCCGATGCAACACTAATGGATTTTGAGGCTTTCCCAGATTTACCATAAGTCATAGACCTGGAAATGTGCCAAAACTGTGAGGCGTAGGGGGGAGAAATATGTTTATTTCTCCTCATTGTTTCCTCTTTCTATGTGTACTGCATTCTGCAGCACACAAAGAAAGAGGAAAATACCTCAGGGGATTGTTTTTGTGCAGTAAGGTGACCCTTCCTGCACAAAAACGATCCTGGCTACAATGCAGGCACCCTTGCACCATTATGCAAGAGTGCCTGCATTTGGGGCTAGGCAGCTCATTGTGTGCCAGCGCTTGGAAAAGGTAGAAATACGGCGTATTATGTTAAATATTGTGCATTCCTGCCCTTTCCCTGTCATGCAACACAGCACAGCAAAGAAATAACTATTAACAATGACGTAACACTCTTTCATAAAATAGTCTAAGCACAGATTTGTCTACAATTTATTCCACGTGGTGGTTTTTGCAGGGAAAGTTTGTTGCACACCTCTTTTAATAAGGATTGCCTGCAAGATGAAGGCTCCATGTGATCTGGTTTGGCCGTATGCTCCTCATTTTATTCTTTGCCACAAGCAAACACAAAACAGTCTCTAAGAGAAGCAAATTACTTTTTGTTTGAGAGCAAATATTGTTTTTATACTTGTTAGACCTGTCAGCCCTTTGGGTGGTCCCTCCTCATCATTATTTATTTTGTCCCACTTTTGCCTCAAACCCTGTTTGAATTTTTCCTTTTTGGGAACCACCAGACTTTTTCGTGTTGCTACAGATTCAGGGAGCCATTTTAGCTAACCCTGAAACTTCTGTCTGAGGGCCTGGAGCACAAAATGGTGGCCACCTGTGACATCACCAGCATCCACTGGAACCTACCAGCACCTTCCAGAACATTCCAGAACTCTGTGACAGTTGGAGGCGGTTTAGAATGTTGGGAGGTTAAGACAGAGTTGGAGCTGGCAGTTGGCACCTGACTGGTGAAGGGAGAGCAGCACAACAGTGAAGGAGGAAGGAGTGAAGCAGCAGGGGTGGAAACTTGTGCCTGGAGTGGGGTCCATAAACCCACCCTTGATACTAGTCCCTACTGATGGATCCCAGCCTGTAGCCCTGTGTGGGAAGAAGCCAGAAAAACTCATCCTAAGGACCTGGACAGCAGGAACAGGCCTTAGAAACAGAAAGCAGCAAGATCCTGACCTGGAAACTGGTTTCCCTGGAGTCCGGCGTCGAGTAGCCTGAGACCTGGAGCCCGAGGTGGAGAAGCGGCGCTGACTGAAGAAGCAGACGTCGTACCCGGAGCCGCCTGAGGTCGTAAGAGGGCGCCGACGGAGGTCGTGAGGAATACCAGAGGTCGAGGAGGAAGTCAACTGAGGTCGAGTGAGCGGCGTCATCGGAGGAGTGAAGTCCGCCCTCCGGAGTCGTCGGAGACCGAGGTGAAGTGTACCGGAGGTCGGGAGTGAGGATCGCACTCCGGAGTCGCCCGGAACCTGAGAGGAGGAGCACCGGAGGTCGGGGGTGAGGATCGCACCCCGGAGTCGCCGGAAGTCGACATCGAGGCCAGGCCGGCTGACGTCATCGAAGCCGAGAGCGCCATCGGACCGGAGCCGCCCGAAGTCGACATCGAGTAGAGACTGCCCGACGCCGTCGAATCGGAGGTCGAGATCGAACCGAGGCCGCCGACATCGGACCGGAACCGCCTACCGGCGTCGTCAAAGAACTGACATTGTGCCGAGGCCGCCGAGATCGAACCGGAACCGCCTCACGGCATCGACACGACTCCAGCGGCGTCGGAGCATCAGAAAAAGGGCAGTAAGTTGAGTAGAGGGCGCCTAAGGCCCTGTGGAGACCTGAGAGACTACTCTAAGGGGCTAGGGAGGTGCTGAAACCAACCTGACTGTGCCAGGGGTGAACTGGGACTAACCTAGAGAGGTTGTGTGGAGAGAGAAAGCCAGGGCACTGGTATTCCCCCCTTGATCTACCTCAGTTTAGGCCTCAGCCTTGTCCCAGCCAGGGAGTAGCCCCCCTCAAGCCTTCCACAACCCTACAAGCTGTGCCTGGGCCAAATCAGCCCTTAGGAATTGAAAAGTGATCTGATTACATGAGTGTTGCTGTATACTTTTAATTATTTATTGGGGGCACTGTATTTATTGTGTTTTACCTATTTATTGCTTTACTATATTTATTGGTCCACAGGACTTGTTGGTGCACAATATTTATTGGTACAGTATTTATTGCCTCAGAATATTTAATTGCCTGTATTACCTGCACTTATATTTATGTCCCTTGTATTTATGATCATCCCTATTTATTGAATCTTTAGACAGTATTTATTTGACCGGCACTATTTAAGATTTGTATATTGTGATTGACTTATTTATTTTCCCAATCAGCAACTAAGAGAAAAAGATAAAGAAAGATATTTTCATAATTTTTACGGTGTAGAGTCGTTTTTGGAACGGATGCACGCATGGTTATTGTTTGGGTATGTTGTATGCTTAGCACGGAGCCTGATTCCTGACCACTCGAGCCAAGCTACCACAGTGTGTCCGGAAGACCACCACCACCCCTTCTAGTGTGGGAGTGGTTTTCCAACATAAATTGGTGTTCAGTGGTGGGATAGAGCTGTGCCTACATATACTCAACAATAACTGTGGGTAGTCCATAGGCCTACACCGGGAGTTTTCTCAAAGCGGCCTTCCTAATTGTGGGATTTTGTTTTTTCCAAATTTACTCTGGTGGTGGGAGGAGGTATTATTAAAGGTACCCCCCTGCATTGTTACTGCACAAAACCTGTCCTCTAACCTGAGTGGGCGAGATGGAGTTTGTACTAGAAAATCTAGAAACGTACACTGTGGCCCAACTCAGGGAGTTTTGCCAGCGGGAGGGGGTGTACTGTCCCCCAGGAGCAAAGAAGGGTGCACTCCAAACCAGCTTAAGGGCTTGGGGGGAGGCACGCAGGGAAAGCAAGGCTGAGGAGGAAGACAGGGATGGAGAGCCTGACCCCGAGGGGGCTGAGATGTACCAACCTGAGGTGGGGAACCTGTCAGCAGGGCCCAGGACACTTTCTAGGAAGGGCAGCACTGTCTCTAGTGGGGGCTTATCCGAAGTGGAGTTAGCAGATCGGAGGGAGAAAAGACAGCTCACATGGGACTTAGCAAAGCTGGAGAAGGAGAAGGAGGAACAGAGGATGGCTCATGAGACGGAGAAACAGAAGATGGCTCATGAGATAAGACTGAAAGAGATAGAGCTTCAGATCCTAAGAATTGGGGCACCAACTGTTCCTAATGGTGGCAGCAAAGACCAAGAGATCACCAGGGAATCCAAACCCTACCTGCCAAAGGACATAGTAGCTAGCTATGGGTTGGGTGATGATATCGCCAAGTGGCTAGCGGCCTATGAGGTCTCGTTAAGGGCCCATGGGGTTCCAGAGAAGTACTGGGGAGGGGGATTGTATAAGTACATGCCTCCAGCTGGTAGGGATGCTTTATTGGCCCTCGAAGAGGATGAGCAGACCCACTACCCCACTACCCCACCATGAAACTGGCGCTCATCAGAAAGTTTGGACTAACACCTGAAAAGTACAGACAGAAGTTCAGGGGTAGTCACAAACTGGGCACACAGAATTGGGTGGACTTCCTGGACTATGCAAAGAAGGCACTGGAAGGTTGGATTCAGGGCAGTGAAGTGAGGAACTACGAGGAGTTGTTTGACCTAGTACTGAAGGAACACCTGCTCGAGAAATGTTTCCCTGAACTGCGGCAACACCTGGTGGATAGCAAGCTGACCAGTCCCCGGAAGCTTGCTGAGGAGGCGGACATTTGGGCTAGTACCCGGGTGTCCACAAGGGGGACTGGAGGGGATACTCAAAAGGCCGGACAGGGCGCCCCCCAGAAGAAAGAGGGAGGGGAAAAGAAAAAGGAGTTCTCCAAAAGCCCCCAAAATAGCTTCCAAGGAAAGGGAACAGGATTCACCCCTAGGGCTAACCCACCCAGAAACCCTAATCCTGGCCAGAGTCAGCAGCCAAGGGTTGTCCATTGCTACGAGTGCGGTGGCGTTGGACACTATAAAGGAGATCCGAAGTGTCAGAAACGATCACCCCCTCCCACTGGAGGAAAGACCCCCGGAGTAGCTAGTGTAGTGCTCGGGGAGGAGATGCCCTTAACTAAGGGAAGGGAGTGGGCGGGTGTCACTTTAGTGTCCCTGGGAGAACGGGAGATGGTTCCTAAGATCCAGGTGCCCGCAAATACCGCAAAGTATGGGCAGTGGATCACCATCAACGGCCAAAGAGGGGAGGCTCTGAGAGACACAGGAGCCAGTATGACTATGGTGCGTAGCCAGCTGGTGTCTCCAGAGCAGGTAATTCCCGATGTACTCCACCCAGCCGCGATGGCTGACGGCAGAACAGGCCACTATCCCGTGGCCGAGGTTCCCTTTGAATGGGGGGGGGTTGCAGGTTCACTTCGAGTTGCCGTAAGCCCTGCCGTGCCAGTCGATTGTCTGCTGGGGAATGACATGGAGCACAACGCTTGGAAGGAGGTGGAATACCGGACTCACACCGAGATGCTGGGTACACCTGACTGGGCCTGTGTTAGCACAAGGTCCGCGACTACCCGAAGAGGGAGTTCATTCCGGCTGGAGCCTGGAACAAAGGCCCAGCCAGCTGCCAGTCAAGGGAAGAACCGAGGACAGGAGGAGCCTGCCTCGGCGTCTCCACCCCGTAGGACGGATAGGCCACCGGAGGTGGTGGACCAGGAGTCTGCGGAGGGGGACGTTACCAACCTGGAGGACCTACCCATCCCGGCCGAGTGGCACGTGGAGGGAGGCCCGTCCAGGGAGGAATTCTGCCAGGGCCAGAGGGAGTGCCCTACCCTTGAGGGGCTGAGGCGACAGGCCGAAGCCCAGGCAGCAGGGAACGTTGAAGGGAACTACAGTGTTTACTGGGAGGATGGCCTCCTCTACAGTGAACCCAAGGCACCCCTACATGGATCGTCACGAGCCTTGGTAGTTCCTCAACGTTATCGAGCCTTCCTTTTGGAGTTGGCTCACGAGATACCATTGGCAGGGCACCTGGGGCAAGACAAGACCTTCGCCCGTCTTGTCCCACACTTTTATTGGCCTCAGATGAAAGTGTCGTCCGATACCTACTGCCGGACATGTGTGTCTTGCCAAGCCAGTGGGAAAACAGGGGTGAAGCTGAAAGCTCCCCTGGAACCACTTCCTGTCGTTAGCACCCCCTTTGAAAGGGTGGGCATCGACATTGTGGGTCCGTTAGATCCACCAACTACAGCTGGTCACAGGTTTATCCTGGTTCTGGTGGATCATGCCACACGGTACCCAGAGGCAATACCTCTGAGGACCATAACGGCACCTGTTGTGGCTAGGGCCCTGATGGGAATCTTTACCCGAGTGGGTTTTCCCAAGGAAGTTGTGTCCGACAGGGGGACCAACTTCATGTCAGCGTATATGCGGGCAATGTGGAAGGAGTGTGGAGTGACATACCGGTTCACCACTCCTTACCACCCCCAGACCAATGGTCTGGTAGAGAGGTTTAACAAAACCTTGAAGGGCATGATCAGAAGTCTGCCTGAAAGCCTGCGGAGGAAATGGTACGTCCTCCTACCCTGTTTACTCTTTTCATACAGGGAAGTGCCACAGAAGGGAGTGGGCTTCAGCCCCTTCGAGCTTCTGTATGGGCACCCTGTACGTGGACCTCTTAACCTGGTGAGAGACGGATGGGAAAGAACTCCCAGAAAGCTCCCCCAGGATGTGGTGAGCTACATGCTGGCCTTCCGGAGCCAAATGGCTAAGTTGTGGAAGCAAGCTTCTGACAACTTGGAAGCCAGCCAAGCAGTGATGAAGGCGTGGTATGACCACAACGCTCACCCGGTGGAGTTGGAGCCTGGCCAGAAGGTGTGGGTGATCGAACCAGGAGAGCTTAGTGCTCTCCAGGATCGCTGGTCAGGACCCTTTGAGGTGTTGGAGAAGAAGGGTAAGGCTACCTACTTGGTGGACCTGAAGACCCCTCGTCAGCCCCTGCGGGTGCTGCATGCCAACCGCCTCAAACCCCACCACGAGAGGCCCGAAGTCATCTTGATGATGGTGACTGACGGAGGAGAGGACGTGGAAAGCGAGCCTCTCCCTGATCTGTTTGCGTCTCAAGAAAAGGATGGGTCGGTGGAGGGAGTGATTCTCTCCCCATCTCTAACTCCTGAACAGCAGGAGGACTGTCGCCAGGTCCTGGGGCAGTACTCTTCGTTGTTCTCCCTTGTCCCGGGTAGGACTCACCTGTGCGTCCATGACGTGGACACAGGAGACAGCCCACCTGTGAAGTCCAAGATCTACCGGATGTCAGACAAGGTGAAGGCCAGCATTCATAGTGAGGTCACTAAGATGCTGGAGCTAGGAGTGATTGAACCTTCTAGCAGCCCCTGGTCCAGTCCGGTGGTGTTAGTACCAAAAGCTGCACCACCGTGTGCCCAACCAGAACTGAGGTTCTGTGTGGACTACCGGGGACTGAATTCAGTGACAAAAACTGATGCTCATCCGATCCCTAGGGCGGATGAATTGATTGACCGGCTGGGAGCTGCCCAATATCTAAGTACCTTTGACCTTACTTCGGGGTACTGGCAGATCTCTTTGACTGATGGAGCAAGGGAAAGGTCAGCCTTCTCCACGCCCAATGGCCACTACCAGTTCTGTGTGATGCCCTTTGGGCTCAAGAACGCACCTGCCACGTTTCAGCGCCTGGTAAACCAGATCCTCACCGGAATGGAGAGTTTCTCTGCTGCTTATCTGGATGACATAGCCGTCTTCAGTAACAGCTGGGAGGATCACTTGCGTCACCTGCAAGCTGTTCTCCAGGCCCTGAGACAAGCTGGATTGACGATCAAGGCCAGCAAGTGCCAGATCGGGCAGGGGTCGGTAGTGTACCTTGGACACTTGGTGGGTAGGGGAGCGGTGCAACCCCTCCAGGCGAAGATCGAGGCCATCATGGCCTGGGAACCCCCCAAGACACAGACTGAGGTCCGAGCATTTTTGGGCCTCACGGGATATTACCGCCGCTTCGTGAAGGGGTACGGTACCATCGTAGCCCCCCTCACGGAGCTCACGTCCAAGAAACAACCTCGACGGGTAGTCTGGACGGAGGCTTGTCAGCAAGCCTTTGAGAGATTGAAGAAAGCCATGTGCGAGGCCCCGGTCTTAAGGGCCCCAGACTTTTCCAGGAAGTTCATTGTCCAGACAGATGCATCAGAACATGGCATTGGGGCAGTGTTATCGCAACTCAACGAAGAGGGCCTGGATCAACCCGTGGTCTTCCTATCCAGGAGACTACTTCCCAGGGAACAGAAGTGGAGTGCAATAGAGCGTGAAGCCTTTGCAGTGGTATGGGCTCTGAAGAAGTTGCGGCCATACCTGTTTGGCTCGCACTTCCTGGTTCAGACCGACCACAGACCCCTTCGCTGGCTGATGCAGATGAAGGGGGAGAATCCCAAGTTGTTGAGGTGGTCTATTTCCCTACAGGGGATGGACTTTCAGGTGGAACATCGGCCTGGAGTGGACCACGCCAATGCAGACGGTCTCTCAAGGTATTTCCGCCTTAGTGATGAGAACTCCCAAGGGGTTGGGTAGCTCTCCCCACTTTCAGCTGGGGGGGACGCGTGTTAGACCTGTCAGCCCTTTGGGGGGTCCCTCCTCATCATTATTTATTTTGTCCCACTTTTGCCTCAAACCCTGTTTGAATTTTTCCTTTTTGGGAACCACCAGACTTTTTCATGTTGCTACAGATTCAGGGAGCCATTTTAGCTAACCCTGAAACTTCTGTCTGAGGGCCTGGAGCACAAAATGGTGGCCACCTGTGACATCACCAGCATCCACTGGAACCTACCAGCACCTTCCAGAACATTCCAGAACTCTGTGACAGTTGGAGGCGGTTTAGAATGTTGGGAGGTTAAGACAGAGTGTTGGCAGTTGGAGCTGGCAGTTGGCACCTGACTGGTGAAGGGAGAGCAGCACAACAGTGAAGGAGGAAGGAGTGAAGCAGCAGGGGTGGAAACTTGTGCCTGGAGTGGGGTCCATAAACCCACCCTTGATACTAGTCCCTACTGATGGATCCCAGCCTGTAGCCCTGTGTGGGAAGAAGCCAGAAAAACTCATCCTAAGGACCTGGACAGCAGGAACAGGCCTTAGAAACAGAAAGCAGCAAGATCCTGACCTGGAAACTGGTTTCCCTGGAGTCCGGCGTCGAGTAGCCTGAGACCTGGAGCCCGAGGTGGAGAAGCGGCGCTGACTGAAGAAGCAGACGTCGTACCCGGAGCCGCCTGAGGTCGTAAGAGGGCGCCGACGGAGGTCGTGAGGAATACCAGAGGTCGAGGAGGAAGTCAACCGAGGTCGAGTGAGCGGCGTCATCGGAGGAGTGAAGTCCGCCCTCCGGAGTCGTCGGAGACCGAGGTGAAGTGTACCGGAGGTCGGGAGTGAGGATCGCACTCCGGAGTCGCCCGGAACCTGAGAGGAGGAGCACCGGAGGTCGGGGGTGAGGATCGCACCCCGGAGTCGCCGGAAGTCGACATCGAGGCCAGGCCGGCTGACGTCATCGAAGCCGAGAGCGCCATCGGACCGGAGCCGCCCGAAGTCGACATCGAGTAGAGACTGCCCGACGCCGTCGAATCGGAGGTCGAGATCGAACCGAGGCCGCCGACATCGGACCGGAACCGCCTACCGGCGTCGTCAAAGAACTGACATTGTGCCGAGGCCGCCGAGATCGAACCGGAACCGCCTCACGGCATCGACACGACTCCAGCGGCGTCGGAGCATCAGAAAAAGGGCAGTAAGTGAAGTAGAGGGCGCCTAAGGCCCTGTGGAGACCTGAGAGACTACTCTAAGGGGCTAGGGAGGTGCTGAAACCAACCTGACTGTGCCAGGGGTGAACTGGGACTAACCTAGAGAGGTTGTGTGGAGAGAGAAAGCCAGGGCACTGGTATTCCCCCCTTGATCTACCTCAGTTTAGGCCTCAGCCTTGTCCCAGCCAGGGAGTAGCCCCCCTCAAGCCTTCCACAACCCTACAAGCTGTGCCTGGGCCAAATCAGCCCTTAGGAATTGAAAAGTGATCTGATTACATGAGTGTTGCTGTATACTTTTAATTATTTATTGGGGGCACTGTATTTATTGTGTTTTACCTATTTATTGCTTTACTATATTTATTGGTCCACAGGACTTGTTGGTGCACAATATTTATTGGTACAGTATTTATTGCCTCAGAATATTTAATTGCCTGTATTACCTGCACTTATATTTATGTCCCTTGTATTTATGATCATCCCTATTTATTGAATCTTTAGACAGTATTTATTTGACCGGCACTATTTAAGATTTGTATATTGTGATTGACTTATTTATTTTCCCAATCAGCAACTAAGAGAAAAAGATAAAGAAAGATATTTTCATAATTTTTACGGTGTAGAGTCGTTTTTGGAACGGATGCACGCATGGTTATTGTTTGGGTATGTTGTATGCTTAGCACGGAGCCTGATTCCTGACCACTCGAGCCAAGCTACCACAGTGTGTCCGGAAGACCACCACCACCCCTTCTAGTGTGGGAGTGGTTTTCCAACAATACTCATCAACGTTTCAGGTCAATACAATGCATCACATAATTAACACTAGGCAAAGGATGACTCAGCCATTCCCATTTTGCTTTCCTTTTGTACTTGGAAACCTCACTCTCATTGCCGCCACCCCGACCCCTGCTTCTTGGAGCTGTACTCCATCTTCTGAAGTGGGAACTGTGTAAAGGTTTAGAAAACAAACAAGGTTAAATAACATTTAATTTTTCTGGGTAGAGTCTCTTGAGGCAGAACAATATTTTGATTCATTGCAAAAAGTGGATTATAAATAATCTTCCCTGTTGCACTTAGCATTTTATTTTCCCTAATGATAGTTCTGTGACTTGTGTCACTGCAATAAATAAATACAATAGACAGGATTTGTTTTTGTTCAAGACTCGATGGGCAGATTTGGTAACACTTTGCACCGGATTTGTGTCCCTAAAGTGATGCAAATGAGCGCAAAATGTTACGTTGGGATTTACTTTCCAGTGCAAAACTTCATTTGCACTGGAAATTAGCCCTTACACAAAGCAAAGTGGCTCTAGTGCTCTAGTGCTGTTGTGCATTGTTTACTGTCAAGACAGGATTGTACGTGGGCATTCCCTTCCTACCATTCATGGTTTGTAACACACAGCCCTATCTACTAACAGTAGTGGAAAAGTCTTTGGACCAAAAATATAATGCTTCTTTTTTTCAGTAGTCGAACAGTTAACACCCCACTGCAGGGGCCGACCTATGTCCCCAAAGACCATATTCCAAATACATGCGCCCTCCCCTCTCCAGGTCTCTTTTTTTATATAATACCCCTTCCCTGGGTCGCACGTCATAAAGAGGAAGCGGAAGTGTCTTTCCGTTTCCACTAACGACGCTGATTGCCTCCACATCGTGACGGAAACAGGTGCGTTTTTTTGGGGGGTAGACCCCCAACCCCCCTTTTTTATTATTACCTTTAGCACACATGCCTTTACTACGTATCTTGTAGTAAAGATATGCATGGTAAAGGCTATTCATGGTAACCAAACATGCGTTGTAATGCATGTGTGGTTATGGTTATGTGTGGAAACAGCCGCGTTGTAGTGGCCGTTTCCCGTTTTAAAGAGTTGTTTAAACTTTATCTTGCATCCATTCTAAATCAGAAATAATCTTGATTTTTGCACTTCTATGTAGGAACCATACATTTTCTGTAAAAAAAAACCAGTAGTTTTAAAAAATGTATACTTATTTATCATCATCCTTTATTTACAGGATCATCAACAGAAAATTCCAGTCGCCGAGCAAGTTACGTACAATCAAAACGGGGTAACAGGTTATTGAAATTTGGTGGCTACATTTACTGTAAGGAATGTTTAACTGAGCCCAGGAGTCATTGGAGGTTCGTAGAATATTTCTCATCTCATTGCAAAGGCAGAGCATAACCACTCTGCCTCTGCAATGGAGATAGAAGTAAGGGAAAATCTACAGCAGATTAAATTATTGGCAGCCACCTCCAATGAACCCTGTGGCTTAGTTTTACGGGAAGTTGCACAAAACATCCCCCTGCGTGTTGCCAGTAATATGCCAACAATCCCTAATTTAAGGCACATGATCCAAAGAACAAAACAGGCCATCAATCCACACGCAATAAGACCACAAACTTTCTCTGATAGTAACATCCCCCCAGAACTAACTGTGACTTTTACTAACAAAATTTTTCTTTTACATGATAATGATAATCCTCTAAAACGTCTTCTAATCTTCTCTGCAGCATGTAATTTGGCCACCCTTGAAAATACAGAAATTTGGATGATGGATGGCACTTTTAAGTCTACACCCCATCCTTTAAACCAAATTTATACTATTCATGGCAAAAGTAATAACACAACTGTCCCCTTAGTATTTGGTTTGCTGCCTGACAGACAATCTTCCACTTACACTGAGTTTTTATCAGTTATATAAACCAAAACTCTCAACAAAAGTCCTAGGAAAGTAATAATTGATTTTGAGATACAAATTATAAATACTATTTCTAAACTATATCCAGAAACCCAAATTCAAGAATGTTTTTTTCACTTTTCCCCCCAGGCGTCTTGGAGAAAAATACAGAAAACATCCTTAGCAGAGGATTATGTGTCAGACAGCAAACTACAATATGAACTTAAAAAACTAACAGCTTTGTATTTTGTTACTCCTGATTTTGTTGATGACTTCTACACTGCAATTGTTCAATCAGATTATTTTATAGCAAATGAAGAGAAATTGGCACCTCTATTAAATTATTTTGAGGGAACCTGGATTGGCCATCTGAGCAGGTCAGGTCGCAGGAGGAAGCCAAGGTTCCCCATTGAGTGGTGGAACTGCTACTTAACTTGCTTAGAGGGAGGAGCAAAGACAAACAATTCCATCTAAGGATGGCATAACTCTTTTAATAAATCAATTGGTTGGAGTCATCCAAACGTTCATCATTTCTTGGAAATTTAAAAAAAAAGAACAAAGTTTCCAAGAAATGAGGATGGCTCAGTCACTTTCAGGTACTCTAAATCCTCAAGTGTCATGACGTAGCAAAGAGATGAGTGAAAGGCTTCAATCAAAAATGCAACTATTTCCTTTAATGGGAATGTCTGACTACCTTGAAAGTATTACTTATATTCTTCATTTCTAGCTACCATTTTCACCATGTGAATTAATCGCCTGTTTTACACAACTTCCAAAAGATGTAATTGGTATTGTTAAAAATGTACCCAAATTCCAAATAAAAATCATTTTGCTGTCTTGCCAACTTCAATTGTGGTTCATTACTTTTATTTTGATACGCCTTTATTACATTTTCAAATTTTTGAAAATGTGCAAGGTATGGTTTAACAAATGTGTCTGTGTTCATCTAAGATTGCTTTTATTAACAGTTTAATAGCCCAAAATTAATTGTCCAAAGTGTGTATGTTACGGCAACCTGCATAGGGATCAAAGTGTAGTTAATAGAAATTAAGAAACAAACTCACCACAGTATTTGAATTTGTCTCACACATCTTTCCTTACAGTAAATGTACCTCCCACATGTTATAATGTAAGGAAAAAAAAAGAGATCATATCCTAACCGCACCCCGTCTTCATGCCATTGCAGTCTGAGAGGCACCACCAACTATGTGAAACAAATGTGAAACAATGTGTGTCTAAGAAGTTTCTATAAAATTAAAACTGACTATTTTATCCATTATACTTATCGCCAAACAGTTGAATAAATCATATTAAGAAAATATTGACAAATGTTTTTGAGTTTGCAATTAAATATTTGTTGTGCTTCATTAAAAATTAACTGATACCTTTTTGAGAAATATAAAAAACAATGTACTCAATAAATAAATCTTTTCACTGAAAACTGGCTGAATTTATTTGCTTTTTTCATTTTTAAATGTTGGATTCATAGTTACATATGTTTTAAAAAGATGTAAAATGTCCATGATGTTATTAATAATTGCATTGATCTATTGTTTTTTTCGTTAATTGGTTGTATATCATTTTTTCCCAATAAAATTAATACTTTGGTATTTTTTCCTCCATGGAAAAAATAGCTGGGTATTAAAACACTACCCCACCCAATACCCCTGTATACCAAGCATCCCGCTCCTAAACGTTAGCGTAGTAATTCCATGTTGAGTATTCTTCTTTTTGTTATCAAAATTAAAGGATAGACACTTACAATTTAATACTCAGGGATTTTTTTCCACCAGAAAAAATACTTGGGTATTAAAACACTACCCCAACCAATACCCCTGTTTTCTGTGAGCACGTTTTTCTATTCTTACTCTGCTGAAAACTTACCTCAGAGAAGGTGTTGGGCAGTGTCTGGAGGCCAGTATTTGTATTTTTCGTCCGCCGGGTACTTACCTAATAGAAGGTGTTGGCCAAAATATAGTTTCTTTTGTCATAAAGTTTCAACAAAGAAATTGACTAGTTCTAGAGTTTAATTAAAACATATACTTCATCTTTGTTTTTCTAACCAGAAATCTTTTAGAGAGCCATTTTCATTGATCCATAAGTGAGAAAAGGAAGTATAACTTGAAACATCAGTTGCATGAAAAAAAAAAACAACAGATCAACAGGTAGAAATGAAACAACCTTTTAATTTACCTTATCTTTTTTTTGAAACCTCTAATGGAGCAGCCATCTTAATCTGTTGTTCTTTAACATTTAAAGGTTTTTAAAGTAATAATAAATAATTATCAGAGTGTTAAACTAACTTTACATTTATTTTTTAAAATTTGAAGTTTAACCAACAATTATAAGTAAACTATTCTAATCCTATTATTGATACTTGTCATTGCAGCTACCTCTATAACATACACCTGAAATACCTATCAGAGTCGAAAGGAGAAAACAAACTAAAGCAGCACTTCCAACAATACTTTTGCAACCAAAACTTCACCACAGAAGAACAAAGAAATGCAAACCTTAGGTACAATGGAAAACATTTCTTTTAACCTGAAAAACAATTCGATAATTAAATTTTCTTTTACTCAGATATTAAAACTGTCAATAGTATAGCACATTATAAATGGTTGTATGATGTCACTATGCATTTCGTCGCAACGCATGCCTTTACCACGCAACGATTTTTTTGGTGAGGGGAGACCCCCTAACCCCCTTTTTGATTTGCATGCTTTATTTTGGGGGGGAACCCCCCAAACCCCCTTTTTTAATTTTACCTTTACCACGCATGCATTTCAACGCGAATACCATTACCACGCATAACCTTTACCACAAAAATGCCTTTACCACGCATAACTTTTCAACGATTTTCATTGTAAAACCATGCATGTTAATGGCATATTCTTGCTAAAGGTTATCTCCGATCCCTGCCCCTGTAGGCTCAGAGAAAACAGGTAAGAGGGAGCGGAGCGCACAGTAGAAAGCTTGTGCTAGCATTTAAAAGAACACATATCGGTTGAATAAGCCATATTGCTGAAGCGACCCCAGTAATAATAGACAAAGGATGTCTCAAACTGTAATTATTGCCGAACTTAAAACGCACCTTGTTGGTTTGCCAACCAATAGTCTCTGCCTCCGCACTAGGCCTGGGCGAAAATTTCGTTCCGTTTGCGGAAATTGCGATAATTTGACATTTTCGCGTTCCGCGGAGAGCGCGAAAATGTCAAAATTTCCGGTTTCCGCAGCCTGGCGATAATTTGTTTCTTGCTCGCGCTGTAAATTAATACATTCTTGCGCACGCGCGATCGCCTTACCTGAATCCCTGCGTTAGCCGACAAGTTTTCTTGATCCGGTCGCGTTCTCCATGAGATGTTGTATTGTTTTTAGCCATTTGCGCTGTCTCGCGACAGTTCGCGCCCGCAGTGACGTCATGCGTCGCACGATCACGTCTTTCTTCTCGCGATCATGCACCGCGAGACAACTCAAAACAAGATGGCCGCGCCCGCAAGCAACCACATGGGTAAGTTGGCGACCCGCAACCATGCAGAAAATCTCGCGAACATGCCGGAAAAAAATTTCGGCATCTTCGCGATATTTCCGCTTGTTTGCGATAATTTTAAACATTTTCGCTATAATTTGCGAAAGTTAATTTCGCAAATTCCGCCCACCCCTACTCCGCACATATGTGTAGTTGCTCACCAAAGATATCGCTACACATCGTCATCACAAGACACCGTTGCATAACCTTTTTCCACATATGACATTTTTTCAGTAGTCGAACAGTTAACACCCCACTGCAGGGGCCGACCTATGTCCCCAAAGACCATATTCCAAATACATGCGCCCTCCCCTCTCCAGGTCTCTTTTTTTAAATATAATACCGCTTCCCTGCGTCGCACGTCATAAAGAGAGAGCGGAAGTGTCTTTCCGTTTCCACTACCGATGCTGATTGCCTCCACATCGTGACGGAAACAGGTGCGTTTTTTGGGGGGGATACCCCCAACCCCCCTTTTTTAATATTACCTTTAGCACACATGCCTTTACTACGTATCTCATAGTAAAGATATGCGAGGTAAAGTCTACTTGTGGTCACCACTCATGCGTTGTAATGCATGTGTGGTTATGGTTATGCATGGAAACAGCTGCGTTGTAGTGGCCGTTTCCTGTTTTAAAGAGTTGTTTAAACCTTATCTTGCATCCATTGTAAATCAGAAATAATCTTGATTTTTGCACATCTATGTAGGAACCATAAATTTTCTGTATAAAAAAACCCAGTAGTTTTAAAAAATGTATACTCATTTATCATCATCCTTTATTTACAGGATCATCAACAGAAAATTCCAGTCGCCGAGCAAGTTACGTACAATTAATGCGGGGTAACAGGTTATTGAAATTTGGTGGCTACATTTACTGTAAGGAACGTTTAACTGAGCCCAGGAGTCATTGGAGGTGTGTAGAATATTTCTCATCACATTGCAAAGGCAGAGCGGTTACTCTGGGAGACATAGTGGAGAGGTCCACAGAGCATAACCACTCTGCCTCTGCAATGGAGATAGAAGTAAGGGAAAATCTACAGCAGATTAAATTATTGGTAGCCACCTCCAATTAACCCTGTGGCTCAGTTTTACGGGAAGTTGCACAAAACATCCCCATGCATGTTGCCAGTAATATGCCAACAATCCTTAATTTAAGGCGCATGATCCAAAGAACAAAACAGGCCATTAATCCACACGCAATAAGACCACAAACTTTCTCTGATATTAACATCCCCCCAGAACTAACTGTGACTTTTACTAACAAAACTTTTCTTTTACATGATAATGATAATCCTCTAAAACGTCTTCTAATCTTCTCTGCAGCATGTAATTTGGCCACCCTTGAAAATACTGAAATTTGGATGATAGATGGCACTTTTAAGTCTACGCCCCATCCTTTAAACCAAATTCATACTATTCATGGCAATATTAACAACACAACTGTCCCCTTAGTATTTGGTTTGCTGCCTGACAGACAATCTTCCACTTACACTGAGATTTTATCAGTTATAAAAACCAAAACTCTCAACAACAGTCCTAGGAAAGTAATAATTGATTTTGAGATACAAATGATAAATACTATTTCTAAACTATATACAGAAACCCAAATTAAAGGATGTCTTTTTCACATTTCCCAGGTGTATTGGAGAAAAATACAGAAAACATCCTTAGCAGAGGATTATGTGTCAGACAGCAAACTACAATATGAACCTAAAAAACTAACAGCTTTGTGTTTTGTTCCTCCTGATTTTGTTGATGACTTCTACACTGCAATTGTTCAATCAGATTACTTTATAGCAAATTAAGAGAAATTGGCACCTCTTTTAAATTATTTTGAGGGAACCTGGATTGGCCATCTGAGCAGGTCAGGTCGCAGGAGGAAGCCAAAGTTCCTCATTGAGTGATGGAACTGCTACTTAACTTGCTTAGAGGGAGGAACAAAGCCAAACAATTCCATCGAAGGATGGCAAAACTCTTTTCATAATTCAATTGGTAGGAGTCATCCAAACTGTTATTATTTCTTGGAAATTTAAAAAAAAGAACAAAGTTTCCAAGAAATGAGGATGGCTCAGTCACTTTCAGGTACTCTAAATCCTCGAGTGTCACGGCGTAGCAAAGAGATGAGTCAAAGGCTTCAATCAAAAATGAAACTATTTCCTTTAATGGGCACGTCTGACTACCTTGAAAGAATTGCTTATATTCTTCATTTCTAGCTACCATTATCACCATGTGAATTAATCGCCTGTTTCACACAACTTCCAAAGGATTTAATCGCCATTTTTAAAAATGTACCCAAATTCCAAATAAAAAATCATTTTGCTGTCTTGCCTACTTGCTAATTTTTTTAGAACTGATGGCACATCAATTGTGGTTCATTACTTTTATTTTGATACACTTTTATTAAATTTTCATATTTTTGAAAATGTGCAAAGTTAGGCAAGGTATGGTTTAACGAATGTGTCTGTGTTCATCTAATATTGCTTTTATTAACAGTTAAATAGCCCAAAATGAATTGTCCCAAAGTGTGTATGTTACGGCAACCTGCATGGGGATCAAAGGGTAGTTAATAGAAATTAAAAAACAAACTCACCACAGTATTAGAATGTATCTAACACATCTTTCCTTACAGTAAATGTACCTCCCACATGTTATAATGTAATGAAAAAAAAAAGATCATGTCCTAATCGCACCCCGTCTTCATGCCATTGCAGTCTGAGAGGCACCACCAACTATGTGAAAAAAATGTGAAACAAATGTGTGTCTACGAAGTTTCTATAAAAAAAAAACAGACTATTTTATCCATTATAATTATCGCCAAACAGTTGAATAAATCATATTAAGAAAATATTGACAAATGTTTTTGAGTTTGCAATTAAATATTTGTTGTGCTTCATTAAAAATTAACTGATACCTTTTTGGGAAATATTAAAAATAAGATTTACTCAATAAATAAATCTTTTCATTGAAAACTGGCTGAATTTATTTGCTTTTTTCATTTTTAAATGTTAGATTCATAGTTACATACGTTTTAAAAAGATACAAAATGTCCATGACGTTATTAATAACTGCATTGATCTATTGTTTTTTTCGTTAATTGATTGTATATAATTTCCCCCCAATAAAATTAATACTCTGGTATTTTTTCCTCCAGGGGAAAAAATGCCTGGGTATTAAAACACTACCCCACCCAATACCGTTGTATCCCAAGCATCCCGCTTCTAAAAGTTAGCGTAGTAATTCCATGTTGAGTATTCTTCTGTTTGTTGTCAAAATTAAGGGATAGACACTTACAATTTAATACTGAGGGTTTTTTTTCCACCAGAAAAAAATACCTGGGTATTAAAACACTACCGCACCCAATACCCCTGTATCCCAAGCATCCCGCTCCTAAAATTTAGCGTAGTAATTTCATGTTGAAAATTCTTCTTTTTGTTGGACAAAATTAAGGGGTAGACACTTAAAGGTCCATTAGGATGGCGGGCGGAAAAACACCCCGACCGCCATGGAAGCGGAAAACAACCGCTCGCCGGCCCCGTGGGAAAACCGGCGGACAAATTAGCATTAACAGCCCAAAAAATCCAGTCGAAATTGCGGCGGAAAAACAGCAACCCGCCGCAAGTATAGCGGAGACACCGCCCCGGAAATTAGTATATTAGTATTGGACAATGAGCTCGAGGCTGGCCCATCTGGTGTGCCAGGGAGCAACAGGTCCCAGGACCCCAGCGTCCCCTCACCACATCTGCGGCAACAACAACTCCACTGCAGACCCCTGCTGTCACAGCCTGTGCGGCCACCGCCACCACCACCACCACCAGTGCTGCCTGCAACACCCTCCCTGTCCCAGAGGATGACCAGCACACACCACCCATGGAGGAGGGTAGGGAGAGGATGCGGGTGCCCACAGTGGTGAGGCAACAGGTCCGTGGCAGCGGGGCATGTGGGAGGGGCAGGGTCACCCAGGGACACCAGGAGGCTGGGACCCACTCCCTGGAACACATCACCAGAGTCATGGGTGCATATGAACAGGCCCAGGGATGAACAAGCCGGTCAGACGATCTGTTGCACGAGCTCATCCTGCTGATGAGGTCCATTGACAGCCGCATGGGACAAATTGTGGACCTCTTGGGCCAGCAAGTGGCTGTACTGAGGGACAGGCATGCGCCCCACACAACACCTCCGCCTCCCTCTGGTGGGCTGCACAATGACAGTTCACCATCCTCCCCTGCGCCCACAGAGAGGGATGAGTCCTCAGTCCCCACTGACACTGCAGCAGGCCCCCCCCTGCTAAATGACAAAGGGGCCATCCCAAGAAGACCCTGGGAGTGTCTGGAGGCCAAGCACCTGCCACACGCCAGGCATAGAGCCAGCCATTATGGCAACCCTCCCCACCACTGCATTGACTCTTTGGACTGTCCTTCCCCACACTGCCTTGTGAATGGCATCTGTCTGTTGGACTGGGTCACCACAGCAATGTGGTGACTACTCGGCCATCTCATCTACCATGACTGTCAACTCAATGCTCCCCCCAATGGAAATGTACACCCCCCTTGCATCTCACCACAGTAAATAAAATATCCTCACACACATGTTGTTGTGTCTGCTCCGTCTTTATTGCAGGGTGTACAGTCTTCATCATGATCACAATGTACCATGAGCATGGGCTGTATGTAGGCAAGGAGAAGTCGAAGGCACCTAGGGAAACACAACAGAACAACTGTCACTGGTCTGGGTGTGGCATCACAGACATCACACAAGCCCTAACACCAGGATAACCCAAGATGCACATGTCACAATGGCCACCAAGTGTCAACATAGACGTCCCGTGGATGATCCCAAATGACATGTCCTAGAAACATTTCCAACCACCACTGAGTCTACAACTGGCTGATGCTACAATTCTCACATGCCCCTTCACGACAACAGCAATATCATCAGACAATCGGTATCTTGCACATTGACACCCACCAAGTGAAGTAGCGGGTGATGAGCTGTTCACGCAGGTCAACACCTTCCTCCTCTCCACTATCCTCATCACTGGACACAGCTTGGTTTGCAGGCTGGGGCCTTGGGTCCTCACCATCATCCAGGAGCAGGGGAATCTTCTTGCGAATGGCTAGGTTGTGGAGCATGCAGCATGCCACAACAATCTGACACACCTTCCCGGGCGAGTATGCCAGTGCACCTCCGGTCTTGTCCAGGCACCGGAAACGTGACTTGAGCAGGCCAAAAGTACGCTCCACCACACGACGTGTCCTCCCATGGGCCTCATTGTAGCGGACTTCATGCGGGGACCTGGGATTCCGCAGTGGGCTCAGCAATCAGGCACGGTTGGGATATGCAGAGTCACCTAGGTATGACAAACACAAATAGACATTGCAACGTCGCAGAGGCTCAGGGCAGCAGGTCACACACACAGCACGCCACACGACTAGGCATACTCACCCACAATCCATGCACGCTCTGGAAGAAGATTTGCCATCAGCTGGGGCACTATGCTGTTTCGCAGGATGTAGGAGTCGTGGGCCGAGCCTGGGAATTTGGCACACACATGCGAGATGGTCATATCTGCCAGGCACACCACCTGCACATTGATGGAGTGGTAATGCTTGTGATTGCGGTAAATGTGCTCACTTGCCTGTGGTGGCACACGAGCGACATGGGTGCAATCAATGGCCCCAACAACATTGGGGGTGTGTCCAAGGGGATAGAAGTCTCCCTTCACAGCTGGCAATTCAGCACCCCTAGGGAAATGGATGTATCTGTCCTTGTATTGCATCATGGCGGACAGTACATCACGCAGTACCAGTTGTGACATCCCACCAGCACTGGCCACAGTCTTCTGGAATGATCCCATGGCAAAAAAATGCAGGGCTGCCATCACCTTATAAGTAGGGGTGAAAGCTGTTGGATATGTCCTGCGTGGCTACAGGTGGGGCTCCAACAGATCACAAAGGATTTTCAGGGTGGCTCTGTCCAGGCGGCATTTGCGTATGATCGCAACATCCTCCATGTCCTCCAGCACCGTCAAGTGACAAGTCAAATTTGGCCTCCTCCTATTGGATATGATAGTGGACACATGTCAATGCAATACATCATGAGATGTGCACAGCATATCATGTTCTGGATGACACAACGACAACAATGACTGACATCTATAGACCAGCTTACATGGAGGGACACCTTCAGCTACACAAAGGGCACACGTGTCAACTTACACAAGACAAGTACCTCAAACACCACCTTTGGCAATGTGAATGCACAAAGGGATATGGCCACAGTACACATGTGCACCCCTGGGAGTCTAGCATTCAGCATATGTGTAACTAATCAAAACCACTGTCTCATACCTAGCTGCTGTACCGGTCACACCTTAATGAGTCATTACAACCTGGCACACATCCACCACACAATGACCACAGTCGGCTCTGGAATGATGAATGTGTGCATGAGCAGACATGAGAGGCAATGCTAAATAGATCAACATTCATCGAGACGAGCATTGCTGTGATTGTCACTGGACCTCAACACATTGACATGTGTACACATTGTACAGTCCAGGACTACACTGTCCTGCCTACACCAACATCAAATCCTTAAGTGACATGTGGGTGGGTACAGACAAATCTACGTTACACACACACAAACATGGCATGTGTAGCCATCAGTGGAGTAAAATTGAACATTGGCATTGTGTGCACAATGATGTGCCATGGAACATGTTGGCACTGTGCACTGTTGATGTTTGACAGCCATCGCCATTGTATGGCACTCATATCACAGTAGCTACCGCCTGGAACCGGTGGTGTGTCACTAGCACCCCCATTCACACAAGTGCGGTAGTCATAGGCATGGAGACATGTGGAAATGGTGGTTGGCATGCTCCGCCGCCAGAATGGCGGTGCCTAGTGTCAATGCATGGCACCCATATCATGGTAGCTACCGCCTGGCACCGGCGGTGTGTCACCAGCACCCCCATTCACACAAGTGCGGTAGTCATAGGCATGGAGACATGTGGAAATGGCGGTTGGCATGCTCCGCCGCCAGAATGGCGGTGCCTCGTGTCAATGCATGGCACCCATATCGCAGTAGCTATCGCCTGGCACCGGCAGTGTGTCACCAGCACCCCCATTCACACAAGTGTGGTAGTCATAGGCATGGAGACATGTGGAAATGGCGGTTGGCATGCCCGCCACTAAAATCGCAGTAGCGCACACTGGGCCCCTGTGGTGTTACACTGCCATGGTGCTCGCCCTAGAGCCAATGCGAAGCTAGATAGCGGTGGCATGATGCAATTTTGAAGATCGCGGTAGACGTGCTTCGCCACCACGGAGGTGGTAATTGGATGCATTTGAAAGATGCAACATCGCGGTAGCGCACCCCGGGCCCCAGCGTTGTATCACCGCCATGGAGCTTTCCCTTACAGCCAATGGGGAGCCATGATTGTGGTGACATAATGCAATTTTGAAGATCACGGTAGGCGTGCTCCGCCACCGTGGAGGTGGTCATTGGATGCATTTGAAAGAGGCAGACCTGGACCACCAATTGCCGCAGCTTGGCACCTTTGAAACGACCCCAGGGGGCTATATATGTGGGAGTAAGCCTCACATTGCCACTGCTCACAGAGTCTGCTGCCCGAGACCCCTCACCTGCTGCTGCCTCCAGGGACTGCTGCCAGAGACCCCTCACCTGCTGCTGCCTCCAGGGACTGCTGCCTGAGACCCCTCATCTGCTGCTGCCTCCAGGGATTGCTGCCTGAGACCCCTCACCTGCTGCTGCCTCCAGGGACTGCTGCCTGGGAACCCTCGCCACCAAACCCCCTGCTGTTGTCTCACATCCACAGTGATGGCAAGGACAGAGAAGATCCGTGCCAGTCCCTTCACGAGTGAGGAGCTGGAGGTCCTGGTGGACGAGGTGCTCACACAGTACCCAAGGCTATATGGTGCCCCAAATGTCGTGGTAAGTCTTCAACAGTGGTGTGGTAGGGCAGGGGGCCACACATGTAGTGGAGTAATGCAGTACGTGCCTGGGAGTGTGGGGTAGTGTCATGCACTGCCTGACATGCTGTCTCCAGTGGTAGGGTGTGTGTCCTCACCAGCTGTCCCTACCTGCACATGTATGTATGAGTGACCTGTGTTATGTTTTCAGCCACACTGTGACACAGAAGGTTGTTCATGCTGCAGTCATTGCTTGGCTGGATGTCTGTGTGTGCCCCTGTAGTCCATCTCAGTGTGAGCCCAGCTGGCATGCACTGTCCCTGCCTCACAAAGACAAGGACAACTCACTCAACTTACAGAGTATGACATCAGTCTTGTCACATATCACTCCAGCTATGGTCCATCTCAGCACTGTGGTTTGCACACAACTGCCCTTGTGATTGACATATTGGATTTGTGATCTCATGTCCATCCATGTGACCACCATGACACATTCAAATGTTCACAAGACAGGGACATTGATGGCTGTGAAGTCTCGGACACAGTGAGTCCACCCACAAACACAGGTTGACATGTGATGTATGTGTTGCTCAAGCAAACAATGGACTGGAAATGTGGGCAGGCTATATGGGTGTTTCAGTGCTGGCATCCTGCATGTGTGTGAGATGTGCAGGGACTGTGTTCCCCCTCACACCGGCATGCTTTAACATCAGCTTTTCCCATGCAGGGGTCCCATGTGGGCTGTACTATAGTCTCTGATTGACCCATCGTTGGATATGTGATGATGTTGTATATTGCTGCCATACTGATAGATGTCGGTACATGGCACTGTGTCCCTGATCATTTCTCCCTCTTGTCTCCCATGCCTGCAGCTCAAGGTACACCAGCGTAAGGCCGTGTGGAGGGCCATTGCAGTGAAGGTGCGAGCCCTGGAGGTCTCAAACCGACGGCGCACCCACGGCCACAAGAGATGGGACGACATCAGCCGGCTGGCAAAGAATGTGGCGGAGATGACCCTGGGGCTGCTTCCTCGCACTGGGCATCTGGCACGGCGCAGCATGACACCACTAATGGGGCGCATCTTGGCGGTGACACAGCCTGAGCTGGATGCACGTTTGAAGGAGCATTAGCAGCAAGCCAGGGGTGAGCATTTGGGGAGTCTGACTTTGGATGGGAGGGGCTGCATGTGTACAGAGCCTGTGCCAGTGCTGGCCTCTGTGATGTTGGTAGTGTGATGCTGTGGCATTTAAGTGGCTGCTGGCCTGGGTGCCTGTGGCATGCATTTGCCCTACCTGTACTTGCAAAGTAGATTTGGATGCTGTGCCTTCACATTACATTCTGAGTTGTGCTCTTCAGGTTTCTTCTACATTGGTGTAGTCTTGGGAATCCCATGGGTGGGAACGGCAGCGTGCCCAATCTGACTGTGCGTACATCAATGCGTCCATTGCATGCACCCATATTGGGGAGGGCTAGACATCGGACAGCAATGTGCAGAATTCTGTTGTCCCCAAGGTACGACATGGTGGGTGGCATGGGTCAATGTCCATTGTGGACTGTCATGTTGTAGTCTGGGTCTGTGTTGTCCGCTCCTCTTCCATCCAGTTCTGTCATTGGCAACAAGTACTGTGCCCCCATCATGTCCCTAGATGTGCTCAGAACTAGTTGTGTGTATTTTTGAACAGAGCCACAAGCAGGGTGTTGTGCTGTGTGGTCATCACATGGCTCACTCACGCCTGAGTTTCCAGTTTCCACGCACTGGTTGAGTCTATGTAGTGAGTTGGCACGATGTGATTGCACAGGGTGGTGTGCAACATGTAGATTTGCTCTACTTTTGTCATGCATTGCTTGCATATGTTTGTTCTGTTTTTGCGAATGTGCGAATGACCTGACCCTACATCTCTCTCTCCCATGCAGCATCACCTGTGGTTATGGAGGGGAGTCACCCTCACATACCTGTGTCTCACACAGGTGGGCCTGTACTGCACATTGTTGCCCCCTGAATGTGTTGCTGACCATGGAAAGGTACAGTCACACACATTCCCTGTGCAGCTTCTCATGGACTCAGTCTGCAGTTTGTCATGCCCACTGGCCTTGCCGTTCACTGCTGTTTTGCCCTTGCCTGTGCAGGTTCTCATGGACATGCTCTGCACTCTGCCCTGGCCACTGGCCTTGCTGTTCACAGCTTTTTTGCCCCCTTGCCTGTGCAGCTTCTCATGGACATGCTCTGCACTCTGCCCTGGCCACTGGCCTTGTTGTTCACTGCTGTTTTGCCCTTGCCTGTGCAACTTCTCATGGACATGCTCTGCACTCTGCCCTGGCCACTGGCCTTGTTGTTTACTGCTGTTTTGCCCTTGCCTGTGCAGGTTCTCATGGACATGCTCTGCACTCTGCCCTTGCCACTGGACTTGTTGTTCACTGCTGTTTTGGCCCCTTGCCTGTGCAGCTTCTCATGGACATGCTCTGCACTCTGCCCTGGCCACTGGCCTTGCTGTTCACTGCTGTTTTGCCCCCTTGCCTGTGCAGCTTCTCATGGACATGCTCTGCACTCTGCCCTGGCCACTGGCCTTGCTGTTCACTGCTATTTTTCCCCCTTCCCTGTGCAGCTTCTCATGGACATGCTCTGCACTCTGCCCTGGCCACTGGCCTTGTTGTTCACTGCTGTTTTGTCCTTGCCTCTGCAGCTTCTCATGGATATGCTCTGCACTCTGCCCTGGCCACTGGCCTTGTTGTTCACTGCTGTTTTGCCCCCTTGCCTGTGCAGCTTCTCATGGACATGCTCGGCACTCTGCCCTGGCCACTGGCCTTGCTGTTCACTGCTATTTTGCCCCTTGCCTGTGCAGCTTCTCATGGACATGCTCTGCACTCTGCCCTGGCCACTGGCCTTGTTGTTCACTGCTGTTTTGCCCTTGTCTGTGCAGCTTCTCATGGACATGCTCTGCACTCTGCCATGGCCACTGGCCTTGTTGTTCACTGCTGTTTTGCCCTTGCCTGTGCAGCTTCTCATGGACATGCTCTGCACTCTGCCCTGGCCACTGGACTTGTTGTTCACTGCTGTTGTGCCCCCTTGCCTGTGCAGCTTCTCATGGACATGCTCTGCACTCTGCCCTGTCCACTGGCCTTGTTGTTCACTGCTGTTTTGCCCCCTTGCCTGTGCAGCTTCTCATGGACATGCTCTGCACTCTGCCCTGGCCACTGGCCTTGCTGTTCACTGCTATTTTGCCCCCTTGCCTGTGCAGCTTCTTATGGACATGCTCTGCACTCTGCCCTGGCCACTGGCCTTGTTGTTCACTGCTGTTTTGTCCTTGCCTGTGCAGCTTCTCATGGACATGCTCTGCACTCTGCCCTGGCCACTGGCCTTGTTGTTCACTGCTGTTTTGCCCCCTTGCCTGTGCAGCTTCTCATGGACATGCTCTGCCCTCTGCCCTGGCCACTGGCCTTGTTGTTCACTGCTGTTTTGCCCCCTTGCCTGTGCAGCTTCTCATGGACATGCTCTGCACTCTGCCCTGGCCACTGGACTTGTTGTTCACTGCTGTTTTGCCCTTGCCTGTGCAGCTTCTCATGGACATGCTCTGCATTTTGTGCCTTACTCCTCTCTTCTCGTGGTGCCTATCTGTGCAATTTGTGAATAAAGACAGTTGCTCCAGTTGTCTATTTTGTCAGTGTCCTTACTGAATAAAGTTCTTTTGCTGTGTGTAAATGGTTTACTGTGCCACATGTTCTGTGTGGCACTTCAACATGGTCAATGTTTTGCCTCACTTGCTCTCTTTTTCTCAGGGGTGGCAGGGTCTTCAGTTCTTCTTGGCACAGATGCTTGTGGTGGCAACAGTGTCAATTTTGAATGGTTTGCAGTTGTCATTTACTTGATTAGTTCATGTTGGCTCTATTGTACACATGTTAGGTTGGGGGCACTGTCAGCACAGGGTGGGTTTCTGCACACAGTATTGCAGGCAGGTTGTCCAGGGTCATCATGTGTGTGTACTTCCTATATGTGTGCCCGGTGGTGTATGTGTGTGGTCATCTTGTGATGGTCAGTCACCCTAGTCCCATGGCTTACTTTCCATGTGTTCTCTTGGATGGTCAGGTAGTGCGCAGTGTGAAGGCGTGAGTTTGTAGGGAGTGTTGATGTGTGCATGCGTATGCAATGTCAACTACACACGTGTCACCCAGGTGTTATGTGCCTGTTGTTTTGATTGTTCATCACTGTGGATGTGGTTGTATGCCCATGAGTGAGTTGTATGTTGTGCACTGTGCAGTGTGTTGGTGTGTCCTTGCAGTTCTGTCTGACTCCTACTTGTTGTTTTTGTCACTTGTGAGTATGCAGAGGGTGTTACTGGCAATTCAGTGTTGTGTTTTGTTGCAGATCCATGTATCTGGTGGCTGTTTGTGGGGTCTGTGCATACCTGCTGCTCCACACTGCCATTGTGGTTATGTTTTCTCATGCCTTGCTGTCCCATGGTGCTTTCTTGCCTCCAGTGTGGCATGTTGTGTGTGTTGTCATGCCATCCCCTATCTGTGCTTCTGCTGCCTACCCATTGTGGGTCTGCAGTCCCTCTCTTTGTGTATGGTACACTCCTGCCATGTTCCCTACTGACAT
Organism: Triturus cristatus; assembly: GCF_964204655.1. Classification (NCBI taxonomy): domain Eukaryota; kingdom Metazoa; phylum Chordata; class Amphibia; order Caudata; family Salamandridae; genus Triturus; species Triturus cristatus. The sequence goes on along the minus strand of NC_140587.1, from coordinate 1,007,479,952 downwards.
GCAGTACACTTCACTTTGGTGTGAGCTGTCCCCTTGGTTTGTATGTGTGCGTGCCTCCCCATGACTTCATTTGTGCCACTGTGCTTTGTGGTGCAGTTCTTTGTCCAGGGTCAATGTGTCACTCAGTGCATTTTCCCAATGGCTCATGTGTGATATTCTGGTGCTGTTTGTCAGTCATGGTTGCTGCTATGCAGTTCAACTGTGTGTGCTGCCCAGTCCTGTGGTCAAGTTGTTTCCACCTTTGTGTCCCAGACTTGTGCATCTATTGGGTGTTGTGTTGTATGTATGTGTGTTGTTTGTGTTATTGCTTCACTTCCTGGGCGTGCTGTTGTGTTTGTGCTGTGCTGTATGGTGTTGTGTGGGTTGCTGTTCTGTCACTGATGTCTGTTTGTTTCTGGTATGCTTGGTGTGCACACAAAGCTTATTGTGCATGCAGTGCTGTGTGTGTATGTTGCCTTGTGATTGCCTGGTGTGCATCCCCTGATGTTGTGCTATGTTTGCTATGTGATTTTTCTGCCAGTGCATCTGTTGTTTGTTTGCTGTTGCTGTGTTGTTCTGTGATGTGGGATGTTGTCTGTGCATTGTTCCAGAGTGATGAGGTTGTGCACTCCTGTTGTGTCTGTGCTCCCATTGCCTTTCCCCAGTTTAGCTGCACAGGGCATGTCTGTTGTTGTTGTTGTGGCTCTGTGTGTGTTTCAGTTGGGTTATGTGTTTGTCTGTTGTATTTGTTTCCACATTTGTGGGGCATCCCTGTGTGTGTGTGATGTTTGTGGCTGAGCCCAGGGTGTGTGGTTGTCTGTGTGTGTATTGCCTGTCAAGTATTGCCAGCCTTCAGTGTGTTTGGCACTGGTGTTGTGTGCTGCTGGTGTGATGGGGGTATGTGTGTAGATTCTTACTGGTGTTTGTCCATCCTGAGGTGTGTAGATGGTCCCTGTGTGTAGTGCTGCTGGTGTACTCCTGTGAAGTAGTTGTATGGATGTGTGGCTGTTCCCAGTTTGACTTCAGGGCCTTCCTTTCATCCTGTCATCCTTCTGCCTATACATGGTTTGCCTTGCTGTCTCCCTGTGTTGTTGCAATGAGCAGTCTGTGGTTTGATTTCACTGACTCTGCCAGCCATGTGTGCTTTGATGGTGTGAGGGTGTTGTGCTCTGTTCCTTGTGTCGATGTGATGTACGCATGCTTGTTGTGTGTCTCCATGGCCTTCCTTTTGTGTGAAGCCCACTTTGGTTTCCCTATTTGTTGTGCTCCATTGCTGTTGGCATGTGGGGTGTGTATGTCTGTGTGTGTCACTCTGTGGTATGTATGTGTGACTGTGCAGGCTGTGTGTCCATTTGGATGTTGATTCCTTGTGTGTGTTCATTTGTTGCTTGTCCTCATCTATGTTTCCCTGAGTGTGGTGTAGTGTGTGTTTCCCTGGCCCTGTGCTACTGTGCTGTGTGTTGTGTGTTCCTGTGCAGCCACTCCTGCATTGTGTCTCCATGATTGATGGTTGTGTGGTGCAGGGTATGTATTGCCCTGGCTTGTTGTTGTGCATGGGGTGCACAGGGGGGGCACATGGCATGTGCCTTCATGGGGTGTGCTAGTGTGTGGTGGGAGTGGGTGTGTCCCTGTGGTCTTTGTGCCCTGCCCATGCCTGGCACTGGCCCTGCCTTCTGCATTGTGCGCATGTATTTGCTTGTGTTCGCCGCTGCTGTGAGATGACCGGGACATTGCTACATGGTGCGGTAGCTGTGTGTCCAGGATGCATCAGGCTGACTTTGTGGCAGGTGGGTGATGTGTGGGTGCCCTTGTGGATGTGTCCCTGTCACCCTAGCGTGTCTGATGTGGATTTGGACCCTGTGTCAGGCCGTGAGTTGTGTCTTCTGTGTTGTGTTATTGCATACCTGCGGCATCGTCCGCGGTGGTCCATGAGTTCCTGGTGATGTAGCAGGTACAGCACTGAAAAGATGTGTAGGGCTGGGTCCATTGCGGTCGTGTCCGGGTGGAGTGGACCAGGACTCTGGTTTCGCGCTCCGCTGTCGAGTTTCCTACGTCTCTGGTTGGGTGGTGTCTCCGCTGCGGTGCATCTGCTTGCTTGAGTCATCCTAATTTGTGGAGCGGGGCGGACGTCATTCCGCATGGCGGAGGGTCTCCAGTGGCTCCCATCGCCACGGTGGCGGGCGCACTTTGATGACGGTGCACGTCACACCGCGGCGGTCGTAAATTTGCCTATGTTTGACCATACTAATATGGCGGATGTGATGTCCGCTGCTAGCGGGCACAAAAAGGCATTTTTCCGCACCGCCAGCACAGCGGTGGTCCCACTGCCCTACATCCTAATGGACCCCTTACAATTTAATACTCAGGGATTTTTTTCCACCAGAAAAAAATACCTGGGTATTAAAACACTACCCCACCCAATACCCCTGTATCCCAAGCATCCCGCTCCTAGAAGTTAGCGTAGTAATTACATGTTGAGTATTCTTCATTTTTTTGGACAACATTAAGGGATAGACACTTACAATGTAATACTTGGAGATTTTTTTCCACTAGAAAAAAATACCTGGGTATTAAAACACTACCCCACCCAATACCCCTGTATCCCAAGCATCCCGCTCCTAAAATTTAGCATAGTAATTTCATGTTGAGAATTCTTCTTTTTGTTGGACAAAATTAAGGGATAGACACTTACAATTTAATACTCAGGGATTTTTTCCACCAGAAAAAAATACCTGGGTATTAAACCACTACCCCACCCAATACCCCTGTATCCCAAGCATCCCGCTCCTAAAATTTAGCGTAGTAATTTCATGTTGAGAATTCATCTTTTTGTTGTCAAAATTAAGGGATAGACACTTACAATTTAATACTCAGGGATTTTTCCACCAGAAAAAAATACCTGGGTATTAAAACACTAGCCCAACCCAGTACGCCTGTATCCCAAGCATCCCGCTCCTAAAGGATGGGTATGTAATTTCTTATAAAATAGTGTTCATGTTTGCATTAAAAATGGAATGACACTCAAAGTTTAATACTCAGGTATTTTTTTCAAATAAAAAAAAAAAGAACTGGGTAGTAAAACACTACCCCACCCAAAACCCACACATCCCAAACATCACGCACCTAAAGGTTAGCGTACTATTTTCTTATAAATAGTTATAAATATTTGCAAAATTAACGCAATGACTTCTCTAATTTAAGTTAATACTTTGGGCTTTTTACAAAAAAAAGACATGTCTGGATAATACACCAATTCCCCAAACAATACTCTTACATCCTAAACAAAAAAATACAGATAATCATGTAATTCATCCAAAAAGAAAATCAACCTAATAAATGTAACCTTAACAATAATAATTTCATGGTATTTTAATAAATAAAAAATGCCCATTTATTAAAATTCATTCTTTTACAACCTAAACATCCAACATATAAATAATCATGTAGTTCATCCAAAAAGAACTTCAACCTAATAAACGTAGCCTTAACCATAGTAAGTTAAAAGATTTATATTAAATAAAAAATGACCAATTAATATAAATCATTCTATTACATCCTAAACATCCCACATAAAAAAAATCATGTACACACACAAAACATGCCATCAACTTTTATTTCTAATATATAAGTGTGTCTGGAACTCATTTTCAGCATAAAATAAATATATTTATGCATACAGCATAAAAATGAGTTTAACTTCAAATTGTGAAAGTATTACAAAAAACTACAAATGCAACATAAAGCATATTACCGGACAACTGCTGCATATAAAAACCCTGCATAATTAGTTAAAGGTGCTGAACAGTGCAAAACATCTTTGTATGTAACATTCATTTAAAACAAATTATTTTAAAGAAAAAAATGCATATCATTTAAAGTGTGCTTAAGTTTTACATTTAAAGGAATAAAGTTAATTTTTCTTACCTGTCACCCGCACGCCTTTTACCAGCACCCTTTACTTCCACCAACCTGGGAAACAAACGTGAAAACACGTCTACACCGACAGTAAAAATTAAAAAAGGACTTAAATGCCGTACGCGCTGAAAGTAGGTACGTGGAAGACATCATGAGACCGGACGAAGAAGAAGAAGATGAAGACGTTCCATTGCAGCTTGCGTGATAAAGACGATCGTGGAAGGCATACGCGTGGTAAAGACGTTTACGTGGTAAGTGTACCGTTGTAAACGTAACGCGTAGTAAAGCCTTCGTGGTTAAGGATGTTTCCCGTAGATAACAAGAACTCCTGAATAAAAAACACTTCAGTTAAATTCCGGAAATGGATATCGATAACTGAGCCTCAACGGCCACCACCAGCATTGCAAATAAGGATCTTACACATTGATCAGTCTAAGAGAAAATTTAAATATCCCGACATTACTGACCGCGCAATCCTGTTGGGCTCTGAGGAAATCTTATTATCACTGGTTAGATGAATGTGCCCGTGTACAGTGCAGGATAACCTGGCGGATAAAATACCATCCGACCCCAGTCATGTTGTCATCTATGACATCTCTAAACCACTTCTCCGTGGTTGGTATTGTAGGTAGCATTTGGCATTACTCCTGTTTCATGCAGTGAACATCTTAAATGTCAATAGCCTTTGTAAGAGTAATCTTGCGTTATAAGAAACGATTCAATTAGCGTGTGCGTAGCCAAGTAGTTCTTCGTATAAACTATAGATTGCTTCCTACCTAGTTCAAGTGTCATTAATGCTCTAGAAATAAGTAATTTCTTGCTTGAAATCTCCTAAATGATGACAAAATCCTTTTCACTAGGATTTTATGTCCTATGCTTTCTCACTACTTTATGAAGATTGACTCCCAGTGGTTTTAACCTTGGCGACAAATGAGAACTGTCTACTGGATGTGAACATTCATCTGTACGATCGCTAACCTTTCCCAACTCCACTTTTACCTTAGGGCAGTAATATACTGGAGGAGCACACCTAGTCTGGGACACATCCTGGTGGTCCCAGCTGTTAGGAACCCAAACGGGTTGTTATAAATTTTGGAATCCTGGAAGACAATGCTCTAACCATGGAAGACCAAGTTAAAGCACTGTGTGGCATATGATTTGCCATGCTAAAGACAACTTTTTATATGGATTCCAGCCAACTGTTCACTGTCATTTGATATGTCATCAGTGATGTCATCAGTGATGTCATCAGTGATGTCATTGACCATGTCATGAGTGATGTAATATGTGACGACATCAGCAGTGCATTGTGGGGGCGCGAGTTATAGTTAGCTCAACTAGCTATAACGGCTGAATTTCTCTGCTTTTGTATGAGTGAAATATCCAACTAACTATAACGTCCCTGATACCTGTGGTATTTTCAGTGAATATATTATCTACTGGCGGTCGCCAGTAGATAGCTATAGTTAGGACCCATTTTCCATAGGAAATCTGCAACATTCTATTGGGAATATCTTTGGCGCCGGTTGATGAATCTTCGCGAAATTTTCCAAACTTTTGACCAGCTCCGCTCCGCTCCTAACCTGAAAGTTTTGCGGTGATCCGTCAAGCGGGGGCCGAGAAAAAAGGGGGGTCCCAAAACGCGTTTTCCCCATGCAATTTCCCATAGGATCTGTTGTCGCAGCTACAGCCCGAACCGCTGAACGGAATGATGCCAAATTTGGCAAAGAGGTAGTCCTCAGTTCGGACTCGTGCCTTTTGCATATATGGTGTGAATCTGTTCAGTAGTTCCTGAGAAAATTAGGGTAAAAAAGTTAGTGATATCTATGGCCGGGGAGGATCCGCGGACCCTATCCGCACCGTAAGCGCACCCTCCCCGAACCGAGTGCGCACCTTCCCGACCGCGCGCTGAATGCTAATTGGCTGTCGAGTGTCCCTCTACATTCGAAACCAGAAACTGTTGGTGGCCATTTTCTGCCTCGGTAGAAGCGAGGCAGAAGATGGAAGGGGAATAAGTGTGTAAAACATATAAAGGGGGCAGAGTGGAAATACTCTGACCCTCTAGAGGTGCTTAGGGGGTCCCAGAAGGACCCCCTGGGGCCCCCTTTTTTTAAAAAAAACACGGCGAAATGCGCGCACGGTGCGCGCATCCTATCGCGTTGGATGCATGGATTCTCTCGCGGTGGGTGCGCGGATCCACGGCAACGTTTTTTGAAAAACGTCAAGAAATCATTGGTTGTATGACAACTTTCTACACTGAAAGGTAGGGTGTATATTTCTGTTTTTTAAAGATATGATTGTTATTGGTTAACAAAAACAGATTGTAAGGAACATTATATATGATAAGCTGATATGTTGAAAAGTCAAGCACACTTCCTGTCTTGTGTAGGAACATTGTGTGCTGAACTTGGGACCTGTGAGCTCAGTGCAGTGTTCCATGACCTGTTTCTATGGTAACAGGCAGAAGGCAGATTGGGGGAAGGGTTGAAATGTATTTCAGTTGGAAAGGGTTGAAATGTTTAACCAATAGAAATGTGTGTTTGCTTTTGAGTTTATGTGCGAAGGATTGTGATTTGATGTTTACATGTATATGTGTGGAAAATGAAAGGGAAACTTTTTAATTCTTTGCTTTTGCTGAGAGGTGCACAGTGCAGAGATTCTGTAAAAGAAAATATGGTGAGTGATTGATATACTTCTTAATCTACAAAAGAACTTGAAAGATGAGTTATTTAATTGTGAGGGGATGTATGTAGACTATTTTGATTTTAATCAGACTAATGTATTTCTCCTGCTAAAGTGTAGGGAGTACTTTTTTTCACTACAATGTGTGTGCATGTAGAAACCATTCTGTGATAAGCATTTGTGTTTTTCATGTGTTTGTAAACAGATAACTGTGCAGTTTTTATATTTTGGTAGAATTAGAAACCAGTCATTGTTTATGAATTTGTGAAATGAGTTATGTTATGTTTCTATACTAAAATGTAGTACTACTTCTAGATGAAGAAATGTGTTTTGGTATAGTGCGAGGGATAGTGTTGTTTGTCTAGAATCACACAGTGAGTCTGTGTGCATTTGGGAACCACTGTTAGAGAAGCATTTGGTAACATCGTGCATTTGCTGACAGATAACTGTTTTAACTTGTCATGTTGTGAAGTTTTAGTAGCATTAGAAGACAGTTATGGCTTATGATTTGATTAAATGAGTCAGGCTTTGACAGAAAAGTGCAGTCCTGAAATATGTAGATTGTGTGCAGTTCCCTTACCAGTTGCACTGTAGTGAATGAGTTTTGGTAAACTCCTAGGGATAGTGGTGCATGTCTAGAATCACAGTGTGAGTTAGTGTGTATTTGGGATCAGTGTGAGAGAAGCATTTGGTGATATCATGTATTTGCTTACAGATAACCTTTTTAAAACCTGTCATGTTGTGAAGTTTTAGTAGCATTAGAATCCAGTCTTTGCTTATGCATTGATTAAATGAGTCATGCTTTGACACTGATGTGCTATACTTAAATATGTAGATTGTGTTCAGTACCATTAACTCTTCCAGACTAGTGAATGAGTTTTGGTAAACTCCTAGGATAGTGTTGATTGTCTAAAATCACACTGTGAGTCTGTGTACATTTGGGTAAGGATTGTGAGAGAAGCATTTGGTAAAATTGTGTATTTGCTGACAGATAACTGTTTTAAAACCAGTCAGGTTGTCAATTTTTAGTAGCATTAGAAGACAGTTATGGCTTATGCTTTCATTAAATGAGTCAGGCATTGACAGTAAATTACAGTCGTGAAATATGTAGATTGTGTGCAGTTCCCTTACCACTTGCACTGTAGTGAATGAGTTTTGGTAAACTCATAGGGATAGTGGTGCTTGTCTAGAATCACACTGTGAGTTAGTGTGTATTTGGGATCACTGTGAGAGAAGCATTTGGTAACATCATGTATTTGCTGACAGATAACTGTTTTAAAACCTGTCATGTTGTGAAGTTTTAGTAGGATTAGAATCCAGTCTTTGCTTATGCGTTGATTAAATGAGTCATGCTTTGACACTGATGTGGTGTACTTAAATATGTAGATTGTGTGCAGTACCATTAACTCTTCCAGAGTAGTGAATGAGTTTTGGTAAACTCCTAGGATAGTGTTGCTTGTCTAAAATCACACTGTGAGTCTGTGTGCATTTGGGTAAGGATTGTGTGAGAAGCATTTGGTAACATCGTGTATTTGCTGACATATACCTGTTTTAAAACCGGTCATGTTGTGAAGTTTTAGTAGCATTAGAAGCCAGTCTTTGCTTATGCTTTGATTATATGAGTCAGGCTTTGACATACAAGTGCAGTCCTGAAATATGAAGATTGTGTGCAGTTCCCTTACCACTTCCACAGTTGTGAATGAGTTTTGGTAAACACCTAGGTATAGTGGTTGTTGTCTAGAATTACACTGTGAGTCTGTGTGCATTTGAGAACCACTGTGAGAGAAGCATTTGGTAAGATCGTGTATTTGCTGAGAGATAACTAATTTAAAACTTCTCATGTTGTCAAGTTTTAGTAGCATTAGAAGCTAGTCTTTGCTTATGCATTGATAAAATGAGTCAGGGTTTGACACTAAGGTGTAGCGCCATGTACTATTCTGTTCACTGTGGCAGAACTGAAAATTTAAAAGTTTTACCTAAGCACTGTCCTAGAAGTAGTCTGATTATTTAGTCAGTTTCTAAGTACCAAATAGACTGCTTCAAATGTCTATGCAGTATGCATGTAGTGTTCTAACATACTCTACACTTGTCTTTTACACCTTCAATTCCCTAGTCAGTATCCATACACTTCCAGGAAACATCCTGTCACTTCCTTTGCAGTCCTCTAGAGACCCATTCAACAGCATGTACTAATCCATTCACTGTGCCAAAACCCAAACACTTATAAATTCACCAAGACACTCTCTTTCCAGTACTCTAATGATTCAGTCACTGCCTAAGTATTCATGCACTGAGCCAGGTCTTAGCACATGGACTTCTTCAAACCCCTATCCACTATGCATGCAGTCCTCTAAGTACCTACACACTTGTCTTTCACACCTTCAATTCCCCAGTCAGTATCCGTTCACTTCCAGCAAACTCCCTGTCACTCCATTTGCACTCCTCTAGTGACCCATTCAGCATCATGTACTAATCCATTCACTGCGCCAAACCCTAATAAATTCACCCAGGCACTCTCCTTGCAGTACTCTAATCATTCAGTCAGTACCCAAGTACTCATCCAGTGACCCAGGCCTTAGTATATGGACTGCTTCAAACCCTTGTCCACTATGCATTCAGTCCTCTAACCACCTACACAATTGTCTTTCTCACCTTCAATTCCCTAGTCAGTATCCATACACTTCCAGGAAATACCCTGTCACTCCCTTTGCAGTCCTCTAGTGACCCATTCAGCACCATGTACTAATCCATTCACTGTGCTAAAACCCAAACACTTATAAATTCACCAAGATACTATCTTTGCAGTACTCTAATCATTCAGTCAGTGCCTAAGTATTCATACACTGAGCCAGGCCTTAGCACATGGACTGCTTCAAACCCCTATGCACTATGCAGATGGTAACTGACTTCTGAGGCGGAAGCCGGGAGCGCTGCTTATTTTAAAATTGTATTTCTGTTCTTTTTACCTTTGTTGCGACCTCACTCTTTACTGATCACGTCTCCCCGCGCAGCCGATTAAGGCGCTGCTGCGGGTTGCAGAAGGATTGCCGCCATTCTCGGGAAAGCCCTGAGCCCAGGCCACGCCCATTCCCACTAGGCCATGCCCCCTTCCCCTTCTTAAACCATGCCTCCCTCTCCGCGCGTAATAGATGGTAACTGACTCCTGAGGCGGAAGCCGGGAGCGCTGCTTATTTTAAAATTGTATTTCTGTTCTTTTTACCTTTGTTGCGACCTCCCTCTTTACTGATCACGTCTCCCCGTGCAGCCGATTAAGGCCCTGCTGCGGGTTGCAGAAGGATTGCCGCCATTCTCGGGAAAGCCCTGACCCTAGGCCACGCCCATTGCCGCTAGGCCACGCCCTCTCCTTTCCTCTCTTAAACGATGTGTCTTCCCCGGCCGCGCAAAGGACGCATGCAGCGGGCGCGCCGGCAGCGAGCCAAAGGCAAGCCTGTCTGCGCCCGTCCGCGCCAGGCCGGGTCCTGGGGCCCCCCACCCTGACCGCCCCCTTACTTATTCACCTGATCAGCTCCTGGCATGCCATGATGACTGGCCCATCAGCCCTTCTAATCTGGCCCGGATTAACTCCCTTGAAATCGCCCAGCCTGATCGCGCCAATATCTCACGCCCGTACCCTAGTCCACGTAAGGAGATGTCATGCCCTGCACCTTCTTTTCCCCGCTCTAAGCACCTTGATAGCCTTCCCCCCACGGCTTTAGTCTCTCTCCTTAACACCCGGTCTGCGGTCAAGCACCAATTAGAGCTCTTTGACCTCCTTGATACCACCAAACCTGAGATCCTGTTCCTCACGGAAACCTGGTACACTGCCGCTTCCCTTCCCGATATCCTTACTTCCCTCCCGGATCCCTACTACATCCTCCGCGCCGATCGCCCGGAGGGGAAGACTGGCGGCGGAGTGGCAATGATAGTACGTTCTAATCTCCAATTCCAGCCTCTCTTCCACCTTCCCATTCCTTCTACTGACTTTTTGGTTGCACGCTCTATGAACCTTGCGATCCCACTTACTTTTGTACTCCTCTATCGCCCCCCTCAACCTATGCCTCACTTCATTCCAGCCATACGGGACTTTCTAGCTACTTTGGTGGTTAACAACTCCGCGGTCCTCCTATTGAGTGACTTCAACTTCTGGCCGGGTGATCCACATGAGGACACTATGTCCAAAGATTTCTCCGACAGCCTTCATTGCCTCAACTTTACCCCTCACATCTTCTCCCCTACCCACGTTCAGGGGCACACCCTTGACCAAGTCTGGTCTGCTAATCTGTCAATTTCTTCGCCTACTTTATTCCCCTGTGTCTGGTCCGACCAATTCCTGATTACCTTTTCCACTTCACTGGGTGAAATTAACACCTCCCCTCTCCCCATAAATATCTCTGCTCGCAACTGGAATAGGGTGGATCTGACCGCCTTAGGCCATTCCTTAGCCTCCTCCGCCCCCACCTTGACAGACCTGCCTCCCAATCGGCAGGTAGCCACCATCGATAACTGGCTCTCAGAGGCTTGCAACCATGTTGCGCCTCTTAGACGGGTCAGAATAGGCCGCTCTCACGATGCCAACAGATGGTTTTCTAATGTCCTAAAAAACCAGAAGTTGGCACTCCGGCAGGCTGAGCGCCAGTGGCACCGCAGATACTGCCCTGACCTTAAGATTCTTTACCTGACTCTACTTAGGGCCTATAAAAAAGCTATACTCACCGCCAAGCTAGAACACTTTTCCCAGAAAATTCATCAGGCAGCTAACAAACCCAAGGAGATATTCGCGATCGTCCACGCGCTTGCTGTCTCCGACAGAGTTGCACCTAGACCCATTCCTTCTCAATCTCTCTGCAACTCCCTCAATGACTTTTCTATTGAGAAGATCGCCACCATAAAGCAGAACATTCCCATGGCACCTCCTTTGTTCTCTTGCCCTCCTTTTCCCCCGTCCCTCTCCTCTCTTGACCAATTCCCCCTAATTTCAGATGAGGCCTTCCGTACTCTCCTGGGAAAAGTTAAAACTGGCTCCCCCGCTGACGTTTGCCCATCACACATCCTAAGGGAGATCTTCTCCTTCTGTCCAGCTCCCCCTATTACCCTGCTTAACACCTCCATCACTTCAGGAATTGTACCTGATGTTATCAAAGCAGCCACGGTAATCCCTATTATAAAAAAAAACCGGTGCTGATCCTACTGCCCCCTCCAATTTTAGACCCATTTCGCTCCTCCCATTCCTGGGCAAGATCCTGGAGAGCCATATCACTTCCTCACTCTCCACCTACATTGCGGCCCACCACCTCCTGGCGGACCACCAGGCCGGCTTCCGGCCTGCACATTCTACGGAATCTGTTGTCCTTTCAGTGGTTGATGAGCTCAGACGCAGCGCCGACATCAATTCCCCCCAGGCCTTAGTTCTTCTCGGTCTTTCCGCCGCCTTTGACACGGTCGACCACTCCATCCTCCTCGACCGTGTCAGGGGCGCCGGCCTACAGGGGTCGGCCTTGACCTGGCTTACCTCTTTCTTAGCAGGCCGTACTCAGGCTGTCCGTTTGGAAGGCTTTCTTGCACCCACCCGCTCTGTCTCCTGTGGGGTACCTCAAGGTTCCTCCCTCTCCCCCCTCTTATTCAACCTTTACATACACCCCCTCATTGCTGCTTTACATGATATGGAGGTCACGGCGTTCAACTACGCAGATTACCTCCAGCTCATCTTCAACCTCTCCTTCTCTTCTGACTCAGTCTCCAGGGTCCACTCCACTCTTACTTTCATTTACAACTGGATGAACCTCAATCAATTAAAACTGAATCCCGATAAGACGGAGCTGGTTCTCATCGGTGGTCCCTCCAATCCCTGGTCCCCTGCTTTTTGGCCCCCCATCCTTGGTTCCCCCCGTCTCCCTCTGCTTCCGTTAAAACTCTGGGCATTACAGTTAGCCAGGACCTCTCTCTGCGTCCCCAGATAAGCTCGGCAGTCTCCTCTTGCTTTCTGGCCTTAAGAACCATCCGGAAAGTCTCGCGCTATTTCACGGTCGACGCCCTCAAGCTCATTGTCCTGGCAATGATTCTATCCCGCCTAGATTATGGCAACGCCCTGTATGTGGGCATCCCTGCCTACGAGTGCCGTCACCTGCAGCTTATCCAAAATCAAGCGGCTCGCCTCATCTATAGGCTCCCTAAATTTAGTCACACCACCCCCCTGCTTAAGACTCTCCACGGGCTCCCCATTAGGGAGCGCTCGCTCTTCAAGATGGGCTGTCTGACCTTTATGTCTCTAGCTGGCACTGCCCCTGCATTCATTAGATCTAAGATCAATGTATATGTTCCTGCCAGAAATCTTCGCTCCTCTTCCCAGTTTCTTCTCCTTGTCCCCCATTTCCGCAAGCAGAAATCGGGTGGCTCCAGGTTTTCGACACTCGCCCCCCATTTCTGGAACACACTCCCTCTGGCAATCAGGTCTACTCCCTCCTATTTGGACTTTCGGGCCGCTCTGAAAACCCATCTTTTCTCTTCTGCCTATTCCTCTTAAACCCTCAACCCCCTCTTTTCTCAGTTTCAGTTTCCTTCTGCAGTGCCAAGAAACCGTTTGTTAATAGAGCGCTATACAAACCCTTTCAACTTCAACTTCAACTTCAACTTCATGCATGCAGTCTTCTAACCACCTAGACACTTGTCTTTCACACTTTCAATTTCCTAGTCAGTATCCATACAGTCCAGCACTTGTGACTGCCTTTGCACTCCTCTAGTGACCCATTCAGTACCAAGTACAAATCCATTCCCTGTGCGAAAAGCCTAGCACTTATAAATTCACCTAGGCACTCTCCTTGCTGTACTCTAATCATTCAGTCAGTACCCAAGTAGTCATGCAGTGAGCCAGGCCTTAGCACATGGACTGCTTTAAATGCCTATGCAGTATGGATGCAGTCCTCTAATCACCTACACAGTTGTGTTTCACACCTTCAATTCCCTAGTTAGTATTCATACTCTTCTAGCAAACACCCTGTCACTCACCCAGTGTGTCTCCTTATAGTACTGTAATCATTTAGTCAGTTAGCATGTAGTCTTTTAGTGAGGTAGGCTTTAGGGCATGAACTGCTTCAAAGTAGTATGCACTATGCATGTAGTGTTTTAACGATCGTCACACTTGTGGTCCAGGGCTATAGTTTCTTAGTCAGTTTTTATATAAAATGGGTTTGTACAGTAATGGAATAGTATAAATTTGAAAGTTATTAATATACATTTATTTGTGATTCTTTTTTACAGATACAGAACAGGAGTGTTTCTCATCTGTTTGCACTCTTCTCGTGCAAGATTGTTTGGATGAAGGGTCCTTAGGTGTTTCATCATACTTGCTGTGCCGCACAAGTATTTTTTGTTAGGATCCCCTCGTAACAGAACTCTTTGGCAAATCTTGTGAATGAAGAAGGTGGCATTGGTCTTTGTATGCCCCTTGGAAAAAGTTAAAAATTTCTTCACCACTGAAGAAAAACGTTGTGGGCGTGGTGCCTTCTGCAAAAAAATTTCCTCAGATTCTGTAAATATTTTAAAGCGGCAACATTTACAGTTTTTGTAAGTTAAACTTACAAAATTTTGTTAGCTGTATACATTTTATATATCTGTGATTTGTTTCTTGTGGTATTTTGTTGAGAATACCATGTTGTTTTTTTTTTAACAATCTTTCTGATTTTCCAGGTCTGTCGTCGACATCCGTGGTTCCCACAGGAGTGTTCTGCCTTGTTGTTTTGTATTATTGTCGTTACATTTTGTTTATTAGTTTATTGTTTATATTTATGTTAATAAAAAAATAAAGTTTGAAAATAGTTTATCGTTTATATATTTATTATTATAAAAAATAAAGTTTGAAAAAAAAATAATAATATTTTTGGTTGTTCTCTTAACTGCTGTGTGACTCTTTCTTGTTCTTATTACTGTTATTTGATGGAGTCCACCATGGTGTTAAATTTTGGGGCACTTATCGCTGGAATACTGGTGATATCTGCAGTTTGCACCAACTTCTGAATAGTGTGTTAGATTTATCTCAACTTTACTTCCGTTAAAGTGCTGATAATGAAATGGAGAGTAGCCGTTCCCGTGCAAAAAGACACGAGGTGCACCTTTGCGATTTATTCTAAATAATAAAATCCTGTATTGTATTGCACTGAGGTATTGGCTGCACTTACAGTGTACACACAAAATCTATTAAGAAATCTCATTGTATTTATATTGATTGGGAATAGTGCGTCAGGTGCTGGATCTTGACGAGATACACTGCTCAGTTCGTATATTGTTGTGCAAATGAAAAAAATCACATCAAAACTTTCACACCAATTGCAATGTGATACAAATTCCGGCGATAAGACACGTTAGCACTAGGGATTTTACACCTGCTTTCTGCTGGTGTTAAGCAGGACAACTACCTGCACCATGAAAGGGAACACAGCCAAGAGCCACACCAGAACACCCACAGGTGCCATAGAGTTAATGAGCATGATACAGGGATACCCATGAGGGCCAGAAGACTCATCTCAACAACTCCAGGACCGCCAATGCCCCCCAAACCCACATCTTAGTAAGTGTGTCCCTGTGGTCATTGTCTTAGCATGATAGGCACGAGCCCTGCAACATCACAGTGTGCTGTCACCTCAGCGTTGGCAGTGAGCCTGGATGTGTAGCTACGTACGAATCCTCCTGCATGCACAACTGGCGTGTGCTGGTCTGTCGTTCACAGGTCAGTGCAGGGGTGTGCCTATCCGGCAAGGGGAACGGGGTGTCTCGGACATGTCCGTGTACAGGAAGTGCGGTAAGTGTGTCTCTGTGTTCTGGTGTGGCCTGTTACAAGACCCGCAGCAGTTGATGTTGTAAAGTGGCATGCACCACCTCCAAACGGCACTGTGATGTTGTAGTTGGAATGTAGCAGGACATGCGCAAATAGGCATTACAATGGCGTGCCGTACGAGTGCACGAGATACAACAGCTCACCGTACAAAAGTGTGGGGGCTTGTAAGAGGGAGGAGTGCTGGAGTGGGGTTTTCTTTAAAAATCGTATACCCTCTCCATTTTGCATGTTTAGATTAATAAGATTAATTAATTAAATAGTAATTATACTAATGCTTTGCTGTGTGAATTGATCAAAATTACTAATATAAGAAATACACGTGGGAATTGCAGTGGCATGGCCTAATTAATGACTAAAACTAAATTTGTATGCATATTGATAATAGATATTCAGGAATTGCATGATTATATGTTGCTTTCGTGAGGTATCTGTGATTTGTGCTTTATTAATAAAAATATAACCTGCATTAAGTGTTGCTTCTGCTAGATAAATACATACACATATGGGTATTAGTAAGGGGATAACAGATTATTAGTCATTTCTATGTATTAATTACATTTTTGTGTTTCTTTGCTTAAGTTGACCATTTGGTGGCCACAAAATGGCTGGCGTCCCTGTTAGACGAGAACAACTCCATTATGAGCATCTCTGGGTGATGTGCACATGCGTCGCCATCAGCTGCCGCAGCCTTTACATGACCCCGACTCAACTGTGACAACCAAGGCTATTTCCCGGGCTTACAGCCAAGCTGCTCCGAAAGAAACAATGAAAAGATACTATTGCGTGGATTGGAACTATATCTAAAGACACATTATATGTATAGGAAAGAAGTCGAACTTTCCCCAACGGACCAATGGGATTCGTTCAAAATATGATTTGTTACACCTTGGAATGTAAATTTACTATAAAAATGGTAGATTAGAGAGGGGCCTTAGCCTTTGCCTTTTACCCTTCTTTATTCGGTGATTCTTTCGAGACCCTTCAGATTTCCTGACGTTATGCTGACGGAGAGGACGGTGACACTGCAGGACAGCTGTTTTCCAAAGACTCTGACAGTATGAACTGATGACCGAGATTTTGACTTAGAGGGCGACTTCTTAGCCAGAATAGGTAACTATGATGATCTAATTTGCTTGATTAAAACCCAGAGAATCGAATTCAATTATTTAGATAAAATGTCATATTCATTACAAGAACTGTGTTGGGTCGTTATTATTTGAGAAAATGTATTTATATAAATGATGTTATAGATTTCGTTATCACTTCAACCTGCAGCTAGTAGATCCATGGCCTATACATGGGAGGAGTACTAAAGGTGAAGTTTAGATCTTTTTGAATAGGGTTATGTGTGTACTCTATTCCATTACAGCAAGTGGAACAATCACCTCTTTGAAACAGGTTATTTGATGGGTGTATGTTGGTGTTATGGGCCCCACCAGCGTATGTAGTATTGTTTGTGATCTATGACCTGTGACGAAGAGAGGGATTTTGCATTCCGCGCTGCAACAGTTTTTCTTGGTAGCAAAGATATGGTTAACTACTGTTTTGGTTTAGTGACCATTGCTTGTAAATAGCTTATTGATTATTGATTGGTATTGATTTATGTACTAACATTCTATGTTGAGTTGCGTCGAGTTATATGTTGTTTGCACGACTTCTGGGATGTAGGAAGTCGGAAGGTTGTAACAGTTCTGTAGCAGAGCAGAGGTAAGCGCTGCTCTCGGGAAAGATGGAATTGTTGTTGCCCTGTAGGTACACAGGGGAAACATGTGACAAGTGAAGTTGCACGGCGCATTGTTCGGGTTCGATTCGGCAGCATCGTTGTGTGTTACCATTAGAAATATTCTCTGTGTGAGAGAAGTGTGTATGAAAGCGAAGGTTACCTGTGAAATTTTGGTCTTTAAGTACCAGGAAACCAATTGGCATACCGATAACGCTTATCACTGAAAAGGTAGCAGGTGTTCTCTGAGCTTGTTCGAAGGACAAAGTAGAGGGAAGCGCTGCTTTGTTAACATGTGTCATAATTCTGTAGTAGAACAGACTGTTCGCTGTTCTCGGGAAAGACAGGATTCTGTGCGTATGTACTACATTTTCTTACGTGAATGTAAAGGCATTCGGGTTGATTGCGAAATTCTAGGTTATTTCTAAAATACCAGAGAAACAATTAGCTAATGCTTGCTAGAAGGGTGAAGTAGAGGGATGTGCTACTTTATCAACGGAAGTAATGATTCCGTAGTAGGGCAGAGGTAAGCGCTGCTCTCGGGAAAGACGGAATTCTCGTGAGAAAGGTCTATTGCTATTCTTTGGTTAGCGGAGCAGACAATGGAGATGTTTTAGTGTTGTTACTAATAGAATTGTAAAAGTTGCAGTAAGAGTTCACGGAGCGGTTTTGTAAACGAGGGGTAGACAGGAGCAGAGCTGCCACAGCGGCTGCTGATGTCAGAACGACCGCGCTGGGATTGGACAGTGGGTCAGAAGTGTAAAACGCTCTGGATTGGTGCGTTAGTGTAAAGCCGCGCTAGGATTGGAGAAGTACAGGGTGACGTAAACGCTCTTCATTGGTGCGTTAGTGTGAGTCGCGCTGGGATTAGAGGACTGTGAAAGTGACGTAGACGCTCTTGATTGGTGCATTAGCATGGAGTCGCGCTGAGAGTGGACAGAATAGCGGTACAGTTGTAAGAGACTAGTGGTACACATAAACCAAGAAAATGTATTACCAGCCACCAGATAGGGAAAAGAAATCATGGTTTGGTAAAGTTAAAAGGTGGTTCAAGAAGGATAAGCAGGTCAAAACTAGGGAAGGACAGTTAATTCCTCCACCGAAAACGCCCGCAGCTTTAATTATTGCAAAGTATGGATATCATACTTGTATTTGGGTAGATAATTGGGTAAAATATACCAAGTACGATGTAGTCCTGGCATTTCCAGAACATGGTTCCTTTAATTTGGCTGTTTTAAGTAACTTGCGCCAGAAGATGATGTACTTAGAACCAAGACCTAGACCGACGCAGTTTGAGGCATTGACAGAGTGGGAAGATGAAGCGCATGAGCGAGAGAAACAGAGAAATGGTAGAGGTTACAGATATTTGTTTGGCAGGTCACATGGACATGAAACGCATGATGATCGAATGAAAAGATGGAGGAATGCAAGTATGACTGAGGGTTTGTTTCCTGTAAGAGCAGTAGGAGAGAATGAAGGTAGAAAATGTGTGGAAAAGAGGAATAATGTGGAATCAAGAGGTTACGGAGCAAATGATTCGGATGATGATGTGTTGGATGATGTGTTTTATAAAAATCCACCACCGTACCGACCAGAACCAGAAATGTTGACACCAAATGCCCCAATGAGAGAAACATTACGAATTATCAAGACAGAGACCATGTCACCAGATTTAGAAAAAAGAAACTCCATCAGAGAGGTAGAAAAGAGATCGGAGAATAAAATAGATAACGAAAATTCAGCAGAATTGGCCAAAACCACTCTAGAATTAACAGAGAAAATAAGAGAATTAACTAAAAATCTGGAAGCTGTAACGGTCCCAGTGACTATAGGTCCAGTGATGCCAGTTTTTGAGAAGCAAAAGGATAGCGAACATTGTTTAACTGTACCATACCGGAACAATAATGTGGTCGAGAGCTCAGGACGGAGTCAAATTGAGAATCCATGGGGACCGACAGTAAATATGTTTGACCACACATTTCAAATAATCCCTTTATAAATCAGAATTATGCTGAAAGGAGTAGAATGACAGTAGAAACTTTGTTAGAACCCCAGAGAAATCCAGAACAAAGCAGTCTCGAGAACCCGGTAGGACCATCTGTGGAGGAACTGAGTGAATGGTTTAAAGGGTTGCAGAGACCAGATAAAGATTCACAGTCGATAGATGTGGCTAAATTACGGATGATATTGGAAGAATTGATTGTAGGGACTATTCCGGTAGAAAAATTAAAGTTTTATCAGGATGAGGAGCTGTTATTCCTGTGTAAAAGTGTTACATGGAGAGCGAGGAATCTGCATGAAAGACTGGGAGAAGTTGCGAATGAAATGGGAATAGATATTGATAAGGTAAAAGCCTTACAGAAACCCTATTGAGCTGATTTTATGAAAAAGACATTGAAAATTTGAACACCACAGGACAGATAGGTCAGATTAAGGACATAATCATTGTCTTGAGAAAATGGGGAGATGTGGATAAATGGAGAAGTAAATGGTATAGAAAACGAAATGATGCCCCAGACAGGACAGTTTCGGCATTCCCTGTTAGAGAAAAAGAAAAGGGAGTGACTGAATACCCAATGAGGGAGATCCCAGGAGGAGGATATGTACATGTCCCATGGACAAGACAGGACATTTTGTCATTTACGAATGATTTCCCTCGAAAAGCCCGTCGAGTGGTACAGACAGGTAGACAGATTTGTAAAATCATCAAAAGTACTGTGGATAGACTTAAATAGTCTGTTCAACATAATAGTACCAGCAGATTTGTGGTCTGAGTGCAAGTTGATGATCAACTGGCCAACTCAGGAGTACCCTAGGGATCCTAAGACAGGAGCCCCAGACCCTGAAGTAATGAAAAAGTATGAACAGGTTATGGTATTTTTGAAAAACAAAGTGCCCCCTAAAGAGACAGATTGGGTAAAGATTGATCGAACGCATCAGGAAGCAAAGGAATCAGTACATGCATACTATGAGAGACTAATTCAAGCCTTTAAACAGTTCAGTGGAGATGAGAACCTGAGTGATAAGGATTTGAGTCATTTCGTATACAGATTTGTATATGGTTTACGCCCAGAAATTGGTGACATGATAAAGCAGCATACAGTTGATTGGCAGAATAAGAAAATAGATGAAGTACTGAGACATGCTAAATATTTCAGTGACGAAATTGAGGCTAAACAGCGAAAATTAAAAGAAAAGGCAATATGGGCACAAGTAAAGGTAGCTGAAAGGCAGGAAGCTCAATTGGTCGAACAAGCAAATAACCCAGGAACTAAACCGAGATTTGGCCCAGGAAAAGGGAAAGGTAATATACAAGAAGCTAAAAAGAAGTTCCCATGCCATAATTGCGGTAGGTTAGGGCATTGGAAATCCGAGTGTAAATACCCTCCAAATACTAATAATGAAAATGCATCATTGAATCCGCAGGTGCAGAATGAGGTGAGTGGTCAACTGCAGCAACAGCAGCAGGTGGTTACTTCACAGAATCAGGTGCCAAAACCACCTTTCCCGCAGAGCAGAAACACTCAGAAGTATAGTAATGAATCGGGATTCTACAATGAAGAACAGGTAAATAAACCGCCGCGCGCTCGCGCCGTTTCACAATATTAGCTGCAACGCGATGAGAGTGACTTAGAGGAAAGCTATTGACGGTGCCGAAAAGAGGAAGAAGAGTGCGTACTTGGCGCAACTCTAGAAGTAGACCAGACAGGACCATTTGTAGATGGGAAGGTTAATGATGAAAATATTACTTTCCTAGTGGACACTGGTGCTACTCGATCAACTGTTAGATCAGCTGATGTTAAGAATCTTCCTCTTTCGGATGAAACAATCCAAGTGGTTGGTGTGTCCAATAGACAGCTAAAAACATTTTTGACAGAACCAGTAAAAGTTAGTATAGGGAAATTCACAGAAATGCACCGCTTTGTTGTGTGTGACACCAGTCCGGTGAATTTATTAGGAAGGGACCTGTTGTGCAAAATGAATTGCACTATATTCTGTACTCCAGATGGAATAGCATTTGAAACACCAGATGAGGATGTGCTATATAAAATGACTTTAGCTAACAGAGAAAATGAGGTAACTGAGACTTATGCAATATTCAACCCTGATGAATTACCAAATGAACTAAGACAGTCAGTGAAGGCAGAAGTATGGGATTTTACTGGAGAAGACGTAGGGTTAATGAGAACCGTAGATCCAGTCAGGATAACTGTGAAGGAAGGAATAAGTTATCCAAATGTCCCTCAGTACAGATTGACACCGGAGATAATTGAAGGGGTTACTCCAATAATTAAGAAAATGATCAAGCAAGGAATTTTGTGAGAGATTATGAGTAGGCCATGTAATTCACCGATAATGGGACTGAAAAAGCCTAATGGGAAATTCAGGATAGTGCAAGATTTGAGAAAGGTAAATAAAATTGTGGTATCATGCTGTCCTATTGTGCCAAACCCATCAGTAATTCTGAACCAGATTCCCCATGATGCGGAATGGTATACAGTGATTGATTAAAGTCATGCATTCTTCTATATCCCATTGCACCACGACAGTCAGCCAATTTTTGCATTTCGTTTTGGAGAGCGGATTTTGGCATGGTGCCGAATCCCACAGGGGTATACAGAAAGCCCCTCAATATTCAATCAATTGTTGAAGAAATCTTTGGAAAGTCTGCAAATTCCTGAAAGTTCAGTACTAGTGCAATATATCGATGACCTTTTGGTGGCGTCAAAAACACGTGAAGCTTGCGAAGTAGACGCAATAGCACTACTGAATCATTTGGCAGACGGAGGTTTGAAAGTGTCACCAGCAAAATTACAGTATTGCAAGAAAGAAGTGCAATATTTGGGACATAAAATTGAGAAAGGACTGAGAAAAATAACAATAGACAGAATCAGAATTGTAAAAGGAATGAGAGCTCCCATGACCCAACGAGAGGTGAGAATGTTTCTGGGAATGGTGGGGTATTGTCGTCAGTGGATTAGTAACTTTTCCCTGATTGCAAAGCCCTTAGTGCGATTAACAAGGAGTAATGTAAAAGATCCCCTTGAATTGAACAAGGAAGAATGGGCAGCATTCAAAAAATTAAAAGAGGGATTGTGTGAAGCACCAGCACTAGCCATGCCTGACTATGAGAAAGAGTTTGAGTTATATTGCTGTGAGAGAGATGGATGTGCACTCTCTGTGTTGATCCAGAAGCATGGAAGATTGAGGAGACCAATTGCATATTTTTCCTCAATGCTTGACCCGGTGGCTGCAGCTTTACCTGGGTGTCTGAAAGCAGTGGCTGCAACATGTCGAAGTTTGGAGCAGAGTGAAGGTATTGTGATGGGGTATCCGTTGAAAGTGTTTGTACCTCAGGATGTGGCGATTCTTTTAACAAGGAGTTGTACTCAGTATATGACACATAGTCGGCTGACTAAGTATCAGAAGGTCATATTAGGTGCAACGAATGTGAGGCTTGCGAGATGTGTGAACGTGAATCCTGCAACATTGTTACCTGATGCTGAGAGTGTGGAAGTGAGAGATGAAGCAGATCATGACTGTTTGGATGTGCTTGAGTACTGCACAAAGCCACGACCAGATATAAAGGATGTACCACTGCCTCAGAGTGATTTTGTGTTGTTTGTTGATGAGTCATGTTTGAGAACAGATGAAGGAGTGCTAAGCGCAGCATATGCAGCATGCACAGTTGCGACAGTGATGGAAGCATCTTATTTGAAAGGAGTGAGGTCAGCTCAAGTAGCTGAACTTGTTGCTTTGACCAAAGCATGTAAAATTGGGAAAAGTGTCAGAGTGACTGTGATAACTGACAGCCAGTATGGCTTAGGGGTCGTCCATGATTTCGGCCAGCTTTGGCTGCAAAGAGGTTTCCTGACCTCAAGTGGAACCCCTATAAAGAATGCTGAAGTGGTTGGGAAGTTGATTGAGGCGATACAGCTGCCTAAACAATTGGCTGTGGTAAAATGTGCTGCCCATAGTCAGGGAAGCGATTACATCACTACTGGGAATAGGTATGCTAATGATATGGCACAGTATTGTGCACGGAACCAGAATTCAGTCAATCGGCCAAGGAGAGAGAAATGTCTTCTTGCTCAGTAATGTTTACTAACACAGTAGGAACCTGGGAGGAAGTGAGACAATTGCAGGAAGAGTCAGGAGATGAGGAAATGAAACAATGTATAAAAGCAGGGTGTGCACCAAGAGAGAAGGACCGTGTGTGGGCCTATCGAGATGGAAGACCAGTAATGCCTGATAGCATGATGTCTACAATGGCACGTATGTATCATGGCCAGGGACACATAGGGAGGGATACCATATTAAGGTCTTTTAAGCAGACCTGGTACAATCCAAAATTCAGACTTGTAGCAGAAAGCCTGTGTCAGAGATGCCTGATATGTCAGCAATACAATCCTGGGAGAAAGACAGTGGTGAGTCTAGGGACCATAGGCCGGGAAGGTGGACCTTTTACCTGAATGCAGGTTGACTTCATTGAAATGCCTCCGTGTAACAGACTGAGGTATGTTCTGGTAGTAGTTTGCCTTTTTTCCAGGTGGGTGGAAGCATACCCAACAAGAAGAAATGATGGGTTGACAGTGGCAAAACTACTTTTGAGAGAATTCATCCCTAGGTTTGGGTTCCCAGTGACTCTTGAATCAGACAGAGGAGGACATTTTCATAACGAGATTGTAAAATTGATTAGTGAAGCATTGAACGTACAACAGAAACTACATTGTGCCTACCGGCCAGAGGATTCTGGTGTGGTTGAACAGATGAATGGTACAATCAAAAACAGAATTGAAAAAATGTGTTTAGCCACTGGTATGAAATAGCCTGATGTATTGCCTCTTGTTTTGATGACCATTAGAGCAACACCAAACAGAACCACAGGGTTAAGTCCTCATGAAATAATCATGGGACGGGCGATGAGGCATGTTTATATTCCAGTCAACAAGCTGATGACAATAACTGATGACATGGTGTTGGAATACTGTAAAGGCCTGGCTGACGCAGTTCATTCTGTGTTTCATCAGGTTGGAGCGGATGCCACCACCCTTCAAAGGAAGCCAGCCCATGATCTGAGCCCAGGAGACTGGGTAAGGATAAAAGTCCACAGAAGAAGAAACTGTTTGGTTCCAAGGTGGGGAAAACCAAGACAAGTCATTCTGACCACAACAACAGCAGTGAAGTGTGCTGGAGTGAAAAACTGGATCCATGCCAGCCATACTTTGAGGATACCAAATCCAGTTGTCAGCAAAGGAAAAGAGTACTATGACGAATCAGAGTCAAGTACTGAATCCGATAACGAAGAGCCAAAATCCCAAGAAAATCATGAAAGGGGGAAAAGGAACCTGATCAGATATTAGTCCCCAGAAGTATCTCTCTGAGAAGACGATTACAGATTTCTGATATCAGTTCAGATTCTGAAGACGAACAGGGAAGACAAGGTCCCAGAAAAGAACACAGAAGGGAGAAAGGAAATGACAACCAAGAAGCAGTGAAAGAAATTCGAGAGAAGGAAGTTTCAGATGAAAGACCAAGAGAAATTCCACCCGAAATAATAGATCAAAGTGAAACAGGGACAGGTACAGAGAGAGAGGGACAGATTGCGGAAGACCCCCGAGGAGGTGTAGGGAACTGCAACATCCAGCTAGGTGAAGGGACAAGTAGCCAGCAGGAAGATTGCGTGTCGGAGACCCGAGGAGGGACAGAAGTAGGGAAAACAGTGGTGGAAAAAGAGGTTGTCGAAAAGAAAAAGCAAGTTGAGAAAGAATCCGAAGAGAGTGAGAATGAGATACCAGAAGGACGAGTTCTAAGAAAAAGAGCTTGGAGAGAGGAAAAGAACAATAAAGAAAGTAAACAGAAAAGAGTCAAAAAGGATGAAGTGTGGCCAAATAAAATAAAGAGATTGAGATATCGGCTGACACGAGTGAAATCACCAAGAGAAGATCAGGTGAATGAAGTGACAAGCCAAGACAAATCAAAAGAAGAAGAGACTAAACAAGAAGAGGGAAAAAGAACAAGAAAACCCAACCAGAAGTATAAGTCACCAGAATGGACGTATGTGGCACTGCCTGAAATGGAGGAAGAGGCAGATAGTCAAGGAAATCCATAGGAGGCTGTACTGAAAGTGGTTGAAGAAGAGGAAGAAGCAGGAATCCTGAGAGTTATCTTATCCGACATTGGAGAAGAAGAAACGGAAGATCAGGAAATTCTGTATTTGGATGCACTGAAAGAAGTGAAAAATTATGAAATGCCAAACTGAGAAAATCTAGAAAACTACTGATGAAGAAGTAACAATTGAATCAAACAATAGATACTGGTAGAACTAAGTAGGGCCTAAGAGGCCTAAGGTTAGAGAACTAGTTGTGAAATAAAAGAGGCTAAGTCAAAAGACACAGTCCAAACTAACAAGATGGCTAACATAGAAAGTAGCAAAAGTAAATGTACATTCATGAAGAGATGGTGTAAAATGTGTTGTTGTTGTACAGGATTATTAATGCTTCTGTGGAGTATACTTGCTCTGCTGATTTCTTTTAAGGTCACTATAGATACACTAGAAGGACACACTGAGAACATTACTAACATAAAAAAAATTCCAAAAGTAGTTCCGACTAGAATAGATAATAATTATTTACATAAGGATAGGTCTATTAATGATTTTTCAAATAATGTGTTTTCAAAGTTATTGTATGAATATGTAAAGACCATGGACGTAAGGGATTTCTACGTATGTGTGCAGTTACCTGCTTCTGTGTCAGAGGGAGTGACATATCATCACCTTCCAGCAACATATGGAATAGCATGTAGTGTGATAGCAAGCTTATTTTATGAAACAGGTAAATTAGAATATTATTTTTCAGATGTAGATAACATTTTCTCGCAAGTACCTGCTAATAATAAACTAAACAAAGTAAGACCTGCTAAGGTATTAGGTGAATTTTTCTTAGTAACTAAGGAATTAACATTAGAAGATATATTTAAAAATAATTTGACATGCAGTTTGAAGAATGAAGAAAAGACATTCCTAGACATGGTCGAGGAGAGGAGATTGAAAATGAAAAGAAAGGGATCTGAAGGAAAAGGGGAGAGAACAGTCTGGGATGTAGAAATGGAAAAACATATGAAAGGAGGGTCTAATCCAACTTTGGCTTTAGATTGGCCTCAGAAAGGGAAACTGTGTATAAGAAGTAATCAAACGGCGTACGATAATTATTGTGTAGGAGAAGGGTACCTGCGGCTGCGACAATAGGTCTCCGCAGGATACCCTTCATTTTGTACTTCTCTGCCCATTTTATTCAGTTCCCAGACGTCGTTTTTTAGTAAGGTTTTTAAAACAAATGAAATTCAGACACGCAAAAGTTGCTCTGCTATATTTACAAAAGGTTGGGAACTCATTGACGCTAGCTTGTATTACGAATTTTATTAGAGTTGCATTAAGTCTGAGACACACTAGAGGTTATTTTGAATGATCTGATGCAAATGGTCCTTTTCTTTATGTTAATATAAAATGGATTGTACTGAAATGTTTTTAAGTGTTTTACTGTACTTTTATGATATTTTCCAAATATCGAATAAAGGATTTTGATGATGATGATGGTTAATTAATATCAAGTAGAAACTTAGGAAAAAATGCAGAAATGAAAGGTGTGATGTGCTAAAATAGCTATACGTTGCTCTTTAATTTATAGAATGAGCAATTGTGCACATATACAAAATTGCCGTTAAATGCTTAAAGGATATAATTAGAAACACATTCAATAGATATAAATAAGGCCCCAAAAACTAAATTATCTATTTTTGCAAAAGTAACTAAATTTACAGCATTTTCCTTAAATGCATTGTATTAGATGTTCACAGGCAAACTTTTCAGCTGCAGTATATTTGAGAGAATGTTCATCCAGCCAGCACCTTCCCAGTTAAACACGGGTGGAATTTTGCATAACCGTCCTTTTAAATGAAAGTGGCGCAAAAATGTGACGCGTTTCAAATTGGGCTTATGCGCTTAGGCTTGTGAGTTAAATGTGTCCAAAATGATAGGCAATTGATGCAGCTTGTTTTTTTTACATGGAATTATCACAAAAACAAATAATTGGGATTTTTTTTTTTTAAAGAAAATTATTAATCATGGAAAAATTATTTTAATAAAATAAGTGCTTTTCAAAATCGTTTTTTGATATTTATAAAGCTTAATACTCATACTACGACCTCCTAGCATTAAAATTTGATTTGAGTTGTGTTGCATCACTAAAATGGCAAGCATTCGTGTGTACAATTTTCCCTTGGTGCAGGCGCAAACAAGCTCATTTTTATAAAGTATAAGTTATTATTTCCAATGCCTGACTCATGGGTTATGTAATGGACATTCTGGTAATGCATATTATGCAAGAAAATTGTAGGATACTCATTTTTTAATGCCTAAAATATCAAAGTCGAATTTGGGTAAAAGCGCTGTTTAAACTGCATTTTCTTTCATTCAGAGTACTTTTTAAAGTGTCTCAGGCTTCAGTAAATACATACATTTAGGTTTGATATATATTTACAGGTCGTGCCTTCTTATGATTCAATGAGTTAATATGCCAGTACAACGGCTTGTTTTAATATCAGGGTTGAAGGTTCTAACTTCAGCTGGGCCTACTGAGAAGTTCATTAATTTAAAGTTGATTAAATGTGTACCATTGCATAGGATTGCAACAAGCATTTATTCTAAAAACTGGTATGTGTGTTATTAAGTTTTGTGAATTATTCACAGTACATGTAGTTTAATAATCTGGGAATAGGGATAATTTTTTTAGCGCCTAAAAAGGAGAAATTATTTTTCAAAATAGAGTGAATTATTGCAAGTTAGGAGGAATTAGGAAGGCCTTCTGGCTTTGACAAATTCAGAGTGGCAGAAGCTGGGGGCCGGGAGAGCTGCAGAGGCTGGCTCGGTCACGCTGCTGAGATGCTATCTTTAGTGTAAACAATGGAGTAGGCTGCCACGTTGACATTTATGACCTTTTAAATTAGGGCCTTGCCTCTGTGGAATGCAGAATGACCTTGCTACACGGGCCTCTAAAGCTGGGGTTTCTGGTTTCTCCATAACAACATCACTAAAACTAAAGAACTTAATTCCAAAGGGAAAATATAGAAAAGGGGTTTTCTTTGAAAGCCCAAACATCATGTTAAATGCTTTGCAGAACTGATACATTTGTGTTATTTAACAGAAAACGAAGTGTTGCATTAAGTCTTAGACAGAAAATAAGATACAGCCCACTTCTAAAAATTTTAAGGCTACATGCCTAAGTGAGAACGTATTGTGAGAACGGTGGCTTGATGTTGCAAGGACTGACAAGAGGGTAACAGTTAAGTAATGGAAATTTATTTTTGTGTATTTGGTCCTATCATAAATTGTTCTTGCTGGTCCTGTACCTTAGAAGAGAAACAGTAAAGTTATATTTGACAGCAGATTTCCATTGCCTGGTGATCTGCTGTCAAAAGGAGGGTAAGGATTTTAAACCTGACAAATTAAACAGGCCCAAATATTGGGTTTTGGGCTGCAGTTTTACAGTGCATAAAGTACATGACATGGTGTTTGTGTGTCACCGCTTACTCACATATGCTATTGAAATTTGTCTATGCTTTTTGTGCTTGATATACAGCAAGTATATCTGATGGCTTGACGTTTTGTGCGTTTTCTTTTTTTTTTTTGCATGTTTTCGTTGTTTTTGTTGCTGCTTTTGATTATTATTATTATTGAATTTTGTACCGCGCACGGTTACCATGAGGCATCCCAGCGCTTATAGAGACCAAGAGCAGGCTACTAATAAAAAACAGAGAAGCTACAGTTATTCTGGGAACAGATACGTTTTCAGATGTTTCCGGAATCTGAGAAGGTTTGGTTCGGACCGCAGCGAGAATGGGAGGGAGTTCCAGGCGAGCGCTGTATGGATAGAAAAACTCCTGCCCCCTGAGCGGGCTCTCCTGATTCTCTTAGTCTGAAGGAAATGTTTATTGTCAGAGCGTAAGGCTCTTGTAGACTTATAAGGGCGAATCATGTCCTTCAGGATAGCTGGTCCTTTCCCCTGTATGCTCTTGTGAGCGATGCACAGGGCCTTAAAGGTAACTCTCTCTTTAACAGGGAGCCAATGGAGTGCTTTTAAAGCAGGCCTGGCTGACTGCCTGGCCGGAACATTCCGCAGCAGCCTTGCTGCTGCGTTCTGCACTTGTTGCAGGATCTTAAACGTTGACTCTGGTGCTCCAAGGAAGAGCGCGTTACTGTAGTCCAGGCGTGAGATGATTAATCCTTGGACTAACAGCTTCCGGGAGAGTTCTGGTAACAGGGGGAGAACCTTACGGGCCAACCGGAGCATTCCATAACAAACGCCCGCGATCTTCTTGGCGTGTGTCCTAAAGGACAAGTCCGGCTCCAGCCAGACCCCCAGGCTCTTGATCTCTTTTTTTGGGTCAGGCGGGGTGCCCATGCAGTTGGGCCAGCTGTTTGGCGAGAGGGCAAAACTTGATACTATTACAAGTTTACCTGTGTTGTGAGGGGATGGTCATGACGATGCCCATCGCTACGCAACAGTTGGTTGAACTTGTTCTGGTTACTAAATTCCACAGCTAATGATATTTCATGCTGTGAACATGAGAGACAACACTTTACCAGTGCATGTCTATTTGGCTATAATTGTATTGAAGGGAAATAAAAGAGATATACAGGATCAAAGTGTGTCACCTGTAGTTAGTCACGTTACTGCCCCTTCCCTTAAAGGAACAGGCAGCCTTACATTTATGTATCCTTGATTGGACCTAAGGATGAAATTATAGATCTGTGACTCAAGGTGGCCTAATTTCTATATTACATTAGTTAATGATGTTCTGTTTCCTAAGTAGCATATGGCTCTTGCTCCTTAAAAGAAAAACCAGGTTTTCATATTTTTCCCTGAAGAAGGAACTGGAACATTACCTAGGGTTACCGTATATGGTGTAGCCGCCAGTGGTAGAGTTAAAATGTATGTAACTTTGGCCTTTGTGTATCACCCGTACTCTTTGTGTTGTGTCACATGCCTGACTATCACCCAAATAATTTTTGGTCTTCCTATAGATTTTTTTTTCCCTTTCTTTTGTTGCTTCTCCCCTGACCGATGTCGCATCATGTTTAGTTATTGGGGATTTTAGTTGTGTCCTAGTTCCAATTCCCTTTTCTGTATTCCTTTCACCAGTCAGCCCATTTATTATTGTAGGTGTATTGTTCAGGTACACACTTCCAGACTGCAGTGATGCACCAGGATCCTCCATATTATGTATAATCCCCTCTTGTATGACCAGACTGGTTTTCAAGAATTGTCCTTAGGCCTGCTTCAATGTTTTCCAGCCTGACTGTCAAGTATATTATATTATAGTAAGACAAGTTTTCCATCCCAACAGGAGATAACTTACGTTTACTTTTTTAACATGACGAATTTTCAATGTCTATTTTTTAATGTGGTTTTTACCCTTTTGTTCCTGCTGCTTTAATTTTTGGTGGGATCAGATGTGCTCTAATCATGCAAATATCAGGACCCTCTAGTTCTTGTCTTTTGTTTGCATATTTGACTATTAGCCTGTGTATTGCATATTGCGCCTGATGTGAAAGCTTTCTACATGCCCATGATAATTTGTACCATGTGATTTCTCTATTGAGATGTTCTAGATAAGGAATTTAGGAACACCTAGATGTAATCATTGAGAAAAAAAAATGGGTTTGCCCCGTTAGACAATGCCACCATATGTGAAGACATCCATTTAGATAGAATTCTTGTGTAGTTATCTACCTTTAGATGATGGAGGCTCTCACACGGAAACCAAATTGAAAAGATTAGAGACACTGTTTTGCCTACTGTCTTTATATTTGTATTGTAAAGAAGGAGGAGCTGGTTTTGCCACAGAACCAGAATTTCAGTGCACAAGAGCGCCTGTCATGTGCTGGTAACCTCTGACAGTGTGCAGTCCCTTGAGCCCCTTGGCCTGAGTTTTTGGCCACACACACCCCCTCTTTTCCTTTGCTCCAATGGAAGTGCAGTGCACCGGCGGATCCAAGATTGACAAAAGACACTAATTCTAGGGCCCATGAAAGAGCAGCCTGAGCGGCCTCTGACACTGAATGATGAGTGTTGGAGCCTGAGAATGGTCCCGGGTCTGCACGAGATGACCTATGCCCTTGATCAATGGAGAGCACACTACCTGTAGTGCCTGCCGCAAAGGAAAGATACTGGCGCACTGCCTTGAGACATTGAGACTCTCGAGTGAGCTGTGGGTGTTTGCCAGGAGGGCACTCCAACTAAGCAGTACTTTTCCCATGTAAGGCTTGAATGAAGAGGCCCATGCAAAAGAAAACAACAGAAGAAGATTTGATGGACAATAGAAGCCTGCCTGAGAGGCTTTTTGAACGGACTCTGGGCATAGGTGGTTTCACAAGAGGTTTCCGTGTGATTGTATAGAGTAGGTGTTAAGGAGACTGATTGTTTTGCTGGCATTGTTTTAAAGTACTATTCTGTTTAGTAAAAACAGAATGAAGTCCATTTTCTGTGGAAAGAGTACCCCCTTTTTCACCTCAGAGCATTGATGAGGGTCACCACTGTTTCACCTGAACATACAAAACAAATCACTGAATTGCATAGGAGCCCTAAAAATGTTACTAGATAGTTTTAGGATTTACTTTCTGCTTACGGTTGTGAAAAATTACTATTTCATTTGTAATAGTGGTCACTACTTTCTCCCGTTGTCTATATGTTCTTAATAACGTGTTTTCTAGTATCTTTTTTAAACATGACGTTGTCATTTATGGGTGGGATTGTTTTTCTCTACCCAATTGACTTCTGCACCCGCTTCCCAACCTATGTCTTTTCCCACTACTGTTTCTTTGCACTCTTTTCACCCTTTTCCTGAACATGAGCAGGTTAAAAGATCAGAATTCGTAAGCAATTCTTTTGTACAGCTTCTGCATCAACACTAGTTAGTAGTGAACATCACTAATTGTTGGGTGTGTGATCTTATGCCACCCACTACAGATAGAGGTATTCCTTATTTTGTCCTGCCATATGTGGCCTTTGTGCTACTACATGTGTAAGGAGACGTGTCCCGTGAGAGTTGCTAAGTAATAAGATGATGCTACAGCAACATCTCCATGACTTCATGAATGTAGACCTGGACTCGGATTGATATGAGTATAGTTATTGCCTATGTAAGGGCAAAAGGAGGGTCTGTGGTACTTTGAAATTTGGGACCGCGTAGGAGGCAGGGCCCTACCCCTGTCTATTCCGGTATTAGCGAACCGCAAATGGCCAATACGGTATGTACAAGTACTTTGCATAACATTTCATTGATAAATATACTATGTATACGATGTTATGCATTGGCTCCATGGGTTCCATCTTGGAGCGGTGGCCATCTTATAGTTGCCCTCACATAGGCTACACTTTAAGAACAAATACAAGCCTCTATAACACATGCACCTTCCTTTGACTTCTCTGTGACCTGTGCGAATTGGCTCCACCGCCCCAGGTCAGTCCGGTCCCACGAGCTCCCCGTCCTTCGGCCACCTGTGATTAGCATCAGGGCTTGACACACCATAAAGCCTTTTCATCCTACACGAGCCTCCAGCTAATCTCTTTCACACCTGACTATTCCTGCTTTATGGCTTGTTTTCTAAACAGGAGATGCTCATGTTTATTGGGGCCTATCGATATCTGATGTGGGATCTGAGACTTGCTGGGTAAATAATTGCGGGCCGGCTTAACTGGAATGTGGGATGGTCATCATGACTCTGCCTTTTCTTTGAAGCCAAAATATGTGAATGACCACTTGTGAAACAGGGGCGGTGTTGCCCAAAGCGTAATATTCTGTATAAAAAGGGAAGACTGGTTTTTGTTCTGGAGACTGCCTCATTCAGTTGCTAAGGCTTCTGTGCGACGTAGTCTCACTCATTTGAGTTTAATAAAGATGTCATTTCATATTTCAGCTTCTTTGCCAAGTTCTTTGTTTTACCATGAGAGTGGAATTTTATAATACTACGCCAACATGGAAAACAAAGTCATAGGGTGCTACCCCTGGCACCGCTGGGGTCCTAAAATCCCCGGTACTTCAGAAGAGCCGATTCCGTTGCCTCCACAAGACCGGTGGCGCACTCCCATATGCACCGGTGAAGGTCTGCAAGATATTCCTCGTGTGCTGCATGCTGCACAACATGGCAGTGGAGAAAGCTGTGCCACTCATCCTGGATCCAGATGAGCAGGACCATCCACCCGTGGAGGATGAAGGGCTTGGCCACGAGGCAAGTGATGTGGAGGAGGAGGAGGGGGTAGAGGACATGCGGAGTCGGCTCATACGCGACTTCTTTGCTTAGTGGTGAGTTCCAGTGTCTGAGTGTGCACGCATTGGGCTGTGTGTGGCAAGTGTTGCAATGTGTGTGTCCATCTGCATGTCTTCCAAGTGAGTCAGAGGTGTGTTTGGATGTGTCACTCGAGTGATGGTGCAATAGAAGAATGTTTTTCCAGAGTCATCATTGTCACCTAGCATGTTGACAACCTAATACGTGTCGAGTACATGCACATGCATGCGGATGTGCTTCTTTTGGCTGACTTCTGGTGTCTTTCCCATCCACAGGTACTTGCACATGCTGTCTGCTGGTGGCATTGTTGTGCTCCTGCTATTCCTCATGAACACAGCAACATGTTGTGGTAAATAATTTAATTACCGGAACTTAATTTGATGCGGAAAATCTATAACAATAGCTCAGTAAAATAAGAGGCAGAATCCGTGGTATTAGAGGTTCGGAACGGGCTTTATTCCATAATCAATTTAAATCGATGAGCTCCATATTCCATCACCACGAAGGTTCAGGAAGTGAAGACCGTACTTTATTGATAAGTAATCATTTTTATACAATAGGCATTACAGTGAAACAAATGGAGGAGGCGTAACAATTGATAGTAAAGATAAAACATACATGCGTAGCAAAAGTGGGTGTAACTGGGCGTAACTAGAGAACGTCATCAGGTGTGATGTCATAATAGGGTGGTTCCATGAAAGAATTTCGCAATGTCAGCAGAAATACTTGGCAGAAATGCGCGCGCAGCAGCATGACGTGTGATTGACGTGTAACTAGGGGGTGAAGGGGACTTGACATTAAGCTCTACATGTGGCGACAGAAGTCTGGAAGGTCAAGTCAACCTAATCCCAAATCATATCTAACATCCTATGTTTAAAGAACTGTGTTATCCAAAAGAGAGGTCTCTTAGAGTAGAATCTTATTCTATACTGACTATACTGACTGTTAGTGCGTGTACAAGCGTCTAAGTGTCTACACTAGATGCGGGGGCAGAAATCTTCCATAGAACAGGGCTATGAATTACTTGCAAAATGACAGAGAAGTCGGGCCCTTTGCTCGGTAGCTGAAAGAATGTTTACTTAAACTACTAGACAGGAATGCATTGGGTAGGGAGCGGAGCAGATAATTTCGAAGGTGAAATACAGTTTTTGGCAGGCAACAGGCTGATGTCAGGCACCGTTAGCTGCGCAGGGAGTAGGACAAAGTTCATGGATACAGATGCGAGCTCGGACTGGAGCTTTCAGAGGCAGAAGGCAGGAAAAGCTTGATGGCAGAATCAGGGCCTACTTGCCTGGACTGTAAAATGGCATAAGTGAACCATATAAAGCCGGTGGCCTTTCATACTTAGGAATGGAATATCCGGCCCATTCATGGCGGATCTGAAAGAGGACATGTTGGCGGTGGACGCACATGTGTTTGCGTCTTCATAACTGGAACTGGAGGGAACATACATGTACTTGTGATTTATACATGAAACCGTTGGGGTCCAAGATAGGGGACATAACTGACCAGAAAAATCCATATTTCCACATTCCCTCCTTGTCCCCTACTTGCCCGTCAAGAGATATCAATCTTCATTAATCCATCGATCTGTTCATATAGCATCATTTGTTCTTCTTTCTTCTTCCGTGATGAATGAAATCTTGGTGGTGGAATACACGATGTGGCACACAGACCACAGATCGCTGGTCCACATTGTAGACATAGACAGCAACTGAATAATATGAGGAAGCCAATACCTAGGAAGGATAGGACCTTCCATCCAAAGGTAGATAATACACTCCAAAACCAACCGGACCAAGTCCAGGTGCCTGGATTCTGGTGTATCTGGCTTACAATCTTATGAAGGCGAGTTATGGCTTTATATACAGATGGCGAATTTTCTGGTATGAAAATGCAACAACTTGATCCGATGACCCTACAAGCTCCGCCCCTATCGGCCAGGATGACGTCAAGGACAAGACGATTTTGAAGCACAACAATCCGCATAGCAGACTGCTCTTCTGTTAAATTGCCTAAGGCGGAAATAGTTTCGTTCACTACTGCTTCAAGGGTTCTAGTTAATCTACGTATCAGCTTACTATTGGTAACTGTACCTATATAAGGAAAGAGACCTTTATTGAAATCTGTGTATTTTTCCCATGCGGTCTCAGTATAATCGACTATTGGGAGATCTCTCCTTTTTCTATTGTGTACTAAATGAGTATTTCTGTGATAATCAGGAGGAGCTAGGAAAACAGGTGGCAAAAGGAATCCGATGTAGCAGGTACCATCCCAATCTAGTGGCAAACGTATGTATG
Source organism: Triturus cristatus (assembly GCF_964204655.1). Classification (NCBI taxonomy): domain Eukaryota; kingdom Metazoa; phylum Chordata; class Amphibia; order Caudata; family Salamandridae; genus Triturus; species Triturus cristatus. The sequence continues at coordinate 1,007,444,181 of NC_140587.1, read as the reverse complement.
CCGTCTGACCACATATGAAGTAGGAATGGCGGGAAGCTCTAAATGTAGACTTGCCTTGATCACTAAATTCTATTACAGTGGTGCATCTACTATGGCCCATATGTATGGAACCATTCTTTCTTACACATAATTCACCTTTAACTGGAAATACTGACATGGCGGGCAAAATTGGAGTAGCTTCGGATTCGACATTCAAGATCATGAGAGTGAGCGTAAAATTACCTAATCCATATACTTCATTTTCTAGATCAGTTCCTGTTCTTTTGGGAAGTCCCTCCTTGTTGGGGTGGCAGACTTTGAGTAAAACTAAGTTCAGATTTCCCCATACCCAGTTATTCTGGTAAACTGCAGAATTCGAATCTAGGGAATTAATTAAACTAAACCATGCTCCACAGGAGCCGTTGTGTGTGAACGGGTATGGAAAGAGAGGTAGAATTCCTTTATAGTTCTGATAGGGAGGGAGTCGGCCACATATCCAACAATTTGTAGCATTGCTAACCTGATGGGAATGATGTAACATACTAATAAAAGTGTTATTGCGCAGCGCAAATCTATAAGACAATTCATGCGGAGGTAATTCACTAAAAGAATGTTCAGCAGTAATATTGTAAACATGTCTAGAAATAGGATAATATGTGTGCAACAATATACTTGCAGTAATTACTAAAAGACTTAGGAAAAACAAAATTAATAACGTCACTGTGCAATGACTACGCAGTGATTTACAGTACGCATGTCGTTTCAATTTTATCCTTCTGTTTCTTTCTCTATACAGGTCTAAGGGATACATGTCAGAGACAAATTCGACCGCTTCACCTTGGAGAGGACTTAAACAATCAAATTGCCTGACTGGTTAGACCTAAGTTTTAGTTTGTATTGTTCATGGCTATTCAGTTCAACCAAAGGAAGTTTAGAGTCACTCGGGGAAGACACGCAAGGTGTGTCGTTTACGTCTGACGGTAGTCCATGAAATTTCTTGATATGACTTGAATGTATCCAGCCTTTTCGTCCTTCGATCTTTACGGCTGTCCTCGTCGTTAGCAGTACGAGCTGAGGCGACTTCCACCTAGGATCCAGCTGAGACTTCCGATCAAAGTTCCTCACTAGAACTAAATCTCCTGGAATTACGTCATGGGGTTTCACCTCGGTGTTGTCGGGAAAGGCTGCAGCTACCTGTGAACGACAAGATTGTAGTGCAGACATCAAGGAAGCCAAGTAATCTGTCAGCATATTACAGTCAATATCAGTTATTTTGCGTGGTATAGGCGTCCCCCACATATTTGGTGGTCTACCGAAGATCACCTCATAAGGGGATAGCCCTGTTCGAGAGTGTGCTACCATTCTCATGTAAAAGAGTGCAACGGGTAAGGCTACTACCCAGTCGACACCTTTCTCTCTACAAATTTTGGACAATCTAATTTTCAGGGTCTGATTATGTCTTTCCACGAGACCTGCTGCCTCGGGGTGTCGGACACAGTGAAATTTCCACTGATAGCCTAACAAAAGTGAAACGTGTTTCATTAATTCGGATGAGAACGGCTGGCCGTTATCTGAGTAGACAACACGTGGTAAACCGTACCGTGGGAAGAATTCTCGAACTAACTGTTTGGCAGTAGTCGGGGCAGTGTAATCTGAAACCGGGTATGCCTCTGTCCAACGGGAAAGAGCACAGACAACTACGAGAACATATTTGAATCCTCGACATCGTTCCATCTGGATATAATCCATCTGGAGGACTTCAAAAGGGTGATCAGGAGGCTGAAATCCACCCTGTTCTACGGGAATGCTTTTACCTGGGTTAAACTGACAACAGATCATACAGGTACGAACTTTTTGTTTAGCTGCTGCTCGTAAATGTTTGTTGAACCAAATGTGTTGAATGCTGTCTAGCATAGCTTTTTCTCCTAGATGCGCTGGACTATGTACAGTGTTAATAACGACTTGGACCATTGAATCAGGAAGGAACCACACAGATTTTTCCTTCGTCATCCATCCTTGATCCGTTTGGATCCCTCCTAATTCAGTCCATTTCTTTATTTCGTCTGGTGTAGCATGTGTCTGTATGTCGATTACGTCAAGAGCGGGATCCTTAACCATCATGCAATGTGTTGGTGTCGGGACTATTGTCTTTGTCATGTCGGATGTTTGAGTTTGAGCAGTCTGTTTAGCTGTTCTGTCAGCTAGATCATTGCCTTGAGAAATGATATCAGTAACTTTCGTATGAGCTTTACATTTCATAATTGATATTGCAGTGGGTAAATGTATTGCATCTAATAAGACATGAATAAGGGGTCCGTGCTGAATGTGGGCACCGTGAGAAGTTAAATAACCTCTCTCTCGCCACAGCACGCCGAAGTCATGTACAACTCCGAATGCATAACGTGAATCAGTGTATATGTTGACTCTTTTATTTGTGGCTTGAATACAGGCTTGTGTCAGAGCGATGAGCTCTGCGGCTTGAGCTGACAAGGTATTTATGCAATTTGTTTCAACGATTTCGGTGTCTGTTGTGACTGCGTAAGCGGCCACTAGCTCTCCTGTACCTGTTCTCATACATGAACCATCTACATACAACGTCAGGTCTGGGTCTGACAATGGGACGTCTGTCAAATCTTGTCTGGGTTTCGTCGTGATAGTGATAACTTCAATACAATCATGTGCTAGTGGGTCTGTTCCATTTATAGGTAACAGTGTGGCAGGATTCAATGTACTACAACGTCTGATTTCTATATGTGGCTGAAACAATGTTAATTCGTAACCAGTGAGTCGTGCTATAGTCAAGTGTTGTGTTTGTGTGCGGTTCAAGAGAACCTCTACTGCATGTGGTACTTGTACTGTTAATGGATGTCCTAATACTATGGCATCGCTTTGTCTGATTGCTAAAGCTGTTGCTGCCACTGATTTCAGGCACGCAGGCAAAGCCTGAGCTACGGGATCTAATGTACTAGAAAAATAAGCACATGGTTTGTGTGATCCTGCTTGTTCCTGTGTGAGTACTGACAAGGCAGTACCTTCGCGTTCTGTAACGAAGAGTGTAAACTGTTTATTGTAACATGGTGTTGCTAAAACAGGTGCTTGGCATAAGACTTTCTTTAGGCTTTCAAAAGCTTGTGTATGTTCCTGAGTCCAAGGGAGAACAGTCGATGTGGCTGCCTCCTGTGTTGTCAATTGAATGAGGGGTTTTGCTAGAAATGCATACTGAGGGATCCACTGCCTACAATATGAAGTGAGGCCTATGAAAGCCCGCACCTCCTTTTGTGTCTTGGGTATTGGCATATTTGCAATTAACTGGATGCGATCTGGTGTAAGCTGCCTTCCCTCCTTGGACAGCGAGTGACCAAGGTAAACAACTCGCTGGACACAGAATTGCAGCTTAGAAGGGGACACCTTGTGCCCCTTTTCGGCCAAAAATTGTAATACCGTCAGTGAGGCTTTCTCACATTCAGGTTCGCTTCTAGCGGTGATCAGCAGATCATCGACATATTGAAGCAGGGCAGTGTTGACTGGCATGTGGATACTGTCGAGTTCTCGTTTCAGTGCTTGGCTATAAATGCTGGGGCTTTCTGTAAATCCTTGAGGTGCGCGTGTGAATTTAAAGCTTCGTCCATTTAAACTAAATCCGAACAAGTATTGGCTTTCCGGATCTATTGGGACGCTGAAAAAGGCATTCTTGAGATCAATTACAGTAAAGAATGTTGCTTCGGAATCAATGGCTGTCAGTAATGAAGAAATGTCTGGAACTACGGGGTATTGTGGTACTATGCATTTATTTAATTCGCGCAGATCAATAACCAATCGATATACTGGCGGGGCTGTTGGATCGGTTCGTTTAAGAATCGGAATTATCGGTGAATTACATACATTGGAGTCAGTTTCCACAACCACTCCTTGGGTAGTAAGCTCGTCAATTATTTGTAGTAAAGCCACTACAGCATCTGGGGGTAACTTGTATTGTCGCATTCGTGGAAGTACCACTCCTGCCTTTAGTGTGACTCGATATGGTGTAATGTTCATGCAACCAACATCTGTAGGGCCTTGTGCCCATAAATGTGTCGGTAAAGTCTGTAGTCGGTGATCCATGTCTCGGGACACGTAGTGCCCTTTGAAATCACGTAAAAACAATCTTACTCCTTCTGGAGAACAACATATAATAGCTCCTAGAGCTTTCAAAGTTTTTATGCCTAACAAGTTTTCTGGACATGATTTAGTAAGTAATAAATCTGTAGTTCGTGTCAAGGGACCAATCGTAAGTGGAAGAGGCTGTGTTACTTCGTTAATGATAGGTTTTCCTGAAAAGCCAAGGGAAATATTCTGTGTGCCTGAGAGGGGTGCCCCTGGAACTTCACTACGTTTTATTGTTGTTCGACTTGCCCCTGTATCAAGTAAGAATTTTCTATCTTGACCTAACAGTTCACTGTGTACATAAGGTCCTTCTTGATCTACAGGGACCTCAATAAGGGGTAAGCCAACTTCCCTCTCTAGGCTGTTTCATGAGTATCGTTGGTAATCAGGATAGTCATACTGTGCGGTCTGATACATCTGTCGGGTCGTTGTTTGTGTGGCAGCAATAGGCTGCGGTGGCGGAGCTGGCATAGACTGTTGCGGAGCTGGCATGGACTGTGCATGCTGCGGGGCTCCTTGTTGGTTCTGATCCTGTCTAATTGGTCGTGGTCTTTCTTTTGCGTTACCTATGGCAATATTATGTTTTAAAACTGGACAATCGTGTACATAATGACCTAGCTGTTTACAATAGTTGCACGTCCCTTTAACAGGACCTGTTGAAACACTGGACTGTGTTATACCCTTCTTATGACCGTCAGCTGGAACTGTCTGGGAAACTAGCATTTTCATTTTCGTGTCTTTCATGCGTCTATGTTCATGTTCTTGTTCTTCTCTAATTCTATTGTGATGATACTGTAGCATTTGTAACATTTGTGACGGAGTGTTACCTTGCCAGGTACTCTCGAACTTCAATACTCTTTTCTTAACTTGGGGCAAGGCATTTTCAACCAATTTTGTCACAAACAGATGTGGATACGACTCGCTACTTGCTTTTATTCCACTATTTATACCAAAACATTTCTCAAATCGGGAATAGAAATCACTAGTGTCTTCATCTGATTTTTGTTTACAGGCTGAGATTGCACCCCAGTCTTCCTTTTTCGTAGTTAATAAACGTGGCAGTACCTGTACTAGTAGACCTGGTAGTGCTTTGATCTTGTCCCCGAGCCCTGAACCTGGACCTCGAGCTTTTTCTTCGTTTTCTAATGCTGTCCAATCTATCTTCTGGTCTCCCACCTCCCAATCCTTCTCCTTGAGTTTTTCGTAAATGCCCGCAGGCATTAATACCTTCAATATTGTCATAATGTCGGGGTAGGTATATTCTCCCATGAGTAACATATCTTTAATTTCACGGTGGAAACCCGCTGGGTCTTTATCATGACTGGGTACCACTTTCTTCATTTCTAATAGTTCTATTTTAGATATGGGTGTGTATACAAACACACGTTTAAACTCATTGTCATCACCCTTTATCGGGTGCACTTCGCGTAAGGGATTCTGTCTATCCATGTAATACGTCGTTCTTTCCTTGATGGGCAGTGAGACATGTTCAGGACATACAAAAAGGATGTACTGCTTTCTAGATTCTAGTATTTCTCTAATTAACTTAGTACCGGAACCTCTCCATTTATTCGTGAGTAATTCAGTCAATATATCAGGTAAGGGACCAGGATCGGAGTGTTGGCTTTTATATAATATAAGGAGTTGTTGAATCATATAGATACCAGCTAAACGCTGTTCATCTGGGGCGAGGTTCAAAAACGTATGTACTAGTGTATCATCACCATATTTTCCAGGACTATCAACCCAGTGAACGGCTGACCTGGCTAATTCTTGTTCGTCCATAGAATCGAGTATATGATAACCCCTTCGTTCTGGGAGTAATTTGTCAGCGGCTTGGAATGAATGTTCGGGGGACCTTATATTTATTATAGGAGTTTGGAATTTTCTGTTATTATCTGGATGTATCGGACATATCGGATCAGTAAAGCATCTAGTATTATTGCAAGATCTTCCTCTACCTACATAGGCCATGGTTTCTAACTGTCCTGTGGGCAGTTCTAATTCTTCCTCGTCCTCGATTTGTTCTGGTTCGTCTACTGCTAATCTTTCCTCGTGTATTCGTTCTATTTCTTTGCGGATCTTTCGGCTCATAGCTACTATGCATGATCGTTTATCATGTCTCCCCTCTGATATATTCTTACCCCATGTGGTAAGAATCTGCATTTCTTCCGTATTTACCCCCGGTTGATCTTGATTTCTGATCACACAGTTTATGAGGAAACGTAACAGTTCCCCCTGTATTTCCACCTTTTGGTACTCCATGGCTCTGTTAATACTCTCAGGGTCTCGCCCTGACTGAACAAAATGATATATATTTTCTAAATGTACAGTCATTCCTGGTAGCTTCCCTAAATATATTGCAGCTCGTCGGATACGTAATGATGCCAGCATCATTTCGTCCCCTTTTCCGGGCACAGGGTCATATCTACAGTCTATTAGAAGTTCCTTGAGCGTGTTGGGAGTTACTAGTTTGGGCGTACGTTGGTGGGCTAATTCTTGAAAGGAAAGTTTATTTGTTCTGGGTGGCGTAGAAAAAATGCTTGATGTACCTCCGGTAGCACCACCTGGGGTGCTGGATGTGAAAGGATTAGTTGAACGAGATATAGCAACCATAGGTGTGGATGCGGATGTAGAAACAGATGTGCTTGCCGGAACTTGTGTCGGAGTTTGCTGTTGCAGAGGTACAGACAAAGGAGGGTCTTGGCGTTGGACCCCCTCGGCAGACGGTCTATGTGGCGCAGCATTAGCATACTCGGGAGCTGCGTCGTCTAAATAAGAGGAAAGAAAAACATCTTCTGCGGATCTGGGATGCCCTTTGGGATGTGCTTTTATCGGAAACAATGGGGGTGGCAAGTCTCTTGGTATCTCCGGAGTAGCCTTAGGTAATCCTTCGGCCAGAAGAGGATACATACCATTCACAAGGGCATTTCTTTGTCTGTCTGTTTGTTCTGACTTTACTCGAGTACCTTCTTCAATTAATACACTTTCTCGAACTTTATTTGAATTCTCCTTACTCTTCTCTTCCTGTCTACGTGCTTTTTCTGTACGTCTATACGATTCTTTACGCCATAATTCAATGGCGTCTTTCTGTGATTGTCTAGCTTTCCTTTTCCATAATTCTTCTTCTACTTTCACGATGCAATCTGCATCCCAGGTCCCAGCTGCGGGCCACCTCTGACTTTCTGGTAATTCCTTGGTGTAGTCTACCCATAAATCAAGAAATAATATGGCGTCTAGGCCATGTTTATGATACATGAAGTACCCTGGAGTGTCCCTAGGAGGAATGGGAACAGCTTCTTCGAGTACCCCTTTTCTAGTTGTGATCTGTCTTAATTTCGAAAAGAGCGGCATTTTGAGAACTGATCTGATCTGATACCTAATTTTGAAAACGTTTAATACCATAAAACACAATAATGAACAGTCATTCACACCACAATATACAGAACGTAATTAAAACATTTTAACATTTAACATTTAATGAATAAACAATGATGGTCATTTAGGGAACTAGTCACTAAGCATAATACTCGATACTAACTAGGTAAATCTGAATTATATACTAGACATACTTGATATACTGCTAAACAGTACAGATACACTGCTGAAACAGTGCAGACCGGATTTGTGTACCCAAACCCGTCTTGACCGGCACAACCTATGTGCACGTCAGAACGCCTCCCCGATAATGGTACTCACCGGGTAGCTCGGAACGGAAGGCCTCGGAACTGAACTGAACTTGAACCGGACTGGACTCGACTCGGAACTTCGGAAACTTCGGAAAACTGGTGGGCCTCTGTATACCTCGGATCTTGCTCTCTCAGCTAGGCTCTGGTCGGGATACTTCGCACTTCTCACCGCCTCGTCTGGGTGTTGATCGCAGCCTCAGTTACCCCCGCTCGGCAGGAGGGAGATACAGGAAATCCTGTGGGTACGCGTTGTTGTCCGTCCAGCTGTGACAGGAGACCGGGCCTGCAACGCACCGCCGGCGCGTGAGATGAGAAAGTGTCCCTATTCGGGCGCCATTTATGTGGTAAATAATTTAATTACCGGAACTTAATTTGATGCGGAAAATCTATAACAATAGCTCAGTAAAATAAGAGGCAGAATCCGTGGTATTAGAGGTTCGGAACGGGCTTTATTCCATAATCAATTTAAATCGATGAGCTCCATATTCCATCACCACGAAGGTTCAGGAAGTGAAGACCGTACTTTATTGATAAGTAATCATTTTTATACAATAGGCATTACAGTGAAACAAATGGAGGAGGCGTAACAATTGATAGTAAAGATAAAACATACATGCGTAGCAAAAGTGGGTGTAACTGGGCGTAACTAGAGAACGTCATCAGGTGTGATGTCATAATAGGGTGGTTCCATGAAAGAATTTCGCAATGTCAGCAGAAATACTTGGCAGAAATGCGCGCGCAGCAGCATGACGTGTGATTGACGTGTAACTAGGGGGTGAAGGGGACTTGACATTAAGCTCTACATGTGGCGACAGAAGTCTGGAAGGTCAAGTCAACCTAATCCCAAATCATATCTAACATCCTATGTTTAAAGAACTGTGTTATCCAAAAGAGAGGTCTCTTAGAGTAGAATCTTATTCTATACTGACTATACTGACTGTTAGTGCGTGTACAAGCGTCTAAGTGTCTACACTAGATGCGGGGGCAGCATTCTTCCATAGAACAGGGCTATGAATTACTTGCAAAATGACAGAGAAGTCGGGCCCTTTGCTCGGTAGCTGAAAGAATGTTTACTTAAACTACTAGACAGGAATGCATTGGGTAGGGAGCGGAGCAGATAATTTCGAAGGTGAAATACAGTTTTTGGCAGGCAACAGGCTGATGTCAGGCACCGTTAGCTGCGCAGGGAGTAGGACAAAGTTCATGGATACAGATGCGAGCTCGGACTGGAGCTTTCAGAGGCAGAAGGCAGGAAAAGCTTGATGGCAGAATCAGGGCCTACTTGCCTGGACTGTAAAATGGCATAAGTGAACCATATAAAGCCGGTGGCCTTTCATACTTAGGAATGGAATATCCGGCCCATTCATGGCGGATCTGAAAGAGGACATGTTGGCGGTGGACGCACATGTGTTTGCGTCTTCATAACTGGAACTGGCGGGAACATACATGTACTTGTGATTTATACATGAAACCGTTGGGGTCCAAGATAGGGGACATAACTGACCAGAAAAATCCATATTTCCACAATGTGGTGAATCAGCGTTACATGCACGGACAAGTTCGCAAATCTCCTTCGGGTAAGGGATGCAGCACGGCTTTTTGGGAGTGGTATTTGTTTTGAATGTGTGTGCACTGCTCCTGTTCATGTTTGGATACTTTACATACATGTAGATTCACCATGGGGCACATGACCTGAAGCAGAATTCACCTGAATTGATGGTCAGACTTGGTGACAGTCATCTGTAATGGGATTGTGATGGAGCCATCAATGTGTGTAACACTGGCCTCGGAAACATACGGGTTGCACCGGGTTGACATGGTGTGTGAATTCCCCATTAGGGGCTCAATGGTGTATAGCAGGCTCTCCGTGAGCAGCAGGGGCTGTTTAGCTGTAACCCGTCACTTGTGTGCCAGTGCCATGGATTTCCAGCATCTGTGGTGGTAATGGGGGTGCCAGTGTTGGTCCCACGTGTTCATCCACATGACCTGTGTATGTGTTGACAGAGTTGCATTAGCATTCCGACACACATGAGTAATAAAGGTGTCCCTCTGCCTCCAAGGTGCCTCATCTCTGTCAATGGTGGTCTGTTGCCACTGTGCATGCGGTATGTCTGGCATTGTTGTCAGGAATGGTGCATATGAGTCTATGTGTAGAGTAGCAAGATGCAAGCTGTTTGTCAGGGATTAGATTCTGTATTGTGCATGATGTCCATGGCTGTGTAGGTATTGTGGCATGTCAGTCTTCACGACGGCCACTGTGCTGCATGTGAATCCATTGTGTGTGTGTGTGCCATGTTGAACCAGACATTCCTTCCTTGACATACACCTTTTGCATAGTTCCTTCCTGAGATCCTTGTCTTTGTGTGCTACTTGTGGCATTGTTTCCTTGACATGGCGCATGCTGCTGCAGGCCCTGCAGCAAGGGCACCCAGTGTCCACGCAAACGAGCTGGTGTTCATCATGGATTGCTTGCTGACATGTGCTATGCTGATCAGCAGCATCTGTGCCTCATGCGGCAGCACACTCTGCATTATGCACTAGATCCCCAGTTCCATCCACCTCAAGGCAAGAGGGAGACCATCCCCCAGGTCAACTACGACATCCGTGTCTACTCCTACCCTGCACTCTACAGACATGTGCGTTAGAAATCCCATGATACTTGTCCACATCCAGGGTGCATCTGCACAGCTCTGCTACTACATCCGGCGACCAGGCCACATCAATGTCAAACAGAGATGGGGGGAGTGGATCACTGCCAGCTGCAGGATGACCTTCTCAATCCACGCACACACTCAGGATGCAGCCCACAAGCACAACACAACCTTGTGGCACTGTGATCCAACACCCAATTGTGCCATCTCCATGCATCCAACCTTGGCTGGCCCACCATTCTCCACATCCACCTGACTCAAGCATGCAGGACATGGTTCTGCCACGTGTCTACACATACCTGGGACTCCCACCCCAGGACACTCCACATGATCCCTGACCTCTGCGCATGACTGTTGCTCTTCTAAATATGTCTGTAGGCACAGTTGTGCGGGCACCCCCTCAGCTGGTTGGGCCCATCACGGGTGAGTATGGTGCTCCATGTCTGTCTTGGATGGTACATTGTGACCCATGTGTGTCCTGTGCCAAACTCAGACCCCAGGGTATGGATGTTTGGAGTTACTTCAGAAATCAGGCATGGTTTGATTTTACAACACACACATGTAGTGGAATAATGCAAAATGACGGCATCATCTTGTGATTGTGATGAATTTAATTAGTGCTGGGGTACGTGTTTGGGGGGGTGACAAGAGGTGCTTGGCGGGAGTGTAGAATCCAAAGTTCACAGGGGGAGTTGGTGTCCTTGCCATTGAAAGTCATCAGAGTCTGTGCCACAGTCTTTGTCAACATTGGTCAGACAGTGACCAGCAAGGCCATGTGGCAGAGAATGTCCTTTGGTGCTGTGCTGCTGTTGGGCCAGAGGGCCAGGTGACCTGGGAGATGGTGATGTTCCGTTGACTCTCACAGTCTTTTTCGTGGACGACCCACCTTCCTGAGGGGACCCTCAGAGGCAGGCCTTGACGATGCAAGGGACGCTCCGTCAGATGACTCCTCCTCCTCCTCCCTCCCTGTTTCTGGTGCTGCTCTACGCCTGGTGGCACAGGGAGGGTTTGCCAGGCTTTGGGCGATCTGACGGAGGGATTGGCTCACGTCCCTGTGCACCGCCAGGAGCTCTTCCAGTCTTGCCTCCATCCTGGCATGATGCTCCACCTGCAGGGTCTTCATCTCATTGAGGGTCCCCACTACCTGGGCGATGCCTCTGGAGTCACGCCGGTATGCGTCCAGGATGTTTCTGACGTGTCCCATAGCCGGGTCCTGAGCCAACTGGGCAGGTTCGCGCCTCCGCCGTCCTCCACTCCCACCACCCCTGCCCACTTGCGCCTGGCCTGCCGTTGTGGGCACATCGGGTCTCCGGGACCCCTGAGGGATGGCATTTGCGGTGTCGCCTGCCTCCTCCTGGGTGCCCGGAGAACCTTGTCCCTCCTGGACAGACTGGCTGTGTTGTTGTGTGCGGGCAGGGCTCCTGGGTGTCTCCTGGGATGTGGCAGGAATGGGGGTCGTGGTTGGCACAGTTGTACCTGCCGCAGGTGCTGCAGGTGGTTGGACACCAGAGGGGCCAGGTTGTTCTGGGTCGTCCACGGAGTGGTGAGAGTCGTCGCTGCCGGTGGGGTCCTCTTCACAAAGAGCCTGGTCCTGTAAGTCTTCCCCCCCAGTGTTGGGGGGAGATCGATGACGTTGACCTGTATGTGAGAGAGACAGTGTTAATTGTGTTACATGCGACATCCATGTTTCATTCTTTTTTGATTTGGCACAGTTCCTCTGGGTGGTTTGATTTGGCTAGCATTCCTCACACAGTGCACTTGTGCATGGGTATGTCCCTTGGCCAAAGCTTTCGACACTTTACCTATGTGTGACACAATCTTAGTTGATGCATATTTTGGGAACGCAGTCAGCAGTGTAGTGAGCGGGCGTAGCAAGCCATGCAGAGCCGCCTTACGTGTTGCACTGTACGTGGCCAAATGTTGTTTTTTCCATGCTATTTGAGAATGCAGGTAGTTAACAACAATTTGTAACAGGGTTCTGACGAACACAGTGGGTAGGTATACTGGGTGTAAGGTTCTGTTTGGCCCTGCAGCACAGATGTACTTGTGCACAGATTGACACATGGCCTAGTGTTTATCAAAGGTTGAAGGGGGTTAAGGCACTGCCAAACCTTGTCTACATGCACACAGTCCACCTGCTGACGAGCGGACATGGCCACACCACGCAAGGGTGATTTAGGCTCCCTCTGTCTCCCTTTCTCCCTCCCTCTGTCAGCCTCCTCCCTCTGTCCGTCTCCCTTTCTCCCTCCCTCTGTCAGCCTCCTCCCTCTGTCCGTCTCCCTTTCTCCCTCCCTCTATCAGCCTCCTCCCTCTGTCCGTCTCCCTCTATCTCCCTTTCTCCCTCCCTCTATCAGCCTCCTCCCTCTGTCCGTCTCCCTTTCTCCCTCCCTCCATCAGCCTCCTCCCTCTGTCCGTCTCCCTTTCTCCCTCCCTCTATCAGCCTCCTCCCTCTGTCCGTCTCCCTCAAGCTCCCTTTCTCCCTCCATCAGCCTCCTCCCTCTGTCCGTCTCCCTTTCTCCCTCCCTCTATCAGCCTCCTCCCTCTGTCCGTCTCCCCTTCTCCCTCCCTCTGTCAGCCTCCTCCCTCCCTCTGTCTGTCTCCCTGTGTCCACCTCTGTCTCTGTCCCTCTCTGTGCCCCTCTCCCTCCTTCTGTGTGTCACCCTCTGTCACCTCAGCACAGCTTCCTGGGCACACACAGTTTGCAGGTATTGCAAAGGCCATTGGCTTGTTCATGTGGGTTTGTTTCTTCTCTGCCGGCACCCATTGGGCGGAGTGTCTGAGTCTGCGCTGCTGCTGTGGCGGTGTCTGCTGACACTCTTTCAGTGTGCTGAGTCTTCATTGGCTGCTGTTATGTGCAAATTGTGCCTTCATACCCATGTCGTCCTGCAACGCGGCCACCATTAGCAGGCAAAACAGTACTGTGTGGGGACACACTGTTTGTATGGCTGTGCCCTAAGCCATATGGGCTGAGGGCATTGTTGTGTGCTTCAGAGTTGCTCTATGTTAGTTTTGAGGCCCACCCTCCCGGCATCAGGGACATCCTGTCTTGTGTTGGTGTTTTGTGTGGCCTGTGACTTGGCATGGACTTGCTTGGGGCATGGGGCATGGAGGCGCTAGTGGCATGTGTGTGTTTTTGGAGTGTGGTTGTGTCTGGTGCTGCCTTTGGGGGGGTTCCGTGCATGCTTGGTATTTGGGTTGTATATGGCGTTCCCCCCATGTGAGGTGAGTTGTTTGTGTACTCACCAGGCTCTCGGACTCCTTCTAGTCCGTCTACTACCAACGGCGGCAGCGTGGCCATCACCTTCTCCTCCCAGGGATGGTACTGTACCGGTCTGCGGGGCGGCCCTCCTCCAGTGATGTTGGCCTGGTTGTGCTCGTCTGTCATTTTGCGGCGGACCGTCCTCCGCAGATCGTACCACCTGGCTTGGCACTCATGCCTGGTTCTTCTGGTGGCCCCAACAGCATTCACGGAATTGACTATCGTCTCCCACATGGCAGTTTTTTCTGATATGCTGGTCCGTCTGACCAATGTTCCAAAGAGCTGTGGCTCGACTCTGATGATTTCGTCGACAAGGGCCTCCAGCTCATCCTTTGTGAACTTTGGATTCTTGTTGGTGGGCATGGTGTGGGGTGTGGGTGTGGATGGTTGTGGGGGTGGGGGTGTGGATGGGTGTGGGTGTGGATGGTTGTGGGTGTGCAGGTGTGTGTGTGTGAATGTGATGAGGGTGTGTTTGTGATGGTGGTTGTGTGAAGGAGTGCAAGTGTAAGGTGTATTGATGGTTGAAGTATGGTGCAATGCGTTGTCTCCGGGGTCTGGCAGCAGTGGATCTGTTGCAAAGGATCATGGTTTGTGTGTGTTGGGCCTTTTTATTGGTCCATTTGTGGGTGTGGCTGTGTTTGAACTTTGGGTGGGTGTGTTATAAGGAGTGGTAGTGGTTTGGGCCTCTGTTTATCTGTTTGTCAGTTGCAGGTCAGTGTATAGGATGTATTTGGCCTTGTTGGATATGTTTTGTGGTCTTGTGTGCCTCGAATTGACTCTCCTTGTGTTTTGTTGGTTTGTCCTGGTTCAATGGGAGTGTTTTTAGCGTCTGTACGGTGCGTACATGGGCCATGTTGTTGTACAGTGCTGTCCTTTGCTATGGCTTAGTACGACTCGTACATGGCCGATGTTGGGTGAGGGTGCTGGTGTGTGGGCCTGGGGTAGGGTGCGTACGAACACGGGCAGGGTGTTGGTCCGCACCGTCCATCGGTGGTGGTGTTTCGCACCGTACATACAGGGGCGGCTGGGTGTAGGGTCCGTACATGCACGGGTGGGGTGGGGGTATGGTCCGTACATACACGGGTGGGGGTTCGGCACGTACATGCACTGGTGGGGTGGGGGTACGGTCCGTACATACACGGGTGGGGGTTCGGCGTGTACATGCACTGGTGGGGTGTTGGTACACGCCGTACATACACGGGTGGGGGTTCGGCGCGTACATGCACTGGTGGGGTGGGGGTACGGTCCGTACATACACGGGTGGGGTGGGGGTACGGTCCATACATACACGGGTGGGGGTTCGGCGCGTACATGCACTGGTGGGGTGTTGGTACGCGCTGTACATACACGGGTGGGGGTTCAGCGCGTACATGCACTGGTGGGGTGGGGGTACGGCCCGTACATACACGGGTGGGGTGGGGTGGGGGTACAGTCTGTACATACACTGGTGGGGTGGGGGTACGGTCCGTACATACACGGGTGGGGGTTCAGCGCGTACATGCACTGGTGGGGTGTTGGTATGTGCCGTACATACACGGGTGGGGGTTCGACGCGTACATGCACTGGTGGGGTGGGGGTACGGTCCGTACATACACGGGTGGGGTGGGGTGGGGGTACGGTCCGTACATACACTGGTGGGGTGGGTGTACGGTCCGTACATACACGGGTGGGGGTTCGGCGCGTACATGCACTGGTGGGGTGGGGGTACGGTCCGTACACACACGGGTGGGGGTTCGGTCCGTACATACACTGGTGGGGTGGGGGTACGGTCCGTACATACACTGGTGGGGTGGGGGTACGGTCCGTACATACACGGGTGGGGGTTCGGCGCGTACATGCACTGGTGGGGTGTTGGTACGCGCCGTACATACACGGGTGGGGGTTCGGCGCGTACATGCACTGGTGGGGTGGGGGTATGGTCCGTACATACACGGGTGGGGTGGGGTGGGGGTACGGTCCGTACATACACTGGTGGGGTGGGGGTACGGTCCGTACATACACTGGTGGGGTGGGGGTACGGTCCATACATACACGGGTGGGGGTTTGGCACGTACATGCACTGGTGGGGTGTTGGTACATGCCGTACATACACGGGTGGGGGTTCGGTGCGTACATGCACTGGTGGGGTGGGGGTACGGTCCGTACATACATGGGTGGGGTGGGGTGGGGGTACGGTCCGTACATACACGGGTGGGGGTTCGGCGCGTACATGCACTGGTGGGGTGTTGGTACGTGCCGTACATACACGGGTGGGGGTTCGGCACGTACATGCACTGGTGGGGTGGGGGTACGGTCCGTACATACACGGGTGGGGTGGGGTGGGGGTACGGTCCGTACATACACTGGTGGGGTGGGGGTACTGTCCGTACATACACTGGTGGGGTGGGGGTACGGTCCATACATACACGGGTGGGGATTCGGCGCGTACATGCACTGGTGGGGTGTTGGTACGCGCCGTACATACACGGATGGGGGTTCGGCACGTACATGAACTGGTGGGGTGGGGGTATGGTCTGTACATACACGGGTGAGGTGGGGTGGGGGTACGGTCCGTACATACACGGGTGGGGTGGGGTGGGGGTACGGTCTGTACATACACTGGTGGGGTGGGTGTACGGTCCGTACATACACGGGTGGGGGTTCGGCGCGTACATGCACTGGTGGGGTGGGGGTACGGTCCGTACACACACGGGTGGGGGTTCGGTCCATACATACACTGGTGGGGTGGGGGTACGGTCCGTTCATACACTGGTGGGGTGGGGGTACGGTCCGTACATACACGGGTGGGGGTTCGGCGCGTACATGCACCGGTGGGGTGGGGGTATGGTCCGTACATACACGGGTGGGGTGGGGGTACGGTCCGTACATACACTGGTGGGGTGGGGGTACGGTCCGTACATACACTGGTGGGGTGGGGGTACGGTCCATACATACACGGGTGGGGGTTCGGCATGTACATGCACTGGTGGGGTGTTGGTACGCGCCGTACATACACGGGTGGGGGTTCGGCGCGTACATGCACTGGTGGGGTGGGGGTACGGTCTGTACATACATGGGTGGGGTGGGGGTACGGTCCGTACATACACGGGTGGGGGTTTGGCACGTACATGCACTGGTGGGGTGTTGGTACGTGCCGTACATACACGGGTGGGGGTTCGGCGCGTACATGCACTGGTGGGGTGGGGATACGGTCCGTACATACACGGGTAGGGTGGGGGTACGGTCCGTACATACACTGGTGGGGTGGGGGTACGGTCCGTACATACACTGGTGGGGTGGGGGTACGGTCCGTACATACACGGGTGGGGATTCGGCACGTACATGCACTGGTGGGGTGTTGGTACGCGCCGTACATACACGGGTGGGGGTTCGGCACGTACATGAACTGGTGGGGTGGGGGTACGGTCTGTACATACACGGGTGGGGTGGGGTGGGGGTACGGTCCGTACATACACTGGTGGGGTGGGGGTACGGTCCGTACATACACGGGTGGGGGTTCGGCGCATACATGCACTGGTGGGGTGTTGGTACGCGCCGTACACACACGGGTGGGGGTTCAGCGCGTACATGCACTGGTGGGGCGGGGGTACGGTCCGTACATACACGGGTGGGGTGGGGGTTCGGCGCGTACATGCACCGGTGGGGTGTTGGTACGCGCCGTACATACACTGGTGGGGTGGGGGTACGGTCCGTACATACACGGGTGGGGGCACGGTCCGTACATACATGGGTAGGGGTTCGGCGCGTACATCCGCGGTCGGGGGCGTTTAGCGCCTACATGCGGGGTCTGTGGTGGGGTGTTCGGCGCGTGTGCGGGCACGTGTCCCCATGCTTGCTATGGGAGTTCGGTCCGTACGGTGTTATTTCCATACAGTTGTGAAATCAAAAGGATGGGAGTGATCGTACTTGCGCGGTCGGAGTTCATTTTTCCGATTCGTAGGGTAAATCGTCTGGGGATGTGTCGGACACATTTTCCAACTCGAGGACGTGTGGGGAAATTTTCCCAATGCGATTCGTATGGACTTTTTCCCATACGAATCGTACTTGGCAGTTTGTACGCTACTTGTACGATTCGTACGGTAAAAATACCGGATACGATTCGTACGGGGGAAATTTTTTCCGGATTGGAATCGGCACCTAAATTACTTCCCACCCTATTCCCCTATAAACCCACAACCCGCTACAGAAGTAAAACGCAAAATTAAATTAAAAATAATTAATAATTCCTAAAAATTATTATTTAATGTACTATAATTAAATTACATCCCACCCTAATCCCCTATAAACCCACAACCCACTACGGAATTAAATTACACAAAAATTAAATAACATAAAATTAATTACTTGAAAAATATTCAAACATACATTCCAAAATGTATACATTCTTTTAGCACATATACTAACACTTAAAACACTATAAAAAAATATTTTTAACAACTATATTATGACTGTCGATATTACTTACTTCTATATTATTTAAATCGATATTTTATTTCTTACCTGATTTTCGATATTCTTCACCACTATATTTTGGCAATTCGATATTCTGTCCATTCGATATTAAAAACTCGATATTCTGTCCTGTCGATATTTTGAATTCGATATTATGTCTGTTTACCATCACAAGCATATCGGACTGTTACCATGTCGTACCAATACACCAATGTGGCACACAAAGACTAGCAAAATCTGCTACCACACATGCCCCAATCTTACAACATATCCTCAGTGGAATAGCACGTATTTCCTTGTTAAAGCTCACATGTGTACAGGTGTTAGAAATGGGATTTCTGGTTGGCTAAGGCTTGCGCCAAAGTCAGGCAGAAACCACCACTCTAGTCAGGGCAAGGAAGTTACACGCCAAAGATAACCCCTGCTCACCCCCTTGGTAGCTTGGCACGAGCAGTCAGGCTTATCTCTGAGGCGATGTGTAAAGCGTTTGCGCGCGCACCCAGCAACAACACCCAAGGCCCACCACAAAGGAAACTCCACACAAGGTATTATATAAAAATAGCCTTTGTATTACCAAAACACATTAGATAAGAACACACACTTTACAATGTGCCAACAGGCACGGGCAGAGTTTACAAGGGCTTATATGTACAGGGCACAGGGCCACATGGACCACTGTCAGGAATTAGCACTTTGTAGAAATAGCACTTAGAACGTAGGAATAATACTGTAGTACAAAATAGCAAATGTAGCACACAACCAGTAACTACTGGTAACAGGTAAGTACCACCTACGCAACCCTAACCACCTTAGGAAAATGTCACGCAGGGAACTAGGACCTCACTAGCACCACCTGTACTAGGAGAAAGCAAACAACCACCTAAGTATCACAATACCTGTAGGGGTCTAGGCACATTACACATGATGCATCACAACACATTCAGAGGTGTAGGGAAGGAAAACACATGATGCATAAAATACATTCAGCGGTGTAAAACAAGGCACATGACGCATCAACACACATTCAGACTCCAGGTCGCGCCAGAACCTAAACGTAGCAGCTGCCCACTACTTGCTGGGCAGCTGAGGACAAGAACAGGGCCTAAACGCTGCAGCTGGCACTAAGTGCTGCGCAGCTGGGGGAGGCAAATAGTAGGCAGGGGCTCTCACTAGCCCCTGAAACAATATCCAGAATGGTGGAGCCACCTAGGCTCGAAAATGACATGTCCCCATGGAGCGCACGGGCTCCTAAAATAATGGTGCGCCAATATAGAAAAGGGGCTTGCCCCAAAGTACTGTGGAGCGCACTGGCGCTCTCGGGGCAACTATGCTGGGTTGGAGCCTCTCTGGCTCAAGAAACAATTAGGCTCGTGGGAGCCAGGCAGGCTCGAGAACCAATCGTACACAAGCGTTGGAGCCTCGTGGGCTCAGGACACCCAGGAAATGCCCCCGAAGCCGAGCGCACTAGCGCTCTGAAAACAACCACTGTCCCAACCGTTGGAGCCTTCTCAGGCTCTGGAACAAGGAATATGGGCCGGGACGGGGAGCTTACTTGCCCCCTCGTTGGGGCGGCCCGCTGCCAGACGGGGCCGCCCAGGAAACCACAACACGGTGCCTTCACCGGCACCTTCGTAAGATATGCTCCCTCTTAGAGCGGGAGGCGGCCCGGACCCCCTTAGAGCCCTCACTTACCGGCTCTCTCTCACGGGGATGGCTCTGCTCTGCTGCGGGACCGGCCTTCATTCTCCTGGTTGTGGCAGGGCAGCAACGCGCGGGGCTCCGTCTTCCGCACCGGAGCCCCACCTGGATTCTCCGCCTCAGCTCCTTCACCGAGAGGGACCGGGACTTCTCATGCGGCTGTGGCGGCGGCAGCAGCGGCGGCGGCTGCGGGACTTCCTCTACTCGTGTCCTGCGGCCCCGCCCATGTCTCAGGCAGACGTGCCTGACTTCCGGGTTGCGGCGGTGATTTTCCTTTATCGGCGGCAATGCGGGGTGGGCACCCGTTTAATTGGAGGTCAAATGGGCGGCATCCACAGCGGGGTGGGCACCCGCAAAGGAGATATAAAGCGGGGTGGCACCCGGAAATTACAATATAATGAGGGGTAGGCACCCGCAAATTAAGGGACCAAATAAGCGGGGTGGGCACCCGCGAAAGCACACCTCATGGGGGAATCCCTACGCTGGGGATTCCCTCTCTTGCTCGTTGTGCAGCACCGTGCTGCGAGGCCCACGTGCTCCCAGGCGCTTGGTAGGCTGTAACAAGCCTTGGCAAAGGAAAAAGTTCTAATCAGTCCTGGGCATTTAGAAGATGGAGCAAAGCAGCTCCCAGCAAGGGGAAGTCCTCCAGGTATCCAGGGCATCCAGGGGCTGGGCAGGGCCCAGGGAGGCAAGCCTTCCCCTGGGCCCCAGCAGCAGCATGCCCCTGGCAGATTCAAGTCAGAACAAGAACATTTTCATGGGGTCACAGCCCCTCTTTTATACACCAAATCCCTTTGTCTCAAAGGTGCAGGGAAGGGGCGAACCAGATACAACTGGTTCCTGAGCACTTTGTTTTGCTCAGCCCCTCTCCCTATTCAGAGGACAGGCCAGGGTCATCAGTCGCACCACAGGAGGCGGAGCCAGCATTGTGTGGGGAAAGCCCAGCCCTATTCAGGACCCAGGTGTACTCCTCCCACCCATCTAGCTGCTGATCTCCCTATTCACCACTGGGTGACTCATCCTGACTCTGGGGATTCCCTGGCCCGTCACATGACCTCAACCAGCCAATCGCCAGACAAGGCACACATTTTACACTGCACACCGAAGTGCCCACTTCTAGAAGTGGCACTTCCACACTAGACACATGCACGCCGCACACATCATCGCACAGCATTTCATCACACGAATCTGTACATACCAGACTCGACCCTGCACACCCCACGCATCAGGAACTACCAGGGACACATACATTCCCCATGCATTCCTATGGGAGAGCAGGCCTATCTCACCACATGCACTCAGAGGGCACACACACTTTACTCTGGGACACAGGGAAAGTGCGCAGAAACCAAAAATCACTATCACCAAGTCACCAATAAAATCAAAAAGTTCAGGGGTGAACCTGCCAGAAGGGCCAAGTCCAACAACAGGGATGACACACCTGTGTCAGCAACTTGATGGCCCTTGAGTAGTAATGGTCATGTACAGACAAATCTATACATGAGCTGGGCATGCACACACTTCGACATGCACATTGAAATATTTCATTTTGGCTGGGCAATGTGCAACAACAAAATCAATCTCTGTCCGTGACAACCCTGGACAAAGCAGTGTACAGGCAGGCATCCGGACGTACAATAGAAAATGGCATGTATGTGAACCATTGATGCCTGTAGAAACATAACTTACATAGTGTGTCTCTTCCAAACACAGGTGGTGCTGGGGACCCAGCACCAAATGAACAGGAGTCCCTGCCCCAGACTCTGGTGGACCCTCAGCTCTCTGGTGTGAATCCATCTCTGTCCTCTTCGGAGGACGACGAACAACCTGACACCTCCGGTGTGAGTCATCGTGCAGCAGCACCAACATCTGCACCCCCTGTACCCACGCCTCCAGCATCTGGAAACAGACAGGGCACCCCCGCCAACATGGACAGACCAAGGCCACAGAACACCGACAGCACAGGGACACATGACCCCCAGGAAGCTACAGACAACACCACCAGCAGCACCACCCAAGGGGTCCCAGTGTCACCTGTGCGTGCCGCCGCAGGTCCTGCCCATGTGGATAGGGGTGCTGGGAGGGGTGGGTGGCAGAGGGCGCGCCTTGCATAGGGGTCTGGACTGCATGATGACCCACAACTGGCACGCATCATAGATGCGTCCCAGGATAGCAACGGAGGATTTGGCCAGGTAGTGGGGATCCTCAAGGGCATGCAACAGGAGCAGGCTGCCCACCATGCCCGCAAGGAGGCAAAGTGGGATGCACTTACTGCGGTGCATCGGGACATACTCGTATGTTTCTGCCAGATCAGCACAAACATGTCCACACCTCCCTGTGTGGCCACAACATCTGTTGCCACACCATCTGCCAGTGCCACAGGGAGGGAGGATGACTCTGGCGGACTCTGCACCGCAGTCGCCTGCACCTGAGGATCCCCACCCAAAGTAGAAGAGGGGTCGTCCGAAGAAGGACAAGTGAGACACAGATGTCCCTGCACATCCCCCAGGGCCTCTAAACCTGTTCTGGACAATGTTCTTTGTGCGCAACACGTTCACCTTGTCGTATCTGACACAACTTGCCTACATGACATGGAGGGTTTATGTTGGTCCAATGTAGCAGATGACTGTGGACTTTACTCTGGACATTTCAGCTACCAACACTTCCAACTCTACTGTGAACTTTGGATTCAAACCCCAATGTACAGCACCCACCATCCTGTGCACTGTTTGTAAATAAACTCACCAGTACACCATACTTGCCTCTATTGTGATTCCATCTTGTCATGTGTCATGGAGATGTTGATCTGCTAAACAACACAGTGCATGCCAAATACTACAACAATGTGACCACCGTTATGTGAGTCATGCTGATGTGACACATGTGAGGGAGACACACCACTATGGCACCACAATACATACTCACCATGTCCATGTAACTCATCACACACAATGATGTGGACCTGAAATACATTGTTATGCACAGACACAACACCTATCCACAGTCAGTGGTAACAAGTCAACAGGTGAGGTAAGCAAATGTCAGTCAGATGTGGGAAGATATACAACGCACCTAACAAAGCATAGCACAGGTTCATTACACATCAGCAACATGTTTATTCCACAATAGTTGCAAAGTAATTGTACGTTACAGTGGACACACGGTCATTAAGCGTCTGAAAATTGAAGTCCAGGGGTGTGTGGCACATCACTTGATGCGAATTGACAATTCCCACACTGGGGTTGGATTCTGGATATTGGGGGTCAATGTTGACCGAACAACAGGCAAAGTACCCTGGGAAGGACAGACACAAGACACAGTCAAAAGCACAGCAGAACAGGAGAGAAATTTAATACACATGCACAAAACATGTCACAAGAAACCTACACAGAAACAAGTTAGCATTTCTACACTATTGTGGAGTACAGACCACCTGAATGGACACGTCACTGCACGCATCCAGTCAAGTGGCACACAGACACACTCAAACAGCAACAGAGGAGCCACAACACATTTCAGGCTAACTCCATACATTGACATAACAACCCTGTAAACTCACATTCAGGTGAAGAAGTTGTTGATGAGCTGTGTGCGGACGTCACCCTCATCATCATCATCGCCACTGGCATCATGTCCCAGGCCTCGATCCTCCACAGGTGGCGGAGGTAGGTCATCGTCATCCTGGATGAGAGGCAACTTCTTCCGCACGGCCATGTTGTGTAGCATGCAGCATACAAGGATAATTTTGCACACCTTTGCAGGCTCATATGGGAGGGCCCCTCCGGTCTTGTCCAGGCAGCGGAAACGGCTTTTCAGGAGACCAAATGTCCGCTCAATCACCCTCCTGCTCCGACCATGTGCTCATTGTAGCACATCTCGGCTGGTGTCACAGGGTTCCTGAGGGGAGTCAGCAACCACGGCATGTTGGGGTATCCGGAGTCACCTACACACAAACAATTGAACAATTAGCAGAGTTTTGAAGGAGGGTGGAATACAACATTGCCAAACACACACAATGGTAAACAGTCAGTACACGCCGACAAGCCAGACACGCTGGTCTGGCATCTGTGACATCAGCGTTGCAATGCGACTACTTCTCATGATGTGGGCATCGTGTGCAGAACCGGGGAAACCTGCACACACATGTGTGATACACATGTCTGCAAGACATACCACCAGAGCATTGATGGAGTAGAAATGTTTCCTGTTCCGGTATGCCTGCTCATGTACCTGTGGTGGTATCAGGGCCACATGTGTACCATGAATAGATCCGATGACGTTCGGCATCCTCCCCAGTGTATAAAAGGCATTCTTTATTTCTGTGAGTTGACCGGGGCTAGGAAACTTGATGTACAGGTCAAGGAAATGCAACATCCCCTCCAAGACATCGCGTAGCACACGACTAAACATAGTTTGCGACATACCACCAGCAGTAGCCACAGTGTACTGGAAGGTACCAGTTGCAAAGAAGTGCAGGGCTGCTATCACCTTCACCTTTGGGGTCAGTGCTGTTGGATATGTCCAGCCAGGTAGCAGATGTGGTGCCAACTGCTCTGCCAACTCTTCAATCAGTGGCCTGGTGAAGCGGTACCGTCGGATGCAGTCGCGTTCCTGCATGGTTTCACCTCACATCTCAAGTCCACATGTCCACATAAGTCCCATGTAGTGCAATGGCCAATCATTGGGCTGTGTCTCCCTACCTATGTACTGCTGTGACGTTACAAACACACACCACAGTGACAAGTGAGGCCTGATGTCTCCCAGGCATCACAGATCTTTGCCATGCAGATACCCAGGGTCCCTGTATTGCCACCTGGACACTGGCATGACATGGTGTATCATGGGCACGCCACAAGGCAACTGTGAGTCCCACAGGTAGTGGCCACTGTTGGCTCTGCAGGCCCTACATGTACGTCTCGTAGACACACACACAACACCAATGTTGATGCACAAACCACATGGATGTGAAGATTGTCACCCATTGGGCACATTTGAGCAGCCACATCTGAGACACAACATGCACACAGACTGTGGTTGTACATCAGAATTGTGGCTACAGATCTCACTGTGATGTACATGCCATCACCCCCAGGACTCAGGGTGTATGTGACATGTCCGAAACATATCCAACATGAAACTGTGTCCATGACTCATGCCCATAACTGTACAGTTGCACATCACAGTGGTAATGTGCACAACACACAAAGGATTCTATCCCCATGAACACGTGCACAGCCTGGGAGTGGCTGCACAAAATGCCACCCAACAAACCAAATGTTGCCCCCCCAAACACACAGGGAATGCAGCCTTACATGCTATGGGACACTGTGTGGCCAATGCTGTAGTGTGGTAGGTGTGCACCTGAGTCCCTGGCAAGTAATTGTGTGTTGAAGCTGTCAAATAGTCACACCAATGAGGCCCGATGCAGGTGACAATGCATACGCATTGCACAGTTCAGGACCGAGCTGTGCGTACGCTTAGCCATTGAATGCAATGAGGTCTGACGCGGGTGACAATGCGAACGCATTGCACAGTTCAGGACCGAGCTGTGCGTACACTTAGCCATTGAATGCAATGAGGTCCGACGCGGGTGACAATGCATATGCATTGCACAGTTCAGAACCGAGCCGTGCGTACGCTTAGCCATTGACTGCAATGAGGTCCGACGCGGGTGACAATGCGTACGCATTGCACAGTTCAGGACCGAGCCGTGCGTACGCTTAGCCATTGAATGCAATGAGGACCGACACGGGTGACAATGCGTATGCATTGCACAGTTCAGGACCGAGCCGTGCGTACGCTTAGCCATTGAATGCAATGAGGTCCGACGCGGGTGACTATCATGCATACACATCGGGCAGGCATGGTCCGAGACCGGCGTACGCCTTGGCCATTCAATCGTATGGAGACGGGTGCATGTGTATTTTCAAACTACGCCGAGCCGGGCGCACCCATTGGCTTTGGATTGTCATGGAGACAGATGCAGATTCAAAACTTGTACGAGTCGTGCACTGGAAATTCAGTTGGATGCCTGCAACAATGTTGCAATTACCAGGGTTTTTTGAAGGTGAAGATTTGAACGATGCGGAAGACGTGTACGAGTCATACATTTCCATGGATTGGCCAGATTCACAGAATGCAACCGTGTGGACCTATCACTTGGGACACATGGCACAGAGTCTGCCTCTGCAGCACAGATATAAGGCTGGCTGGACCCCAGGGAGCTCACTTGCCTGCACTACATGCTACTGGACCACATCCCTGCTACCACTGCTGCTGTCTTTGCATCCTCTGGGTACTGCTATGGCACGTACTCTGGAGAGGGCCCCAGCCTTCACTGAGGAGGAGAACCAGGCCCTGCTGGACGGGCTCCTTCCACAGTACAGCAAACTGTATGGGAAACCAGGGGAACAGGTGAGTGTGCAGTTCACTGTTATCCTAATTGTGCATGTTGTCTGACTAGCAGTACTAGCAGTGTGTACACCAGTGGCAAGCATACTCACTGAGTACTTTCATCCCCCAAAGTGTGTAGGTACATGTAATGAACAGGTGTTCTGCAGATAAAGTGCATTTGTGCAAGCTTAAACTTCCCAGGCATTTATAACATGTCAGACATGCAGGGCATTTGTCCTTTTCCATGGGTTCACTACCTGTGTAACTCATTTTCCTTTGTGATGACGACATGTATATCCAACTGTGTGCAGCACAAATATGGGGCATGTGTGTTAATGGACTTTTAATTTTGTCATCCTCACAGGTTGCTTGTCACTATGGCACTGTGTCCCTGCAGTCAGCTATGCTTCAGCTTCCCGACAGCATCTGTTACCGTGACTCTGTTGTGTGTTTCATGGGTGGGTCAATTGTTTACACAATGCCTGATTTCTGACATGTGATGTGTGTGTGCCCTTGATACGTGTAACAATTGCTGGTCTGACTCACCACATGTGGCTGGGGTATTTCAAACAAACACATGCAGCAGGAGACTCCAATTTGTGTGCCTCAGGAGTATGTATATCAAGTGTGTCACACTTGCTTAGCCACCTGACTACTGTCCAGGGCTAAATACTGTTTCACGTAGACCTGGGCAGTCATGCCTACTCAAGGGCATTTAGAAACACTCTGTAATCCCACTCCTGTGTATCAACTTACAGGTTGTGCTTAGTGACATGTGCCTTCAGGTGTCTGCCACTGTGTCATTGTGGTGTGGCTTCCTTTTCCGTACAACTGGGGTGTTCATGAGTTTGAGGATCAGCAGGTCATCTGAGATGTGACTATGAGAGACAAGACCTGTGTAACATATAGGTGTGTGATCACTTGACAGTGCACAATGGTGTATGCAACTGTGCACTTCATGCAGATGGGTTTCATGCACAGCAGACTGTGATGTGCTAATGTACAGGGAGTTGTGTTCACAGAGACTCATATGTCTGTTTTGTATGATGTGGGGTCTTCTGAGTCCGGAATATGTTGTTTGCAGGGGATGGGCAAGTGCACTTGTCAGCTGCAGAGTTTGCTTTACCCATGAGCTATGATTGTGACACAGTGCATACTGTTGTTGTATGGATGCCCTGCCCCTGTGACAGGAGACAGTGTTGACTGACTTTCCAGGCATGCCAGTGCCATGGCATTTAACTTGCTATGAGTGATCCTGCATTGTGTTTAAATGTGCTCCATGCACCCCATTGTGGCATTGACTATCAGGACATGAGAACATCATAGTGTGTGTTGCTGGCATGCATCACAAGCATGTGAAATGAGACTCTGCCCATCCCTTCATCCTGACACCTGTACTGAGTCAGTGGCAAGAGATGTGATGTGTGTATAGTGACTTACTCCTACATGTTCACTTGCATGTCCAAGAAATGTGTCGGTGGTGCATGTTGGCACATTGGGGTATTAGCTTCTAACATGCAACAGACATATGGGTGCAAGTCCAGGAGGGATATGAGTGCCATGGTTGATGGTGAGACTGACATTTGGCTTATTCTAAACAGTGTGAGCACTTTGAGCAGTGTTCAGCTGATGATGCCAGGGCTTGCCCTGTGATGTGATGTACTCACTGTGGGGTGTGCAGTCAGTGCAGGTGACTGATGTTGTTCTCTTTTTTCCTAATTCTATCCAGATACATCCACGACCACAGGAGGGGGCAGCTCCATGGACCAGGAGGAGCCACAGAGCCTGACTGGGACAGAAGGTGGGGAGTCGGAGGGACCCAGTGGCACAGAGGGCGAGTGGAGCCACACCGAGGAGTCCTAAGCACCATCCACCCCAGCTGAGGGCCACAGCGCTCGGAGGAGGACTCCCTTGTGGAGGTGGGTGTCAGCAGCCACCAAACCCCAGCTAGTGAGGCTGTCCCCGCCACCGCCACTGCCCCCACCACCACCATCACCACCCTCCCATCGACTCCCATCCCAGAGGTCCGTGGAGGCTCCCATGTTCGGGAGCATGTCTCCTTTGTGCCAGGCACCGCACCCCCTGCCCCTGTGTCCCCTGCTTCCCAGAGTGAGGAGTCTGTGGACTTGCTTAGACAGATCCATGTAGGGCAGACATCAATGCTGAGTGTCCTCCATGCACACACCAGTCTGTTGACACAACTGATGTCGTTCATGGAGGGCATTTCATCGGGTATGTCTGCCCTACAGAGGACCTATCAGTCCGTGGCCTCCTCCCTGACGGCAGCAGTGTCCCTCCTCCAACAGTCCCGCACTCCTCCTACCCCTGCACCACCCACGATTCCTAGCACCCTACCTGTCCCAAGCACACACACACCTGCACATTCTCACAAACCCACAGACACGAGCAGCACACAAACACCCAAACCAAGGGCTAGATATGCACACAAGCAAGCACAGGGGACTGATACCACACTCACAGGGGATGGTTTGCAGACACACACACAGTCATCCACAACCACTCTGCAGTCCTCCGATACCTCTCCTTCCCAGCCCCCTTCCCTTGCCTCACCTGCAACCCCATCTCCACAGAAGCTCTTCCTCTGTGACCTTGGCCTATTCCCCACCGACCCAGCAGATCCATCTTACAAGGGGAAGAGGAAGTCCCCACACACAGAGGGGAGTGCCCCTCACACCCAGACACCCTCCCCCAGGCGCAGTCAGACTGAGGCCCCCACCCGCAAGTCCCCCCAGGGCCGGAAGAGCAAGACCCCACCACCTCCCCCGCCCCACAGCTCCACGACGAAGTCTCTGTCCTCCATCCCCCAGGCCACCACTCCAGAGGTTCCCCCGCCACACCCTTCCCAGGTTCCCCCCCACAGATACGCCATCCCCAAAATGCTGAGGCCCTCCCCCCTACTACTTGCTCTTCCACCCCTGGTCAGACAGTTTGTGCCACTGATGTGGGGACCGTGTCCCCCCCTCTGTCCTGCCGACCTCACCTGAACCCCACTCCGCTCCCATTGAGTTAGGCACTGCAGTGGAGTCCACGACCACCCTGTCTGACTTGGGCACTGCAGTGGGGACCCAGTCCACTCCATCTGACCTGCCCACTGTTGTTGTGCCGGCACACACCCCCATCTGACTTGTGCCCCACAGTTGTAACTGCACCCACTACTTCAGTCAGCTCCACTGCAGTTGCCAGTGACTCTCCTGCATCCACCACCCCTTCACTGCCTCCTTCTGCTGCGCCCTGATCCTGTTCCTGTGGTGCATGGCCTGCCCCCATGTATGCCCCTCCGAGGGGATGTCCCCTGTCCTCACCAGTGCCGGCAAGCAACGTGTGACAGTTGTCACTCAAGTTAACTTTTTGTCATTTGGATATGGACTGGTCATTGGCCTTTGTTTTGAAAGGACTTTGCTTTTTTATATTGCTGAATAAAGCATTTTTCTTTATCCTTGTGAATTTAATTTAGCTGTACATTATGTTGATGATGTTTAGCATGACCTTCCAGTTGTAATGCTGGGTTTCAAATGTTGAATACTGAGGTGTTGATGAGAGGTACTCCATGTGGTCCATGAGATATGTATCCTATTCTGGCCGTTATCCATATCATCCTTTGCAGCTAAATGGGTGTGTCATGATTCACAATTTGTGGGCATCTCTGTAAACATTTAATTTGCATGGTCACATCTGTGGCTTGCACACATGCACATATGATGTGCTTCCCATAGTCCAATGTGTCTATTTCCCTGACTGTGGGCGCATCTCCACTGGACATGTAAGTGTGGGTATCATTGGTGTAGGAGCAACTGGGTCCTCTGTGCAACATGCTGGACATATGTATTGAATATGTGCAGATGACTTAAGGGAGACTCCCGTACCCAGGCTGTTGTGACCAGAGCCTTCATTGTGTGGTAACTGATGGCTGACTGACCAAGTGTTCTGCTGACATGACTGAGACCTGCTGGGACAATGTTTGGCACAGCTGAGCTTCCACAGGAGTTGAGTCCCCTCAAGTAAGTGTGTTGTTCCGTGACATTGCCTCGGCCCATGTTGTGTGTTGTGTGGGCATGTGTGTTTGTGTGTCCACATCCCTTTTCATACACAGGCAGTGTTCCCTTGATATGTTCCTGTTGTTGATGCTTGCTGAGTGGTACTGAGTTCATCCCACAACTTTGCCATGGGCTACCAGATGTATGGGTGCATGACACACTACTGTTAATTGGTGTTTCATCATTGGAATTTGTCAGTTCTGAGTGGTGATGATGTGGTCAGACGCAGATGGGACACAGTCAGGAGTACCCAAGGCACTTGTTTGTTCGCAATATCATGTAGTTTTCCCTAGGTGGTACCTTTCAGTGATTGAGACATGTGTATGTGTGTGTGACTGATCCCACTTGTCCGGTTCAGGGCTGCAATGTTTGCAGGTGTCAGCATGTGTGCCTTGTGGTTCTCCTTGGGTTCTGCATTGTCCTGGGACTGTGGCAGGTATTCGGAAGGTTACGTGAGCGTTGACGTCATGGCCATGTACCGCATACTGTGCAGTAGGTGTGTCATTCACCAGGGTTGTAGACTGTCCTTGTGTGATGAGTCTGTGCACCTTAGTTCCTCCCAACATTACTGTGTTTGTCATGGGTGCATGTGCAATGTCACCTGTCCATGTGGGATTCACAGATGCACATTGGTGTAGTTCAGGGTGTGTGGTGTTGAGGGTGGACTGATGTAAATGTTTGCATGGATGGGCCCCTAGCTCCCGTTTGTCCATGGATGACGGGCCATGCTGAGAGATTTGTGTTTGTGCAGGTGTGATGTACGTTTGTGGCACAGGACACATGTCTAGGTTTCACAGTTTGTACGACATCTATCTTTGTCAGCACAATGGACGTGTCATGCATGCTTGTGTCACCCCAATGTCTGGTCCCTGGGGGTAGTGCTGTTGTGTGTCAGTCTCTTGCTGTGTTAGTTGCTGTTCATTCCAGATTGTGTCACATGTGTCTGTTGGGCTCCCTCTCATCTCACAATGCCTGATTGCCAGCTAAGGGGGGCACATTGATGGATTACTTTTGTATGGCACTGTGTCCACATCTGTCTCACTGTGGTTCAGCCCCCCTCATGTGTTGTGTAGTTGCCTGGGGATACTGAGACACACATGTTGTGTCAGATGTGCAGTGTGAGGTTGCCTGTTTGTGTTTGTGCATCTGCACCAGTGCATTGGTATTGCTGTTGTGGGCCTTTGTCTG
Source organism: Triturus cristatus (assembly GCF_964204655.1). Lineage (NCBI taxonomy): Eukaryota > Metazoa > Chordata > Amphibia > Caudata > Salamandridae > Triturus > Triturus cristatus. Next base: position 1,007,412,674 of record NC_140587.1, on the reverse strand, counting down.
GATGTTGTTTTTGTGATTTACCCTGCTGTCCCTGTGAGTCATATCACATCATTCTGCACATTCATCCTGGTTGTTAGCCTCACCACATCTCTGTGGGTATGGGACACAACAACTACTTTGCCTCAAAAGTGTTTCATGTGTTGGGACCAGAAATCATACATGCTGTTTGGCATTTGCAGTTTTGACCATGATGACACTTACCTTTTGGTCACTGTGATGAGGGGGTTTTGGACCCCATCACCACAATGCTCAACATTTGCTGCAGTTTGGAACCACACACTTAACTTGTGTTCTACACAGTGACAGGGTGTTATTTTTACATTGACACAGTGCTAGTGATGCTTGCCTTGTGTAGGCCACACACAGCTTTTGGTCACACATGTGATGGTAGTTACATTGTATGTTCGAAGTCATAATCACTGTTGTGGACATTTGTCACAGACTACACACTGTTGTCATGGGGGGGATGTATTTTGCTGACATACCTAATGTTGGTGTATGTTGGATGTGTGGCGCATCACCCATCCTATGAGTGGGGGTGGCAGTAGTGATGGGCAACATAAGCCCTATGCGTGGGGTAGCAGGAGTGATGGGCAACATAAGCCCTATGGGTGGGGGTGTCAGGAGTGCTGGGCAACAGGTCCCCTATGGGTGGGGGTGGCAGTAGTGATGGGCAACATAAGCCCTGTGAGTGGGGGTGGCAGTAGTGGTGGGCAACAGGTCCCCTATGGGTGGGGGTGGCAGTAGTGATGGGCAACATAAGCCCTATGAGTGGGGGTGGCAGTAGTGCTGGGCAACAGGTCCCCTATGGGTGGGGGTGGCAGGAGTGTTGGGCAACAGGTCCCCTATGGATGGGGGTGGCAGTAGTGATGGGCAACAGGTCCCCTATGGGTGGGGGTGGCAGTAGTGATGGGCAACAGGTCCCCTATGAGTGGGGGGGCAGTAGTGATGGGCAACATAAGCCCTATGGGTGGGGGTGGCAGTAGTGATGGGCAACATAAGCACTATGAGTGGGGGTGACAGTAGTGATGGGCAACATGTCCCCTATGGGTGGGGGTGGCAGTAGTGATGGGCAACATAAGCCCTATGAGTGGGTGTAGCAGTAGTGATGGGCAACAGGTCCCTTATGGGTGGGGGTGGCAGTTGTGATGGGCAACATAAGCCCTATGGGTGGGGGTGGCAGTAGTGATGGGCAACAGGTCCCCTACGGGTGGGGGTGGCAGGAGTGCTGGGCAACAGGTCCCCTATGGGTGGGGGTGGCAGTAGTGATGGGCAACAGGTCCCCTATGGGTGGGGGTGGCAGTAGTGATGGGAAACATAAGCCCTATGGGTGGGGGTGGCAGGAGTGATGGGCAACATAAGCCCTATGGGTGGGGGTGGCAGGAGTGCTGGGCAACAGGTCCCCTATGGGTGGGGGTGGCAGTAGTGATGGGCAACATAAGCCCTGTGAGTGGGGGTGGCAGTAGTGGTGGGCAACAGGTCCCCTATGGGTGTGGGTGGCAGTAGTGATGGGCAACAGGTCCCCTATGAGTGGGGGGGCAGTAGTGATGGGCAACATAATCCCTATGGGTGGGGGTGGCAGTAGTGATGGGCAACATAAGCACTATGAGTGGGGGTGACAGTAGTGATGGGCAACATGTCCCCTATGGGTGGGGGTGGCAGTAGTGATGGGCAACATAAGCCCTATGAGTGGGTGTAGCAGTAGTGATGGGCAACAGGTCCCTTATGGGTAGGGGTGGCAGTGGTGATGGGCAACATAAGCCCTATGGGTGGGGGTGGCAGTAGTGATGGGCAACAGGTCCCCTATGGGTGGGGGTGGCAGGAGGGCTGGGCAACAGGTCCCCTATGGGTGGGGGTGGCAGTAGTGATGGGCAACAGGTCCCCTATGGGTGGGGGTGGCAGTAGTGATGGGCAACAGGTCCCCTATGAGTGGGGGGGCAGTAGTGATGGGCAACATAAGCCCTATGGGTGGGGGTGGCAGTAGTGATGGGCAACATAAGCACTATGAGTGGGGGTGACAGTAGTGATGGGCAACATGTCCCCTACGGGTGGGGGTGGCAGTAGTGATGGGCAACATAAGCCCTATGAGTGGGTGTAGCAGTAGTGATGGGCAACAGGTCCCTTATGGGTGGGGGTGGCAGTTGTGATGGGCAACATAAGCCCTATGGGTGGGGGTCACAGTAGTGATGGGCAACAGGTCCCTTATGGGTGGGGGTAGCAGGAGTGCTGGGCAACAGGTCCCCTATGGGTGGGGGTGGCAGTAGTGATGGGCAACAGGTCCCCTATGGGTGGGGGTGGCAGTAGTGATGGGAAACATAAGCCCTATGGGTGGGGGTGGCAGGAGGGATGGGCAACATAAGCCCTATGGGTGGGGGTGGCAGGAGTGCTGGGCAACAGGTCCCCTATGGGTGGGGGTGGCAGTAGTGATGGGCAACATAAGCCCTGTGAGTGGGAGTGGCAGTAGTGGTGGGCAACAGGTCCCCTATGGGTGGGGGTGGCAGTAGTGATGGGCAACATAAGCCCTATGAGTGGGGGTGGCAGTAGTGCTGGGCAACAGGTACCCTATGGGTGGGGGTGGCAGGAGTGTTGGGCAACAGGTTCCCTATGGGTGGGGGTGGCAGTAGTGATGGGCAACAGGTCCCCTATGGGTGGGGGTGGCAGTAGTGATGTGCAACAGGTCCCCTATGAGTGGGGGGGCAGTAGTGATGAGCAACATAAGCCCTATGGGTGGGGGTGGCAGTAGTGATGGGCAACATAAGCACTATGAGTGGGGGTGACAGTAGTGATGGGCAACATGTCCCCTATGGGTGGGGGTGGCAGTAGTGATGGGCAACATAAGCCCTATGAGTGGGTGTAGAAGTAGTGATGGGCAACAGGTCCCTTATGGGTGGGGGTGGCAGTTGTGATGGGAAACATAAGCCCTATGGGTGGGGGTGGCAGTAGTGATGGGCAACAGGTCCCCTATGGGTGGGGGTGGCAGGAGTGCTGGCCAACAGGTCCCCTATGGGTGGGGGTGGCAGTAGTGATGGGCAACAGGTCCCCTATGGGTGGGGGTGGCAGTAGTGATGGGAAATATAAGCCCTATGGGTGGGGGTGGCAGGAGTGATGGGCAACATAAGCCCTATGGGTGGGGGTGGCAGTAGTGATGGGCAACAGGCCCCCTATGGGTGGGGGTGGAAGGAGTGCTTGGCAACAGGTCCCCTATGGGTGGGGGTGGCAGTAGTGATGGGCAACAGGTCCCCTAAGGGTGGGGGTGGCAGTAGTGATGGATAAGCCCTATGGGTGGGGGTGGCAGGAGTGCTGGACAACAGGTCCCCTATGGGTGGGGGTGGCAGTAGTGATGGGCAACATAAGCCCTCTGAGTGGGGGTGGCAGTAGTGGTGGGCAACAGGTCCCCTTTGGGTGGGGGTGCCAGTAGTGATGGGCAACATAAGCCCTATGAGTGGGGGTGGCAGTAGTGCTGGGCAACAGGTCCCCTATGGGTGGGGGTGGCAGGAGTGTTGGGCAACAGGTCCCCTAAGGGTGGGGGTGGCAGTAGTGATGGGCAACATAAGCCCTATGGGTGGGGGTGGCAGGAGTGATGGGCAACATAAGCCCTATGGGTGGGGGTGGCAGGAGTGCTGGGCAACAGGTCCCCTATGGGTGGGGGTGGCAGTAGTGATGAGCAACATAAGCCCTGTGAGTGGGGGTGGCAGTAGTGGTGGGCAACAGGTCCCCTATGGGTGGGGTGGCAGTAGTGATGGGCAACATAAGCCCTATGAGTGGGGGTGGCAGTAGTGCTGGGCAACAGGTCCCCTATGGGTGGGGGTGGCAGGAGTGTTGGGCAACAGGTCCCCTATGGATGCGGGTGGCAGTAGTGATGGGCAACAGGTCCCCTATGGGTGGGGGTGGCAGTAGTGATGGGCAACAGGTCCCCTATGAGTGGGGGGCAGTAGTGATGGGCAACATAAGCCCTATGGGTGGGGGTGGCAGTAGTGATGGGCAACATAAGCACTATGAGTGGGGGTGACATTAGTGATGGGCAATATGTCCCCCATGGGTGGGGGTGGCAGTAGTGATGGGCAACATAAGCCCTATGAGTGGGTGTAGCAGTAGTGATGGGCAACAGGTCCCTTATGGGTGGGGGTGGCAGTTGTAATGGGCAACATAAGCCCTATGGGTGGGGGTGGCAGTAGTGATGGGCAACAGGTCCCCTATGGGAGGGGGTGGCAGGAGTGCTGGGCAAGAGGTCCCCTATGGGTGGGGGTGGCAGTAGTGATGGACAACAGGTCCCCTATGGGTGGGGGTGGCAGTAGTGATGGGAAACATAAGCCCTATGGGTGGGGGTGGAAGGAGTGCTTGGCAACAGGTCCCCTATGGGTGGGGGTGGCAGGAGTTTTGGGCAACAGGTCCCCTATGGATGCGGGTGGCAGTAGTGATGGGCAACAGGTCCCCTATGGGTGGGGGTGGCAGTAGTGATGGGCAACAGGTCCCCTATGAATGGGGGGGCAGTAGTGATGGGCAACATAAGCCCTATGGGTGGGGGTGGCAGTAGTGATGGGCAACATAAGCACTATGAGTGGGGGTGACAGTAGTGATGGGCAATATGTCCCCTATGGGTGGGGGTGGCAGTAGTGATGGGCAACATAAGCCCTATGAGTGGGTGTAGCAGTAGTGATGGGCAACAGGTCCCTTATGGGTGGGGGTGGCAGTTGTAATGGGCAACATAAGCCCTATGGGTGGGGTGGCAGTAGTGATGGGCAACAGGTCCCCTATGGGAGGGGGTGGCAGGAGTGCTGGGCAACAGGTCCCCTATGGGTGGGGGTGGCAGTAGTGATGGGCAACAGGTCCCCTATGGGTGGGGGTGGCAGTAGTGATGGGAAACATAAGCCCTATGGGTGGGGGTGGAAGGAGTGCTTGGCAACAGGTCCCCTATGGGTGGGGGTGGCAGTAGTTATGGGCAACAGGTCCCCTAAGGGTGGGGGTGGCAGTAGTGAGGAGCAGCATAGGGCCTATGAGTGGGGTTAGTAGTGATGCTGGCCATGCAACCTCTATGGTGGCCTGTTGCTAGTGGCCAGGATATGGATCCCCTTTGTGTGTGTGCCATTTTGCAGGTATGTGGCGTTTGTTTGTGTGGTGGGTGTCTGACTTACCGTCTGCGCCGTCCGTGTCGGTTCCTGAACCGGTTATAGATGTACAGTACTGGTATGACCTGCGCAATGGGATTCATGATTGTTTGTCTCATACACGCTGCTTGTTGCTCCGTCTCGTACCCATTGCAAGCTGCTTCATCTCGTTGCCATGGATTGAGTTCTGGCGCAAATCGCACCTGATATGCTTCTTTTCGAATGCTGTGATGTGCCATACGTGGCGACCCGTCCGGCGCGTATGATGTGCGCATCGTACTTGTCCGGCCGGAAACTGCTATGGATACTGCTTCCAGGCGACTCGGTTCGGCATTCGGAGTTACGGCTCGGACGGAGAATGAAGCTTAAATCACAGCCTACGTGTTGGTCGGATTTTTGTCAGTTATGAACCTCGTACTTCATCGCCAGGACGGACCGGCTCGGGGTACGAGTCGGTCGCAAGGTAAGGCTACGAACAGCTCTCGGAGAGCTGTCCGACCCGGATCGGAATCGACCCCTAAGTTGTCATAAAATATATTAAAGCAGGCTTGACTTCCCATGAAGGGAAATTTCCTATTTAGGTAAACTAGGAAAGTTAGGGACGTTAGGGAGAAATCAGGCAGAAGGTGTCAGCACGGGCAGCTTCAAAAGGCAGAATCAAATAAAGATGCACTCATGTTAGTGGGAATGGCATTTGCCCAGAAGTCTAACTCTTTTGGGCAAGAAGGAAGCTCATCGTTTTCAAAGGGAGCAAAGAAAGTATCTCCTAAATAACTATACAGTTCATTAGTTCAAATCTTCTTCTCCTTGTAAAAGATACACCTACATTTCATTCCCATAAAGGGAACCAATCAGGATCGAGCACACTGTGATAAAGTCACTTCAGCCCGTTTCCACGGCAAACACAGAATGGAGCTTGCACTGCAAGACCTTCAGTTGATATCTGTAGCGCATTGATACAATTCGTTCAGGATGTTCTCCTTCCCTGGTGCGTGCTCATTATTTTGCACTCCAAAGAACACACAGAGATAAACATTCACATGAAAACTAAAACAAGTGATAGATTCAATTAACTTTGGCTGGTACAGTTTAGCTCCTGTGACGAGGAGACAAAATACATGACAGGCAGAAAATGTGGAAACTAAACACGAGCCATTTTAAATTATGTCCTCTGTTAACTTTGATGAACTTTAACATGTATATCACACAGTACATACAGCTCCCTTTTGCAGGTTAATTGAGGTAAATGTAAGTACTAAGCATTTAATAAATGAAAATGCAATTCAGTAGTTTATTCCTTTTTAAAGGTAATGGAAGCAACACTTACTTGAGCATATGACACCTTCAACACTCTCAATAACCAAGATTCCCCTCCCAGGCCACTTGGGCGACAGTTCTCAGTCAGATCTTCCACTAACTAGTATGTAGGGAAACATTCAGATTGGCACTTCTAGATGCCACATACCTTACGTAAAAGGCGTCCACTCCATCACTAGTGACATTTCGTCTCTAAATCGAGCAATATTGGCCCAGAAAAAAGATACCATAAACCAGTGCTTCCCAAACCTTTTAGTATTGCGACCTATTTTTTAGAGCAACACACTTTCGCGACCCATGTACCATTAATGGATATGAGACAAGGAGATTTTTCAATATAATTAATGCATTGTGTGATAGCCCATTTTCATTTACAGACAGCACATTTACCAGTGAAATAGTCATTAAATTTGCACAGTTTTACTGATTCACCTATATAGCCAACAAATTATAATGTGTGGAAATCTATCATTTGTACATCACCAAGTAATTGTCTTGATTGGTTTTGATCTGTTTCCTGCTCACTTCAAAATTACAAAAGTAGTGCTTAATTTTTGCTTTCCTAACTGCTGGATTGATATAGTTCATTTACAGGTTTTTACATTTTGGTGTATTGCAAAAAACAACATCCTACATTGTCACTTAATTCATTCTAAAAGCTCCTATCACTTTGCAACCAGAGAAAGAAAAGTAAACACCAATCCTCATTTAAAATAAGAAAGCGGCCTGACATTTGATCTCCATCTTTGAATCACTGGCAAGTTTGACAAGTTAAACACAGAACCTTTATTTATCCCTTACTTTCAGGACCCATCAAAAATCAGCTTGAGACACACAGTTTGGGAAATACTGCCATAAACCATTAAGCCACCAACAAAAAACTGTGTAATCCTCATAAAGTTTATGCTTACATTTTTATGTATGCTTACTGTTTGGCAGGGATTAATTCAGTGCGCTGGAACAAGTATTGTTCTTGTGTTGCATAGTATGTGTTGGTACTGTAATTGAATTTCCTTGTTTGAAACTCATTTACTCAGAGGTTTGTGCCTTATTCTGTGGATATATGTTCTAGGTCCAGACAAAGTTGACGCAATTTGTAATGTCATCCCGTGGACGATCACGGAGGATAAGAGGCGAAGAGAACGTTTTTTTTTCCCTGCTAGTTTGCCTGAAGTTACATTCATTTAACTAGCTGCCAGGTTAGCTATTAATTTGCCTGAGAAGGCCACACGAGCCCACCCACAATCGATGTATCACATGAGCAGTGTCACTACCTCAGGGCAAACCTGTGCGTTGAGAACTGGACTTTATGGTAAGTAGATCCCCGGTGAATTCTCACAATCCTCTTTCAGCGACATCATTGGTATTTTTGACTCCCTGATTTTGCAAAGTGCAAGTAGAACTGTCTGAATGAATAGATAATTTGTTTATAACCAAATGATTGAGGCACACTGATCGTATGATGAAAGTTTCTAACATGAGATATATATATAACTAAACTTTAATTTTTAATGCCATATTGAATGTCATGCTTCACATGTTTGAGGCCAAAAGGCTGACAATTTTCATTTCATTTTTTTCCCACTGCAGATGCTGTGTTTTTTCCAGATGCCTTTTGCTAACTAGTGAATAGTTAATTATTATGTATTAGACAACTGATAGTGAGGTTGTCATCAAAAGAAGAAGAATGCCAGGATAGGAGAGTCACTCATGGGAAGACCTGATTCTACCCAACAGCTTGTACGGAGCAATAAACTCAAGGTCATAACCACGCACAGACCATTGTATTGTCCTGAGAAAGAGGGGAGCTTCTCTACTCCCAGAGTCTGGAGAATAATGACTGGTTCCTGAGAGTCAGAACAAACTGAAATGTTGCAAATAGTGTTTTTGTTTATTAATAATAATAGTGAGAGTTCCTTATATTAACAAGAGAAATGCTTTATGACTTTGAACTGAGAAGACCATTCTCACCTCTGCTGACCTCCACTTCCTGAGTGCAAAGGCTTTATGCTTAATGTAGCATATTCCGCTGCCTGGGTACCAGCAAATGAATACGTCACATATGGAGCTTAGTATTATACATCTTATTCTTCTGTGTGTAACTGCAAACTCAACATTCTACATCAGCTTCATTGCATCAACTCTAACATCTACGTCATAGCTCTACGGAGGCCAGCAGGAGCCAAAAGGTTTCTGTCATTGCTGACTTGCAATACATCACAGTTTTACAAAATATATACATATGCACAATTAAATCTGTTCAATCAATCTTTTTGGCACTTTAATTGCTCGATCCTATCTTGTATATCCAGGATCGACGTTGATGGTGGAAAAGGCACCAGCAGTCACTGGTGTGTCAGACCCAGTCTCTCTTTCAACAGGTGGATCTGCTGAATTAAGCACTGAAAGTAATAGGAGTCTCTGGAAAAAGACTTCCCAGGGTAATGGGCAGTCACCAGGTGTGCCTTTGTAGACACTACTTGAAAGGGTTCTGCATCAAATGGAGCATCAGATTTTCTTTTCAGCATCTGTCGTGCTGGCACTCGATCACCTCTCCTAAAGGCGATGGGGTAGATTGACAGAACTAATCTGAGATAAAATCCTAAACTTTCTACTTTTGGTATTTACAGAAGGCATTTAGTAGTAGTAAGGTTAGGACTCCTAATTTCACTACTACTTAATCCCTTGAGCTTGAGGCCCCCCTGCACCGCGGGGGCTTTGGGGGCCTGTGTTATGCCCCTGCACTACACTCCCATTGTTAGCCTTGCCATTGCTTTCCCATCTTCTCCTTTTGCCAAGGCTCATTACTCTTTTACATATCTGTGAAATAAAGAGGTTCAGGAAAAATGGTCCCACATCAATCCTGATACAGATTATAGGGATCTCCACACTAATAATAAGACAGAGATTCTAAGTAGTTTGACCCAGTGTGTATATGTTATAGTTTTGCCAATCTTTGCGAATCGGTCACATCAGTATTAACCTCAAGTAAGCTTAGGTCTGTTAATCATGTGTAATCTTGGTTTAATCATGAATGCTCAAATACCTATTAAAATGTGCAAAAAATCACCTATGAGTTGCCTCGGGACCAGGTAGCGGTTAGAAAAGATTGCTCTATAAACAAGCAATTGAAAAAAGGAAAGCAGGAATTAGAAATAGAGCCTGGGAGGACCATGATAGCGCTCCACTCGCAAAGGATAACAGGGCGTTTTTGGAGATAATAAATCGAATCCTTTTTTCCTGGAAAGACAATTCCAGGTATCGAATGCCACATTATGAAACAGGTATGTGTCAAACATTTTACGGATATTTTTAACCCAATTAACAAAGGCGACAGGCTCTTACCTCTGAGTGACTGCTATGTTTCACAAAAGTAAGACTATTACGGTTGAGCAAGTTCGCGAAGCGATTTTACGCTCCGCCACAGGGAAAGTGTACGGACCAGATGTGGTCCCAGCAGAATTTTTTAAACACAATCTTGACTTTTGGGCCCCTCTTGAAATAAATGTTTTTAGAGCGATTGTTATGAAGCGACCCCTAGAAGCTTGAACCAGGTTTGGGATCAATGGAGCAAGCCTTGACCTTTACATTGATCCTCAGTAAATATGTCAGGCCAGGAGAGGAGCCCTTTACATGGCTTTTATGAACTCTCCTGTGATTTTGACCTAGTGGACAGGGACATTTTGAGTCAAGCAGGGGTTGACTCTGCATTGTTGCACATTGTGAAATGTTTACACCAAGCTACCCACAGGAGGGTTTGATATTCCGAACAAAGAGAGAGTACTCCCCCATCCAGGTTAAACGAGGTGTCAAGCAAGGTTGCATTTTAGCCCCTTTCCTATTTTTAACTCATATAAATGCTTTAGAAACCTTTTTAACTACATGCACTTGTGACGTCCATAAAATAGGCTCCCGTGTGGTTCCTTTTTTATTGTATGCCGATAAGGCGGTTTTAATTGCAAGAACCGCAAATGGCCTACACTTACGTTTAAATGGTTTTTACCAATTTATGCAAGAGTAAAGAACATGGTAAATCACAAGAAATCTTGTGTAATGACTTGCGGCTCTAAGAATACCCACTCGAAGACATTTTTAATTGGAGGAACAGAAATGTTAACAACTAAAGATTTGAATTATTTAGGCCTCATGTTCGATGAGAACTTGCACATGGACAAATCAATTGCCCAGAAGAAACAAGAGATGGAAGCTTCTTGCACCACAATTTATAGTTTCTCCGGAAAGCTAGGACATACGCCTGTTGCAGAAAGGGTCATGTTGTGCAAAAACAAAGCTCTCAGCATGGGCACATATGGAGCTGGAGTCTGGGTGTATACTGCAACTAAGGCCTAGAAGAGAGTAGAGAACACATTTTTAAATAGATTACTTGGGTCCCCGAAAGCTACCACGAGTTTCATTACTCATAATGAACTCAGGGTAGGGTTACTCATAATGAACTCAGGGTAGCGTTCTTGGATAACAGGGCAGGTCTTGCCCCCATCCAATTATGGACAAAGATCTGGTATACTGAAGAATTAGGCTTTACTTGAAGTATAGTATAGTATAGTTAAGGATTTCCTGTTGCAGAATAATATGATAGCATTTCCCTGGCTCAAATATATAAAAAATATCCTGTGTGACACAGGATTGACTGATTACTTGATGGATCCTGCAAGGTCTTCCCCTCTTTCGAAAAAACAAGTAAAGGAGAAGTTTATGGCACACAAGGAGGAGGCTAGTCTTGTTAATATGCTGGACTCTGTTATGGTTAAATCATATGTTGCAATGTTAACTACAGAAGGGTTTGAGACATACCTGACATGGGTAAAGGATTCAGAGCTCAGGTCTTATCCCACTTGGCTATGAATGAATAAGATCCACTTTAAAGTGGCCTTTCCAGTGCTTGGTACTTGGTTTCCAAGGTTACCATGTTACCATTGTGACGGGAGATCACATCAGTCTACCAAGAACCTTTTGCTGTTTTGCTCTCTATATTCTGCTTTTAGGTCAGGGTTTCTCCATCCCATCCTCAGTGGGAAATCTTTTAATAATCATCAGGAGGGCTTACTTATCCTTCAGCATCTAGAAGGCCCGGCCATGTCTTATTCAATTCTGATTTTTATCACGCAAGCACGGAAAGTGTGAAGAAAATATGCGGTGTAATATGAGATGTTAGCACTTTAATATTGAAATATATTGGCGATGATTTTTATGAAATTTTCTTTCTTGGCCTTGACTTTTTATTCTCTGAGCCGTGTAATGTGGGAGCACAGAAATTTTGTGTTTGATGTATTATAGTTTTAGTGCAATAAGCTGCTTTTCTGACTCTGTTGTTATTGTGATTTTTTGTGCCGTTATGGTCGATTGACCGGATAAAGTTGTTTGACTGACTGGCATACCAATCTGAATTCAAGAGTGTGGTAATAAATGCATGTCATTAAAGAATAGTTTAAAATGGGCACCATCTGGTAATCTGGAGAAGGTTGCGTAGATAGAGAGGGTTGTATAGATTAGGGGTGGGCGGAATTTGCGAATTTCACTTTCGCAAACTATCGCGAAAATGTTACAAATCTCCGCAAACACGCGGAAATATCACGAAGACGCGGAAGTTTATTTCCCACCCGTTCACGGTATTTTCTGCGTGATCGCGGCTCGCCAACTTACCCATGCGGTTGCTCACGGGCGTGAGATCTCAATCATCTCATACTCTCGTGGTGCATGATCGCGAGAAGAAAGACGTGACCGTGCGATGAATGACGTGATCGCGTGACAAACAACGTTAATGCGGGCGTGAACTGTCGCGAGACAGCGCAAATGGCTACTAACAATCCAACATCTCATGGAGAACGCGACCAGATCGGGAAAACTTGGCGGCGAACACGGGGATTCAGGTAAGGCGATCGCGCGCACGCGAGAATGTATTTTTTACAGCGCGAGCAAGAAAGAAAATTCCGTTAAGATGCGGATTGCCGAAAATTTGACATTTTCGCGCTCTACGCGGAATGCGAAAATGTCAAATTATCGCAATTTCCGCAAGCGGAACAGAGTTTTAGCCCAGGCCTAGTATAGATAGCAGTGGTGGCTGGTGATATTGGAAGGTGGTGAGCGTAAACATTTGGCATGACTTTTATATAGTGTGCGACACAAAGAAATCTAATGGACAAACCTGGGGTCCAGGGTGGGTCCCTCTCCCTAGAAAAAAATATAAAAAAGATTGCCAAATGATGAATTTTAAAGCAAATGAATGTAGTGATAAAGCAAGGCTTATAAAGCAGTGGATGATTTTTATGAAATTTTCTTTATTGGCCATGACTTTTTATTCCCTGAGCCGTGTAATGTAGGAACATAGAAATTTTGTGTTGATGTATTATAGTTTTAGTGCAGTAAGATGCTTTTCTGACCCTGTTATTGTGATTTTTTGTGCCGTTATGGTTGATTGACTGGCATACCAATCTGACATACAAAAGTGTAGTAAAAAATGCACTTCATTAAAGAATAGTTTCAAATGGGCACAATCTGGTAATCTGGAGAAGGTTGCGTAGATAGAGAGGAGTGTATAGATAACAGTGGTGGCTGGTAATATTTGAAAGTGGCGGGCGTAAACATTTGGCATGACTTTTATATAGTTTGTGACACAAAGAAATCTAATGGACAAACCTGGGGTCCAGGATGGGTCCCTCTCCCGGGAAAAAAATGAAAAAAAGATTGCCAAATGATGAATTTTAAAGCAAATGAATGTAGTGATAAAGCAAGGCTTATAAAGCAGTGGGAACATATAGTCTAGAAATATTAAACACATTAAAAACTGCCCCATAGGGGGAGGAGCCTAGCTCGCAACCAAGATGGCCGCGTAGGTGCGAGGCTCCCGAGGACCTCCGCAACCTCCTACGTTTATCCTGTCTTCATCCTGCATCGGTTGAGGGGACTGTGTCGGTGAGCCTGAGCCGAGGTGGTACCCGTTTCCCGTTTTCGAATCGGACCTCGGGTGCCGGAGTCAGCACCGATTGAAGTTTGCGGCCTGCTTCTCTCCTGACCCCGGACTCGCGTTTGGGGGCGACCCGGTGGCAAAGTGAACAACAACGGCGGGCTGGGCCTGGCGAGTCGCGTACCCCGCACTTTCACTTTCACTTTCGCGCCCCCTTGCCGTCTTTGCAAGTGGGATCGCGGCGCTCTTCGTGTTGGGGTGGCCTCGCTGGGAGACCCTGCCTGCCTGCCTGCTGTGGCCCGCTCCGCCGTCCTGGGGTGACCCCCTGGAGCCCGTGGCCTGGATTGCTGGCCTTTTACTGCATGGCTGGTGAGGGTGTGAGACCCGCGACGATGGCCACGAAACAAGATGGCGATCGGTTGAAGGCCAAGTCGACCCGGCGTGGCGCCGCACATCAGGCCAACGTCATGGACCGCTACACCCTCCCGAAGGGATCTCCCGGTGGACCGCACAAGTCCTCTGAGTGTCCCCCGGATGCCCCGGCTTTGCCCACAGATCTGACCCTGCAGGACGTCATGGGCGCAGTTGCTGAGATGAAGGCCTCGGTGGGCCAGCGGTTTGACACCTTAGCCCATAAAATCGACGCGGTCCTCATTGATGTCAACCTGGTGAGAGCGGATCTCTCGAAGACTAACGACCGGGTCGATTCTTTGGCCCACACCGCGTCGGGCCTCACGACTGAGGTGGCGGCCCTTCAGACGGAGGTGCACCGGCTTCGTCAGGCGAGTGCGCTCATGGATCGGCGCCTGGAGGATTCCGAGAGCCGGGCCCGGAGGAATAATATCCGCATCATCGGAGTACCTGAGGGACGGGAGGAGTCGGCGGCGGATCTTTTTGTGGAGGACCTGATCACTACCCATCTCCAGCCTCGGGGACTGAGTAAATTCTTTGCCGTGGAGAGGGCTCATAGGGTTCCCGGGGGAAGGCCGAAGATCGGAGCCCCTCCGCGGCCTCTTATTGCCCGTATTTTCAATTTTCGGGACAGGGACGCGATTCTGCAAGCCTCCAGGCTGCAAGGGCCGCTTAAGCTGGAGAACATGGAGGTGAACTTTTATCCGGACTTCACCCAAGCGGTCCAGAAGCAGAGATTGAGCTTCCTGGGCGTCAAGTGGCGGCTTCGGGACATGAACTTAAAGTACGCCATGCTCTTCCCGGCCAGGCTGCGGGTGGAGGTAGATGGTCGCACTCACTTCTTTGACCGTCCTGAAACGGCCGGGGACTGGCTGGACACTTTGTCTGGGGGTCGGGATCGGGATGGCGGGGGGGGGCTGCGGGAGGAGAGGGCCCACTGGACCGGGACTGAGGTGCTGATACTGGGACTCACTCTGGACGAAGATGCGGCCACTTTCGGCCAAGCTTAGGGTCTCGTGTTGTTTGTACTTGTTCTCCCTCCTTTGTAGGTGGTGCGGAGTCTCGAAGGGGTACTCTTTCCTCCTCTAGGGGGTTTACCTAGTTTCCATTATATAGGGGCGACAGGCACACTGCAAGTTGGGGGGGGCTGTCTGGGCTCATGCAGGGGTGCAGGGAGGGGGGAGTTTTGTTGGGGCGGTTGGGTTGGGGTGGGGTGTTGTTTAGTTGTACCACAAGGCAAAAGTATTGTTGTGCTATTCCTACAGTGCTCTCGGGGGGACGAATGATTGCTTTCGTTTATGATGGGGGGTAGGGGACTGAGTCTTTTGTCCTGGAACGTTAATGGACTGGGGGACAGGATAAAACGAGGTGTGGTCCTGCAGTTCTTGAAACGACTTTCACCAGACATAGTCTTTCTGCAGGAGACGCACCTCATTGGCAACTCCTTTCGTGCTATGAACCGACGGGGCTACCGCCTTCTGGCCCATTCGGGCTTCACGTCTGGTTCAAGGGGTGTGGGCATCATGGCCAAGACCTCGCTCCCGCTGGAAGTTGATGAGGTGATCCATGATGACAGGGGACGTTACACGGTTCTGGTGGGTAGAATGGAGGGCAGAGTGATTGTCTTTGTTTCTGTTTATGTCCCGCCAGGGTTGCAGGCGACCACCTTTGCGGATCTGGGGCGCCTCCTCCTTGGCCTTCCGGAGGGGATTCTAGTGGTTGGGGGGGATTTTAACGCTGTGGTTTCCGGAACTGAGGACCGTCACCCCCCTAGGGATCTCCCCCGTGCCCAGGCGTGGTTGTCTGGCCTCTTGGACACCTTGGGGCTGGTGGATTGTTGGCGTTTGAAACATCCTACGCAGATACAGTACACCTTTCATTCCGGGGCCCATGGCAGTCTCTCAAGGCTAGATTATGTCCTGGTGCCGGCGGCGCATGCGGGGAGGATCGGGGAGGTGCGCCATTTAGCGCGGGGTATTTCAGACCACTCCCCGCTCTTGTTGCACTTCGATATTCTTCCGAGGGGAGAGGGTAGGGTGGTCCCGATTAATCCCTGGTACCTGCGTGACCCCACCATTCGCGCAGAGTTGGTTAAGTCCCTTAAGCGATATTTTGACGATAACGTGGGGTCTGTGTCATCGGCGATATCGCTGTGGGAGGCATTTAAGACGGTGATCCAGGGGGATGCCCTGTCCCTTATTTCCTATTCCCGGAGGCGCGAGCGGGAGGAGGTGACCCGTGTTGAAACTGAAATCACTGAGTTGGAGGGTGACCTCGAATGTGGGGTGACGGATGACAAACTGCATGTTCTCCGACTCAAGCAGGCGGCCTATAAGGCCCTCGTCACGGAGGCGGCCAGGGGCCTCAGTAGAGAGCAACAGGGGAGACTGTATGATGTGGGTGATAAGGCTGGGAAATTGATTGCGTGGCTGGATAAAAAGGAGAGAGCGAGTCGAGTTGTCCCGTCGATTGAGAGGCCGGATGGTGTGTGTGTCACTGAACCTGGAGACATTGTAGATTGCTTCGCAGACTATTTTCGTAGGGTGTATTCCCCGGTGTCCTCCCGCTCGGAAGAGAATTCCCATGCCCTGCTTAGAGATATCGCGCTGCCTTCCCTTTCGAAGGAGGACAGGGTGTCGTTGGACGCCGACCCGACCTCCGAGGAAATTGCCCTCGCCATACGTTCGGTCGCTTCCGGCAAGGCAATGGGTCCTAATGGTCTTCCCATCAAATTGTACAAGCTGCGACCGGACACGCTGGCGCCGCATCTCCGTGCTATGTTCCTTGCGGCCCGCTCGGCGGGTTCCCTCCCGCTGGACCAGCGCCTGGCTACTATCGTGGTTATTCATAAGGAGGGGAAGCCGCGGGACCGGGTCACATCCTACCGGCCTATTTCGCTGTTGAATGCAGAGCCCAAAATTCTCGCCAAGGTGTTGGCTAATCGGCTGATTGGTGTGGTGTGCGATTTGATTCACCAGGATCAGTCCGGCTTTATTCCTCATCGCAACACTGCCCTTAACCTGCGGCGCTTGCATGGGGTGCTCGCACGTGTCCCGTTCATACGTGAGCCGGCCATTTTGGCGTCCCTGGACGCCACTATGGCGTTTGACACACTTGAGTGGCCATATATTTGGGCGACGCTCGCGAAGTTCGGGTTTGGCCCGGGATTCATCGGTTGGGTGAAACTGTTGTACTCTGGACCGCTGGCGCAGGTGGTTGTGAATGGGAGAGTGTCGGCTCCGTTTGAGCTGGGCAGGGGCACGCGGCAGGGCTGCCCGTTATCGCCGCTCCTTTTCGCGCTTGCTTTGGAGCCCCTGGCGGAGTGGCTGCGGTGGCATCCTTCTATCCGTGGTCTCCGATGGACCCCCGAGTATGAGGACCGCGTATCTCTATACGCTGATGATATTCTCCTGTACTTGGCTTCCCCACGTGAATCACTGATAGTACTGGTTGATGTTTTGCACTCATTTGGCCTCAACTCCGGCCTGGTCATCAACTGGGCTAAATCGTGTGTGTATGTTCTTACGGGGGAGGATCCTATCCTTCCGCGGGGTTGTCCTATCCAGATCGCCCCGCGGGGATTTAAGTACCTGGGTGTCTTCATTACCCTGGACGCGGAGGCCCGATACAAACAGAACTTGCTTTCCCCCCTCCAGCGCCTGAAGGAGGACGTCACGCGCTGGGGGCGCTTGCCGCTCTCGCCGCTCGGCCGGGCGGCATTGTTTAAGATGATGTCGCTGCCATGCTTCCTGTATGCTTTACAGAACACAATGGACGTTGTCCCGGCGCGCTACTTTCGTGAGGTGGAGAGTTGGCAGCGCCGACTGTTCTGGGAGGGCAGGCCGCGTATCGCCCTGGCGAAGCTGACGCTCCCGTGGTACGACGGGGGGGTCGCCCTCCCTGATATCAAGCGATATTACTGGGCCTCCCAGCTGGCTGCGATCAATCACGGCCTTTACGGGCCCGCTCTCAACCCTGCCTTTGAGATGGATAAAATGTTATTGCCGGGCGGTGACTATAATCGGGCGCTTTATTCGAGCTCGCTCGACGCACGTCTGACGGGCCCCACGCGGGTCATGGTACGAGTGTGGCACGCGGCTAACGTGGCGATGGGGTGGAAGGATCGCTTGACCCGGGCGACGCCACTATACGCATCCGAGAGGCTGGGCTCCTTGTGGACCTCGAAGGGCTTTGAGAAGTGGGACATGATAGGCATCAGCAGGGTGGGCGATCTCTGGACGAGGGGGGGATTCAAAACGTTCGACGTGCTGCAGACAGAATTCCAGCTGCAGGACAGGGAGTATTTTCGATATCTGCAGATCCGTCATGCGTTGCGTCCATCCCGGAGTACTCCCCTCTGGAGGATAGAGTGCTAGATGGGCATGTCCCGGACGGCACGATTTCATTAATTTACAAAAAGCTCATTAATGACCGTTCGGGACTGCTGACTGGCCTTCGCGAGGCGTGGGGGGCTGATGGATTAGAGCTGGATGACGAGGACTGGGTGTCTGCGGTGGCCTCCCCGAAAGAGGTGGCCATACCGGCCCGCCTTCGCTTCGTCCAGCTCAAGATACTCCATAGGGTCTATGTTACGGGACCGAGGCTGATGCGTATGGGCTATGCTGTGGAAGGGTTGTGCAAGCGTGGGTGTGGTTCTTTGGGGACCTTTCTCCATATTTTGTGGGAGTGCCCGGAGGTGGTGCGATTCTGGCGTGGTGTGCATGAGGTTTTGCAGGTAGTTACGCATGTGCAGCTGCTGCCTGAGGCGAGGAGATGCCTTTTGAACGTGTGGGAGCCAACCGACTATTCAGTGCCGCAGACGTGGTGGGCGACTCTGGGATATATGGTAGCCAAACGTGACATTGCGCAATTGTGGGGCTCCCAGAGGTCGCCGACCGTCTCGGCGTGGAAGGACAACATGGACTGGTGTATGTTTCGGGAAAAGGTCGTGTATGTTGCGAGAGGTAAGCCTGGGAAATGGATGAAAGTGTGGGGCCCCTGGAACGCCTACCGTGGGGGAATCTGTACCCCGCCGCTATTGCCTGATTCGTCACCGGCCCCGTCTCCTTAGCCTGTTTGTCTTCCCGGTGCTGGGCTGTGAGTCTACTTAGTACCCGTCCTAACCTTTCCCCCCTTCGATATTCCTATGGGTCAGCGGGGTCCCCCCCCCTAGGGGAGCACATGCTGTTATTTCTGACTGTGGGTTGCCTTGTGGACTTGTTTTTTGTTGATTATTTATATAAAAATGAAGCCGTTGTGTGGGGTCCGGATGGTGTGGCTACCAACGCCTCTTTCAACTACTGTGAATTTCCTTCTGCCGCAGCGTGCGTTCTACTGTCTGTATTATATGCTCCTTCTGTGTGCTAGCTGCCGGCCTGGAGGTTGTAGGCCCATCTTTGTATATTTTTTTGGATTCTGTAATAAACGGCTTAAAAAAAAAAACAAAAAAAAAACTGCCCCATATCTTACTGCATTAATATGTTTATCTGTTACTGTAATGTGTGAATTGTACAGCGTGAAAACTTTAGCCCTTTAAAATGTGTGCTTGCCCAGTGTCTTGCCCTGCATGCAGCAATAACTTTGGAAAAAAATGCTCTAACCAGGCTTCGGGAAGCACCCACATCTAATGGCTGTAACCATTATATAGACAGATGTGCAGACAGATCATTAAGTGGGATGAAAAAAGTGGGGTTTCTCTATATAGGAGCATGTCAAATAAATTTTTGTGATTCCCATAGTGTTCCATCTGATCCGTATTTTAGGTTCTCTCTGAGATATAATTGCATCCAGATAAATCACACAACAACTGACATACACTTAAAATTGTCAGTACGATTGGCTTTGTCAATAGTTGTTAGCTGTTTAAGATAAATGAGTAACAACAAGGATTTGTGATAAATAATTACCATCGGAAATGTTTCAATTGTGAATTAAATAGCATTGAGGCCTGTGGAAGAAGTTTGTCCTTCAGTTATATGTGCTTTATCTTAGATATGTATCCGTATCCTCTTTTTCTCTGCATATCTCGTCCATCTGCACATCTTCAACCACCTCTCTTTCCTCTTCAGCACCCTCTTTTCCCTCTTCCCCGAATGCACTTCCTCGCATCTCCCTCCCTTCACTGCCCCCAAACATGCACTGCACTCCCTCAAATGTAAGCACTTTATTTTCTCTTACTTTTGCCTTGCAAATATTTTGACATCTGAGAACCACTTCACAATCTTTTCCACATAATTTCAGTTGCAAACGGAATACATAAGCATTGTTCTGTATGCTCTGCAGAGCGGCCAACCCACTGACAGGTACTTTGTTTGGCTTCAGCCTTAGAGCCGGCATGCTCAATCAAAGCCCCTCATAAACACCTGGCATGGCTCAAAGTATGCACAGAAAAAAATTACAGATAAACAATAACATTGTAAAATAGCTATCTCTTGGGGAATGCAAGATTAAGTAAAGAATGAGAAATAAGACAGGAACTTAGGGCCAGATGTATGACCAAGGAATTTGTGACTCGCAAATTGAGTCGCAATAGCGACTCGCAATTTGTGAGTCACAAATTGGTATGTACTACAGTATCTGCGACACTGATTGCGATTCCCAATGGGGTCGCAAATTGCATGCCTCATGCATTTTCATGAGGCACTCGCAATTTGCGACTCCATTGGTCATGGCTAACCCTCCCAAGTATGGTGGCCTGCTGGGCTCAGCAGACCTCCATGTCTGGGACTGCTTTTAAATAAAGCAGTTTTTTTTTAATGCAGCCTGTTTTCCTTAAAGGAAAACGGGATACATTTAAAAAAAAAAAATGAAATGTTTTAGTTTCATTTTTTAAGGGCAGGTAGTGGTCCCTGTGACCACTGCCTGCCCTTAGAAAATATTTTTAGAGCCTGTGACATAGGGGAAGGGCTCCCCTGGGGACCCCTTCCCATTTGCAAATGGTTTACCACCCTTCTGTGAAGGGTGGTAAACTGCAACTACAATTGTGGTTGCAAAACAGTCATACATGGCATTTGGGGTCGCTATTAGGAAGGGAACGCCCCTTCCTAATACCGAGTTACAAATCTTATTTAGCAAGTTGCAAATAAATTGTGACTCGCTAAATAGGGTTTGTACATGGCCCTGTAGGTTTTTGCATGCGAAAACGGGTCGCAAACCCGTATGCGCATGCAAAAACGGGTCGTACATCTGGCCATAAATTACTGAATGCACTGGCTTAATGTTTTTAACATTCATTTTTCATAAATCAATCCATGTTTTTGGAATCAGGGTTAACTTAGGGGCATGAAGACATGACCAGTTTTAATGTCATACTCTGGTACACTGACAGACACACAAGCACCTTGGGACCCTGGCACAGAATTTGGGGCTCTTCCACTGACATGGGGATCATGTGCAGCTACTGTGATAGGTGGCACAGATGATGGGGTGAGGGCTGTTACCTGAGCACACTGTCGCGAGGGCTGGCAATAGGGGTACAGGAGCAATAGGGAGAAAAAGACTGCAATTGGATAATTACATGAGGACATAGTAATGTGGAAAAGTCCTATAGGTGTGGAAATGGTCCTCCACAGTACACAAGTATACATGCGCTCAGAGCATGTACACCTACACCTTGTGCAGGGTGCAGCTTTCTGCTCTGTTATGCCACAATTTGTTTCCAAGCCTTGCAGCCATTCCTGCAAGGAAGGGATTGAGTTTGTTTGTTAGCTCTTGCCACAGATTCACTGCTCGGGCCAATCGTGGGGACACTAGAGTCTGTTCTTTAAATGAGAGGACGTGGTTCCTTTCAGCCTGGAATTCTGAGATGTGCTGAAATGTAGGGGTGAGGTTGCGGCCAGCACTACCATTGGCGTAGTACAACACTGATGGTGAAAGGCATGACTAAGTTTATGCCTTTCGTCTTCCAGGTTTCCAGCTTTACCATGGTACAAATGTTGGTGACCTGGTAGCAAATCTGGACAAAAAATGTCCCAAAATACACAACCAGTGTAATAAACAATCCTTATTGTTTATTAGATTTATTATGCTCTCCAATACTAAAGTAATTTTAAGAGTGCACTAAGCCATTTCACCACACTAGTCTCCTCCCTTCAAAAGTAGGTGAAGAGTTAGAGAGCCACAAGCATGAAAATGTTTGCTCTATGGTGGCCCATATTCCAACTATTATTTCATGTACCTCTTCATCCACAATTGAGATTTTGTGGTTTAGGATCACTCAAGAAGCTCTCTGGCTGTGACTCCCAAATTGTCCCCACTGGATCTTAGTAGGGCCAACATAGTACAAACATATTTGAAATGTTTGTCATGAACAAATAATGAAAGTAATGAGGACATCTTATTTATCTTGTTGGAAACCATCATACATTAGAGAACTCTCCACTTTAAGTACATCTTTTTCACGTTGCCTCTAACTCAGATATTTGGATCAACTTCACAAAGGAATAAGAATCCTGGCTGGCCTGCACTTTCTTTTGGATCCATTTTGCGGGGGAACAAATGCTGCAGCTCGAGTTCTAATGGGGCCAGCGACGTGCCGCCAAGGCCTGGGGTGTCACAGTGGGGGAGGTTAGCGTGGTGAGGGGTCTAAGCACATGTACATAACACCAGAGATTACCATTCAAGCACTTACCATTACCGAGAACAAGGCACCAAATTTAAAGTACTTGTATCCACTTCCACGTATGACAAAAGGGTGGGATATTTTGCCTGTGAATGACAGATGTCTGAAATCGCACGGGGATGAAGTCTCCAACGCCCAAAACCGTGACACTGATCGCGTCACAGGCTTACAGATTGCATATCACCACAGACCACAATGGCAATAAAGAGCTTCACAACAGAAAGCCTTCCATTTCCTGCTTCTGAACGAGGCATAGCAGGCAGCCTGAACAGACAGCCCAATCTTAAACACATCAATTTGTTTAGAGATACATCTCTGAATAAATAAATCTATTTAATATATTTGTATGCAAACATGTAGGAATTTAAGAGGGGTGCAGCCTCTGAGTCCTAATGGAGAAACCTCCCTAGATAGATGGATAGATAGATAGATAGATAGATAGATAGATAGATAGATAGATAGATAGATAGATAGATAGATAGATAGATAGATAGATAGATAGATAGATAGATAGATAGATAGATAGATAGATAGATAGATAGATAGATAGATAGATAGATAGATAGATAGATAGATAGATAGATAGATAGTTGATAGATAGAAAAGGTGGACATACAGGCTAAATTAGTTTATAAGTATAACTGCAGTCCTCAATTAAAATATACACCAAGGTGGAATATAAGGGTGCAGCTAGACATACACTGGATTCTGCTCATTCTGAAAAGTGGATAACTTTATAAAAAAGAGTTTCAAATTAACACAATCCGGTATTCAGCAGTCAGATAAACAGAGGCCACCTCAAAAAAAGTTACAACAGCATTAGCCGGAGACTGACATTGATAAAGATGGAATTTGCCCTGTGCTCCTCCTGCTTTCATATCAAGCTCTACACATAAAGGCAACAGTAGTGTAATAATAAAGTAAAAACAAAACACTTTGCCCTGAGGGGAACTACCTTGTGTGTGGCTATGTTCCTTAGGACAGAGCACAATGCAGTCACTCAAAGTGAAGTTAGTAAATGGCTGTGGTAGGACGACCTATTGTCCCACGATGTATGCTGTAGTGGGTGGAAGCAAAATGTGAATGAGACAACAACAGACCAATGGATGAAAATAGTTGGTTGGAAGCACATTTATGTAATGATATGATACAAATTTTATTAGGAAACTAAAAAGCTCTTGACTAATGCCAGACGTAAAAATGAGCACTACACCACACAATATCTGTGCTTTTTTCCTGAAGGTCCCCTGGATAGAGCTGGCAGGAGGACATCCCCTTGAGTACTTCTGAACTGTGGAGAATACACAAATGCATTTATCATGACTGTGCACTAGGCAGACTGTAGTGATGGCTATTCATCCTGTCTTGCTCATCTTCTGCTGTCACCATGTGGAATGTTGGTATTCATGATGACAGATTAGAATGTTGGGTTCCTAGCTCTGTGAATTCAGTTGGGAGCGTGGGGCTGAGCTGTGAGGAGACAGCTCCTGGTGGGGTTTTTATTCCATACTATTTAACATCCTGATACCTTGTACCATCTACTAAATAAATACTTATTCTTCAAGAACCTACGTGGACCTGACTATCATTTTCCACATCACTACAATTTTGGCGACGAGGATGGGATTTCAACTTTATTCTTACTTCAAATTTCAAGCAGCAACAAATGGACTTTCTTCAACAAGGTAAACATTTAAATTTTAATTTCTTCAAGTGACTTCCTAGCATACTGGCAACCCAACTACTGAACCCCACCAGTGACCATTCAATCAGTCGCCCTCATCTCAACAAGCCAGTCCCTGCTGTAACTTTCTTCTATTTTTCAAGTCTAAGTTCCTGACTTCTCCATCACTTCGTAACTGATGTTCCTTTCATGCCACTTTTGGACAGTGTGCCTTCAATTCCACAACGACCAGTCCTTGCTTTGCTAATGAGCGTCTAAATGATTTACTTTGCCTTATTTCAACTTTAATGCTGATGTCCTGCCAACTTTAACTCCAAGTTCATGCTGTTCCTATTATACCTGTTTGCCCTCAGCAACTTACTGCAATTTCTCTTGCCTGCCATATCATATTCTGCCTTTTCAAGTACAATTCTCACAGAGATGCAGCCGGCCTGATCACCCTGCTGTGTTTATCTGGGCTTGGTAGCAAGTTTTGCTCTTCATTCAGCGATTTTTGCAGTCAGTGTTTGTTTAAAGGCAACGGTTTTGGGGACTGTGACAGTGATTAAATTTACCTCATTCTGTGAGCATACTGCTTTAATGCCAGCGCCATACATAAAGGCCAAGTGTTTCTTCGTGAATCCTTTAAACAAGCGCCATCCAATTAATGTTTTTGGAGCCTGTTTCACGACCTGGTTTAAACGCTTATACATTTCTTCTGCATGTGAGGCAATTTTTTGAAACATTTGCGGTAATTTTTATTTTAATATTCATTATGGGCCTTGATTCATCATTTTCACTTGGCAGTTCAACCGCCCACTTAGTTTTTGAAAAACAGCGTGTGCCATGCTTAGCGCGCGCTCTTACCTTCGTATTTCAAGCTTCAGCCGCAACAATGCTTCCTTCAATGACGTACTTGCTCTCCGTCTTTGAAGCTGCCTCCGTGTCAGCAGAGCAACGTTTGGTGCAATTTCCTGCTTTGAGCCATCCTGCAAGGCATGCTGTACGTGCCGCCATCTTGTGGTTGACAACTACTACCATACTTATACCTGACTCATCCTATTACAATTCTTCCGGTATTTCCTTCAATTGCCAACCGTGTTTTATTTTCAACATGAAGGCAGGCAGTTTCATCGTCAACATGAGCACCGAAGGTACATTCTGTCACGTTCTGTCACGCTGCGAGTTCGTCAGGATTATCGTCTCACCCAGGATGTTTAAGAAGGATTTGTGACTCTGCGAATGTGTCATTTTCCGTGGCATTTTCTTCACAACAACTGCAAGTCATTTCATCTCTGAGCCTATAATTGCTGCATTGATTTCACGACTTCTATTTAATTGAAACTTGGTCATGTTCCTAAATATTCTGCTTTGTTGTTTTATTTACAAGAATGTTTTTCTTGGCATAGTGAACATTATTCTTTTATCTGAGTACAGTGTGTCATCTTTTGTGTTTTGATTGAAATTGCTTATTTTCATTTCTTAACAAGTTTTCACATTCTAGTGCACACTCGGGTACTAGGTCGAGTACCGGTGATGTTAGTTCTTGTATCCATTCAAAATGTTTGAGCGAACCTTCACTTTCTATTCCTATTTTGTGAATGACAGGTTCATGTTTTTAAGAACGTAATCTCAAGCTGTAATGTTTGGTTCTTATTTCAAAATGATGCATTTCGCGTTTCTGCTGTGCAAGTTATAATGAAATTTTTCATATTTCTGTATTTCTAATGACAGTACGTACATGTTTTTAAGGTTTATTGCTGACGTCAGTTCTCAGTTTTAGTGCACAAAACCTTTTCTGATTTTTAAGAGCTCTATGATTTTATTCTATTCTTATGCCAGTTTTCTTCTTTGCGCAAAGTGTTTTTCATGAAATTTCCTGGCAATTGGGGTTTTCTCCTAATTAAGTTTGTACTCCAGTGTTATTCCTGAGTTTCATTTATTCTTCTGTTAGGAGTACTCTTTTTTCCATTATTATAGTTGTTATTTCTGCTCTTGTTTCTGACGTTCGTTGGTTTTCATCTCCACTCCTGTATGGCCAACAGTTGTGTTGTGGATGTAACTCTCAACTTTGCGTCGTTTTCTTATTTTTGCTATCTTTTATCCTTTTTACTGTGTGATTTCCTCTTCTTTTTGTGTCATTTTTAGGGAGAAGATGTGTTCTATCTCGTTCTATCTCCTATATGTTCCATCTCGTATGTGTTCTATTACCTTATATCTACTATATGTTCCAACTCTTATCTCCCTCTTCATGTTTTTTCTTCTTCGCTTATCCTCTATTCTTCTGTTATATTAGGGTATCTTCTTTTCTTTAATTATAGTTGTGTTCCCTTTTCCATATTCCTTCCTGCTTTGTAATTGCTCTTTTTTCGTTATGTCCTTATCGTACTCTGTGTATTCTCTTTCTGATGCTATGTGTACGTTGTACATTTTAGTTGTTTTTATAAAAAGGTATAAAGGGGAAGATGTGTAGTGATGGCTATTCATCCTGTCTTGCTCATCTTCTGCTGTCACCATGTGGAATGTTGGTATTCATGATGACAGATTAGAATGTTGGGTTCCTAGCTCTGTGAATTCAGTTGGGAGCGTGGGGCTGAGCTGTGAGGAGACAGCTCCTGGTGGGGTTTTTATTCCATACTATTTAACATCCTGATACCTTGTACCATCTACTAAATAAATACTTATTCTTCAAGAACCTACGTGGACCTGACTATCATTTTCCACATCACTACACAGACTATTCTTCGTTTAATTTTTTTTAGGATCCTATTGGCGCTAGAAGCTAGTCTGTCTGTTTGATCCCGAACTTTGAGAGCCATGTTGGGAATGTCAATAGCTGAAAATTAATTCTGCGGTTGGGACGTGTGGGGAGGAAGTGATTGGTCCTGAGAGATGTTATATGCATGTTTATTAAAAAATATTTTTTTAAACTTGTTTGGTTGATTATTTTGTGACCTAAATACAATAGTAACCTTCTAAATAGATATGTTACTATTCGTAAGACTAGTGTAGTGTAAACCAATAAGGACTATGACATCCAACATACCAGGCTTCTCCGAGTGTCTCAGGAGCTACTGGTAGCTCTCCAGGTACCTGCTAGTAGGTCTCCTGTGTGCAGGTCAGCCTAATAAATTAGAATCTTTTGATCGGCTAAATTGATGTCGTTATACAAAAATTTAAAATTGTTTTCAAGATGAAAATATGTGTATTTTCAGAACCCAAAGGCTGATGTTTGGTGAAAAATGGTTAAATTTCCAAAATAAATTTGAAGCTGATATTTGAGTGATAAATCATACAGCAGTCGGTAGACTTTTTGCTAGCATGCTGGTGGTGCCTGTGGCAGTGCAGCTACGGCTTTCATGTATTACCAAATACCATCCAAACTGGCAAAGCTATTGTACCTTATTGCTGAGAATCCTCCCTGATGCACTGACGTGATTCCTGCTGGTAAATGTGCATATGGGTGGCCACTAATGTAATCTTGCCTAATGTAGCCACTATTGCAACATTAATATTATTAATAGTGCAGGAGGATTTTCATTAAAAAGAGGTAGCTCTTTTTTACAGAAAAAGTTGGAGACCCCAGCTCCATCCTTTGTAGAACTGTTTGCTCAGTTGTAAATTACATAGTATTTAAGCTTAGCAGAAAAATGTTTCCTCACCTTTAGGAACAGCCTTTTTTTTACATTTTCCAGACATTAAGGAATCACTATGTTAAGTAAAAAATGCTAGAGAAATTCTATGTCAGATTGAACCTGTAACCCGCATGTTTGTAAACATACATGAACAGCAGATGCATTGATATAATATATGATTATATAATATACAATATATGATGATACATAATATAGGATTGAATAGGCATAGATGTCCTCTTGGGGTCAAAGCAGGCCTTGCTCGTAGACAGGGGGAGAATGATGTCTCCTGTAACTACAGAATTATTGTGATGAAAAACCCACTTTGAAATTTGTATTGCATTTAACCATTTAGAAAGTGTAAATAGACTGTAACTGTAACCTCCGTGCTGTCACCTGAGCTGTATGAGTAGTCTTGTGCTAGATTCCCTATTTTTACCCTCACTCTCCATGCACACATAGATGATGTTAGTGCACCGAAGAGCCGCACAGTGCCTCGCCTGTTTCGAAGATAACTATGTCAGGTTTCGAAGAAATGTTAAGACCTGGTTATTCGAACAATAACTTGAATAGCTGGTTTTCGCCCCTGACATTCCTTGCTGTATCTCGGCGCCGGGAAACCCTTTTTGGGTAGCTGTTGCGCCTTACAAGTTCAAAAAATAAATAAAAAATAAATAAATATAGAGGATGAAGCCAGGAAGGGAGCAACTTTATTGTGGGAATATTGTGGAACTGCTCAGCTGCAGGGTTATTTTCTTTGATTGCGTTGAGTGCAGGGCACATTTAGAGGTATAGCTTCATATCAGGGCCCAGATTTACAAAAAAGAATGCGTAAACACAGTGTAGCAAGTAAGATTGCTACACTGCGTTGCGTGAACGGGAGAGAGTAGAACAGTATAATATCTACAAAGATATGGTGCTGTTCTGATCTCCTGCTGTGCTGGAGCACGCCTGCCTACCATTATCCCACACAGACACTCTTGTGCCATAGTGCAAGGGTGTTCTCTCTATGGAAACCATAGTTTTGGAACAGGAAGGGGTCCCTTCTAGTACAAAAACTATGCTTTAAGGCGCTTCCCTTTTTGTATGTGTACTGTAGAATGCAGCACACATGTAAAGAGTTTAAAAACGAAGTGAAATGAAACATTTCTCCTCTTTATGCTTGTCTCATGTAGGCGCAGGATTTTAGTGCAAATCTCTGTCTACATATTTTGAGAGTATTAAGAGGAATAATGTTGGTAATGCTCACATCCGATGGGCATTCTTACCCACTCCATATCTTTTGTATACTGCTTGTCCTAGCATCATAGTGCCAATCATTAACATAAAATTGGCATCCCTGGGTCGGGATGGTGATACAGTGGCAAACAGGGCAGAATTTGCCAATGTGACGCAGTCATAGATGTATTACTTGGTGAAAGTAATAAATTGATGTTTATGCAACTAACATGCATTTACTGAAAATGAAGGGCTGGTATATCAATAAATAAAATGAGGTATCTTTTTCTTCTTGACAATGCTTAGCATTGGTGTGAGGGAAAATAAAAAGCATATATTCCTTAGCAAAATGTGCATATTTTAATCATTGTCAAGCTGATGTACTGGGAAAGCGTGATTGTATTTTTAATTATATGTTTTAAGAGTTATTTATGCGGCAATAACTACTACTGCATGAAAAGCTAGGGCTTCATTGTGAGGAGTGGCGTAGGGCAGTGCCGTAAGTCTTCTTGCTGGGCTGCCCTATGCCAATGTGAAAGGGCAGGATTGCATCATATTTATGAAATACGGTGCATTCCTGTCCTTTCCGCCCCCGGCGCTGCTGCACAATCTGCTGCCTAGTGCCAACAAAGGCCCCCTTGCACAGTGGTGCAAGGGTGCCTCCATTGCAGCCAGGATTGTTTTTGTGCAGGAAAAGGCACCTTACTGCACAAAAACAATCCTACAAGGCATTTTCCTCTTTCTATGTGTGCTGCAGAATGCAGCACACATGTAAAGAGGAGACAATAGGAAGCAATATAAATATTTCCCCTTGTTACGCCCAGCTCTGGGGAGGTGTAAGGTTTTGGTACTCTCCCATGTTTATGTGATTAAGTAAACCAAGAGCAGGGTGAAAATCCATAGGGGTTGCATGGGAGAATGAACCGCAACGCTCATGGAACGCCTCCGTGATGCAGAGTAAGGAAAGGCAGCGACTTGCACTGCTTTGTCTTACTCCATGTCTATGAGGCCATGTAGAGTGGTTTTACGTTGCCTCATAGATATGATTGAGGGACTTGAGCCACTGGAGCATCAAAAAAGTGATGCTCAGGAGGAGCAAGCCTCTGATAAATAGGCCCCCAAATTCATAAGATTACTGTCTGAATTTGTAAGTTCTTGGTAATCTAATATACCGCAATATCGTATGAGCCTGTAAAATCTAGTTAACTCTCCTGTACTGTCTGAGAATATAAGGTGTGGGTATGTTTTATTTTTCCAGCCTTTCATCCAGCAAGATTAAAATCAACTTGGAGGGGGCAGGACGGAAAAATGAAAGGAAATGATATGTTCAAGTGCCGATGTAAATTATAGTAACTGATAGGGCTTGGGAAATTGCCCTCCTTGAACTATATCAACTTCAACCTTTTAGATAGTTTTTAATGAAATTGTAGTAGTGCAGCATTTTGCCACCATTTTCTTAAAATTATCTCAGGGCAAGCAATGTTATCACTCTCCTGGGATGGTCGAGCATTTTTGGAACACCGTGAAAATACTGGAATATATCAGACCATAGATATTTGGAAAATTATGTAAAAATTGTGGGTGTAAAATAAACGATTTGACCCAATTTTATTAAATGTTCCTCAGCGAGATAAACCTCTTCCCCCCTGAACTCTCCTTCAGGAAGGCCTGGTTTGGTTACTCCCTGAAATATGGCTTTACACATTGATCATGCAGGATGTGGACAGTGCTCTTCCAGTGTTAGAAATGGTCAGTGTTAGACCTGGCACCTTGGCGTGAGTTTCCCTTCCACTTTTTGCTGATGTGCCTCATTGTGTTTTGTTGGTGTTAGCTGCTCAGGGCACTGTGCCACTGCTAATCAGTGCCACAGTGCAAGTGCTCCCTTTGGAAAAGTGTATACATTGATTGGTGTCCATGTTTGGCTTATTTGGTTTACTATCAGCCCCTACTAAAGTGCACCAGGAGTGCCAGGGCTTGTAAATACAAATGCTGCTGGTGGGCTTGCAGCACTGGTTGTGCCACCCACAGAAGCGGCCTAGTAAAATGTGTCTAGGGTCTGCCACTGCAGAACCTGCACGCGGTCTGGTACTGTCGCGCTGATAGCGCAAGTGCACCTACTTGCCAGTCCCCAAGCCTTCACTTAACTACATATTAGTCACCCCTCTGGTAGGCCCAAGGGCAGGGTGAATTGTAGGTATAAGGTAGGACATGCCCTTATGTGTGTGGCATGTCCTAATAGTGAATTACAGCCATTTTCGTTTTTCACTATTGAAGGCTACCTGCTCTCCATAGGCCAGAATGGGCTGCTGGAATTACTACACGCTGTAATTCCAGTGGACTCATAGAGCATGGTAGAAAGTCAAGTTTAGTATGCCTGAACTCAGAATAATAAAATACTTCTTTTAGTAAAGTTTATTTTAATATCCTGTGTTTGTAAATACTACTGTTAGAAAGTTAGTATTTACTGACCTGGCCATTTCAGTCCGCCTCTGCTGTGTGTGTGTGTTCTGCCTAGTAACAGTAAAGGAGCAGGGCTGGGGAATTCCAGGAGACAGGCTGGCTGCCAGGTGGTGGGTAGAGAGATTACACCAGGATGGGTGTGAGGAGTACACCTTTGACTCTGAATAGACCTGTGCTCTGCCACCACAATGCCGGCTCCGCCCCCTGTGGAGCGGCTGATGTCTCTGCCCTGCTGCTGAAAGGAAAGAGCAGAGTCACCACAACAAAGTGCTCCAGAACTGGACTGAGCCAGGCCCAAGCCCCCTGGCGACAAAAAACAAAAGAATTGTGATATAAAAGAAGGAGCCCTGCTCCTAAGAAATCAGATCCTGTTTGTGCCAAGAAGAAACTCTGCCTGAAGAGAAGGACCTGGGAAAGCTGCATGGAGGACTACTGTCTCTGACCTGTGAGACTGGCCTGTAGTGGGTGCCTTGCTGCAAGAAGGAGAGGAAAAGACTAAAGGAAAATACTTTTGAATCAACTTGTGCTTTGAACAATCTCCAAGGGCTTGCTGGTGAACTTGCCCCCTGAACTGCGCCCCAGGAACAGTGGGCGCTAACTTCCCCCAAGGAAAAGAGGAGCTGCTGGAGGTGATCCTGTCACGCTGACCCCCAGAGAACCTGTGTGCCCCCCTCTCTCTCCGAGCACCGCGACGTCTGCCACCGGGGCTGCTGTGAGCACTGCCAAGGCCGGCCTACCTGGCCCTAGCCCAGCAAGCAACTGCCCCCCGAGCCGTAGCTCGCAACGCAAAGAGGAGACCCCGGACGTCCAAACGCCGAGCCTCTTCGACCCTGCGCCACTGAGATCCCTGTGAGGGCACCGAGCACCTGGTTCGCCACCCTGAGGAAAGCTGATAGCGCTGCCAAGCGCTAAGAGTCACCCCTGAGCCGCCCCTCCCGCTCCTGCAATCATCGTGGCCACTGAGATCGTCCCCTAGTGCCCCACGCAGCCTCACTGTCCCCTGGAGATCCGGGACTGAAGCGCGACGTGGGACGCCTTTGTGCGGGACTACGAGGCCGCCACAAACCTCCTCTACAAAGAACCAAGGAATGGTGACCAGCACGCCTTGGTACGAGCCGTACTGCCCTTTGTACCAGCCGTACCTGCTCTGCCGTCCGTGTGCGGCGCGTCCCTGCATCTGTACGGTCCGTACAGCACCAAAAGCATTGCCAGTGCTCCCGCGGGAAGCGTGAGGTTTGGCACGAGACGTCCCGAACATGTACGACGCGTACCTACGAGGGTACAGTCCGTACGGTTCGCGTCCAGCATACGCGTCCTCACGCGAGAAGCGTGAGAAACGGCATGACGAGCCCAGATAGCGGTACGAAGCGTACCAGAGGCGCTACGAAGCGCACAATACCCCAAAGAAGCTTACGTTGAACAGAAAAGTGCCATTTTAAGAACTGTGGACTGCCTAAAAGCATTTAACATTAACTGGAACCTTATTTAAGTAAGAGAACTGTATTTTGACATCCTGCTTGAAGAAATCTTTTATATAAAGAACTTTATTTTGATATAAATACAGCCTTGTGTCTTTGTGTGGTGGGGTGGTGATTATTGTGTGGGATACCTTGAACGCTTAACCTAATGCCCTCTGGAAATCTAGCCTGACTGCTCGCGCCACGTTACCTAGAGGGTGAGCAGGGGTTATTTTTAAAGAGGTAATCCTACGCCCTGACTTAGAGGAAAGGGTCCCTGCTTGTCGCAAGTGCATACCTGCGCCAACCAGAGACCCCGGATTCTAACAGTCAGCATTAGTGGTCGTAGAGGGTTGCACAGTAGTGGTAGGTAGTGGTGGCAATCAGGAAATGAGGAACAAGCTTCCAATAAAATTTTAGTCATCTAATTGTTTATACAATTGAAGCACTGTACTCCCCTTCCCACTCTCCAGGAGTCCTTTTGGCTGCTGTGCGCATGGGCTGGAGTGAGGCTAGGTCCCTCTTAACTACTGCGCTTGCATTTGCTGTAGGCAGTTTCCTGACTGTGGTGTTTTATTAACCCCAGGGATCTTCATTTCCGTTATAAGCTCTGCCCTCTAAGCGTAGGTGCAGCTTTTCAGAAGCCTGTGGAGGAAATTACTTTTAAAATGGAAATGTGACTTACAGACCATGTTAGAATTGCGCTGTAGAATTAGTTTAGACTGCTGCAGAAATATTTCTACATAAAAAATGACAGGTAAAACAGTCAGCATATCTCTTCCACACTGACTATCCTGTCTCAAATGTATTTATGATTGGCTTCAAACCCTTTTTATGAGGATTTTACCTTACCTTTTGGTAAATTGTTTTAGCTTTGGGTTGCTTCTTTTTATTATCTTTTATCAGTTTTTAATATAATATTATGGATTTTAAAACTTGATGAGGTTGTTGGACTGTAAATTTCTGACATGATTTTGTATTACCTAGAAAAATTCTGGAAATGAATTTGCATGTTTTTATTATATCTGTTTTCTAAATGTTTTACATTTTGTGGTTCTATTCAACCGAAATAAAGGAAGTATGATGATGACACGTACTGCATAAACATGAAAGAATCCTTATTAAGGCTGAAAATAATATATTAATCACTCATATATTTAGAGGAAATGGTGTTATTAAATTTTTAACTAAGTTATGTAGAAACCTTTTGTACTAGGCAATCATTCTTAAATGTGTCCCTTTTAGTTAGCCCTAAAAGCCTTTTTTTCGACTCTCGCTCATAGCTTAACAGATGTTTATTTAGAACATTTTGCTTGCACCAGCAACTTGCTTAAGAATGTGTTGACTTTAATCTGATGTTTCATTAGCCTCATCATACCATGTTAAATCATCTACTTCATACAATGAGCTTGCTGTGAGTGTTTGAATAAATAATGAATTAGATATATTTTATGAATGCTTCACAGAAAATTATTGCTAGTTTACCCAGCTCATATCCAACTTGGTTTGTATTGACAATAGGTATAGAGTGCATCTTTTAGCTTAGGTAAGAGGGTTCTCATGAGAACTTTCCTCCATATAACAAAGTCCTGAAACAATGTTTTACAGTATATATCATTGTGAGTGTTTACTGTGGGAATCGGGAGAAGAAGCATCAGACGTTGATGACACCTTTGGATGAGCGTTTTCCATTGGATGAGAGGAGCTAACATCTAACAAGTATCAATGCATTAGTGTGTGATTTTATATTAATAAGTGTTCCTAGCTAGTTAGGATAAGAAGACTCTCTCAGACTCGGATCCAGATCCTTTTACCCTGATTGAGACTCTACTACTAGAGAGTTGTCCTTTCCTTCTGTTGCCCACAGCTACTGCTAAAGGTGACTTTATTCTTTTTTCATCTAAAGACCTTTTCTGATCAATGCTACAGCAGCAATCATTCTATTATTGACGGTTGCTAATGCAGCTGTGAGAACTCGGCTGAGTTTTCAGAGGGATTCTGTATAGGCAGTTAATTTTATATTCTGCATGTTGCTCTTTTCCAAAAAGAACTCTTCATGGGTTCCATTTAGTGTAGCTTAATTTACCCTAACTAGCTTAGTGACAATTTCCCTATGGAACACTTTGTATTGATTTATGCAATCACTAATCAATCTTTTATTTATGTTTCTGTAAATTGATTAAACCGAATAAAGATGACAAGACAATACTAATCCTTTAAGATAAATAAAGGATTTGAAACTTCATGAACCTATTGTCATTGACCAAACATTTATAATCTGATCGCTGATGATATATGCATAGTTTATGTCTTCATTCTTGCTCCATTCTACTGGTGTAACAAAGGTCCATTGACCGTTCAAGAGCCATCAGGATTTCCCAAAGGGTGAAATCTGAAATCTGGGTGTGTAGTTTTAAATACCATTCTTGGCTAATCCTCAGGCACCCACACCTGCAAGGTTGCACAGGTGCAGGAGAGCAGAAAGTCACATGAATAATAAAAGGAGATGTTCTGCTCAGCAAGGTGAGCTAACAATGTAGTTTTAGCTATTTGGCATGTACATAGATTGAGCATGCCAATGGTGCGGCCTCTCTGGTCTTGTGGGCTTACTAGGTGCACTTCTTCACATTTCTGGTCCATCTGGAAAATGCAAAGGGAGTACACATGCAGGCTCCTATGGTTTTCAGGCAATAATCTGGTGGTGATCGTATTTGGGGTTTTAATACGGATGCTAAGATGAAAAGCCAGAGCACCCATATTCAGTCAGAACATTGAGATGTTAATGTCTTTATTTATTGTAATCCATTCTTGAATTTATTCTTTACCCACTCCCCACTGATCCAACTGTTCATTCATTCATTCATTCATTTATCTTGCAGCCATATCTCCAACATCCATCCCTCCATCCATTGATTGGACATGATTCTATATTGAAAACTGTGTGCTACAATGCACCACTTTTACACATTTTCCAAATTTGCTTGGAGGGAGGAAATCCCCCAAGCCACCCTTGCAGTGACCAGGCTCGCTCTCTGTGCTCATCCGCTACCCATAGTATGGTGCCTGGGCTGCCAACATTTACCAGTGCTGCCTTTGGTTCCCAGTCTGACCCAGTAAACATCCAAGTACAATATATATGGAATTATAGATTCACAACAGTGAATAATGGATGTTTTTCACCGAGAGGCTCTGAGTGAAATCAAATAGGAAACAAGAGAGAAACTTGAGGTATCTGTGATGTCACTCAGATCCCTGAGTTGAAAAACATGCCCATAATTCACATTTTACCCATCTATAATTTTATGTTATGTTTGGCCCCAAATTCACCTGCCCATGCTTTCAACTGCTATGCAGGGGCAGAGATGTCGGGAGATATACATAACATGGCCTCTCCTCCCTGTTTCAGATTTAAAGATAAAACATTCATGCCCTCTTTCAACCCACACCCACCACGCTCCGTGTGTTCCCTTTCCTCTCATACAGTAGCTAGTGCTTCTTTTTTCCAGCTTTGCTACTCCAAACTGTTAGAGAGCCCAGGCAGAGCAACCTGGAATTCCCTTATTAGGTAACAAAAGTGGTTAACAAGTTCTGTTACCCCCTGTTGCTGCCTCATAGCAGTTTATTACTGGACATAGGCTCTCTATGAGAGCCATGCATAACATATAGAATTATAGATGGGTAATGGTGAATTACTACGGTGATTTTCACCAAGGGGATTTGAGTGACATCAAATAGACGATAAGAGCAAAACTTGAGTTGTCTATGATGTTGCTCACAATTCTGAGGTGAAAAACATATGTAAGTTTATGTATGTTCCCAAAATCATCCCCCCATGTGTTCAGTTTCATGTCCAAAATGGAAAAAAACTGGCCTCCTGAAACCCACAGTGCACCACTCTCTGTGCCCTCTCCTACATGAGCTGTGCTCCCTGGTTTCCAGTGCCGCTCTGACAGGCTGGTGGACAGGCCAGCCGGAGCAGCCTGGAATTCATTTATGACGTAGCAACAGTGGGTAAAAGGTTTCGTTAGCAACTGTTGCTACGTCATAACAGTGAGTTACTGAATTTGAATCCAGTTACTCAGCTAGATGATCTCTACAAGAGCCCTACATAACAATACAATATAAAACAGATTCAGTTTCCTCCTAACTCTTGTGTATGTGCTTGGTGTCACTTTTTTTGGCACACAGCCTGCTAACATTTGACTAAATAGTGGCTTTTTATTTCTCCATATTGTACTGTGGTACACCTGGATGTTCATATGCATGAGGAGATGGCATTCCCTCAGGAAACATCAGATTTTTCCTCTAAATTATTGGTGAATTACAATTTAAAACCTTCCATTTCTGGCATAGTAGCAGAATTATGTGTGATAATTGAATGCCTGCCTGCCAGCTGCACTCCAGCGGAATGCATTAACACCCCTCCCTACTTGCCTGTGATTTCTGTATCCAGCAGAGCTAGTCGTGAGCAGCTTAAATAGAACTGCTTTTCTCTGCACAGGTAACCAGGGCCAGATTGCTGCTTTTTTTGTTTTCTAAATATAGCAGCTTCCATGCAAATCAAATGTCTGCCTGCATAATAAAGCAACGCTAATTTCTGGCAATCCAGTACAAAGTGCTGCGGTGTCTGAGGAGGTAAATGTGATTTTCATGCAATTTCTATGCAGCCCGTAAGACATATTTGAGTAAAACTCTCAGAGGGCAATCTACTTTGAAGAGCCCTGATCGCAGGAGTGCCTGAGAAGCGGCATTTCAGCTCTTCGGAATCAAAGTGTGATTAGTAATGGGTCGGGGCAAATGCTACTTGATAACAAGGGCTTGAAACAAACGTAATGTGAAAATGATAGGTGCACTTAAACCTAAAGGAATGAATACCCCATCAGGTGCTGCTTGGACTTTTTCACAGCCTTAAAATGCATAATTCGTACTACTGTAGCAGTGCACTGTACGAGAGACATACCTCTCTGTTTGATTTTATTTAAGACTTTTTGGCATTATATTGTCCGTAAAGTTGTTGCGACAGATAACGGTTCCCTGCATGGCTC
Source organism: Triturus cristatus (assembly GCF_964204655.1). Taxonomy (NCBI): domain Eukaryota; kingdom Metazoa; phylum Chordata; class Amphibia; order Caudata; family Salamandridae; genus Triturus; species Triturus cristatus. The sequence continues at coordinate 1,007,374,821 of NC_140587.1, read as the reverse complement.
TGGAGAGGCTGCACATCTGCTTCGAAACTGATTTTTATAAATAAACTCTGCTCGATGTAATCTACCCTAATGCATGCTTTTTATAATGTATGTAGAATTACTTATATATAATATTAGAGTGTACAACGTGTGAAATGTGCATATGGCACGACAGTATGATTTTCATAGTCAAAATAATGAGAATAATGCAAACTGGATGTTATTCTGTCTTCCAAACTGCAGAAAATAAACGACAGAGAAAATGTTTTAGTCTTCATGAAAGTATAATGTAGGCTTTTAGAAATTATTCTCTGTTTTGCTAAAATAATGTAGGCCTTAGAAATGTTAGAGGATGTGCTTTTTCCGTGCTCCTGTCCTTCAAATGTTACAAATACTTCCTTAGAGTACAGATATTTGACCTGTTTCCGAATAAGTCTTTAGGGTTCTTTCCTGTCTAGGCGAGGGTTGTATATGACATGAATGTAACTATTTCAACATTTAAATACAATTGTAGCTAGGTTCTTTCCTTTTCCTCTCTTGGAAGTTATACAATATTTAGACAAAGAGTGTTTAGAAAATAGTAGTAAAGTCACTGTCAGTAGACTGTCACACCTTCGTGAATAACCAATAGAGAGACTTGCTGAAGAGAGAGAATGCAACATATTAACAGAATAAAGGAAGTAGCGTACTATAAAGATTCCTGTGGGAAAGTGTTCCTCGGCTTGCTCACAACATTGGTGACCTGTCCCTGCATTCGTGGTATGCTGAATGTCATGCTGATTCCTGATTCTCTGGCTGGCGTATCCTGTTAATCCTAAAAGACTTTTCTTGAGACTTTGCACATCATCTGCTGGTGATACTGCTCTTGCTTTCACTAACGGCCGTGGGGTTAGCATTTCAGACTAATTGCACGCTATGCATTAATATTTCTGTTACGTAAGTGAACTGTGTTTCGCTGATGTTTTCTCTCCCTCTCACTCTTCTACATGTGATGATCTGATGTCTTCATAAAAGAGCTGCTTATTGTGCATCTAATCTCTACTATTGAGAACCAAGTACTGACATTCTAATTTGCAATTGTGTTTGACCATTCATATAATAAAATAATAAGAAACACCTGAATAGAAGAGAATAGTGTTTGTCTTTCTTTCTGAGTTTACAAGTTATTTGGACATGTTTATAATGACTAATGTTTAGCATATTTCTTCATTGTAGGTCCTCGTGGAGAAATAGCATTCTGTCTTTCAATATTTAGTCCCTTTTAGCTCTACCAAAGTCTCATCGGAGGACCTTTGATATTGTTAACTGAGTGATAATGACTTATGGGCCCATCATTAGAGTTACATTTCCGATTAGTATATAATAGTTGGTGTGGCTAAGGGAGATGACAAATTTCCCCCATTGCTTCCGCTGCATCAAAGGCACCATCCATGCTGCAGCTTTTGAATCCTTGCCTTAGCACACACGTCATTATGTGCATGAGTCACCTTGGAAACAAGGATCGAGACCCCGAACCGGGCTCTGTGGTCGGAGGAACCAAACACGTCCATGTACACTGTACTTTGGATGAGCTACTATCAGCTGATTAGGCTGCAGAGAATTCACAGTGGTGGATGTGATTTGATTCTAGGAGCAGGACAGGCCTTTCTATCTGCTGCGTGCTAGGAAAGGTCCTCTCCCATATTTTTTAAATTGTTCTGACAGTCTCCTGCAACCAATTACTTTGTCAATTCATGATGGACATGGATGCGGGAGCATTAGTTTTGTGTGTAGAGGATGTGTGTGGAGTGCATACTTCACATGTAGTTATAGCCATGCCACATTATATTTTGTGTTTGCTACACCCTAATGATTCCTAAGATGGAGGGTTGGAGAGCGAGACTATACAGCAGTTGTGATTTGTAAGGTTTCCACCAGAACATTCCAGGGATTCTTTGTAGTGGGTCAGACTGAGGAGTTTAGGGAAAGTAGACAGAGGGCCCCTTTGAAGCTAGGGAGAAATTAGTTTCCCTCTGCCCTTCCCTGGCACATTGATCTCTGGAAGGGTTAGCCTCCCCACCCCAACAGATTAATAGGTAGTTAAGCGGGGCAGCCTCCATTGCTCTTTTGTGTCCTTGTGGGCTTCTCCTGAAAGGAGACTCTGAGCTTCATCCAACCATTTTGCTGGCAACTCGAGACAAAGACCTTGGACAGACCAGTTTGAGTGGAATAAAGAAAAGAGCAGAACTGACTAAAACCAACCTCAGAGGTTGACTGCTAGAATGTACAACTTCTGTCAGCAACTTTAGTATATATAAACTTGGCCAGAGACTTCCAGCCAATGTACCAATATGTATTTTTCTGAATCCAGAGACTCGGAAACAGTGGTGACCAAGAACCTCTTTGAGCTCCAGGTTTGGGGGTAACTTCTATCAAATGCTCTTGCCAGGTTCGGGACCCATAACTTGGGGAAATTCAACCAGTTTGCCAAATGATAGAGAGAGCTGAGTGGCTGCTTAGGAGGAGCATTAGAGATTCCCTGCATGAGGAAGACATAACTTTGAAGGAGAAGACCTACATAGGATCCGAGGAGAGTCAAAATAATGCCACTGATACGACACAGGGAGAGACCTGCCCTACTGTACCAAGAGTTAGATCCAAGGACCGTCAATTGTCTTTAAAGTGTAAATAGCTGCATCAACAAGGTGCCCAGAAGCATCTGGGAGCTAAAGAAATTCAGACTGCAGCCCATGGTTGTACTGCAATTATATCTACCAATGCTGAGAGAACATCAAAATCGACAGAGGAGGTTGTGCCAGCATGAGGCATTTGCTGCTGCAACGCAAAGTAAGTACCTAGCTTATTTTAGTGGCGCACCTGGGTCCAAGGAAAAACCCAAGCAGCAAGATCCTCAGGACCCCTAGCACCATCACTCAGGTGCAGGCTGGTCTGAACTGGTGCTAGTGCTGCCACTGTGGGCCTGAGCGAGCAAGCACTCGAACCCTTGTCACAAAGTGAGCCTTGTAGAAATCACACCACCCGGAGGGGCACCCCCTCTGCTAATTAACACCGACTGTCGGGGCGACCTGCCACCAAAAAGACTGGATGTGGATGCATTGGTACCATGCCCTCAGATGAAGGGGGAACCAATCAAACAGGACATGGGATAAGGAGGAAGACAGATACTGTCATTGATTAGGCCTAGGTGGGACCCACAAATGCAGACTACCAAACAATTCCCAGAGACAAAACCCTAGATTTCAGGTTTGTCTATAAAGAAAGTACCAGAAGGATCTGTCCCACTGGAAACGTGGTTAGCCATCCGAGAATGTGTGATAATTGTTGCGGACTGACATTATGAACAGTATCATATTGTGTGTTAATTGAATAAGATTACTGGTCACTCCAATACTCTGAGGATAAATTGGTAAAGGGGTGTATTTGGTGCACACTTGAAAACTCAATAGTAAAGTTAAGTCCCAGAGAAACAGCAGTAAAGGCCCCTGACTGTCACAATATGAGGTCTATATCCCTGGCTGATCTGGGACTCCAGACAAATTTCCTATAATTGGCAACCCATGGTGAGGATTGCTAGTTTCCAGTTCCAATAGGCATTAATGGAGGTTGATAAGCACAATTTCTTTACACATAACTTATACATAAGTATGGAACATAGCATGTGTGAAGAAGCAAACCTGAGGAACCTGTCCCTAGAAGTGTTGAAGGAGATGTGTTTTGATAGTGGTGGTGGTCTCCAAAGTGCAAGGATCGCAAGATCATTATGCATTTCATGATGAGCTATTCGAAGAAACTGGCACCTATAGAAAATGAGACATCTGCAGGTTACTCAGGGGAGGTTTCTATGGACGACACCGCAGATGTGTGTGTTCTGGATGCAGGCTATGAGTCTCCGGGTACAGATTTTCTCTAGAATGTCCCTAAAAGTATCCCTAGATTGTTTTCTAGTGTTTCTCCTAATTAATCAATTATGCAGAGACAATTGTGTTTTATTTACATTCATTCCATAGCATCTCACCGCAAAAGTTCAAACTTTACCGTTTGACATATTCTCACCAATGTAAATCCTATCAAACCATCACTCTAATTTACATTTCAGAAAAATATACATCAACCTCAAATTTCCCACCTTTTGAATCACCCATATACTAAACCTATTCAGGTAACTTTTTAATGCAACAACACCAATGTGCCAGTAAGTGGCTCCTTCGGGCTCCAGCGGTTTTTTGTGTTCAAAATAGTTTAATAAATGTTATAATAAACAAATGACAATACAAAAAATAGTACCGTAAACATACCCAATTCCGATAGAAAAATATTTAGAACAGCAATTAAATTTACAACAGGTAAAATACAATATAATATCTTATTCCTAAAAAACTAAAGGAAAGAAGAGGCATGTATAAATATATTATTAATAATTATTAAAGTAGAGCTACTCTAGAGTAAAGACTAGGTTATTATAATATTATAATACAACAATGGTTGAATGACAGCTCCTATCTAACTTCCGAAACTCGTCACAGCTGACACACCACACTGTAACTCTCCCGAACTATCCTTCCCGCCTCTTACATTCCGGTCATTCAGTGTCAGGTGTCAGTAGCTCAAGAAGGATATAGAACCCACTAACCTCTGCGTAGCAGCCAGCAGGGACGATGTTGAGACGAGTATGATACCTTCGCCACCGGACACGTCTCTCCCCAGAGTGTACTTTGATACAGCTCTGAGAGAACACACCCGGGGGACAAGGAACAGAAAACGGAACGGCAGGGTCTTGGCCTTGGAGGGGGGGTCTGGTCTGCGAAGGAGCCTCAACTGCCTGTAGGGAGTACACAGAAAGACACGTTTAGGAAGCTTAGTACGACCTCCTAACCCCTCAATAACCCTGTTTTCCCCTTCTTGGTTATCTATGTTATCGCATTACCTGAGAGTCTGTTGTCCCCACTGAGCATCTGTACTAAGCGTTGAGCCTGCGCTGTTACCTCACAATCCACAGGTGCATAACGCATATACTTAGGGTCACTGTTAATTCACGGTGACAACGTAGGGTCTCTCACTGGTCCCAGCCCCCACGTGCAGCACTGAGTTAAGTGAGCTGCTAGTTCTGCTCAAACGATTTGCTGTGGGGAGCCGATAGGAAAAAGAATATTTCGGGGAAGTCCGACTTCAAACTCTAGAAGTTACAGCACACGGTCCCTGCTAGTACAGGGTGAAGGGCTGGAAAACAGGGAGCGTATTCATGCTGGTATGGGCACTGGATGTCAAGGAATACGGGCGTTTCTGTCTACATTGACAGCGTTAGAACTACTTCGGAAAACGGAGGTTACGGTACAATACCTCCACTCTTGTGAAGTCCTCACCGCACCACGAGTCTTGTGAAGTCCTCTCTGGTGGGCCACGACGAATATCCGCTCTCTCTCTCTCTGCGGGAAAGAAAGCGTCCGCTTACAGTCATGGTCCGGAACGGATTGTCAAGCGCTGTCTCTTCGTTCCGGATGTGGTTTTATAACTTCCGGGGTATACGGGTCCTCACCCGGAAGTGGCCCAGCCTCTGGGAGTTGTAGTTTTGCGTCTCCGTTCGTAAAACGGAACGACGCGATATCCGCGCCTGTGTCTTTGGCTCCGCAAGTGCAGGAGCATGACATTCAGGCTCTATTATACAGGCATAATACCCGTTGTCCTGATGATGATCCGTGTATTCCCCCAATGGATCGAAACGCCGTTGACACTTCAATAACACCTTATATGCCCTAAATATTTTATTTGAAAGTGTAAAGGTGTTCCACGTGATTTGTTTCTTTGAAATTGTTTACTGTTTTCTCATAACAAACCAAGAGCTTTGCCTGAGCCTCCTGTTGCTTTGTTTTGTCTTGTATCCCCTCTAGGGTGGTCAAACAAGATACAGGCTTGTGTCCCACTTTATGTACTAATGTTTAAATGTTTGTGTATCCACTTAGGAGTAAATATTTGACCTCTGTCCGGCTGGACAAGTCTCTTCAATATAGTACTGATTGAGTCTATATTCATTCCTTTTTCTTATCTTAAACTCTTGAGGGACCGGAGTTGTTCATAATAGATTATTATAATGGCAAAAAATAACTAGAAACAGCTACTTATTTAAGAAGATAAATAATTATCAACAGGTTTCCAAAATGAATGATAAGAATTAGAATTATGATTAATACCATTCAAAGATAAAAATAACCCAAGACCACCAAACATGAACAGATAATAATGAAATATCTTTCCAACAAGTTGTAATGGATTTTAAAGCTGCTGATAACAGAAAATTAAAAAGTTTACCTTCTAAGTCATTTACATTTTGAGACAGAACAACAGATTTTCAGATTCACAATTTGAATGAAAAATCTTCATGTATATTAAGTATCTTTTTTATAATATCCCAAACTTCAGATCAAAATTTAAAAACAGAAGGACAATCATAAAGCATATGTTCTAGCGAACCAGTATGTAAATTACAGTGCCAACAATTTGAAGTCGGAAGAAGTTTAGCTTGAAATAAACATAACGGAGACCATAAACAATTATATAAAATATATGAGTTTGTTTGATAGAGCGAAACAGGTAACCATCCAGAAATATTATTGAGCCAAATAATTTTCCATGTATCAATAGATAAAGAAGTTGAAAGTTTGTTATTCCAGAATGTTTGAGATCAGATCACATTAATGTTGGTACCTTGAGAGATGTTAATTTTTTTATATAATATAGAAAAACCATGAGATAGAGTGGATACAGTTTGAATATAGATGTATAGATCTGATTTAACATTAGAAGGAGTATTATGAGGAAATTAATCTAAGATAGAATTACATAAAAATTCATATTTGAGAAAATCAGAAGGAGGTAAAAGAAATTTTGTTTGTAAGACCTCAAAAGATATAAAAGCATTATTATAGTAAACATCTTTAAGGTAACAAATGCCAGCTTTAATCCATGAATGCCAAAATCTAACATTTCTATTAATTTTTATGCTTGAGTTATACCATAATGACATATCTTCAGTAATAGATATGGGTAATTGAAAAATTAAATCAAAATCATTTACAATTAATTTAGTGGATTTTAAAATAACAGATTTATGAAAAATTGAGATTTATTGGACATGGTTTACAAAGTAGGTAATGGAAATGGTTCTATTACAGTTTTTTTATACAAAGCCATGTACGGGGATTACTCAAATGAGAGTGATTAAACCAAAGAGAGCTTTGTTTTAATATAAAATCTTTGTGATAATAAAAAAAGTCTGGTAAACCAAATCCCCCTTTACATTGAGGCAATTTAAGTTTTTACAAACTAATACGAGGTTGATTTGTTGTTCCAAAGAAATTTGAAAAGGAGTTTATCTACAGTTTTATAAAACCTTAAAGGAAATTGAGTAAGAATCATGGCAAGGGTATAAAAAAAATGTGGTGCTATAGTCATTTTAATAGAGTCCATTCTTTCCCACCATGAAAGATGAAGTGAAGACCATTTAGATATTTTATCCTTAATATAATTTAAGATAGTCACAATTTGGTGATACTGTTGTTTTCATAGATGAAGAAACAAAATGCCAAGGTATTTAAATGTATCTCTTTGCCAAATTATTTCTTTCATGGGAAACATATCTGTAGTACAGTAAATATTTAAAGGAAAGAATTCTGTTTTATTAGTATTTAACTTGTAACCAGAAACTTTGGAATAAGATGAAATAATTTCAAATGAGGGAGGGAAAGAGGATAAAGGATTGCTAATAAATAAAAGTACATCATCCGCATATGCTAAAGTTTTAATAGTAACCTCCTAAATATTGGTTCCAGTAGTTTTATCGCATTTTCTGATGGAAACAAGAAAAGGTTTGATACCAAGAAGAAACAGAAGCTGGGAGAGGGGACATCCTTGTCTTGTACCTCTGAAAAGAGAAATTGGTTCGCAGTTTGGCCATTAATAAATAAACGAGCAGTAGGAATAGAATATAAAGCAGATGTCATACGAATAAATAAATCACCAAAATTAAATGCTATTGAAGTGCGAAATAAAAACTGCCAATGAACTTTATCAAAAGCTTTTTCAGCATCTAATGCAAGAACTCCTGATGGTAAAGACAGAGTGTATCCTTATTCTGTAACATGTAGTAAAGTTCTTGTATTATTGGCAGAATATCTATTCTTCATAAAACCAGATTGATCTGGATGAATAATAGAATCTAAAACAGAGGTTAATCTAGTAGCAAGTATTTTGGCATAAAGTTTACAATCTTGGTTTATTGAGGAGATAGGACGGTAATTTGACTCAAGTGTAGGGTCTTTGTTAGGTTTGGGTAGTACAATAATTAAAGCTTCGGTAAAAGAACCCGTAGAACTAAAAAAGTTAAAAAGTTGAAATACATGAGGACTAAGCTGTAACTGAAATTCTTTATAAAATTCTGCGGGAATACCATCGGGTCCTGGGGATTTAGTTTTATTAAGAGATTTTATGGCTAATAAAATTTCATCTTGAGTAATAGGCAAATCTAATTCGGTTTTATTTAATTGGGAAATCTTGGGTAATCCACATTTAGATAAAAGAGAATCTACTAAAGAAGAATCATCAAAGTTAGGTTTATTATATAAAGTAGCATAAAAATCCAGAAATTCATTAACGCTATCATTTTGGGATAAAGCAATTTTACCATTAGAGCCATGAATTGTATTTATTTGTGTCTTATCTTTTTTAATGCGGAAATAATTGGCTAAAAGTTGAGTACCAGCTCTTCTACTAAGGATTGAATTAAACTCATATCTAAGTTTTTGCAATTTCGATCTATATTGAGGATCATTAGATGTAATAAAAAGTCTCTCATATTTTGCGATTTGTTTATCTAAATCTTTAATTTTTGCATTGAAAGTTTTATTTTCATGTGCCAAAATGGAGGCTCCTCTCATATAGGCTTTAACCCCTTCCATGCTCATGACGGAACGGTTCCGTCATGAGCATCGGTTGAGCTGTGCTCATGACGGAACCGTTCCGTCATGGCCCCGCCCGCGCTCGAACCCTTCAGCACCGCGGAGGAATCCGCGCAGCGCTGAAGGGGTTAAAAGCATCCCATCTATTCACCGTGGAAGTAGAGCCTTCTGAGTTGAGAAGAAAGTAATCATGAAGAGCATTTAAGAGTTTTGGTTTATTTTGTTCATTAAGAACAATACTAGTATTAATTCGCCATCTGGATTGCGTTGTAAAATTTGAATTCAATTTCAAAATAAAAGAAATTAAGGCATTAGCCGAAATATCAATATTACCAAAAGTAGGAGGTAGGAGACAGGATCCGGCTATGGAGAACCACGCCTCCGGATAGCCGTAGGTGACCTGCTGCCCCACCCCCAACATGGCGACCCATACCTCTGTGTGAGCTCTCATCGCGTCGGGATTCTGGAGGAGAAGCGCGGCAGGCAGCTTTCTGATCCCGCGTCAGGATTGAGTGCACGCCTCCTGGTGTCTGACCGCCTGGTGTTTGCTTTTCGCGGCCACCGGGGGAGCTGATGCATGCGGCAGCACTCTAGAAGGTGAGAGGGAGACGCGCGTCTTTTTCTCTCTCAAAACGACCGGGATTGCCGCTGGGGGATGCTGTGTGTTCCAATGTCGGGTGAATTTAATTGAATAGCGGCCTGACCCGCTTTAATACGGAAGCATCCGTAATGGTAGAGATTTCGAGACTGGCATATTCAGAGGCATCTGTGGCATAAAGGCTTAAAGGAAAGCAATATAAAGAGTTTGTAGGCGACCTTTTCGTGGGGGAAAGTTGAATCTGGGCCAGAAAGAATAATTAAAAAAAGGTGAGTAATAAAGTAATTTAAAAAAAACCTCAGAGGCAACAATGGGAGAACCCCAGAAGGATGCAAGGATTACTGCCAAATCAAGTAAAGTAGATGCTGCCCAAAAAATAATCTATAGAGATCAAACCGGCTTTATAGCTGGCAGATCAATGGCGGCCAATACTCAGTTTTTAATACATGCGTTGGATTATTTTAATACAAATGCCATCCCGGCCAGTATTGTAATGGTTGATGCGGAGAAAGCCTTTGATCTTGTAAATTGGAAAACTTTGTTTTTCACTTTGCGGCGGTTCGGGTTTCCTCCACAGGTGGTTAATATGTTATATAATATCAACCAGGGGGCTACTGGCCAGGTCACAATTAATTCAAACTGTGCAGGAACCATAAATATAAACTGTGGAACCAGACAGGGCTGCCCACTTTTGCCATTACTTTTTACTTTTTTTATAGAACCACTGGTTTTAAAGATACGTAATAATGCTGCTATCCAACCCCCGTTATCTGGTATGGTCAAATTAAAACTCTTCGCCGATGACATTATTTTCTATCTGATTCCTGATAAAGAGAACCTCAAAACAGCCCTGAGGCAATTCTCGGAGTGTGAGCAAATAGGCGGGTACAAAATAAATGCAAATAAAACCGAGGTTCTTGCCCTTAATGCTGATTTGAATACTTTTCCCTCTTGTCTAAAGACAAAAGCAGCAAAAACTGATCCAATTAGATACCTCTGGATATATGTATCTAATCAGTATCATCAGTTATTTGAACTCAACTATGTAAAAATGAAGGGCAAGATCAAGAAGCTGCTGGAGCAATGGACACTACTCCCCCTATCGATAGTGGGTAGAGTTTCATTGATTAAAATGTCCATACTCCCGCTGCTTATTTTTTTATTTTCTATTATCCCGATTAAAATAAATCAGTCATACTTTAACGAAATGGATACCTTATTTAGAGAATTCTTTTGGGGCAAGAGAGCTCTGAGGGTAAAATTGAACGTGGTCCAATTACCAACAGTACAAGGGGGTTTTGCGCTGCCTCATTTGAGAACTTATTATGAGGCCGCCTTTTTAGATTTAGTGACTGGCTGGTTAGGATCCAATCTTACCAGCAATAGATTTTTTCATAGATATAATGACTCAAGAAATCGGATCACAAACCTGAGTGTTTTTAAAAACTTCCAAAAAAGACATGTTACAAGACTATAAAAGATTATTTTCTTAGACTCCAGTCCTTTTTTAAAAAGACAGGTTCATCTGGTCTCCAGTATTTAAAATTAAGAGAAAGTAGGTGGCTCGGCCTCCAGTTGCAATTAAAGCATATAAGTACTTGGGAAGGCTGCGGATTCTCCGAGCTAAGTCATTTTATAGTTCAAAATAGGCCGATCTCCTGGCAAGAAGTACTGACACGGGCGGAAGGCCACCGGAAGCCGACCTTTTTTGAATATTTATGCATTGTCCATCTGCTAACAAATACCAGTGGTATTTTGTACACCCCCAATCAATATGTGGTAGCCCTTTATGGAGCCAATATTAAAGGGGTGGGCAACTGGTATAGGTTACTTCATAAGCAGGGACAGGCTTCTGTAATTGAGACTCACCTGGTAAAAATAACTCGGGAGACCGGATGTAGGCTAGATGGCAAGGAATGGGAGTTAATATGCCATCTAGGAAGTAAATCCCTGCGCGCTGCTAATTTCAAAAGGATGGCCTTTCTATCAAGATGGCTCTCCTATTTAACGCCGGCAGCCTTACAAAAAAGATTTCCAGGTGCAGAAAATAGGTGTTTTAGATGCCAAATAGATGGGGAGGGTGGGTGGTACCATACTTTTTTTGCATGTTCAGGACTTAGGCTTTTCTGGGAGGCAGTTTTTTTGGATATTGGCCAAGCTATTGGTAAGAATAGTATGCTCGAGGCCGAAGCTGCCTTGTTTGGTCTCAGTAAAGAAGATAAGATACTATCCGAACCCGAAAAAGCCTTTGTATTTATTTCACGCATGGTGGCTCGCTCCCTAATTCTGCAGAACTGGAAATCCAGTGAAGCACCTTCTCATATGAAATGGTTCAATAAAATGAAAAGAACCCGAAAATTTGAGGAAGCATACGCTAGGAGGGCAGGAGCCACTAAAACATTTGAAAAAAACTGGAAGTTTTTTAATGAATTGGAAAAATTTAAAGAGAGATCATAGCATCAGGGTTGGTAAATTAATATAGCAGCGTCTTTTCCAAAATGCATTAGCACTTTTTCTTATTGCACTTTAGTAGCACCTGCACTTTAATAGTTTTAGCACTTTTTAGAATGTATTTGGTACCTTGGTCAGTGATAAGATGAACTGTAATAGTCACAACATTTTTTTTTAATTTAAATGTTGTATTTCTGTTGGTTTTAGGTAAGAAAATGGCACTAGCACTTTATTGGCATTAGCTCCTTTGATGTATTGGGATTTTACCTCTTTGTTGTTGTGTTTTAGGATAAACTGGCATTTTGTTTTGGAATAAGTATATAATTAGCTGCTATATTTTTAGTTCTGTGTCATTTTAAATTAAGTATTGCCATTCTGAGATTTTTTGTAGAAACTGGTTTTAATTTCAATGAAAATTATTCGTTGTATAACATGTATTTCTTGAACCTATTGCTCTGCTCAATAAAAAAGTTAAAAACAAATAAATATTACCAATAGTAGAAGTGACCACAGAGTTAATTAGTTGTCTAAAAATTTATAAATAATAAAGCCTAGAGTGAGAGTTCTGAGGATTAGAAAAAAATGAAAACATTTTGTCTGTGGGAAAGTGTAATTGCCAAATAGCTACCAGCTTTGTAGTTTGAAAAAAAGATTTAAAAGCAAAAAATGCTTTAGGAGGTCAAAATTTAGCGAAAGAAAATCTATCTAATCAAGGATCAGATATAATGTTGAAATCTCCTCCAACTATAAGAGGAAGGTTACCCAACTTGAGTACTTCAGTAGTTAGAGTGGACTAAAATATAGGATCATCAGCAGTTGGACCATGTCCATTTAGTAAAAACACGACTGAATCGTGAACTTTAGTTTTAGCTATAACATATCTACCATCTGTAGCTGAAGATTTACTCAAAATTTGCCAATGAAGTCTTTTCGCAAAAAGAATAACAACATCATTTTTTTTTGCCCTTTGCAGGAGAAGATATATTGCTATCAACCCACTTTTTTAAATATATTCTAAGACTTTGTCATCAATATGTGTTTCCTGTATAAAACAAATATCTGCTTTGCAACTTCCCAAATAATCTAAAAATGTTGTACGTTTAACAGGATGGCGTAACCCCTTGACATTTAAAGAGATTATCTTAACATTATGAACATTAGCCATAGTAAAAAAGATAGAAGGAAAAAATTAAGAAGAGGAGAAAAAAGTAAAGAAAGAATATGAAGAATAGTAGATCTAGAACAGGGGAAAAGGAGAGAGTAGGAAAAAGAAAAGACAAACAAACATGAAAAGACAACAACAATTAAACATTAATAACAGGAATGAAACTCACACACGCTTTACAAGCATGACCGAAACCGTTGCAGCCCCATGTGAAAATGAACAGTAAATTTGTCGGGAATATACGTGAGAATAATGTTCTAGTAGCAGAATCACGTGTATCCATTGAATGCTGTGAATGTTGATCCAGGAACAATCTTAAGTCTTCAGGACACTGGAAGGACTTCGAAAAATTATCTTTCCAAATGCGCATTGTTGAAGGGTCAAAAAGACCATATTTAAATCCAAGACTTCTTAGCTGAGGGCGAAAAGTAGTGAATTCCTTGCAAATCTTAACAGTATCTTTAGCAAAGTCTTGGTGAATAAAGATTTTATTACCATTAAGGAGGGAATTTCTAGTGCTGCTTTCCTTATCAAGACCAAATGATGGTGACGTAAAACTTTAAAAATCATTTGTTGTGGGTTTGTGTGGTGAGGATTACGATGAGATGGAATCCTATGTGCTTTATCAATTTCAAATTTCTCCAGAAATGTGATGTTTAGAAGGCCAGAAATCAGATTCTCCAAATATAATCTGCAATTGGGAACCTTCAACATCCTCTGGTGAGTTAAAAATGCGTAAGTTATATTGCCTGTTACGATTTCCCATATCCAGAAGGAGGGCAGACATAGGAGAAATGTTCGCCACAAGTGGAGTAAATGCATTTAAACTTTATTGTCTTGTATTTTAATTGAATTATCCAAATTTTTCATTGATCTACTAGCCATGTCTTTGCACATTTTTTTTTATCTCTGATGCAATTGTATCTGTGTTAGCACAAAGTGCTTGAATTTCAGCAAGAATTAATGACAAAGAAGATTTACCACTTTAGATTTTACTGGAGGTGGAGAAACCTGTTGCTTCCTTTTTATTATGAGGTGTTTGCGCATTTCTATTTTCCATTTTCCTTTTATAAGAATTAAGGGTGTAGAGAAATGCAAAATTAAGGAAAAGGTGATTAGAGCAGACAAAATGCTTGAAAAACGATTGGTGCAGCGGCTAAAGCAGACTGTGGGAGTGGTTAGGCCAAAGCCAGGCCCTCTTTTGAACACTTACCCCGCCATCCTGACAGACAAGCTGGGCAATACCTCAAGGCAGAGCTGAGAATTGGAGTAGGAGGGAAGAAAACACCACTTCTGACGACAGAAATTCCTGGAAAAATTTCACAGCAGCAGGTAAGGGCTTCGGAGCACAACTACCTCATTATGAAAAATATTCTGACAAAAATATCGGCGTTATTGTTTGAAAAACGGGCTGCTGAAAGCAGAGCTCACCGGGACGTGGCCATTCTGTTTCTGTGGAAGTGACAATGCAGTATTCTGGAACAATATTGTTTAAAAAATATTGCGAGACACAAATATTGTGTCAAAAATGTTATGTCGAGAATAAGGTAAGAACATTGTACTGTTAGGCATTTATCATAGTTTTTTTCATTTGAATATAATGTTTGCCATTTAAAATAGAGCTGTATGTAATATTGTTTTTTAAATTAGTTTGATACGTTTTATGTACTTTAGTGCTACGAATTATAAGCATTGTAATAATGTTTGTGTTTAATTTGTTTCAGTATATGTTGTACATTTTTAAATGTAATTAAAATAAACAATATTGGAAATGGGTAATTTGGTAGTGGGTTGTTGGGTTTGTAGGGGGCTTGCTTGAATGTTTTTTGAATTGTAAAGGATTATTTTTTTATTTATAATTAATTGTATATTTAATTTAATTTTTTGATTGATAATTAACTATGGTTGGAACAGGTATGATTCAAATTCCCTAGGCCATTCCTGACTCCACAGTAGATTGAGGCCTTCAAGGAAGTGATGCTACAATGCTTCCAAACAGTCTGAATACCACCAGCAGGTCCCTCCCTGTTTCTGACTGACTCTACTTAGCCTTTACCAGGCCTATACCAATACCAAGCTAAGCCTCCGGGCATGGCCAGGTCAGTTCCTGCCAGTTCGGCACCAGCTTCAACTCCAGAGGAGCCTACTATCCAACTATTCATAAGAAAATACATTTATTAAGGGGTGTGTAACATCCTAAATAACTCCCTGAAGCTAAGCACCTGCTCACAGTATTGGTCGAGGAGAACGAGGAAAGGAGTGAGATTCATGTATATTGTCAAAGAGATGGCTCAGAATAGGGAGCACTGTGTGGAAACTCATTTTTGTGTTTACAAATGGCCAGAGAAAGCTTCCTCAGAGAGATACTCCAAGGAAGGGGGACAATATAAAAGGCCATTCATTAGTGCAGCAAGTGTGTAAGTGGCCACTCTTGCTCAATTATGGCTGTCTTACCATAACAAAAGTTAAGGTCCATTTTACCTGCTAGGATTAGAGCCTAGGTCACCCTTCCTTCTTTTTAACACTGAGGGGCAGAAAGTATCATTGGTGCTGCAGATACAGTGGCACCGGGGACGAGCATTATGAAAAGCCAACAAAACCCCAGTTTTGGCTGTTTTACTATACCACCTTGCTTGTATTAGGGCCCACTGCACATTTGCAAGTGTTGATGTGGGCCTCGGAACAATGGTCCAAAGAAGGGGAAAATTAAAGCAGAGGAGACACCTTAGTTTGGCCTCAGAGAGATGGCAGACAGAGTGATATGGCAAGTTGGGAGTCCAACAAAGGGCAGAGGAGACTTACCTCTTTATAAGCCAGTACTTATTATTAATTAAGCAGATGCAGCAGCACTGGGGCCCAGGGGTCTGGGGGGCCCACTGCATCACTATTATATATGTAAATTGATACTTGTATAGCGCACTACTCACCCGCAAGGGTCTCAAGGCGCTTGTACGAATACCGCTGTGGAACCCATCCTGGCTTTCCCTGTGAGGCGTCCACTCCTGGGCACCCCCAAGGTGGAGGCCAGGCATCCTTAGCGTTGTGGGGGCCGTTGTGGAGATTAAGCAAGCTATTGCCCAGAGTTGCAGAGTGGGACTCCATGATTGGAATGGCACCAAGGCGAGAATTATCAAGTCCGTGGAATTTTTGAGCCCAAGACCCGCCGAGGCAGGGAATTGAACCCTGGTCCCGGGCTAGACCTCTGCATCAGGGTCTGCAGCTCTAATCATTGAGCCACACTTCTCCACTATTATGACTGTCTCACTTAAAAAAATTGGCATTAGAGCTTATTTTTATTTCTGGCATCAGGACGGAGGGCACCCTAGCATAAAAACAGGAGACAGCATGCGAGAGCTCTTTTTTTCTGAAAGGACAGAGGGCCTGTTTCAAGATTGGAGTGATGGTCAGGCATGGTGGGTAATAGGTGAAAGAGGCAAAGGAGATAGCCTGCTACTTAGCAATGCAGTTATCGTTAGTCCAGCAGGTTTATTTGCATTGGGGTCCAGGAGTGCAAGGGGCTCCCAACATCCCAGTTATGGAGAGCAGTATTTTTGGGTCAATACTTGTTGTTATTTGATGCATTTCCTGTTTTATAAGTCTCATGTTTAGTGTGGTTTATTAGCTATAAAAAAAGTACTCCTGAACTGATCTTATAAGCCCCGCCCCTGCACTCAGCCGTGTCCCTTATGCGCCCCAAATCAAGTCTTTGAGGAGGGCCTGATTGCAAAACACTTTGCTTAGGGGCACCCAGAGCAAAAAAGTTTGAAGACCTCTGATTTTTACAATGGGAAACTGGCTAAAATTTTAGTGTAGAACCTCTACTGTTTTTCTTTAGTGGAAGGAGAGTGGATCTGGTTCTATGAAGGCCCTTTCTCCAAAACAGAAAGTTCTGCAACACACCTATTTTTGAACTGTCACTGTGCCACTGTTGCAGGGATTCCGCACATACACAGAACTATGCCTTGGAAAACAGGACCTTAGTGTATAGGGGTGTACCAACCTACTACACTAGTGCCCAAAATCCAATACCGACTAGCTATAGTGTCTCATTCGTTCTCCTCCAAATATCACAAAGCTACAAATGATTAGACAAACCAGAACACAAAACTCCTGACTCTCTCAGGAATCGCGATAGCAAGACGTACTCTTTTGCTTACTCACTCATACTTGTCCACAATAAGAATTAGCAGAGTCACTGAAAATAGTTCAAAATGTTTATTTTAACTATTGTGCTCTACAATACAGTATACAAGCCACTGCCAGCAGCAAATTGCATAAACTCAGCACAGTTAGCATTGTTTCAATTCCATAGACTACAAAGGGAGAAGTCATTATATAGAGACTGTGGAAAAAGAGCTATTAGGCCTAACCACCCTCCCCTTGACTAGAAGAAGTTTATTTTATATAAAGGAAGATCTCTGGGCTTTGACAGCAGACTCCATACCTTAAAGCGTGGATGTAAGGCTTACATCATAGGAACAGCGGAGCTCTTCTCCATGTAACAGCTTTCTCCAATTGTGTTAAATCAACATGCAACAACGTAATATCAAGACACGAGTCTTCAGTACTTCAGCTGTGTGTAGCATGTTATGTCTAGGTGCTAGGGACTGACCAGCACAGAATAACAAGGGACATTGCTTATCGACCTTGCACATCGTGTTCAGACTAAACTCCAGGAAAGGTAGAGAACGCGAAAAGCAGCCCGTTCTCATGTGAAAGGCACAAACATAGTCTTGCAAAAACAAAGTTATGTAGTAGCGTGCGCAAAAGCAGCATCATGGCAGCGAAGCTCATGCTAACTTAGCAACGTTGACAATGTCCCTAAGGGCCATATAACACCATCTCCTTGGTAAGGTCATAGGACATAGACAAAGGAACCAAACAGAGTTCAAAAGTCATGCAGAGTTTAAAGCTTTTGAAAAAAACAAATTGGAAAAAATCAAAACTTTAATTTTTTTTTTATAATAAATTAAGAAAAAGAAAATCAATATTGTCAATAGGGCTTATTGAATGAGAGCTGCCCCTGGGATTACAAAGTTATTATAAAGATGTTATAATGACGGAGGTGTTCCATCCATCATGGTGTGTAAACTGAGGAATGCAATTCCTTCCAAAAGATCATCCCTATCATTGGTAGAAAAAGGGATGGCAAGTCGAAGGAACAAACGTGCTCCTCGTAATCAGACACCTTTAAAAGCAGAAGTGGGTAATTTGCATGATATTCAATGAAACTCTGATGCAGGACATTCTGCGCAGCCGCACAGACATCCCATTCAGCCAATACTCCAAGTGTTGCCACATACGCCATACAGCCATCCCCGGAACAAGCCTGGTCATGAGCCTCTAAGGGACCCATCAACTGGTTAAAATCTGGGAGTGGACGCGATGTATTGGAGAGGCATATATCAATTGCCCAATAGAAGGGGCATCATCAACAGTAAAACACTGGTTGTATGCATGTAAAGTAGGCAAAGCGAAAAGTTAGTCGTTAACTGACGCCAAGCATGGCTAATGTCAGGCATCCAAAAACTTGTTGCATGCGATCATGGTACAACTGCAACTGGCCTGGTCTGTGCATTACCACAAGATGATCAGCCATTGCGCAGCAGGAACAGGAGAAGCAGGATTCCAGCACCTAACGCCAAAACTAAGGGAACACTCCGAAGATGCTGGAAAAAATAGAATGAATAAAAGTTGGTATTGCTCCAAATATCGTCTGAAAAGAAGTCACAAGGCCAGATACTACACGTTTAAAAAATTTGCAAGGCCTTTGGTGTCAGATGCATTCAATATTTGGTGTATAAGCTCCCCAAAATGCTGTGGGAGCTTTGTGTTCAGAAGGGACTGTATCTCACTAGAAGTCCTAGCCACCTGTAACTCGAAGGTCTTGCGGGCCAAAGTGAGAACCACCTCTTGTTGGAATAGTAGTGCTTTGAGCCTGCTTAACTTGTTGAAATCTGTTTTCAAAGTCAGAATGGAAGGCCAAATTGAACTATCTAGACTCCCATGCTGGGACTCCTGCTCGTAAACCACAGCAGTTTTGGTTGTTCAAAATAAGATAACTGCCATTTGTAAGCAATGTAAAAGCATGAATTATTGACGGTACTCGGGTCCCTTTTAAACAACAACCCAGATTGGGCACTGACACATTACAAGCTCCGTGCAACTTAACGTGTTTGCAAACAAGGGAATGTCCTACTGTGGAATCGCAGTTCTCCGCTGTAAGAAAAACTTCCTTACCCTCCCTTTGACATCTGTAAGTGAAATATAGGGATCACAATTCATGTAGAAATGCACTACCTAGTTGTTCAAAATGGCCAATCGGAAAATGCTGCATGCATGATTTACATTGAAACAGTGAAAAAGGGAGAGTGATAACCCCATGAATTAACCAAACAGCAGAGTCCGTTTCCGCTACCGAGAACGGCAAGGGCTTCAATTGTTTGATATGCAAAAGTGTATATGCAGCATCTTTCATAGGCATAAATCTTTGTTTATCAGTTAGACTAAGCAAAAACAAAGCAGTGGCATTCAAATAATCCCAGGGCACTTTTACCATTTTAAAAGTTTGCAATGTCCAAACAAATTGCATAACAGATCTTAACTGATTTTGGCCATGATATAACACAGATACATTACTTTGTACAATATCAATAACAGATGAAACAATATTATCCAGCGTATAAATGAGTGAGGGTAGTGTGTTGATGCTATTGTCTACAACAGCAAAGACTTTTTCTAAATTGGCTTGATCAATTTGGCGCAGACTAGGGGAGCAGACGAAGAGCAGCATCAATCTGCTAAAGTTTCCAAATTTCATTGTAAGTGGCATAAATAAACCTCTTAGATCTAAGATTCCTAGGTACTAGGATGAAATCAGGCAGATTGATGTAATTCGACAAGAGTAAAAGATGTTGTTTCACTGAAGCCAACGTGGAATGTTCCAACCATTGTTGGCATCATTTACCCACCGAGTATGTGGTGACTGAATGTGTAAGGGGAAAATGAGGATCAGGTCTAGTCTGAATTAATCCTGGTGTAACATTATAAAAACGCAATTGGCATGCATTTGTGACTATGGGCAGTTCAACCGCTGTACTTCGATTTAAAAATGATGCGCGTGTCTTTGTCTGTGCGCAATGAGACGTACCTCTGTGCCAGCCGTGACGTGCCGCTTCCATTTCACGACGATGTATGATTATGCTGCATCATGAGGTGCACACATTTACCGTAAGCCATCCGGCACCAGCGTAACAGCGTGCTGCCATTTTGGAATTGGCGTGTCAACAAGGTCTGTGCCCGCTTTGCCAATCGCGTTGTTCAGCTTCAGTAAAGTTTTATTTTAGCAGCAGCGTCGCACTCGTGTTTTCATACATACGTCGGAGTTGTCTTCTGAATACCAGTTGCTCCAGGTACTTTTCATTACTTCCTCCTTGTCAACGACGGAGTTTTTGTGCTCTTTTGGTTTCTGCTTTGCTCTTTGAAGTTTCGAGGATTCTAATGGGAAATTCATACTTGGAAGTCTTATCGGAGCATGAGTGATTTAAAAAAAAACCCGGTGTATTTCAGTTTCAAAAATGCGTGTGCCTCTACATTTATTTGAAGTGCTCAATGGTTCCTAGGGATGCCTGTCCCTCATCATCACGGTGACAGGCACACCATTGACTTTTGTAATACGAGGTTGTGGTACATGTTTTAGAGATTTCATGCAAAATGTTTTTGTTTTCATAAGTGGAAAAATTCAATGTAAAAATATGTTTCACAAGAGTGTTAATTTATCGCAAAAATGTTTACGTCTTTCTACGATGTCTTATGATTTGTTGTATGCCAACGTTGTTTAATCGCTATGTACAACTTCTTGTTTGTTGGCATGGGAGTGGGTACTAGTCCCATGTCTCTTATTTACGTATCCCTGCTTAAGGGATAGGGGTGGGTTTTTAGTCCCATGACCCTTATTTCAAATGTTTTATCCCTGCCTGCCTAGGGATGGGAGTGGGTTTTTAGTCCCATGACCCTTATTTAAAATGTTTTATCCCTGCCTAAGGGATAGGAGTGGGTTTTAGTCCCATTTCCTTTTTAGACAGTTGTATCCCTGCTTAGGGATGGGAGGGGGTTTTTAGTCCCATTACCCCAAGGGGGTTTCAGTCCCACCTTGGTTTATTTTGAGTTTGGGTATCAGTCCCATTTACTCTGTTATAGGGGGTTAGAGTCCCACCTATTTATAGGGGGTTAGAGTCCCACCTATGTCATTAGTAATGGGTACCAGTCCTATTTACTAAGTTTAAAGGGGGTTTTAGTCCCACCTTTACGTGTATGTTGGGTATCAGTCCTTTCATTTACGTTTTCGCTGTCTTCTGTGTGTGTAGCCATCTTTTGATGCCACACTGTGCTGCGTGTCGGTTTTACATGCTTCACGTGTCAGTGGGTTTCAGTCCCATGTGACGTATTATTTACATTTGGGTGTTAGTCCCAAACACGTGGGTTTTAGTCCCATAGTGTCCCTTACATGAGGGGTGGCGTTTTGAGTTGTCGTCACAGTTTTCTCACGTGAGAAGTACTTCCTTGGGTGTTGTTCTACCCATAGACATTTATACCCGTAGGATTCTACTCTGGGTATCATATTCATTTGTCGTATGTGAGCTCTTATTTCACTTCTAAAATTTTTCTTTGTTCAGTATTAAGGGAAGGGGATGGTGTTAGTGTGTTGATCTATGCTTGCATCTTTCCTTTCTCCGTAGTGTGTCTGTTTTCCCTCTCGTGATGTATTTCTACATGCATTCCTGGGTTTATGGACTATTCATATCTTGTGTACATTTCTGTATTTATTTGTTTGCTTATTAGTAGTTTGGGTTTATTTTAGGTTGTATTAATTTTCAGTGTAAAGGAAGAGGATGTGTAGTATCCTCAGGTCATGTTATTATGTTCCCTTCATTCTGTACCTAGCTGCTCAGCCAGTGTCAGTGTCCACGTAGAATGTTAGTGTGGGTGGAATGCTTGGATACTGTGTGGGACTGGGACAGTTGGGAAGATGGGCTGAGCAGCTAGGAGGCTGCTCCTGGTGGGGTTAATGCTGGGGCCTATGTTGGGGCCTATTGTGGGGCCTGTTCTGGGTTTACTACTTCTACACCTAAGATCTCAATAAACCTCATCTACTCCTACCTGGCCACGTCTACTGCGTCTACTTGTACCTCCTACACACGTGGGGCCAGCCCGCTACACATTTGTATTTGTTTGCCACAACAACCACACAGATGAATCAATTTCAGAGACATTGAACGAGGTATTTCGAAGCAAAGCTTGCAATGTCTCAATAGTAAACTTCATTTGAATGCGCCAATAATCATATTCTGCTAAGGATGGAATGGATGGGGTATTTACATTTTTGACAGCATCCAGGCCAAAACAGGTGGTCTGGTACACCGTATCATTCAAAAATAGAATTTGAGCTGGGATCAGGCAGGCACAATGTAAGGCCTCAGTTCCCTAAACCTGCCAAGGCTTTGTGCCCCAGATTGATTTTAAAGCAACGGTCTCTTTCCAGTGATCATAACCCTGTGCAGCCAATTTAGTTCTAAACAAGTTGCCGTAAATCAATTTAGTGTGGGTCAACATAAATTTGGATTGTGATGACGATTGAAGCTTAAAAAAATAGGATTCCGGATTAGATATGTCATAATCTGTAAAATATATGAATTTATCTCAAAGAGTTTTAGAACTCCCCTCGGCGGGAGTAGGGCAATGTTCCTATTGTGTATAATTAAAAAGTTGTCTTAAAGTGTTTGTATTGTGTAAAAACAGATGCCCAAAATGTTGATAGCAAAATAGATCCCAATAATTTGAAGAATTTAAATACAAATCTTCTGCATCAAAAGTAGCATAATATTTTAAATCTGAAAATAATGCATGCTCAGCTTGCACATCCCAGTCATCAGAATGTATGTCCCATGTAACCACATCTCCTAATGAGACACAAAACACGTATGGTACCCTAAGTACCTCGGTCACACCGTGGATTTCAAAGGCTACTTTGTCCCAAACTATGCCATCTGCAACTGGGAATGCTTAAATGTTCACAAGTGTCTGATCACGTTTCATGATATGGGACGATGTGTGAGGGACCAGAATTCCATCAACCAGGTTTACAGCAAAGCGTTCTGGCAAGTAATGACCATTGATGAGCAAAAAGAACACGGTCACAAAACCATTTGACATGAAGAGGAAAATTAGTATGAGCACCAACCAAATGTAGGTCCATGGAGGGACCAGGTTTAAGTCTTTTTGAACCAAGATAAGAAAATACTTAATTTAGCCAAACTGGATTTCGATGAGGACGAGCCAGAATGCATGATCTCCATAGTAGCCACTCGTGGGTCTATTAATCAGAGGGGGAAGTGCCAGGTCTGCCTGATGTTCTCGAGGACTGTTCAGTACCTCACTCAGGGACTCATCAGCATGATATATATACTCGACATCCATAGTGAAAGAGAGAGGTCGGACAGGTGAAAGATCAATTACAGTGTCCATCACTTTCTTAGCCACTCGCGGACCAATAGAAGATGATTAAGTCAGTGGATCCACTGAAATTGTGTTGCAAGAAATTGCAGGCATGACACTATTCAAAATCGGCCACATAGTGTAAATTGACATTGTCCACTGATATGTATCTATTGTCTTTGCGACGAGGTAAAGGTGTTAAAATGACTGTACGAGTACCCTTCAGTCCAAGCACTGGAACTGGCGCACGATCAGAGGGACTAAATTCTTTTTCGTTCTCCAGCTTTTCTCGTACCAGATCTCTGATTTTTGGAAGCCAACTGGCAACTGGAAACAGCAGTGCTGCATCAGAGGAAGAGGGTATATGGTCAGTTGCATAGCTGTCACGTGTCATTTGTAGATCCTTGTCGGGATCTGGCTTCCATCGACCCCGATCAGTTATGCCAAGCATCGCCTCATGGGACCGCCCCTCTCTTTACTTTGCAGCCCCAGGTTGTGGAAATCATCCGTAGTGCCCGAGACGAGTACTATGCCACACAGGGCTGGCCCTTTTTTAACTCCACAGAGGAGGACAACTCTGGGCCCACCCCCTGGGGGTGGGACTACAACATATCTGCCCAGGATAAGACCACCGGAGCCTATCAGCGAGGTGTGGATGACCGGAAGGAGGAAGAAGACGGAAGGCAGATCGCGGAGACGGAACGAAGGAGCCTGATGCCGACGGAAAAACCGGGAAGCCTGAACACCCCTGACGGACTAGACAAGGAGAAGCAAGGAGGCCACTGACCTCACGCAGTGCCCAGCCACGTTCCTGGAGGGATGTGGCTTGAGCAGGTACAGGCATGATTCCAGGGAACTGAGAAAAGGGTGGAAACGGCATCCGCGGGAAGGTGGGGTAGGCTTCTGAGACAGTGCCCCATTTGGAAGCCACAAGCGTTGTCCATTTGGCGCGTACCCCTTCTCTTTTTGGTGATGGTTCTCCCCCTACACCGATTAGAGAAGCAACCGGGTGAAACACTCCTCACTCCTTTCCCTCCTGTAGCTCATAAAGATACCAGGCACTAACAGAAGTGCATTTCTTAGCTTTTTCCTTTCTTCCATACCCCGATGAAACAACACCCATGCCGACACCAAGGAGGGAGAAGAGCCGATCCCCCTGACGACGATGTCCCCAACCACTGTGTTATTTTTTGTTGTCAACACCCAATCAAATAAAACAAAGATTTGTACCGTAAACTGTATTGTCACGTGGTACCTGCCCAGCGCGACAAGTGGTGGAGAATGCGGGCAGCATGACATCCATTGGAAGCCGAAAATGGAAGAACTCATACACCACCTAGTTGACAGACAAAAGAAACTGGAATGGGCGGTGGAACGCCAAATGAACTCCGCCCAAGCGGAACGAGATGCGTTCAGAGACATAATGAAGTCCCAGCTGGACACCCTACTGAGAGGAACCGAGGACCAGCCTCTGACAGCAGCAGGACACAAGCTCGCTGAAGGATTCATGGCAGCACCCAATATCTCCCTGCAGAAATACGTGTCAGGAGAGGACCCTGACACCTTTCTCCTGTAATTTGAGAGGGCAGCTAGGGCATCGGGTTGGCCAACAGGGAAGTGGCCTTTCTTCCTTGCCCCTCTGTTGTCAGGTGAAGCCTAGGCAGCATATCAGGTTGCAAATGCCGGGGGTGTTACTCCCTACGAAGAGATAAAGGCAATTATCCTGGACCACCTGGGGATGGACCCGGAGGCCTATAGACTCCGATTCAGAAAGGAAAAAGGATCTCTCGGGGACAACCCCAATACCCTTTTTTTCAAATTGAAACTCGCTGCAGATAAATGGCTTAAGCTCGCAGACCGCACCAAGGAGGAAATAATGAACTCCATATACTTAGAACAGTTTTTAGAGGCCTTGCCCTTTCCCACCCAGCGGTGGCTGAGACAACATGCCAAACTAACAGCAGACCAGGCAGAAGAAATGGCGACCTCCTTCGCTCGCGCTCAGCCTCACATCACCACTTGGGAACCGGAGAAGACCCCCCCGAACGATACCTACCGCCAGGAAGCCCCTTAGGCCTATCAAAGAACCCGAAAAAGTACGTGTCCCAAGACCAGAGGTGCCCTCACACGAGGACAATAAGCGAAAGTGCATGAAGAGAAGGCCTCTCCTGCTGGTGTGAGCACTGTTAACACAGCAAACAAGTTGCTAACACTCAGTTGAGCCAATATTTGAGTTCAGTTATGAACGCTCATAAGCGAGTATTCAATATTTCAAAACTTTTTATTGCATTAATTCCATGCAAGTATGATTCATTTGGAATCAAGTAGTGTGGAACAATCGTAAATCATCTGAAAATGACATTAATTCATCAAAACCCAATGCATTTCGGGTCAAATCCGGACCCTTCATCAGGGGTCATTCATCCATACTGAAAATAAACAAAAGAGGCAATTTACCAAACGGTCCTCAAAGTTTCATACATCATAGTATATGACTATACTTGCTACTAACCATTATCAGCGTTGATGTGTGCATAGAGATACAAACATGCCTTTTATGGACGTTAGAATAAGTGGTAAGAAACACGATAGCGTGATGTGACCTTACAACTCGGTGAACAAAACGTGACTAATAAAGATAGCGTTGTTAAAAAACACGTGGAAATCACAAAGAACAGTGACAACAGCGTTGAAAGAGCACGAAGTGTATAAGATTAATTGCACGATGTGAAGAAGGTGATTACTACTAGAGCTCAATCGTCCTAAATACTGTGCGATTCGCGATCATACTACCAACTCGCCAAGTGCAGTGAAGTTACGCGCCAAGATTTAAAAAAAACCAAGATTTAGAAATACGCCAAGATTTTAAAGAGCGCGCGGCGAACTCACCAAGTGTAGTAATTGTGCATGGCTTCTCAGCCAGGGACGTTTCCGTAACGTGAACAACGTGACTATTTGAAGATCCCATGACCATGAAAATAGAAAACGGATCGCCGTGACTTATAATGAACATAGAAAGCGGAAATGAATGAAAACACTACGATAATCTTATCAGAAAAACATAATCTAACAGCCTAAAAATAATAAAAATGCTAATAATTCATCATGAAAAATGTAGCAAAGAGTTCATCAAATGTATGTTATATACAAGTTCTATTTACAAAAAACAATTGAATTCAATCCTGTCATTTAATCCCATTGGTTGGAGATATTGCAATTTTTTGGTCCAAAAGAATTCAGAACGTTCTAATGATTTAGCGGGATCGTGCTCTCCTGTGAGTTTTTGCGCTTCTAAAATAGTGAAACGCAGTTGCGCTATGTTATGCCTTGCTTCTTTCCAATGCAGTGCTACTGATGATTTATCATTCATCAACCGAATGTTGCTCTTGTGTTCTCCTATTCGTGTCTTAACATTTCTTTCAGTTCGACCTACATAAATCTTATCGCAAGGACATTTCAAAGCGTAAATCACATTCATGGTATCACAAGTGCTTGAATGCTGTAGATTAATTTTATACCCTTTAGTTGGATGATAGAAAAGGGCACCTGTCATTACATTGTTACAGTGTATGCAATTCATGCATTTTTGCATGCCTTTGAATGTTTTTTTAGGATCCGTTGATTGTTTTGACAAGAGTTCTTTGAGATTCTTTGATCGTTGCATGGCAAAAATCGGACGCTGCAGAAAGAGATGATTAAGATCTGGTTCAGTTTGTATGATATCCCAATGTTTTATGATGGTTGATTTGATCAATGACGATTGTGTTGAATGTTTTAAAACACAAACTGGACGATTGGTGTATGGTTTCTCAGTGGATTTTAATAAATCAGTGCGACCAACGGTTTCCAATCTTTGACAAGTTTGCTCAAGAATGTGATCTGGATATCCTCTTGCTCGAAATTTATCGGAAAATTTATGAATGATATCTACAGTATCTTGGGGATCAGAAGTTATTCTCTTGAGCCGAATGAATTGAGAATATGGCAAGTACTTTTTAAGTGCGAATTGGTGAGAGCTGCTGAAATGCAAACTATTGTTTCTGTCTGTGGCTTTGATAAATACGTTGGTTTTGATGTGTCCTTCATGAATTTGAATCAATACTTCTAAAAAATTAATTTGAGATTTGTTGATCGAATAAGTGAATTTAATACGATCATGAATATGATTTAGATCGCCGATGTTGTTTTCAAGAAGATTAGGGTCGCCTTTCCAAATTATCAATATGTCGTCAATGTACCGCTTGTATAAGATCAGATGTTGAGACCATGTTTCATTGTTCAAAATGTAATCATGTTCAAGTTTAGACATAAAGATATTGGCGTATGAGGGTGCCCCCGTAAAGCCCATAGATGTACCATTGTTCTGGGCATAAAATGTGCCTTTCCATTCGAAATAACTGTGGAATAATGCAAAATGCAGCAATTCTAAAAGAAACACTTTTTCAGCCTTAATATTGCCGTACTGCAATAATGCCCATTCAATAGCGTCTAGTCCATCACTGTGTGGTATGGAAGTGTACAAAGCGGTAACATCCACGGTACATAAGTACCATTCATTGATGTGTTCAAGGTTCAGGTTTTGAAGAGTATTCAAAAGGTCATTTGTGTCTTTGAGATATGATTCTTGGTGTTGCACGATAGGCTGTAGAAAATAATCCAAGTATTTGCCAATGGGTTCAGAGAGTGAGCCACATGCTGACACTATAGGTCGAAAAGGCGGTTTTGTCAAACTTTTGTGTATTTTAGGCAGCATATAAAGTTTTGGACGTCTAGGATACATAGTGTATAGGAATTTCTTGGTCTTATGGTTAATCCAGCCCATCTCTGACGCCTGTGTGAGAATTTGGTTGAGAAGACCTTGGTAACTCAAAGTAGGATCATGGTCAAGTCTGGTATATGTATCACTGTCAGTGATATGTTCCATTACGCTTTGTTCATAAAAATCTGTATCAAGGACCACAAGAGCCTGTTCTTTGTGATTTCCACGTGTTTTTTAACAACGCTATCTTTATTAGTCACGTTTTGTTCACCGAGTTGTAAGGTCACATCACGCTATTGTGTTTCTTACCACTTATTCTAACGTCCATAAAAGGCATGTTTGTATCTCTATGCACACATCAACGCTGATAATGGTTAGTAGCAAGTATAGTCATATACTATGATGTATGAAACTTTGAGGACCGTTTGGTAAATTGCCTCTTTTGTTTATTTTCAGTATGGATGAATGACCCCTTTCGAAGGGTCCGGATTTGACCCGAAATGCATTGGGTTTTGATGAATTAATGTCATTTTCAGATGATTTACGATTGTTCCACACTACTTGATTCCAAATGAATCATACTTGCATGGAATTAATGCAATAAAAAGTTTTGAAACATTGAATACTCGCTTATGAGCGTTCATAACTGAACTCAAATATTGGCTCAACTGAGTGTTAGCAACTTGTTTGCTGTGTTAACAGTGCTCACACCAGCAGGCGAGGCCTTCTCTTCATGCACTTTCGCTTATATTCATCTATGTGACGCTTTGGACGATCGTCTTGGTGTTTAGAGCATAGAAGGAACTAATATTCGTAAAAAACGTTTAACTTGAGTGCACGTTGGCATCTATATAGTATATTCATTACTTGTTGTCCAACAGTCTCCAACGGAGCACCACTGCGAAACATGTCGTTTGAAGAAATCGCTTCGCTTACGTCAAATAAAGCAGACACCCTAGCATTTTCCCCTGAAGCAGCATCAGAAATATATGATTTGATTCAAGAGGCAAGACTCTTCAGTCCTCACATATCGACCACAACGCATCTTTTAAAACAACTTGAGTATTTGAGTCGGAAAGAGATAAATCAGAGATTACACGCAACCACCCTCATCCAGTATCACAAAACCAAAAGAATCCCCAGAGGGTTACGAATCGCTTTAAAACCCATGTTATGTAAAACAAATAAACTATTCATGGAAAGATGGTATCAGATTTTAAATAAATGTTCATTGGACCTCATTCTCCTCATTCTCGAAGAGCTATCTAACATACTCAAAACGTTGGAAATGGAAATAACTCAAATCAAAGAAGAATTATCAAAAAAAGACAACGAAAACTGGGATGAACTCTTACAAGATTTAAATGAAAAATTAGACCGGTACGCCAAAGAAATACATGAAAGAAAAATAAGAAAGTTTTGTCGCGATACGATAGATTATAAACTGGACGAGGTCTAAACCTGGGCTGAAGTGTACAACCAACGCAGATGGCAAAGACCACAACAAAAAGCAGGGTCTTCTGAAGAGAGTGTTGTTTCCGATACAGATTTGGCTCAGAATAGACCACCTGTACACAGATCTGAAATTCAAACTGATACTCAACCTAGCACATCAGGTAGCGCACACAGCAAGAAGACATCTTTTTTAGCCACCAGTCCAGCAGCCAATCATCAACCAGAAAAATCTACACAAAAACATGGAGAAGTAAAAGAAAAAGCGCCAATGAACGAAACAGAAAAGAGACCTCTTCGAAGCAAGACGAGAGCAACCTAGTGGTTAATATCTCTAACGTTGACTTAACAAAAGCACAAATTGCAGTCTTGAACAAAGGCACATCATATGTACCCACGTACTACAGTAACATTGCAGAGAGTGAAATTGCTTTTTTCAAATTTGTCAGAACGCTGAAATTGAAATATTTCTTCAGCACCATTGAATCTTCCACAGCCACAATGGAAGATAGTTCATTAAAAGAATTCAAACCCAAAAGTTCCTTCTGCTCCCCGATTTCACACAAATCTATTGTCACTTTTGAAAGGTTGGTTAAAGCGGACATGAACAAAATCAATTTTGGCAAGAAAATCAAACAAAATTTCAGTAATAAAGAATGGAGCACTCTTAAACAACTATCCAACAATCAAGCTCTGACGTTTTCTAAAGCTGACAAAGGAGGGGCTCTTGTGGTCCTTGATACAGATTTTTATGAACAAAGCGTAATGGAACATATCACTGACGTGATACATATACCAGAATTGACCATGATCCTACTTTGAGTTACCAAGGTCTTCTCAACCAAATTCCCACACAGGCGTCAGAGATGGGCTGGATTAACCATAAGACCAAGAAATTCCTATACACTATGTATCCTAGACGTCCAAAACTTTATATGCTGCCTAAAATACACAAAAGTTTGACAAAACCGCCTTTTCGACCTATAGTGTCAGCATGTGGCTCACTCTCTGAACCCATTGGCAAAT
Organism: Triturus cristatus; assembly: GCF_964204655.1. Classification (NCBI taxonomy): domain Eukaryota; kingdom Metazoa; phylum Chordata; class Amphibia; order Caudata; family Salamandridae; genus Triturus; species Triturus cristatus. The sequence goes on along the minus strand of NC_140587.1, from coordinate 1,007,343,949 downwards.
ACTTGGATTATTTTCTACAGCCTATCGTGCAACACCAAGAATCGTATCTCAAAGACACAACTGACCTTTTGAATACTCTTCAAAACCTGAACCTTGAACACATCAATGAATGGTACTTATGTACCGTGGATGTTACCGCTTTGTACACTTCCATACCACACAGTGACACAGTGATGGACTAGACGCTATTGAATGGGCATTATTGCAGTACGGCAATATTAAGGCTGAAAAAGTGTTTCTTTTAGAATTGCTGCATTTTGCATTATTCCACAGTTATTTCGAATGGAAAGGCACAATTTATGCCCAGAACAATGGTACATCTATGGGCTTTACGGGGGCACCCTCGTACGCCAATATCTTTATGTCTAAACATGAACATGATTACATTTTGAACAATGAAACATGGTCTCAACATCTGATCTTATACAAGCGGTACATTGACGACATATTGATAATTTGGAAAGGCGACCCTAATCTTCTTGAAAACAACATCGGCGATCTAAATCCTATTCATGATCGTATTAAATTCACTTATTCGATCAACAAATCTCAAATTAATTTTTTAGATGTACTGATTCAAATTCATGAAGGACACATCAAAACCAACGTATTTATCAAAGCCACAGACAGAAACAATAGTTTGCATTTCAGCAGCTTTCACCAATTCGCGCTTAAAAAGCACTTGCCATATCTTCAATTCATTCGGCTCAAGAGAATAACTTCTGATCCCCAAGATACTGTAGATATCATTCATAAATTTTCCGATAAATTTCGAGCAAGAGGATATCCAGATCACATTCTTGAGCAAACTTGTCAAAGATTGGAAACCGTTGGTCGCACTGATTTATTAAAATCCACTGAGAAACCATACACCAATCGTCCAGTTTGTGTTTTAAAACATTCAACACAATCGTCATTGATCAAATCAACCATCATAAAACATTGGGATATCATACAAACTGAACCAGATCTTAATCATCTCTTTCCGCAGCGTCCGATTTTTGCCATGCAACGATCAAAGAATCTCAAAGAACTCTTGTCAAAACAATCAACGGATCCTAAAAAAACATTCAAAGGCATGCAAAAATGCATGAATTGCATACACTGTAACAATGTAATGACAGGTGCCCTTTTCTATCATCCAACTAAAGGGTATAAAATTAATCTACAGCATTCAAGCACTTGTGATACCATGAACGTGATTTACGCTTTGAAATGTCCTTGCGATAAGATTTAGGTCGAACTGAAAGAAAAGTTAAGACACGAATAGGAGAACACAAGAGCAACATTCGGTTGATGAATGAGAAATCATCAGTAGCACTGCATTGGAAAGAAGCAAGGCATAACATAGCGCAACTGCGTTTCACTATTTTAGAAGCGCAAAAACTCACAGGAGAGCACGATCCCGCTAAATCATTAGCACGTTCTGAATTCTTTTGGACCAAAAAATTGCAATCTCTGCAACCAATGGGATTAAATGATAGGATTGAATTCAGTTGTTTTTTGTAAATAGAAGTGTATATGACATACATTTGATGAACTCTTTGCTACATTTTTCATGATGAATTATTAGCATTTTTATTATTTTTAGGCTGTTAGATTATGTTTTTCTGATAAGATTATCGTAGTGTTTTCATTCATTTCCGCGTTCTATGTTCATTATAAGTCACGGCGATCCGTTTTCTATTTTCATGGTCATGGGATCTTCAAATAGTCACGTTGTTCACGTTACGGAAATGTCCCTGGCTTAGAAGCCATGCACAATTACTACACTTAGGGCCATATGTAGGTAAATTACATTTACCGATTCTTAAATACCGAATTTTACCGATTCGGTATTTACGAATCGGTAAATGTACTGTAGGTAAATAATTACCGATTCGGTATATGTCGGTATTTTAGAATCGGTATTTACCGATTCGGTAATGGCAACTGGCTTCCCATTCATTTCTATGGGACTGGAGGCCCATAGGAATGAATGGGAAGCCAGTTGCCATTACCGAATCGGTAAATACCGAATCAGTAATGGGGGAGGCATCATCATGGGTGGCAGGGTGTCACATTGACACCCTGTTGCACCCCTGATTCGTCCATGTGTGCACATGTGACGCACATACATGCCCTAAGGGCATGTATGTCTGCCACATTGCACACTTCATTTTCAACTTTTAGTTGGTGGTAAATAACGAATCCCCACACCAACGACACACTCCCCCTACATATCATTTCAGGATTCGGTATTTACCGAATCGGTAAAATTACCGATTCGGTAAATTACCGAATCCTGAAATATGCCCCCTACATACCAAAAGCCTAAATACCGGTCGGTAACGGGATATTTACCGAAAATCGGCCGTTACCGACCGGTATTAGGCTTCCTACATATGGCCCTTGGTGAGTTCGCCGCACGCTCTTTAAAATCTTGGCGTATTTCTAAATCTTGTTTTTTTTAAATCTTGGCACGTAACTTCACTGCACTTGGCGAGTTGGTAGTATGATCGCGAATCGCACAGTATTTAGGACGATTGAGCTCTAGTAGTAATCACCTTCTTCACATCGTGCAATTAATCTTATACACTTCGTGCTCTTTCAACGCTGTAGTCACTGTTCTTTGTGATTTCCACGTGTTTTTTAACAGCGCTATCTTTATTAGTCACGTTTTGTTTATTTTCAGTATGGATGAATGACCCCTGGCGAAGGGTCCGGATTTGACCCGAAATGCATTGGGTTTTGATGAATTAATGTCATTTTCCGATGATTTACGATTGTTCCACACTACTTGATTCCAAATGAATCATACTTGCATGGAATTAATGCAATAAAAAGTTTGGAAATATTGAATATTCGCTTATGAGTGTTCATAACTGAACTCAAATATTGGCTCAACTGAGTGTTAGCAACTTGTTTGCTGTGTTAACAGTGCTCACACCAGCAGGAGAGGCCTTCTCTTCATGCACTTTCGCTTATATTCATCTATGTGACGCTTTGGACGATCGTCTTGGTGTTTAGAGCACAGAAGGAACTAATATTCACAAAAAACGTTTAACTTGAGTGCACGTTGGCATCTATATAGTATACTCACACCGAGGACCCCAGTGTTTCGACTGCGGAGAATTGGGCCAAATAGCCAAGGCCTGCCTGCGAAAAAGACCTGACGAACCAATGGCCATCAGCTATGCTCCCAGTACTCTTCTCTACACCGAGGAGATGGGGGGCCTGTTTCTATGTAAGTTTCACTGTTAACGGGTCTCCTGTTACTGCCCTCCTTGACTCAGGGTGCCGTCAGTCAGTGATTAAAAGTAAGCTAGTTAGACCCGGCCACGTACTCCCAGGTAAACAGACCCTGATACGTTGTGTACATGGAGACGTTCGCTCCTACCCCACTGCTCAAGTGCCTCTTAAATGCCCGGGGGGCATCCTCTCTTCTCTACCGGAGGAATTGATCCTAGGTACAGACAATCCCAACTTCTTGTCCCTTTTTCTAGGTAAAGTACGGGGAGTTCAGCAGGACCCCTCCGCTCTTAAAGCCAACGTCCCGAAGGCCCTTCTATCTCAGGCGCCCTGGCAAATAGATAAGGACTTTTGTTGGGCCCAGAGCAATGATGCTACCCTATCCCATGCCTCGCAGGAAGCCCGCTTGTCCCAGACTAGAGCAGTCCCATCCTGTCCTTGTTTTCAGATATCCAACAGTCTTCTATACAGAGTGGCTGGGCGAGATGAAAATCCTCAACTATTGGTCCCCCAGGATTTTTGTGAGCAGATACTATTCTTTGCCCACTCCCACTTATTGGCTTGTCATTCGGGGGACCTGAAAACCACTCCGAATCTTCTCTGTTTCTTCTATTGGCCAGGTATCTATGCACACATGAAGCAATACTGCCAGGAATGCCCAGTCTGCCAAAAGAAGAACCCAAACCCTTCCTCTCCAGTTCCTCTTTAGCCCTTGCCTATAGTGGTCAAACCCTTCAAAAGGGTAGGCATGGACCTAATCGGCCCTTTACCCAGGTCACCAAAAGGGTTTCAGTACGTGCTTGTCTTGGTGGGTTACTGCACCCGATTCCCCGAGGCCTTCCCCCTCAGGGCTCCCACCACCTCTAACATAGCGGACAAACTACTAGAATACTTCTCCTGGGTAGTATTCCCACACCCTATCTTAACTGATCAGCACACCCCCTTTGTGTCGCAGCTCATGTCCCAGGTCTGTAGTATGTTGGATGTGAAACACATAAAGACCTCCGTCTATCATCCTCAGAACGATGGGCTGGTTGAGAAATACTGTGACCGCATTCTCCCTCTCGCTCTCTTTGTCATCCGGGGGCAGGTTCAGACCAGTCTGGGTTGCTCCTCTTTTGAGTTACTCTATGGACGACAGCCCAGGACATTGCTAGAGATGACAAGGGAGACCTGGGAGAAAGAAACTAACAAGACCAGGAACTCCTGGAATACACCCAACATCTTTGTTGCTGAATAGGAAAGCTGCGCGATCTAGCTCATGCGAACCTAGAGAAAAGACAAACAACCCAAAAACACGTCTATGATAAGGGAACAAAGTGGTGAACCCTACAGGTGGATGACTGTGTGCTTATCCTTCAGCCTATCTCTATCTCCACTGTCAAAAGAGAATGGAGTCCCTACAAGGTAGATGCCACCATAGGGAAGACCACATACAGGCTCCAGCTTGGCCCCAAAAAAATACCAGTCGTACCACATTAATTTACTCAAGAAGTTGATAGGACCCCTACCCTAGAACAACCACCTGGCTCTGCAACAGAAAACGCGTCTTGTACTCTAGAAAGCCTGGTAGTCAACGTCTTATACTTCCCTTTTTTCTGACCTTCCCGGAAGGACCAACTTGGTGGAGCACCGCATAGACACAATCCCCGGGAAGGTGATCCGACACCAGCCCTATAGGGTACCTGCTGCTCGTCGGGAGGCCATTTCTGAGGAGGTCAAAAGGATGTTACAGATAGGCATGATCTGTCCATCACAGAGTGAATGGCCCTCCCCCATCGTGATGGTCCCTAAACCGGATGGGTCCGTTTTGTATTGACTTTCGCCAGGTGAACGCTATATCCAAACTTGATGCCTACCCCTTGCCCCGAGTAGATGAGCTGATTGAACCGTTGGGGGATGCCCACCTCATAACCACCTTAGACCTCACTAAGGGATACTGGCAGGTGCCTTTACAAAGAGCTGACCAAGAGAAGACCGCCTTTTCCACCCCCGACGGTCTGTTTGAATTCACGGTACTCCCTTTTGGTGTCCACGGGGCTCCCGCAACCTTTCGAAGGTTAATGAATCAGGTCCTGCAGCCCCATCAGGCCTATTCCTCAGCATGTATTCACATCAAGGGATATTGAAGACATTTTTTCAATCCCTGGAGGGTAAAGAGGATTCAGAGTTAGAGTAACTCCTCCTAATTAACATCAATTCCACTTTAAATTACTCTAACCGACCAACAATAGTCAGTATGGGTGCACTATAATGGGGAGAGCATGTGAAGACATGTATGGGGTAATTGTTTTTTCTTCACCAATGGCGAGCAAGGAAATAATTCCTTTTTATTTAGTTACCCTCACACACCCTAGTGGAGTCATGCTTCATCATCGGGTCACCCCGACGCCTAAAAGTCGGGGTGGGCTCAACCACAGTGTTGGGAGCTCTTGAAAGAAGTGTATGACCTGGGGGCTTAGAAATAAAACACCTCAGACAGATCCCCGGTATCCCTTTATTTTTGGGTCTGTCTGGGTTATTAAGATAAAATAAAAATGTAGGGTCTTATTGGGAGTCTTATGGTCCTAAGACCCTAGTGCCAACATGTTTCAGTCCAATAGTGGCCGTAAAGGTCCCGGACTTTCTTCAGGGCAAAGTAGGCCTCCCTAGGGGACAGAAGTATGGGGGGTTTCCCTGTTCTGTACGTCGTGCAAGGGCAGAGTAGCTGCTCCTTGAGATGGTGATTGATAATTAATCAATCATCTGTCGTCCTCCATCTGAAATGAGAAACAAACGACAAAAAGACAAACAACATACATTTGTACGGTATCATGATAGTGTTTCTATCATGCTGTGTCCCATAGTGCGTGCTTTGGAAAGAAACAACACACCACACGTGCCAAATTGTGTCTATGACATAGTGGTGTTTAATTCTCTCCAAACGTGTGCCACTCATATCCATATCTTCACATAATATTGCTACGTGACAGATGAATTGTGTGGTGGCTGATTTGCTCATATACTGGCAATATAGTTCTTGTCACTAAGTATACATATTCTCAATAAAAATAACTCTAACTCTCGCTCTTACTTCTCACTCACACCATGCTTGTGAATAAAATATCTTAATTGATCATGTACAATTATCGTTATCTCTCCTTGTACAGGTTGTGCAGGAAACATAAGTAAAATCTTTCTTACCAAAGTTCTGGAGGGTTTTCGTGTCTCAGGGGACCGTAAAGCGTCTAGGGGTAGCTCTATAGTCAAACCCTAATGTAATGTCCCCGAACGGAAGAGGGAAATTCAAGAAAACCGCGTAAGGGGTATACTTTGGATCGCGTCTGTATTCCCATGTGTGCCAAAATAGGGGAAACACAATCAACGTGATCATACGCACATTCATTCGTGACTTACTTCGTCAAGAGTCCTTCCCCGCCTGCAAACCTAATCGGCTTCGGTCCCCGGCTTTCGCATTTGTGTTGCGAACCTCCCGGTTATTTGTACTTCCGTATTGCCCATTACTCCTATTGGATGGCGTCAATATTCGCGCGCAGTTAGACGTAATGACGGGCCTAACATACAGGGAATCATGGGAGTTGTAGTAAACGGGCTCTCCCGTTACCAATCGTTGATTTTGTTGGTCGCCTGTTAGCGTTATAGGCTATATGTGCGTATTGGCAAATGAAATCAGGATTATAAAGAGGGGATCATTGATATTTCTCGCGCGTTATATGTTTTTCTGCGCGCTGTTATAAGAATTCCCGATATTGTTACAGGAAACACATTTTGAATTGGGGGATGTTATACACAGGAATCATGGGACTTGTAGTATCTGCCCATGGTGAAACTACGCTGGTTATGACATGTGCTTATGTTATTATCGTTTTTTGTGTGTATATACATAGAAAACGAACCCAGGACTTTAAAAAGGGAAGAGAGATTACTTTTTATTTGCGCAAGATTATTCTATATATAGTTGGTTGTGCGCATCTGAAACAAACCCTATAGAGATATTGTATGTATAATTATATCTCTCAGTATAAACCAATGTAAAGCAATGTCACCAGAAAATCTGTTTTTTCTGGGAAAAAGGAAGAAGGGGTATGATAGAGTGAGACCCCTCATATACATAAGTTAATGTATCGGGGCTGACAACAAAAGGTATGTGCGCCCACGTGGGAGCCTTTATTCAGGGTATATAACTCAATGGTGGTTATATATGGGATTCATATTACCCTTGATAGATAGTCTATTTTGTTCAAGGGGGTGTATTAAAATCTCTCATAGTAAGTAGATAAAGGTTGGTAATATGTGCATATCTGAAATCAGTTGTTTAACAATTTTCTGGTGTGATCATGGTCACACTGCACTTGCAAAGGTTGTGGAATAACCTTTGTGGTTATACGCCCATTTTGTTTAAATTCCCATGATGAATCTCACAACTTGGAAATCATCAAGGCCTGCAGATGTGACACTTGATTTCCAGCAGATCATTTACCTACAAATGAATTTATCTAGTCAACTGGTTCCAGGGTATGCAGTCATTCAAACCCATTTCATGGGTCTTTAATCGGTACACCCACCGTTGTTCACGTTCTAGGAGTTTACGTTGTAGGTTGTTTGCATCTTTGACCTTTTCTATGATAGTCCACTTAATTTCTGTATCCTTATGTTTCTTGTCATTATAGTGTGCAGTGAGTCTAGTTGCTGTAACTGCACGTCGTATTGTGCTCCTATTTCTAAGCCCCCAGGTCATACACTTCTTTCAAGAGCTCCCAACACTGTGGTTGAGCCCACCCCGACTTTTAGGCGTCGGGGTGACCCTATTCCTCAGCATACCTGGATGACTTCATCATCTATAGTCCCACATGGGAAACCCATCTCGAACACTGTCACCAGGTGCTCCAGGAATTACAAAAAGCAGGACTACACATCAACGTCAAGAAATCCTGTGTGGGGTTCCATAAAGTAAAATACCTGGGATTCCTATTAGGGGATGGGTGCATAGAACCCCAAGAGGAGAAGATCAAAGCCATCACGAAGGTCCCCCTTCCCACAACAAAGAAAGAAGTAAGCGCGTTTTAGGTCTTCTTGGCTATTACAGAAGATTTGTTCCCGGGTACTCTGAGATAGCCACCCCCCTCACCGACCTTCTGAAAAGGAATGCCACTAAACAAGACCTAGCCTCCCCTTCCGTCTCTGTCCTGGAAGCGTTCAGGAGATTCAAGACGGCAATAACCAGCAGCCCTGTTTTGGTCTCCCTTGACTACACCCTTCCTTTTATTTTGCAAACGGATGCCTCCGATGTCGGCATCAGGGCAGTCCTCTCTCAGGTCACAAAGGATGGACAGGAAAGGCCAATTCTCTTTATAAGCCAAAAGCTGTTTCTGCAGTAACAACATTACCCAGTTGTTGAAAAAGAATGTTTGTCCGTCAAGTGGGCCATTGAGAAACTCCGATACTACCTGGAAGGAAACAGGTTCATCCTGTTCACTGACCATACCCCCTTGGCCTGTATGAGCAGGAACAAGGGCAATAACCACCGGGTGAGGAGCTGGTTCCTGTCCCTACAGCCTTTCACCTTTGAGGTGCGGCACCACAAGGGGGTGCACAATTCCAATGCGGACTTCCTCTCCCGTATTGCTTTCATCCCCGAATGGGAAGACTCCAGGGGTGGGGTGTGTTGGGATCCGGCTTCCATCGACACCGATTAGTTATGTCAAGCATCACCTCCCAGGACCACCCCTATCTTTCTTTTGCAGCCCCCGGTTGTGGGCATTAGCCGTAGTGCCCCAGACGAGTAATATGCCACACAGGGCTGGCCCTTTAACTCCCGGGAGGAGGACGACTCTGGCCTCACCCCCTGGGGGTGGGACTACAACACGTCAGCCCAGGATAAGACCGCCGAAGCCTATCAGCGAGGTGTGGATGACTGGAAGGAGGAATAAGACGGGAGGCAGAGCATGGAGATGGAACGAAGGAGCTTGACTCCGACGGAAGAACCGGGCAGCCTGAACCCCCCTGATGGACCAGTTGAGGAGAAGCCAGGAGGCCACCGATAAACGTGACATCACCCGATGTCAAAGAAGTAGACCATTGTATCCACCGGGGGTGTTGTGCCTTCGAGTTAGGTACACAGGCCTAAGTCACGGCTTTCAAAGCAGGGAAAGGCATGACCATAAGAATACGTTTACCTTGTGCCAATGAGCGTTCCTTCAGAATCGCATTCTGCACTGCTGTTAAAACAATTTCAACAGTGGAGAAACGCATTTACGCCCCAGTGTATAAATGTAATTTGTATGCAATAGGTATTGTGTCTCCCTCATTGAACGTCAAGTAACTGAAACCCACTGTCCCTGAAACTATACGTATTACCAGGTTTGTGGTGTTGTCATGCATCAGCAAGTAGTTCGTTGCAAGCAAGTCAGATTGCAAAGAATTTAGAATAGAGGTATGTTCCGGAAGCCAGCTGGCAGAAGAAAATGTAGGTTGTATCAATGCATAAAGCAGTTTGTTGTGCTGGGCATAATCGTGAATGTATGTCCTCCCGAAATTTAAAAATCCCAGCAAGGACTGAAGTTTCTTCTGTGTAGAAGGGGGTTGCAATTTTGCACATTTCTCCAAGAAGAGGGGTGCTAGCACCTTTCCTTCATTATGGAGCTCATAGCCCAAAAAGAGTACCGCCAAATGGGCGATGTGCGATTTTGCAAAATTAAATTTGTATCCATAGTCGGGAAAGGACAAAATAATATTGTCAAATCGGACTAGATGCAGCATCAGTTCATCGTCCATTAGATAAATGTCATCAATGTACGAGAACGCATCTGGGTCGATGTCGTTCAACAAAGACACAATACGTGCTGTAAATGCCCCAGGGCTATTCTCATACCCCATAGGCAAACGTGTAAATTTTTTCTGATTCCCAACTGCAGTAAATTCTGTCAAGCCATGGCTCTAAGGAGCGAGATTGTGACTGTAGAAACCATTGGAAATGTCTAGGGTAGTCTTGTATTTCTAACAAACAAAACTGTTCAGCAGCGCAGAGCTGTGAGTGTTCTGCACAACAATGGTGCAACAATGACTATTTAAATTGTGGTGATCCAATACAATCCGATATGCACCATCATGTTTTGATACCGTAAAGACAGGATTATTTATTGGTGATGTACATGGTTCAATCACACCCTGATACTCTAACTGTGTTAGGTTGTCACAAACGTGAGCCTTTGCCTCACGCCTGATTGGATATTGCTGTTGTGGCTGTAGCATAGATCGTAAAGGTATTTCATGAGCCGGTGAATCAACATCCCAACCCACTTGATTATGGTACACCACCAGGGCAAGGGCTGCTGCCCACCCTGCTGAAAAATTACAAGCTCAAAAGTGGGACTCTGGTATAATTAGTCAAAAAACCTTTATTTCCATGCTCTGCTATCAGTGAAGATACAAAGGTGTGCACTGACTATGAGTGTGGGTCCAATGGAAAAAGAGACTCTTAAAGCATTGGCATGCTCTTCAGGGACGTAACGCAAAAAACTCGGAAGTATTACATCTTACCCCCTAGGAGCGGCTAACACAAAGGGTGGAGGCCAATCTGCCTCTGCTAACAAAATGTCATACAAGGAGGTTAGATTCTCCCAGAAAACCGCCTTAGTTGATCAAGGTATATCATCTTCAGTTTGGAAACTAATGTCATACCTGGGTAGCAGCCGATTCTACTGTAATGAATGTGTCAGTTGCTGTCGCCTCCAGACAGGGAAGCAGAGCCTCCCGGACTATAGTAACCTCTGCTGCGCTGTCGAGCAGAGTCACTACCAATGTCCAATCCAGCAGTCGCATTCTCACCGGCTGAGGCATATCTCGCAGTTAAAGCGGCAACTTTTTTCTTCTGAAACGGGGGCAGTTCCAAGACTTAAATCAAGTGCATAGGTGCAGGAAACTAGGACACAGCATTTGCCAACAACTGTGACAAAAGAAAGGATGTTACAGAACTACTTGGATGACCAAACAGAATTCTATGTGAAACAAGAACCATTGATCTATCGTCATTTGAAATAAGGAACAGTGGCTAGATCTATACAGGCTGGCAACATAATATCCAACATGTCCTGTAGCCAGGGCATCCTTTAAGGGAGTTTCAGTGCAGCTGGAATAATTGTCATGGTCAGGAGGGCCAGTCTTTCTCCTCAAAACATGGAGAGACCTATAATGATAAAAATTGAATAAACATTTCATCCACAAAAGTTAACAAGCTCGAGAAGACACAACATTGGATGTGAGTAATTTCGTGGATATCTCAAGTGTTGGAAGTGATTAACTCTAAATTCTGGACTAACATGTAAAACAAATGTAACACAATAGAAATGTCTGCTATAAAAAAAAGAAAACAAAAGCACGTCATGTTTATTTTTAAATAAGATGTGCCAGGAAATGTAAATAAACTTAAGTGGACCAGTGTGCATGGCTCAGACAGAAAACCATTTTGGCCTGGTGACTGACTGCCAACTGAAGGAAGTAACCCACTCGGGCCGCTGATGACCACCTCTCAGCCTTCCGTACCAAATGAAGAGTCGGTCAGACAGTGGAGAATATGAACCAATAACTGTTTTATTCATATACACTCAAATTGGAGCCCCATTTGTACAGCCCATGAGAGTTCTACAGAGGGAACTAAATCACAGCAGGCATAGAAATACATTATGTACATTTCATACCTGGGCAAAGACACGCCCACAGTGGAATTTTCCAGGCAGGTGCAGCTGGAACATGGAATACGAAAAAATGGTTTTGGTTCTTGTATCTTACACATCCTAACAAAATCCAAGGTCGTTTCACCCTGGGCCCCCCACCAGAAAAGTGGAAGAGGCCTCTCTCTCTAGTGAGAAAGCTATGCACTGACAGTGTACTCATTACTGAGAAAAAACCGAACATTTCAGAAACGAAACTTAGCAAAGGGCATTTCTCAGACGAGATCAGTTTCGAACAGCCTAAAATGGCGCCTACAAAGAAAATGGTGTCGCGAATGCTAACTAAGATATGACATTGTGAAAGCATTAGCGAGCCTAATCGAACACAATAAAGACAACTGATTGAACCTCAGGATCAATCAAACAAAAAATCAAAGTAGCAAAAATGATGCAGAGTGCCAGTTCAAAACAACGTACATTCATAAGTGATACCCACATGTGATAAAAGTGATCTTCTCATTTATCAAAATAACAATTGCAGTGCAACCCGTCACAAAAAATTACAAGCTCAAAAGTGGGTCTCTGGTATAATTAGTCAAAAACCTTTATTTCCATGCTCTGCTATCAGTGAAGATACAAAGGTGTGCACTGACTATGAGTGTGGGTCCAATGGAAAAAGAGACTCTTAAATCCCTCACATGTTTTGTGACATGCGATGTCCTTTAATAAATGCCCAAAATGATTAAAGTGACAGATGGGAAGGTGTTAGGTAAACCTAAGGCTATAACGTAGGTAATTTTATTCTGTGAGCAATCATTCTGGGCACCTGCCTCATTGTGTTTCTGGGAGTGTTACTTGATTGGTGTTGTTTAACTGCAGGTCAGCGCATCTGCAACCTCTCAGTTTACCTTGCCGCTAAGTCTCAATTTCATTTTCTTTTCTTGTTCAACCAGTTTGTCTTTTTTAGGAAGAAAATACAATCTGAATATCCTTTGAAGAACATTCACGAGAGGAACCCATTCTTATTTACTTTTATGGGAACAGATGACTCAAAAAGTCATACCCATATGGACTTAAAAAGGTGAATTATTTAGAGTAATGCTGACTAGTCATTGAGTAGCAAATGCTAAGTCATTAATGTTGTGGATATGATGGGCATATCTAAACTTGACTATTTATTGTTTAGGTAATCAGTCAGGGTACATGCAGCTAGCAGTCTAGAAGATTGCCCTTAGTTAATGGTATGCCGCCTGTATATGCTCCTCTGAATGCCTCACTGAGTCTTTGTGCATCAGTTTACCTCAGCTCCCAAATATTGACCTGTTCTTGTCCCATTTAACAGGTCTTCCCTTCTGCATGTGACCCCCATTGTGTTCCTGCTGTCCACTTTAGCCCTGTCGCAAGATGGACAATGCCAGAAATCAGTTACACCATTTATGCAGTATCAATTAATTTAAATTTTTATAAACATTTTGGAAATGTGAGAGTGTGTGTCTCCTCCCTATCCTACTCATCTTAGGTAACTTAATTTGAAGCCTGTGGCCTGCTAAAGATCATTTGAATAAGTTAACTTATCTGTCATCTTTTTAGGTTGCCAGATTTTCCATACCTATGGACTGTTGGCATGCTGTGTCTATGTCAAGAAGACCTGGCACACACCTTGCTCTAGAGTTCAATCTTGTAGGGGCAAGTTGAATTTACAGAAGCTGGCTCCCAACTACTCCACAAGAATGTCTTGGTTCCAACACCTATCGGTACTTGAGAACCAATCTAGTCCCACAGGGGAAAAGGGAATGGGCGAGAGAGAGAGAATTACATTTTCGCTGAGGATCTCCCACAGCGGACTCAATTTCAGCAAGAAGTCCCTCCATAACCAAGTGTGATTCTGTCAATGTGGTGATAACTGTGTGAATGAAATCAGAGGATTAGTATATGCACTTAGTCTTTTTTTTCAAGAACCCCTGTGACATTCTCTACTGCAAGTATTTACTGTTGCTTATCATTCCATTTCTCCTTTCTCACAAATGTTGCCTAGGAGGCTTAATGTTTTGTTATTAGGTACCTAAAGGGATAGAAGTGATTAGTGTTTAGGAGCTACTAAGTCTTCCCCTCCCTCCTTTTACCAAGAACTCACTGTACCTGATTTTCCTTTCAGGTTTTCTCTGGGACAGGTCCACTAGGCAGGAATCAATTTGGTTTCTTGATAACCTCTATTTTCTAAATGTAGAATAGTGCTTTCCATGATTGACTTCTCTAGTGAATATAGAAGTGTGGCATCAATGACAATTGTTCATCATTTAATCAAAGCTCTACCTTCAGGCAGCGTTCAGAAGAATTAACTATATTTAACATTTAATCTGCTCATCTTAATGTTTGCTTAGAAAGGTTTGATGTCTTTTAAAACATTCTTATTACCAGTTTGCTGCCTCTAGAATTTGCGCAGTCAACAGTGGAGTGGCATACCTAACTTGGATTACCCACCTGTGACGGAAAAGACCAGGAAGCCCAACAGGAGTGCCCCGGGGGCACTGGGCTGAGTCGACTTGTGCTGACTCTAGTGACTGAAGTGGGGAGGAGCCTAAGCGGTCTAAAGGAGCCGGAAGCGGACACAGGTGGTGTGGAACGCCGAGGAAGGAAGGAGCCGAGCGGAGAACCACGAGACGAGGAGGAAGATACCGGGGGGAAGGATCCGAGGGGAGTGCGGGACGATCTCGAGAAGAACCAGAGAAGAATCGGTACGTACCCCAAGGAAGGCCCTACAGACGAGATGGCCGGGACCATGTCATCGGGTCACGGCTTCAGGCAATTCATAGTGAAAACTGGGAGTACCCTAGTAGGGTGGTGGTACACGCAGTCGAGCTTCTCTGGCCCTTAGGAGACCAGCCTGACAGCTAAAGAGGCAGAGTAAAACTAAGGGGGGAGGGGGAGCACTTTTTGGCACAGGCGAGTTAAAGACAGGAACCAGGGAGCCCAAATTCCACCTCCAACGGGAAATACCTGATAAAAAGGGCCCGGGGACGGCGAAAGCACACTAAATAAACGACCCGCAGCAGGGAACTCATAGTGTGACTGGGAGAAGAAAGGGGAAAAGGGGAAACCAGAACAAAAGCACATGGGAAAGTGGAAGGGAAACAGGAACTGACCGTCTTCTATTTTCTTTTACCGAGGGGACAACCGGCAAGACAGCTCACGGGAGAGGAAAAGCAGCAGAGACGGCCACCCTTGAAAGGAGCAGACGTCGCCAGGAACACAAGCCCACGGCAAAAGACCCTCCTTTAACCGGGATACCCAATATCCCTCATCTGTGAACCCTCAATAAAGCCCGTGTACAATACTCCCCTGCCTTGTCTAAAGATGCTAAGAATCCTTTCATTTAAGTACTGTGCAATATGTTACAGTTTGTCTTTTGATACATTTGTCTGTTGTTCAATTGTTTTCTTTTCTTCTTTTTTCTTACAGGAGAATCAGCGAAGAACTGGGCTCACAGGAGCTCATACCACACTGAAGAAGATGGCACCAGATCCAAGGAAATACTGGATTCCACAAGAAAGGAACACAAAGTCTCAAAGAAAGGAACACAAAGTCTCACCTTCAAGTAAGTGTACAATTAATAGGAGATGAGTCAGGGACGAACATGGCTTTTATAGCCAGCTGTATCCAAGATGGCTCTGGTTATTGCAAGATTTTATAATCTTCTAAGAATGAATTTTCAGGCCTTTTCAGATAAACAGAGGGAGTGTGGGTTTCCATGCTGCTCTCCAGAGCACTCTTGAATACTTTTAAGCGGTCCACTTTCTGCCTCCCTGCTACCCTGTTTTGGGACTCCATAGGTTAAATATAATTAGCAATTCTATAATTTAAATCCTTGTGCTTGGTCTTTAGGGCCTACAAGGGACAGGTCCTGATGACCTGAAACAACAATTTCAGTAGTATGTGCCTAAAAGATCACTTCGCTCCCTTGGAGTAAAACTAGTGATTGTACCACCTATAAAAATGCAAGGTGGGGAGGAAGATGTTTTGCTGCTGGCGCGGCAAAGACTTGGAATAACCTCCCTTTTCATTTGAGGAATGCGACTTATTGGCTTTTACGAAGGCCCTAAAAATGTGGCTGTTTTGATTGATAAACGGGTTGCAAGTTATGTATCACTGGAGGACAGTAAGTAGCGTCAAGACACCCTAGGGTAACCGTTGCACTTTACAAATCTCTCAAACATAACATCTACTCTGCAAGACTCTTCATATAGGGGCCCTCTGGGCAGTTGTGATAGTACACCTCTCCCAGGGCCCTCCTCACAGGTTTGGGTTTGGTTGGATTTCTCTGGTGAAATACCAGTAGCAAGTGTGCAGTATGGAGTTGGCCCATAGGCTCCCAGGATCAATTCTCAGGCCCATACCCTTTACAATTAGTCAAAGAATAAATAAATCCCCTTACTCTCTAAGACTCAAAAATTGCCTTATCTTTGTATTCAGCCTGGTCTCCTACTTGGATTGGAGGAGGGAGTGATGTCAACGAATATCTGTTTTTTCTGGCTTTATTAGTGAAATGTGAAATACAAGATGTACTGGTAATGTGGAGGGTAGGTCTAGTTTCACGGCTACGGGATTATCTTTTGAACAGAGAAGGGACCAATACTTATTGGTTGAAATTTAGGTTGTCCCTTCAGGGACAAATGTTTGGTAGATAACTAAACTTGATTCCCAGTTTTGTGTGTGTGTCCTGGTCATCAATGATTGCTAGTATACATTTTGTATCTCAGTTTGGCCTGTGCTAAGTTGGCTTGAGTGGTCTTGAGAATAGGTGGTAGATGTTCATGGAAGTCATGTGCTGGTGAAACTGGTATTGGTGTCTGAGCTTCTATATTATTTATCATTCAATGATGAACTTCAGTGGCACAATAGAAGGTGAGTATCCCAAGGATTCATTTGTGGGGTTATTATATGCGAACTCAGCATTCCAGAAAGAGCCTCCCCAACTAGTCAATCCTGGAAGGTTTGCCAATGCAGAAAGTGCACAAGACATTGGTTTACCCATTTTTATGGGTGATTACTGGATGATAATCTTACTTCTATGTCTCTTAGTTCACATGGAGATCTCCAAAAATAAGGGCTAAACTGAAAACCTTGATGAGAATGGATGGGATACTATGCAGGCATACAACCGATTGAACAAAGATTTCAGCTGTTTTTTTTATAGAAGGCATGCCTTTCAATGGAATGAAATGCACCTTTTTTGGTTAGGTGATCTACTGATACTAGAATTGTATCATAGCCTTCCATATTACGTGGTAACTCAAAAATAAAATCAAGCGAAACTGTGTGGCATGGTTGTGGTGGAACTGGCAAGGGTTGCAACAACTCAATCAGGCCTACTGACAGCACTGTCTCGAGGCAAATTGGGTAAATGATGAGCATGTCAAGATGTGTGTAAGATGCATTTGGAGTGGCAAAGTGATGGTTACTGAGGGTGTGGTTGAATCTTTTGTTCCTTCACCAAACAGAGCATGGCAGAGATTGGGAATTGATTTCTAAAGACATTTTCATATCTTGCCACATAACATGAAAACTGTTATTCTTAATTTGGCCATTTATCTAGATGGGTTAATGGTGAACCACTCAGTGTTCCAACTACCAGAAGTGTAATTAATTGTCTAAAGAAATGTTTTTATCAGAGAAGGCTTCCTATGGGAAATTTTAACTGACATTGATGTGCAGTTTGTTTTAACAGAAATGCTTACATTTTTAAATAAATGTGGGATTAAAAAATCAGAATTCCTTTGTATCACCCACAAAGTAATGGCAAAATTGAGCATTTTAATAAGGTGTTAATAGAGTGTACCCATGCAGCGCACAGGAGTAACATATGTGTTGATGAATCAGTTAAGGATTAATTTTTGTCCTACCTCACTACACGACATGTAGCTACTATCAAGTGGCCCTTTACGCTTATGAGAGGAAGGAAAGAATCAACAGAGTTATGTCCATTTTGGATAGTAAGATTGTTTCATGAAGGATGTAATATAAAAGATGTGTGGGAAACAGCTGAAAACAGTTCCAATGAGATGAATATGAAAAAAATCAATACCATTTCTACTAAAGAAGTGTGTAAACTGAAAGCTGGTGATTAGCTACGAGTGAGGAGTCCCATTTTGGTGAGGAATGGGTTGTCAAATTTCAGGAATCTCAACAAATATGTGAGCTAGGCAGGAATTGTGGTAAAACTAACAGATGGATGTTGGTGGAGTATGTCCCAGTATCTTTGGATCCCAGTATAACATATCGAGATCTCACCAAAATGTAACGGTTACATTTTGGTGAGATCTCGATATGTTATACTGGCCGTCAAACCTAGTCATGGGAGCCACGCACAAAACACTTTAATGCATTTAATGTTGAAGGGTCTGTTGGCTTCAGTTAAACTAATTAGACTTAAACACGTGATGTTGATGATTTGAAAGTGACATGCCTAAAGCTGTAAACGTAGTGCTTAATTGATGGCATATCAAGGGAGATAACCTTCATATTTTACTGGATCCCCCACATTCCAACACTCCCAATGTAAACAGAAGATGCCCGATTTATTTTGATAGACTCGTTAATAGTTTCGTTTTTTTCCAATTGCATTTTACACCAATGCAAGTTATCAGGAAAGTACAGCTGTCCTGTCAATTAAACACACTATTATTAAGTATTGACATTTGTGCTTGAATCATAGGTACTTCCAGTACATATTTCTTTCAGTACACACACATTTCCACACAGGCCTGCT
This sequence comes from Triturus cristatus, assembly GCF_964204655.1. Classification (NCBI taxonomy): domain Eukaryota; kingdom Metazoa; phylum Chordata; class Amphibia; order Caudata; family Salamandridae; genus Triturus; species Triturus cristatus. Next base: position 1,007,325,283 of record NC_140587.1, on the reverse strand, counting down.
CTCTCCTTGAGTACAGGGAAGTAAAACACCATAGATAGCATAATGCCTACATTTGGAAGCAAGAAAGAGGGATGTTTAAAAGAAAATCTTAGGAATTTATTATACTTGCATTGATTTGGAGGCAATATGAGGGAGGAGAGAGCAAGAATAAAGCTGTTTGTGGTTTAAAAAATCATGAGTCACCCTGCTGAGACAGGTGTGTTGGCACGTATGACATGGGTAGAAATGGAAGTGCATTCAAATATTCTTCAAGCGCAGAAACACTTAGGGAATGGGGCCCAACGTGTATATGGGTGATATCTAGCACTGTAAGTGGGATAAAAAAATTTGAGAGGGTACTCTAAAAAAGGCATGGGCAAAGATGTGTAAACTAGGAATATTTTATTAAAGGCGCCCCCTTACTAATATGAAACACCCTGCGTATATGATTATAGTACCTTCATCAGCTTCATCCCAATTACTGTCAGAAAGATAAATGCAAGTACTCCAGAGGCCGGGCTTACTTCCACCCCACTCTCACAGTGGGGAGCCACGGGCAATGGCCAATGGGTCAAGGGAACCCCACGTTAAAAAAGTTTGGGAACCCAAGGAAGAATCTTAAGGAGCATAATGTTGAACATAGCAACAACAATGTGGTGGTAGATAGGAGAAATGCATGACTTCATTCTAAACCAAAAAGGTTACAAGATTACATTGCTTCATGGAAGTGAACATATTGTTTTTGTTACAGCATATGACTATTTATTTAATATGTGTTTTGCTTCTGAATTGAAACAATAGGGCACAATTAAACACAGCACTCTCAAGATGAGGCAAATCTACTGCTGCACCTTTAAATAATACACGTACAGAAGGATCGCAGAGCTCTCAAAATGACACAAGGAAACAGATTAAGGGGCATTTATTAATTCAACACTTTCAAGAGGAAGGCAATGTATATTGGTTAATGCAGATTCCCAAATATCAACCAAAAGGAGTCAAATGCAAATAACATATACACAAAACAAGGAAACATATAAAATATGTACATGGAGCTAAGAAACTTAGAAAGTGTATACATAAAGTGGATAAAGAGAATACCTCACCAAGCGAGATTCACTAATCATTCTGGTCAGTTCAACTAGGAAGCCCTTGACAGTCAGCCAGAAGTCTCGATCGGGAACTACCAAAGATTTTCCGTCTTTAATACCCTTTACTCAACCGGAAGAGAAGTTTCTAGAAACCTCGCCCCCTTTCTTCTGGTATGAAAACCAAGCTGACCGTACTGGTCTGTGTCAGAGTCAAGACAGAAGCTGGCCAGGCCCCTGTATTTTGACTCAGAGACAGAGCTGTGCATTCTGCATATTTCTCTGGCAACAACAATCTCTGCCCTGTTCAAGGTACCAGCAAGCATCGCACACAACATGTTCCAGCTTATTCTGCATGGTGAGGAACGAAAACAAGGAAAGAGTGAAAACATCCCCTCCCCATCGTGCAACTGCGTGTGAGCACAGAAAAGGGAACCAGTTACACAAGATGGAGTCTATGGTCAATGTATCGTTCCTAATAGCAGCACATTTTGTTCTCCAATTGGTATTTGTTTTGGTGTTTTTTGTTTCTTTTTGTTTCTTCTATTTTGTAAAAGAGGAGAAGGTACTACAGTTAATATTTTGTATTTTAACTTGAACATTTATGTCTTGTAAGATTTTGGTATTATGTTTAAAGGCAGGAGAAGTGCAGTGATGTAACTAGAGGAGCATGGAACACTTAGACAGCTGTAGAAGGGGTGATGTAGGTGTGTTCCATGCCTCTCCTTCACAGTTAATTTCTGTTTCCCATTTGTACCAGATGTGTCTTCTTTCTATCTATAATAAGTACGGATTCCAGCTTCAACATGCGTCGAAATCTGTCATTTCAGTTATGCATGATGATCGGGTTAAAGCGAACTGTTGCACCATAGCTTTGAGCTCAGCGGCTATCTGTTTTGAGTGATTTAATTAAATCAACAAGGCTAATCATTTGCTCAGTAGTGATAACATGGCCTGAATGGTGAGACCCATTGACTTCTTTACTACTACCAGCACCTGTGGTCGCCTGATCGACGTCTTCCAGTTGTGTAAATCTGTTGGTATGATCTATTATAATAAGAACTTGAGAGCACTCAGTTCTGCGTAGGGATGAATTGATATCTACTGCTGAAGCAGTGTTGTGTGTACTATTTTCTGTCATTGACTATCCATCCCACTAAGTGCCTTTTCAGTAAATGATGTTGGATCTTAAGGACCTCACGCCTGAAAATTAGAAGCCTGCTCATTACTTAAAATAGTCTAGACCTCTTCAGTCAGTTCTCTATCTCGTTTGTAGTGCAGTTTGCAGCAGCATGTCTGGCTGCTTTCTTATTTATTAAAACCACTTGCAAAGGTGATGTTGCCTTCCTTTTTCACATTTCACTTTAATCAAGGAGTAAGAGACCAAAGATGAACTAAATATAGCACATAAATCTGAAGAAATGTACTGCGCCTTAAAACAAACCCTCACCATGGGAGTCCAGAAAGCACTTTATAGCGCCAGGAGCAGAAAATGGGAGGGGATACCGCCTCCACTCCCTCCTTATTGTGAAATGGGCTTGTAGTCCCCCTGTGCCACATGAGTCCAGAGAGTACTATATAGTACCAGGAGCAAAAATTGAAATTAGGCCCACCTCCTCCACCCGTTCCGTATGGCAATATGGTGTCTGGGGCTTGCGGTCCCCCTGCAGTAACAGTGTTCCACACTTTGGGAATTGAGAGAGTGCTTTTTAATGCCAGGAGCAGCAAATAGGAAGGACCCCCCTTGCCCGCCTCTCCGTATTGCGAGGTAGTGTTTCGGACTTGTAGACTGAAATCTTCCGACCATTAGACATATTACAACCATTTGAGATCAAAACATTTCATTAAATAAAAAACTGTAAAGTCAAATTGTCATTAGGTTAAAAAGATGAAAACAGGGGGAGCCTAGCCTCTTGCAGGCAATGACAGTTGAAGACGGGTCAACCCTTGGCATGGGCACTTCCCGGGCAAAGCCTGCATGTGTCCCGTGCCGCAGGGCTCCAAAGAGAGCTTTATAGCACCAGGAACATTAGGTCGGAGGAGCTCACCTCCTTCACCCCTCCTTATGGTAAGATGATGTATTGCACTTGTAGTCTCCCTGCGGCAATTGTATCCTGCGCTGCAGAAGTCAAAAGTGTGCTTTATAGTGCCAGGAGCAACAAATGGGAGGGGTCCACCACCTCCGTCCCCTCCTTATGATGATATGATGTCTTGGACTTGTAGTCCTCTTGTGGACACAATAACAGTGTTCCATGCCACGGGGGTCCAGAGAGTGCCTTATAGTGCTTATAGGGGATCACCTCCTCCACCCCCTCCTTATGATGAGATGATGTCTAGGGCCTGTAATCCCTCTGGGCAACAGTAACAGCGTTCTGTGCCCTAGGAGTACAGAGAATGTCTTATAGTGCCAGGAGCAGCAAATGGGGGGGGGGTCACTTCATCTATCCTCTCCTAATGGTGAGGTGGTGTCTGGCGCATGTAGTCCCCCTGTGCCAACAGCATCCTGCATCGTGGGAGTCCAGAGAGCACTGTGCCAGGTCACAAAATGGGATGGGCCCACCTCCTCCACCCCATCCTTATGGCTAAATGGTGTCTGCGGTTTCCAGTCCCCCTGCGGCAACAGCACTCCATGCCAGAGAGAGCTTTATGGTGCCAGGAGCAGCAAATGGGTGAAACCCACCTCCTCTGCCACCCCTTTATGGCGAGATGGTGCCTGAGGCTTGTAGTCTCCCTGCAGCAACAGTGGCATTATTACTTGTAGAGGCCTACCATCTACCTCAACTAATAATACACATTCTCAAAACGCCATAATATTTCTTCATTTTTAAATGTATTTTGAACTTTATTTATAATCGTACAAAGGGACCAATTTCAAATTTACAACCTAAAACAAGTTTTTTCAATTTTGCTGTGCAAGAAATTCTGACATTACCTCCCCCATCTTACCATTCTTCCCATTATATTTATTCTATTCAATACATTGTGGCTTAACATCTTATTCTATTACCAACCTAATACCTTTATTATCAAGGTTTTCATCTTGTTCTATATCTGAATACCTAATATTCTTGCTTCCAACACCTACAGTGTGTCTCACTTTAAAAAAACTGATACTGGCCCAAAGATGCATTAGAATTCTTACCTAGAGCCTAGAATTATAATTCCTTCCTAGCCTACAATTTTTTCAGCTAGAAACCAGCTAGACACCAATCTTGAAATTTCTCATGATCCAATTTATAGGTACCATTGAGATTCACTAATGGTAAATGGTAAGTTATTCCTATTCTTCTATGTATCTTGATCTTAAAAAGGACAAAAATATATTGGTTGTCATATCATAAGCAAAGTGGTGGCTCTTTCTTTATCAAACACATCAATTAAATCTTGATAGGGTTCTGGATTTTGCACTTGAATTTTGTCTGGGGTGCATTGATGTGGAATGTCATTAGCTAAGTCTTTCAGTAAACACGGTTGTTTACAAAATGTTGATTGAAACTCAGGGGTTCGGACAGTCCAAATAATAGAGGAATTATGCTTGTACAACCATAGAATCTCTAGAGTTGTCTTGAACTCGGGGGCATATCTTAGGTTGAAACTGTTTTTTTCTCTGTGATTCTCAATAATAATCATGACTACTTGGGTTGTCTGGGTAGAAACTGTCCTTGATGAGATTTCAGTGCCATCAATTGTTTTGATGGTTTCATCTGTAGTTTCATCTGGAATTCCAAGAGTTTGTGTGAAAGAAATATACATAAAATTGCCCATGGCTCCAGACTCCGAAACTATCTCAACTAGAAAACGATAGTTAGGCAACCATTCTAATTCTACTGCCCAATGAAAATGAGAGTTGGAAATATCCCCAAAGTTGTTAGCTAGTCTGTGAGAAACCCAGTTTTCAGATATATCAGGAAGTTTGGTCTCTAAACCACATTTTCCTCATCTTCTTTGGTAACCATTGAAGGATTAGGTTTACTTTTAGGTTTACATGGGCAGTCTTTTAAAAAATGTCTGGCCTTACCACAATGAATGCGTTACTATTGAGCTTGATGGCATTGCTGTTCTTTCCGGTCAGTGGGCTCACAGGCCTCAAATTTGCAATGTTTAGGAATCATTAACAGTTCTTTTTCCAGGGCTATTTTTTTATATCTATCACCTTTGAATCAGCTTTGGAACTGTCCCCTTTACTCTTGGAAATATGATGATCTAGTTTAACTATTAGAGTAATTAATTCCTCACACAAATTGCAGGTATTCAGTAAGTGAGGTAGCAGGTGCTCCAATTCATCACATAGTCCTTTATAGAATAAGATAGCTCAATTCTGTTAGGCTGCTCAGATTCTACTACTAAACAATTGAAAGAAGTCAGATATACTAACAAATCTATATTGCCTTGTTTTGAATTTAGAAATTCTGTGTCCACAGGTTGCATCTCTTTCAACAATGGGAAGAGATAAAGTGGCAGGGGGCAGCTGTAACTCCCAGGTAGGAAAGAACAAAGATTATCTTAGATTGGTCATCAGGAAAATAAGTCAGTCTAGACATAAAGTGCAGTTGGCACTGGTTGAGAAACGTTGCGAACTTGGTTGAATCCTTGTAGTACCGTTCGGGAGGAACTTGAAGTACAGCCAGAGGTTTTTACACAAAACCCTATTTGCTAACATTTATACACATGGATTTGTGCACAAACATCATTCCTCCTCAAGGCATGCGTAAGAAGGAGAAATGTTTTAATTTTTTCTAATTTTTCATTTTGTACTGCACACACATAAAGTTGGAAGCTTGTTAAGGGATAGTGTTTTGTACTGGAAGTCTACCCTTCCAGTACAATACCTATACTTTAGAGAATTCACACACCCTTGCACTATGGCTCAAATGGGTATGTGTTGCAGCATGGCAGCTAGCACGGGGCGAGAAATAAATACACTGTATCTTAATAGATATGGCACATTTTCTTCTCTTTTTCCTTGATGCAAGATTGCTGCACTACCTCACCTCAAATATTAGTAAATCTCAGCCCTGTTCCTAGTTATGGGGTGGGGGATGGCAATGATGATAATTGTTTGCAGTCTATGATGTGGCCTCACATATGCATAGAGTCACAGAGGGGAGCTTGTGGAAGCACATGGCCATTGGTGAGAGTGATGCACTATTGGCCCTAGATGCAGCTGACCAGGTTAAGTATGCCCTTACGAAAGAGGCTCATACATGCAAATGTGGTTTAACCACAGACACACATTTCACCTGAAGTTCAGAGATACCCTGAAATAGTCACATCTGTCTTGAGAGGATTTTATGAATGTGTCCAGTAAGGCACTGGATGGTTGTAAGAAGGACAATAATATTCTGTTGGGCTGTAAACTTTATTTATGGGGAAGCACATCTTGAGTAATTGCTTTACAGCACCTGATTGATTCTATGCTCAGTAATCACAGGGAGATTGGGAAAGAGGCTGACCGCTGGCACAGCACCAGAGTGTCAAGGAAGGCACCAGGGAGTGACCCCATGGAGGGTGGTTCAGGCCCTAAGGTGCAGGTTAGAAATGTGAAACCCTAGGGCTCATCCCACTTCAGGGAATCAGGATGGCAGGTACCTAGTGAGGGAGAAGCACTTTGAGAGGTGCAGGTACTTTGACTGTCATCAGTTGGGGCATAAGAAGGGATATGCCTCAAGCCTCAGGAAAGCACTCATTGGTGTGCACTCTGCAGTGATGGCTAGTGTAGTACTACAGGGGTTATTCATATTGGAAGAGAGTAGAGCAAGTTACATCCTAGTTTCCCTTTGTTGGGAGTTGGACCCAGCAGGTGAGCTGGTGATCCCAGACAGTTCTATGAAGTACTTCCAGAGGATCACAGTGAACAGGGCGAATGTCACTACTCTGTGGAATTCCTGTGCCAGATGGTTGTTCCCAGTACACTACCTGCAGGGAGAGGTTTGTACGGTTGGAATGTCAATTGGGTAGTGTGATAGCTCCATGTGTATAATCTTTTTAGAGTTGGGAAGGCTAGTTGCCCAGAGGAAGGTAACTGCTCGCCTCCTGAATAGACATTTACATTTTGCACAGAAACTGCTTTTAACGAAGATTGTGATTTTAATTGTAGGAACTGCTAATCCATCCGAAGTGGAAAATCATTTTAAATTGTACTGTTTGAATTTGAAGTGTGGCATGGGAGGGCGGGAATCGAAACCTGAGTGGGCCGCATTCCTATGCTGGGAACTAAGAGCCGCCATCTTAGTAAGTGAGCGGTCTAGTTGTTTCAACCCTGGGCACAATAAGGCAGGGCGCTGCGCGAATGCACTGCATAAGCGAGCAGCGGGTGCGCCACTGGCAGGCCAAAGGCGCACCTAAGGCACGCCCGTCTGCCCCCGTCAGCATCCAGGAGGCGGCCGGCGCTGGCCACGCTACCAGTTGGACTCTCAATCACGGAAAGCGCTTATGTTACAGCAGAGCAAGGCTCCTGGGTATCGGTAAGTGTGTGAGCTGCTGCTCCCACTTAGCTTAGCTGTTTCAAAAGTCCCTTCTTCATGTTCTTATGCAATAAATTGAAAGAATAAAAAACAGAAACAAGAGAACATAATGAACATTAGCAAAAACAGACTTTCCAGAAACGAATGCCCTAACTGAACTTTGATTGCTGCATCCAGTTCTTAAGGATATTATCTAAATTGTTTTTTGGTTGTTTAATCACCGACTGATATGCAGCAAAATCTTGTAACAAATATCAATATTGAAAGATTGCCCTATACTAAGAATTACTTTTGGTGCACATAGATCAGTTTAGAAAACAGAGTAACTCATCTTGTGGAAATGTGCTTTTCAATGAGCACACCGGTGCAGGGGTCACCCTTCTCTGTCCACAGGTCCTTAGACCAACAAAATAGAGATTGGCATTGAAGCTGGAATTCAAATAACAAGTCATTAATCACTCATGAGTGGGACTACGTCCACACAGCACTCTCAAGTGCTGCCTGCGGTAGTACATTGAAGTCACAGAACACAGGCCTTATGTACAGAGTTTGTTACAGAGTGAGTATGTAGTTACAAATAGAAGGTACAGGCCTACACAGGAATAGTTACCGACAAACATGGGCAGATGGGAAATCACTTAGTCGGCAAAGTAGTAAGGGAGCAGGAGTGCTTATGGCAGCTACAAACTCTTTAGCATGCATATTGCTTTTAGCTGAGTCAGGAAGTCAACTAAAATAGACAGCACAGGCAGGGAAAAAGACGAGCGGCAGGGATGGGAGAATTACCATGCCAAAAATGGATGCCATAACCAAGATGGCTTCAGCTCATGCTAACAGAAATAATTTCAGAGCTCCTCAATCTCTTTAAAGCAGTCCCATGTGTTTGTTCATTGCTGCATTCGTTCATGATTATAGATCAATACAGCCAACACATGCTTTGCTGCTGTTGGCCTCTTCTTCAGGAATGTAAGAGAAACAATCACAGAAAATCAATTATCTATGACTATGCAAATCATTTCCTGAATGCACATCATAATATTACTTTATTTTAGATGTTTTCTCATGAATGGCACTAATTGGAGTGTGTGAGATATTATTTGGGATTTTTTTTCTTTTGTCCCCTCAAAGTAAATTAAAATATGTTGAAATGTATTGAATATTTTCTACACAAAAAAAATAATTAAGATATTATAAATTTCAATGATATGAATGATCAATCAGAATGATGATTAACCTACTATAGGGTAGATTTGAATCAGCTAATGTTCTGAGAAGAAGGATTAATAATGAATTGATATGTTAGATTAGGCTGGATGAAGTGAAGTCAGCTGGCATGATAGTTTGAACATACAATGTATCCTTGTTTTCCTTCCACTTCTCTAGAAATGTAGCCTTTTCAATAAAATGATATGTCCCTTTAGAAAAATGCAATACGAAGTGTGAGAACTTTGATTAGTGGATGAGAAACAGTAAGGTTTTTTCAGAGGTGGTGATGATATCTGAGGGTTTTCATAAAAGTAATTAGTTTAGGGTGATGGTGGACATTCCAGCTCAGGAAGTGTAACTGTTGTTGAAGGAGAATTGTGAGAATGAATGATTTGTCGAGAAGGACATAGTAAGAACGGCTGGATTGATAATCTAATGAGGTGGAGATTATTGTGAAAATTATCTGTGAATAATTAGGATTACACCTTGTTTAATATGTATGATAGTAGTAGTAATCTGTATAGTTTATGAACATACTAAATGAAAACATTTTGATTTCAAAGTTAGGTAAACTTTCTACTAAATTTGATGAAAAATGTAAAAACGAATTTGGACTCAGAGACGTCAGAATCAAGTTAAACTTGGATGGAGATTCATCTGAGATTAGAAATCCCATTTTATGAGGAAAGATGTGGAAACGTTATTGTTGGTATTATACTTTTGTCCTTTTTATATAGGCTTGTGATATGACTACCAATATATTTTTGTGCTAGTCAAGATCAAAATACAAAAAAGAATAGGAATAAGTCACCATCTACCATTGGTGAATGTAAATTAGATCATGCGAAATTTCCAGATTGTTTTCTAAGTGAATAAATACCAGCCTGGGAAGGAATTCTAATTCTATGCTCTAGGTAAGAATGCTAATGCATCTTTGGACCAATATCAGTTTTTTTTAAAGTGAGACTCACTGTATGTGTTGGAAGTAACAATAATAGGTATTCAGATTTAGAACAAGTTAAAAACCTTGATAATAAAGGTATTAGGTTAGTAATAGAATAGGACAGGGGTTTTCAAACTTTTTTGACCCTCGATTCCCTTGTCCAATTGGCCGTTGGTCACGGATCCCCATCACATTACTTTTTTTTGGTCCGGCGGGAAATGTAAACCCAGATTCAGTAGTACTTCCAGTTTAATCCCTGAAATTAATAGGAATGAAGGTATGGAGAGCTTCTCCTATTATTTTCCTATGATCGTTCTCTTTTGTAGCCCTGCCCAACTGAATAAACCAAACTTGGTTTACTTAAGTTGATTCCATAAAAAAAAGCCAGCAAATTTCTCATGTGCATTAACCACATGTTGTGGGATTGAGTTTTAAATGCATCTGTGCACATTATGCAACCTAGGATTGCAGGCAAAATCATTTTCAAGGGCAAAATTATAATCATAATTCGCAGATGCAGAATTGCCAGAATTGTACCATCATAAATGGGATTTATGAATATGTAAATTCTGTAGTATGGTAAAATATCTGCATTCACAAATTTAGGGTTAGGTGTGGATTGTTTGGGAGGTCCTTCCTGAAAATAGGGTGAGCATCGCAAAGCCTATCAATTTGTGAATGTTATTGTGTGGTCATGGACCATGTACCCTTGCTGTGCCTCAATTTGTTTTTTACTTTCAGAATTTGAGGTGTCTAATAGTGAGTCGGTTCAGAGGGTCTGTTGTACAAAGACACCCTTTTTTTAAATTATATATGGGATTTTATCAGAGCTTTCAAAGAAAACTTCATGCTAAATGTAAAGTTGTGCACCTGCAGGTACCTGTTGCTAAAGACGTACATATAAATTTTGGGATCCATGGAAAATATTGATTTGTATCATTAACTCTGACCTTGTCTTTAACAACAAGTGTTTTATGACTGGTAAAGTGATGGCCATAAGCTTGACTTTTCAATTTGAACTGTTGAATGGTAAAGTTTGGAAAACAAGAGACTGTGCCACCAAAATGAGTAATGAAACACTTCTCTGACAGTATACTGTACAGTTTACCAAATCTACATTTTTTAAAAACTTTATTTATCATTATTCCGACATTTACAGTCAATGTTTCCTTAACAGTTGTTCCTGCTGAAATACGTTAACAGTTCCACTCATATGACACTATCATACATATTTGTACACAAAAATAAAGTGGAGAAAAACACAAAGTTTCAATATATGACCATCACATGTTAATCTTTGTTCTAGTCAGGTCATCCAATAGCAAGCAAATATCCCACCACCTAATGAACATTATGCAATGAAAATTGTGCAAACATCCATGCAGTATATTCAACCCACACCAGTCCGAACTATGCCATCGGGAGTTTGGGTAGGAGTGCCAGGGTCCAGGTTCTGTAAATACGTCTTGAGTGCGCCCCAGATATCTTTTGGTCGGCACTTGGGTAGAAGTAGTGTGGCATATAGTTCGCAATTTGTGTTGCAAAAAGTGAGACTGGAAAGCCACACATTCTTAGTAGGAATTAGTTTACAGCCCCATCGAAGCTTTATCTCACGTTTAGCTAAAGTACAATTATACAAGAAAAAGCTGTTACAGCACACCTATTATTATGTATATTAATCCAAAAACAGTGTTGGACAGATGCTAAATATTATGGGAATTCCAATATATTCCTAAACATCAGAGGATAATCAAATGGGACCGGTAGTATGCAGAGCTTTTAAGAACAGTCCACAAACGCCCTCAGTTGAGATTTCTTTATCTTTTTATTTCTGACTTTAAGATTCCCAGCACACGATTTAGAAGACACGTGTTTCATCTGTACTCAGACTTTTTCAAGGCTGGAAAAGTAGATATCATACAATCAATGCGCTTTACACACATAGACATTATTATTGTATAAAAAACACCTAATAAAAAAATATATCTCACAACATTTCATCAATTGTAACCATAATCTTTAAATGAAAGAAAATAAAACATTACACTCAGTCATCAATATTTTCAGATCACAATCAAATACAATGAAATAGTATCCATATGAGCGGGTGCCGCTCGTTGTGGAAATCTGAGGAGCCTGTTGCCGTGCTGATTGGAGCGTTGGGGGACTCGAGCCTTGCTGCCTGCGGACTCTGGCCACGCTAAGGGAGCTGCCGTGTGTGCCCTAATCGCTGGCGGGACTGCGAGGACCACTGTGCACAGCGCGGAATTCACCGCAGCACCTGTGGCCTCTTCCCGACAGCTCCTCCTCCGACCCCTCCCTCTATTTAATATCCCACACCCTTACGCGCTAGCGGGACGCGCGCGGGGTGAAGCTCGGGGCGAAGACCGGGCCAAGAGCAGGGCCCGTTTGTGCCCGTTCGTGACCGGTAGTGACCGGACCGGGCTATCCCCCTTATTCCTCCTGCTGCCTGATTCCCTGTGTATTACGTGTAACCAGGAGCAAACCCCGGTTGGCTGTAGGATCACCAATCTGCCGCAGGAGGTATGGAGAAGTTTCTCATTAGAGCAAACAACATTATTGATAAAGAAATTGTTACACTGGAGAAACGTTTGTCTAAGGAACTAATGTCTCTTAAACGTTCCAGTATGGGCCCTTTTGCTAATGCTAAATCTCCTGAAAGACCGACTGACTGCTTGCCCGTGGTGGACGCTCACTCTTTACTACCCGATTCTGCCTCCCAGCTTAGTATTGACCCTGTTGTAATACCTAATGCCTCCACCGTTATTGGTGACGTTAGCCATGTATCTGATTGTGCAAATGCTTCCCTTTCCTCTGTAATTGATGGGAATTCTCCCCTTCTTTCAACTCAGGGGGGAAAAGAAGGGGCTATTAAGAAACGGAAGAGACAGTATTACAAAAAAGGTAAAAACAACGGGAGGGCATCCAAAACATCTAGAATAGACGGAGCATCGGTATTATTGAATCCCGAAGGTGGAGGGAGTCTACCTAGTAACGATATCTCCCTGGATAAAATTGCAACTCTACTAAAATCTTTTATTTCTCCCCTTGAGGCCAAACTTGATAGGCTTGATTTTAGAATGTCTAATATAGAGAAATCAACTGTCTTACTTTTAGCTAACTCCCCCAAGCCTAATAGTTCTGGTCCCCCTCCTAGCATGCTTGCCCCCCAAATTATCCCTTCTACTACTGTGCCCCCAATTCCCGTTCCAATGGCCACAAGCATTCAATATGTTCCCCAAGTTCCTAGTTCTGTTAGCCTAGCTGCCTCCCAGAATATCCAAGTCCCACCCCCAGGTTCGCATATCCCACCCGCACTTTTGTCTATTGATACACAAGGGTCCCCACATGAAGACATCAAAACTCCTAAAATTAGACGGCCCGACCTACCACCGGAGGCCAATCGGTTTATGGTAATCCTGGCAGGAGCACCTCCGTTAGACAAGGGTGAAACCGAAACCTATAGCTCCCTTAAAACTCAAGTCATAAAATGGCTTAACTGGAATCGACCATTACCGGCACATCTGCACAACGAAGTCATCATGGTGAGGAGGGTGCCATGGATTGGTAAGACCCCTAAATCCATTAAGGGAGACTGTATCACTGTGAGTTTTAGAGACCCCCGTACTGTGTCTTACATATGTGCGGGCGTTAACAGATCATTAGAATCCACTATCCAGACGCTCCCTGTCTCCTTTTTCTTCCCCCCACCCATTAACCTCTCGTACCCTGATGCAAGCGATGAATGGACTAGGGTTGAACGTAGGGGAAGACCTTTTCGCCCAAGATACCCCAGATTGCCCCCATTTCCAACCCCGCAGAACACCTTCTGGGATTATAATCGATATAGTTGTCTTGATGGGCTAGAGGGAGTTGACTGACTATCCAGTGCTTCCACCACTGTTCCCCCCCTTCCCGCCGTGATTAATCTGGCCGATAGCGGGGCTACTGGGGAGGATTATATCCTACCAGTAATGGTTGGCGAAGTAACTCCTGACCCATTTGATCTGACCCCCTTAACTTTTGACAAATCTTCTGAAGTCCACCTTTTACCATACGATGAGGTTATTGCTGATAGGGGACATACAATGATTACTCCCTTGGAAGAGATATCAACTCCTAGGGATCAAGGGTACTCCATGATGAGCTGGAATATAGCTGGCTGGCGACAGAGAGCTTCGGCTCTAGGGTGGAGGGAACTTATCCTTGGGTTTGATATTCTATGTTTACAGGAAACATGGTCCACTACAGACATTCATTTTGACGGTTTTGTTTCCTATAACTGTGTTGCCAAGGAATCTGCTATGGGGAGGGCAAAAGGGGGTTTACTTGTCCTCATATCAGTCGATTTCCCGATAACCGTAGGCTCATATTCTATTGTTGGCACACATTCACAAATTTTGGAATTACAATCGAAAAAGGGTAGGAATACTTTACTAATCAATCATTACAATAACACATTTGATCCGAACAGCACCCTGGTTGTGGACGAACTGGAAGCCTCCCTAAACAAAATCTGTAATAATTCCCATACAGTTTATGACATCATTTGGGGAGGGGATTTTAATATCAGAACGTGCCCGCACTCTCAAACCTCAGCTTGCGGGTTCGACGGGGATTCGGGGGAGTATTTAGCACATTTTAAACATACCCCATATGGGACTTCCCTTAACGGTCTTCTGTTAAAACTTGATCTAGTTATCCACCAACCAGCTCTTGATAAAGAGGGCAACATTGTTCCCACGTTTAAAGGGAGGGATACTGAATCGGTTATTGACCTTGTATTGATTTCAACCCTTTTGATGCCATTTTGCACTGTGCCAATTATTAAGGACTATTGCCTGAGTGATCATAATGCCCTAACTATGTATACTCTTATCTGGGGCCCCAGAATTACGCCTACAGGCAGGGTTGTCGACAATATTGTCCCAAATAGGCCTAATGGAACCCGGATAAAGTGGTGCACAGAGAAATCAGAAAAACTTTATAGTGCAGTTGTGGCAGGTGGTTCCAGGCAGATATTGCGCTGCCTGGAAGTCAATGCCCTCTCTAAGGGTATTATAGCAGATTTTGAGGATTTAGGTACTATTATTAATAGAATTTTTACTAATAGTAAGTTGTTTTCTAGACGGGATAAGGTTGGCTGGTTCGACCATGCCTGTACGTCAGCGCTAAAAACCCTGAAGCAAGCACTATCCAACTATCCTAGAGACAGGGAAGCGATTAAAACCTTGCGGTCCAACTATAATACTGAACTTAAACGCAGGAAAAATGAACTCCGGGAGCAAGCCTGGGACAATCTGGATTGTGCAGCAGCTCACCGGGATTGTAAATTGTTCTGGAGTACGATTAATGCCCCATTCCTCCAGAAAGAAGATTTCCCAGCACTTACCGCTTTAGTAAGCGAAGATAGTTGGGTCCGATATTTTTCAGGAATATTTGACCCCCCTGAGGAGTTTTATGATAAAAGTTGTATGAACCCCCAGCTGATCCCGCAGACTTTGGGAATCACTATCCGAGAAGTAATCACAGCAATTAATTCTAGTAAAGGAGGTAAAGCTCCGGGACCAGACGGGGTCCCTATAGATCTTTACAAACATGATCTGGCCCTCTGGAGCCCCCTATTGACCCAGGTCTTTAATGCTGCCAATGATCTTTCTACCCTGGCAACCTGGAGTGAATCAGTTATTATCCCGATTTATAAGAAGGGAGATAGAGGAGAGGCCAAAAATTATCGTCCCATCTCCCTTTTAGACTCCTCCCTTAAAATTATGAGCCGCGTACTACTATTACGCCTGGAGGAGTGGGCGACTAATAATAATATTCTGGCACAATCACAATATGGCTTTAGAAAAGGTTTGGGGACCATTGACCAGTGCATTAACCTCAACCTTTTAATAGGAAAATATACTAAGGCCAAATCGGGTTCCTTATTTCTTTGCTTTGCGGACCTTTCTAGTGCCTTCGACCTGGTGAACCACTCCCTGTTGTGGACAACCCTTCTCGATATGGGAGCTCCCTCAGCCATTATTCATTTTTTAGCTAGGTTGTATTCCAACCTTACTACTCAGATACGGTATGGATCAGCAGGAGAGTGTACGAGAAAGATTAAGGTAAAGTCAGGCATTAGACAGGGGTGCGTATTGGCCCCCTTGCTTTTCTCCCTTTTTATTAATTCAATGGAACAAGAATTAAAACAGGTCCAAGCTGACGCACCACAAGCAGGTGGCCTCCCTATCCCAGTGTTGTTATATGCGGACGACACTGTTTTACTATCTAGAACCCCAATTGGCCTACAGCGGCTAATGAACTGTTTTTATGACTTTATTCAGGGTAAGAAACTTAAAATTAATAATTCTAAAACATTCATCATGGTCTGTGGCAAAAAGGCGAATCATCATAAGTCTTTCTATTTTAAAGATAACAGAATCGAGGTTGTAGATAACTTCTGTTATCTGGGCATTACTTTTAACAGTCGGGGCTTATGGACACCCGAACACATTAATATAAAAGCCAGGTTGGAGAAGGCTACACTAGGTGTCTTCCGATTTGCCAACAAATTGGGAAGCCGACGGATCCCAGCAATGCTAAATATTTATAGACACAGATGTTCATCAATTGCACTTTATGGTTCTGGGGTTTGGGGGCACGGGTGTAGCAAAGACTTACAAATTCTGGAAAATCTATTTTTGAAACGGATACTTTGTTTACCCTCATCGGCATCTAACTACCTGGTCCACGAGGAATTAAGGTTGAACCATGTAGCCGATCTGATTGAATTGAGACCCCTTCTGGTATGGAGGTCTATTTGGCTGAAGGACGAAACAGGCTTCACAAAGAGTATTATCCAAGATTGTCTGTCCTTGGATAATTTCAAGAATATACCATGGATAAAGTATGTGTTCACTACTTTTAGAGACATCTTTGATTTGGATGTACGCAAAGATCCCGAGATTGTAACCACTTTATCCAAAAAGGATGTGAAAGAGGAATTTTTGAGGGTTAAATTCGTCCAACGGAAAGCAGACACAAGTAATTATTCAACCCATGCTTTTTATTCCTCCAATGCAAACGAGGGTCCCGGTTTGCCTCTCTATCTCCAAATAATTTACAGGCAATCTCACCAATTCGTCCTATCCAGACTTAGGCTTGGTATTGTCCACAATCTTGTGGCCTTTCCTATTATGAAACACTATACAACATCTGCCTGTCCATGTGATGAATTAACCAAGCAAAGTACCCTTCATTTTATGTTAATCTGCCCCCTCTACAAAGCCCTACGTATTGTCTATTTGAAACCGTTATTTAAAAAACATTCTGTGTCTTCTACTTCAAATGCCATGAAATTGTTATTTTCACTTGCCAGCCCGGATTTGTGTTTTTATATAGCAACTTTTATTCTGAAATCTGTTGCTGCAAGAAAAAGTATGGTTTTTTAGCTACTTTCTCTGGTTTTTTACTGCTGACGTCTGTATGCCCCGTAAACAACCCATGATGATATATATTCTTCCTGTGTAATGTGACATGTATGTTTTAATCCATGTACTTTTATGACGTTTTTTTAACTGTCGAATAAAGTTTATGAACCGAACCGAATGAAAGACAGGCAGAAGAGATCAAAAGAAAACCAGTGCTAAATTCATCAGAATGAAGAGTGATGATAAAAACAGGAGCAAAAGAAAGTGTGCAGCTAGACCCATAACGTCTTAACCATGCAATAGAAAAGAAAAAGTGTGAAAAGAGATCAATCAGTGTAACTTTAAAAGAAGAACATTACTAAGTGTATCTCAAGTAATCTTGTACATCCAGACACCATACACCCAAGTGAGTAGCTTCTTAATCTAGAAACCCACCAATTTGGTAATAACGTAATAGTTGAATCCATTGTGGATGAGTCAGGGCTGGCACATCCAACTGTGCTTTCCAAAGCCCAAATATATTGATACAATGTGCACTGTAGTCTAACTATATAAGATAAAAAAGTACAATAAAAAAATCATGTGACATAATTATAAAATACAAGTGTTCTGTATATAGAGAAAATGAAAATAAAATGTCACAGCGTATGATGGCGAGACATATGTGCAGATATGACAAACGTGCAATGAAGAACGCTTGATGACCATAAATGTGAAGCATAAATATATGTCTGAAACTTAAGAAAGATATAAGAAGTAGGGCAATATAGTAAATGCGGTTGATAAGCGACTATATATAATCATTCCTGGACCTGAGTAGTGATATAGTCCCTCTAGATGAAAAGGAAAATATACAATACAATGAATACGAGATATTAGTCCATGTGATCTACTAATGTAAGTAATGAATAAAGAACAGATAAAACAATGCCATCATAGAATCCAAAACCTATATTATTGTAGATGAAACAAACAAAGATTGTCCCTAATTTGTTATGCAGAAACTCACCCAAAATAAACAACAGTGGTATGGCACAAGATAGAAAGTATATTTCGGGTTCCAAAATGATGTACTGGACGCCGCTACAATATCGACCGGAGTCCATAAAGAAAATAAGTATTTACATATACCTCACTAGATGTCCAGATAAACATGTTAAATACGAAGGGGTCACTTACCACGCGTTTGATCAATAGCGTGTAAAGCAAGTAGGATATAAATGTACACAAAATGTGTAACCTCCAGTACGAAACACAACTTCCTTATGGTATAGGTGAATCACAGGGCCCAACCATGGTAAGTTAGCGACCTGGTAATTCAAAATATAGAACCGAGTGAGTCCAGGAAAATGTGTGAAACCGCACATTAGCATGTAACATAGAAACATCTAAGAGGACTCACCCAGTGGACGATCGAGTTTCAGCTCCAAAACCGTATGTGGCCGTTCACAGCGTCCGCCAAACGATGTGACCTTAGCCATCTTGTTTACAGCGTTATACTTCCCATGTCACATGGCCTAGAATCAGGTGGCCTGTGACTGAGGTTGGAAAATCACTAAGCGAACTAAGCCACCATTGTGGAATATACAAGATCGCACAATACATGATCAGCTAATTATGTCAATAAGAAATAGGAAAGATTTTACCGAATCACACTATGTGTCAATAATGCCCCTATGCGGACTCATCCTATGTACAGCTAAATTTGTAAACGGAGATGCATGTTATTAATAAATGGAAATGCATATAAGCACTTACCGTATGTGTAATGATTATACTACTGGCCTTCAGATATTAGACCGATGATTCTACAAGGTCACAGTATCCAAAAAAGTGCATTACCATGGCGTCACATGTGACTGGTATCACAAATATCCTTAGGCAAGATTGGCTGCCATATTTGAATGGAGATTTCTGTACCTTTCAAGACGAGTCAAAAATTGGGGTTCAGAATATCGTATTGTTGGTCACATATTTAGATAGCGGGTATATCAGCATAAACGTATCTAAAGTTGGAACAGAGGTATTTTGGGCCACCGAAAAGAGTACTAATATGTACTAAATGCATAGGGTAAGATCTGCCTTATATGGATCATATTGGGATCAGCATGAATACAAACCATAGTAATGAAGCCAATATATAGTTGCTTCTACTGATCATCCACAAAAATATGAATTCCATAGTACTATAGTTCTAATATAAAATCAACTATAAGGAATACTCATATGATTTTCATGGAATCCTTCGGTCTCTTGATAAAGAAAAGA
The DNA here is from genome assembly GCF_964204655.1 of Triturus cristatus. NCBI lineage: Eukaryota > Metazoa > Chordata > Amphibia > Caudata > Salamandridae > Triturus > Triturus cristatus. The sequence goes on along the minus strand of NC_140587.1, from coordinate 1,007,305,896 downwards.
TAATATGATAGAGCATGCAATATGTCAAAGTACAGTGTGAGCCAAATATGGCAGCACTCATAATGTTACAATTACAAGAAAATGCACCTCCCAAGGTTACGATGTGTTAGGAGCAGACAAACGAAAATGTGTACACAATGAGATGAGGTGTATATATGTAGAGGTGTTTCATGACTAGTGTAGTGAATCACCCAATGCACAGATAGACAAATTTAGAGGGAAGGATCAATTCCAAAAAAACAGAAGTTACAATGTGTATAATAGCCCACCACCATTGCATTTAGTTTGTGATTAGAGGCGGGTCAGACGGAGAGAAAACCCTAGTCTATAACATCAAAAACAAAAAAATAGCAGCCCAATGAAATTAATCCCACACAAAAACCCCAATTAGACTCTCAGGGGGGACATAGAAGGGAGAGGGAGAGTTAAATTTTACATTCCAAACAAAGAGTGATGTCTTCACATGAAATTTTAGGTAGCTATCGACAACATAGTGGCCCAGCATTTTTTTGTTACATTAGTTCTAACACTCTAGGATCTAGAGTATAGAAAGATGTAATTTGATTAATATGCAATAGTATCATAACCCTAATAATGCAATATTAGGACTGCCCAGTACACTGCAATACACCATGACAATGTTAGTATACAGAATTAGTCTCAATCACATAAAAACACATGCAATTCTCTGTCAATATTGAGCCCTTTATTGACAGATCTGAATTTGATAAGCCACTTAGATTCCAGCTTTCTAAGAGCAATAGTTTTATCTCCTCCTCTGGGATCATCCTCCACTATAGCAATCCCATGGAAGCTAATCCGCAATACTTCCGAGGTTGCATGTGAAGAGCTATAGTGTGTTGCCAGCGGATAGTTGGTGTTATCATTGCGAATTGCTCTAATGTGTTCCTGTATCCGCCTTTTTAGCGGTCGGATGGTACTGCAGACATAGATTAAGTTACATTGGCAGATTATGCAGTACACTATGTATTTGGTATTGCAATTCATAAAGTGGTGTATCTTATGGACCTGGCCTGTATTGTAACTAAAACTGGTGTTCTTGTTGTCAACAAATTGGCATACACAGCACATTGAGCATTTGAAAAAACCTCTGGGTTTCGCTGGTAGCCACATGTGTGTTTGTTCTGTACCTTTCCTCCCAATGATTGAAGGGCTCAATATATTTTTCAAGGTTCTACCCCTTGTATGTGATCTGCGGTTTGTTAGATAAATCCTGATCCAAATCCTGATCCAATTTCAAAAGGTGCCGGTGTCTGTGAATTTTCTTGAACACTTTGTCACTATGTGAGTTAAATTGCATTATAAGTGCAATACTTGTCTTCTCAGTTTTCTTCCTCTTTAAATTGGATTTCAGGAGTTCTGTCTGTTTAGTTCTATTGACCCTAGTATGAGCTTTTTCCAGTGTGGTGCGATCATATCCTCTAATAATGAAACGTTGTTTTAGAGTGTCTAGTTCTTGTTGGAAAATTTCGTCATTACTACAATTCTTCCTAAGGCAAGTCATCTCGCCAATGGGTATTGCTCGAATTTGGGATTCAGGGTGTGCACTGCTAGCATGCAGCACTGAGTTGCATGCTGTAGTTTTGCGATAAAGTTTACTCTCATGCATACCATTTTCAACAAAGAGTGTGATGTCTAGGTAATCAATGTGGCTTCTATTGATGTTATGTGTGAAACTCAGATTGTATTCATTAGTATTGAGATATTCAATAAATGCATCTAAGGTCGTACTATCACCACCCCAAATCATGAGAATATCGTCGATAAAACTACCCCAATAGACAATGGAATTTGTCAAATTGGGTGGACATGATCTCCAAATGTGATGTTCTTTAAAGAATCCAATGTATATATTAGCAAACAATGGGGAAGATTTAGCACCCATGGCTACTCCTGAATGTTGTCTATACCAGGTCTCGTTGTGCAAGAAGTAGTTGTTATTAAGTGTCAGACGTGTAAGCTCAATTAGCATTTTAGTGTGTTCATACAAGGTCGCATCACTTTTGGATAGAAAATAAGTGAGGGCTTCCATTCCTTTGTCAAAGGGAATACTGGTGTATAATGCACTCATGTCTAAGGTAACAAAAGTAAGTTCATCGGTCCAAACTAGGTCTTCCAATTTATTAAGAAGATCTTTGGTGTCCTCGATAAAGGCAGGTAAGTTTCGCACAATCGGTTGTAAAAAGATATCAATATACTCTGAGATACGCTCCGTCGGTTCCCCTATCCCAGAAAAAATGGGTCTAATCAGGGGAGCCGTTAGATTTTTATGTATCTTAGGCAGAGTGTATATATACACAGCTCTGGGTGTGGGATTGAACATGTATTTAAACTCCATATCCGAAAGGAGACCAGAGCTCTGCCAATAACTTAGTGTCTTCTCTATCAGTTTGTTGACTTCCTGCATCTGATTCTTGGGGACCTTAGAGTATGAGTCTCTGTCAGCTAACTGACTATCGATTTCCCCAATGTAGTAGTCATTGTCCATTAACACAATGTTGCCCCCTTTGTCTGCTTCTTTGATGGCTAGATTGGAGTACACTGTCAATTGATGGAGAGCTGTTCTTTCTTCCCTAGTAAGATTATCTCTGAACCTGATAGATGTACATTGTAATTTATCCTCTAATTTGTAGAGATCATTAGTGACTGCTTTATAAAAACAGTCAATCATGTTGTCAGGAGGTAACATGACTGTAAAAGTAGATTTCGCTCTTACCCCACTGTCTGTCTCTACATTGGTTCCTATATCAAGGTCTAGTAGTATGTCCCCAATACTGGGAATCGATTCAATACTGTCATCAAGAGATAGTACCATTTGTATATTTTGGATGTCATTGATAGTTTGTCCACTCTTATCCACTGTGTATATGGGTACAGGACAAAATTTCTTATTAGTATCAAAGAATTTCTTTAATTTAGGCCTCTGAACAAATTTAAACAAATCTACGTGAATCTGTAAAAAATTGGGTCTAGACAATGGACAGAAGCTCAATCCCTTCTTTAATACAATAATTTCAGCATTGCTTAAAATTTGTTGAGACAAATTGACAATGGACACATCATCCTTCACATTGGTAGACATGGTTGAAATATTTGTGTCAATAGATAAATCTCTCTCTCTAACACTCAGTTCTTTTGTATGCGTGTTACTGACCTTGTCACTCTCTTGTCCTGTCCTGAGTCTGTTCTTTCTGCCCCCGCCTTGTTCTTTTACTCCTGCATTCTTTTTGTTGAACCCTAGTCTGGTCCCTTTTCTGTATCTCTCCAGCTCCGATAAAAAAGACGAACCTGTGGCATGGGTGTCATTCTGTCCTACAGTGGATAGTGTCTCACTCCTGGCTTTACTTATTTTGCTTGTTATGCTTGATAAATCCAACTCACTAGCTGAAGAAGGAGTATCTAGCATCTTATCATTAAGAGCGTTTGCCCCCCTCTGGGTTTGACTTCGTCAATTTCTTTGAAAATGTAAAAATTCTGCCGTTCTTGTAGTCATTATCATCTCTTTTGAGTTTGCGGATTTTTTTGTCCCTGATATAGGCTTGATGCGAGCCAAGTATCTCTTTCAGTATTTTGTAGTTTTTTTCAGTGGCTTCTGTAAGGTTGAGTCTTTTGATCTCTTCCTCAACTTGTTCTATTTCGACTAGTAGTTTTGATCTCTTCCTTTCAGCATGTCTAATAAGTAGATCCATGATGCCATATGATGAGTATGATATCAAACTCTCCAACTCCGAAAGGAGATCGGGATCAAGATCCTCAAAAGTTGGAAAAATAATAACTCTAAGTCCTCTCGGCACTTGTCTAATCTCAATGTACTTCTTTAGTGTTGTTAGATCCCACCATCGTGAAAGTTCCAATTTACGTAGTCTCTCTAATTTAATAAATAGTTGTTTGAGCCCCTGTGGTTTATCTTCTATTGTATCAACTCTTTTAGCAATTCGCAATGGTAACACCAACTATCCGCTGGCAACACACTATAGCTCTTCACATGCAACCTCTGAAGTATTGTGAATTAGATTCCATGGGATTGCTATAGTGGAGGATTATCCCCGAGGAGGAGGTAAAACTGTTGCTGTTAGAAAGCTGGAATCTAAGTGGCTTATCAAATTGAGATCTATCGATAAAGGGCTCAATATTGACAGAGAATTGCACATGTTTTTACGTGATTGAGACTAATTCTGTATACTAACATTTTCATGGTGTCTCGCAGTGTACTAGGCAGTCCTAATATTGCATTATTAGGGTAATGATACTATTGTATATTAATCAAATTACATATTTCTATACTCTAGATCCTATAGTGTTAGAACATATGTAACAAAAATAATGCTGGGCCATTTTGTTGTCGATACCTACCTAAAATTTCATGTGAAGACATCACTCTTTGTTTGGAATGTAAAATTAAACTCTCCTCTCCCTTCTCTGTCCCCCCTGAGAGTCTAATTGGGGTTTTTGTGTGTTGGATTAATTTAATTGGGCTGCTATTATTTTGTTTATGACGTTATAGACTAGGGTTTTCTCTCCGTCTGACCCGCCTCTAATCACAAACTAAATGCAATGGTAGTGGGCTATTATACATATTATAACTTCTTTTTTTTTTAAATTGATCCATCCCTCTAAATGTGTCTATCTGTGCTTTGGGTAATTCACTACACTACTTGTGACACACCTCTACATGTATACACCTCATCTCATTGTGTACACATTTTCGTTTGTCTTCTCCTAATACATCGTAACCTTGGGAGGTGCATTTTCTTGTAGTTGTAACATTATGAGTTCTGCCATATTTGGCTCACACTATACTTTGACATATTGCATGTTCTATAATATTATCTTTTCTTTATCAAGAGACCAAAGGATTCCACGATAATCATATGAGTACTCCTTATAGTTAATTTTATATTAGAACTATAGTACTATGGAATTCATATTTTTGTGGATGATCAGTAGAATTAACTATATATTTGCTTCATTACTATGGTTTGTATACATGCTGATCCCAATACGATCCATATAAGGCAGATCTTACCCTATGCATTTAGTACATATTAGTACTCTTTTCGGTGGTCCAAAATGCCTCTGTTCAAACTTTAGATACGTTAATGCTGATATACCCACAATCTAAATATGTGACAAACAATACGATATACTGAGCACCAAATTTTGGCGCATCTTGAAAGGTACAGAAATCTCCATTCAAAGATGGCTGCCAATTTCACCTAAGGATATTTGTAATACCAGTCACATGTGACGCCATGGTAATTTACTTATATGATTCTGTGACCTTGTAGAATCATCGTTCTAATATCTGACGGCCAGTAGTATAATCGTTACACATACGGTAAGGGCTTGTATGCATTTCCATTAACTAATAACATGCATCTCCGTTTACAAATTTAGCCGTACATAGGACGAGTCCGCATAGGGGCATTATTGACACATAGTGTGATTCGGTAAAATCTTTCCTATTTCTTATTGACATAATTATTTGATCATGTATTGTGTGATCTTGTATATTCCACAATGGCGGCTTAGTTCGCTTAGTGATTTTCCAAACTTAGTCACAGGCCACGTGATTCTAGGTCATGTGACATGGGAAGTATAGTGCTTAAAACAAGATGGCTATGGTCACATCGTTTGGAGGACGCTGCGAACGGCCACATACGGTTTTGCCGCTGAAACGAGGTCGTCTACTGGGTGAGTCCTCTTAGATGTTTCTATGTTACATGTTAATGTGCGGTTTCACGCATTTTCCTGGACTCACTCGGTTCTATATTTTGAATTACCAGGTTGCTAACTTACCATGGTTGGGCCCCCTTGGGCCCGTGATTCACCTATACCATAAGGAAGTTATGTTTTGTACAGGAGGTTAAACATTTTGTATACATTTATATCCTACTTGCTTGACACGCTATTGATAAAACGCATGGTAAGTGACCCCTTCATATTTAACAACGTTTATCTGGACATCTAGTGGGGTGTATCTAAATACTTATTTTCTTTATGGACTCAGGTCGATATTGTAGCGGCGTCCAGTATATCATTTTGGAACCCGAGATATACTTTCTATCTTGTGCCATACCACAGTTGTTTATTTGGGGTGAGTTTCTGCATAATAAATTAGGGACAATCTTTGATTGTTTCATCTACAATAGTATAGGTTTTTGATTCTATGATGGCTTTGTTTTATCTGTTCTTTATTCGTTACTTACTTTAGTAGATCACATGGACTAACATTATCGTGTATTCATTGTATTGTATATTTTCCCTTTTCATCTAGAGGGACTATATCACTACTCAGGTCCAGGAATTATTATATATAGTCGCTCATCAACCGTGTTTCCTATATTTTCCTACTTCTTATATCTTTCTTAAGTTTCAGGCATATATTTATGCTTTACATTTATCGTCATCAAGCGTTCTTCATTACACGTTTGGCATATCTGCACATATGTCTCGCCATCATTTGCTGTGACATTTTATTTTCTATTTCTCTATATACAGATCACTTGTATTTTATCATTATGTCACAGGATTTTTTTATTGTACCTTTTTATCTTATATAGTTAGACTACAGAGCACATCGTATCAATATATTTGGGCTTTGGAAAGCACAATTGGATGTGCCATTCCTGACTCATCCACATTGGATTCAACCCTTCATTTATTACCAAATTGGTGGGTTTCTAGATTAAGAAGCTGCTCACTTGGGTGTATGGAGTCTGGATGTACAAGATTACTTGAGATGCACTTAGAAATGTCCTTCTTTTATAGTTACACTGATTGATCTCTTTTCACGTTTTTTCTTTTCTATTGCATGATTAAGACGTTTTGGGTCCAGCTGCACACTTTTTTTTGCTCCTCTCTTATTCATCACTCTTCATTCTGATTAATTTAGCACTGGTTTTCTTTTGATCTCTTCTGCCTATCTTTAATTCATATGGATACTATTTCATTGTATTTGATTGTGATCTGAAATTATTGATGACAGAGAGTAAGGTTTTTGCTTCTTTCATTTAAAGATTATGGTTACAATTGATGTAATATTGTGAGATATATTTTTGTATTAGGTGTTTTTTATACAATAATAATGTTTATGGGTGTAAAGCGCATTGATTGTATGATATCTACTTTTCCAGCCTTGAAAAAGTCTGAGTACAGACAAAACACGTGTTGGCTAAATCGTGTGCTGGGAATCTTAAAGTCCTAAATAAAAAGATAAAGAAATCTCAACTGAGGACGTTCGTGGACTATTCTTAAAAGCTCTGCATACTACCGGTCCCATTTGATTATCCTCTGATGTTTAGGAATATATTGGAATTCCCATAATATTTAGCATCTGTCCAACACTGTTTTTGGATTAATATACACAATAATAGGTGTGCTGTAAGAGCTTTTCTCTTGTGTATTGATTTGCATGTTAATTTGTAACGTGCTATTAGCACCTCTGGGTAGTAGGTGTATTACGCTACTGTAGCACCCGGCTATAATTATAGCGGCCACATTTTTCACGCTCATTATTTTCCTTACAGATACATTATTCCTATTTGATGTGCATTTCTTTTCCCATATAGGGAACACTACTACCTACTTGTCTCTTATAATATAAAGTACAAATACACCTTTGGTTATGATTTATTATGCTATTGTATCTCCAAACGTACTACCAATACTCACCATCAATGAAGTGATTCTCAAAATTGTAAATGTCTCTTTGCTTCAAGAATGCAATGCTGTCCGACATCCTTTCTAAATGCCCCTAAACTTGTCTGGTTTTGTATTGTATAACATAAGTTTTTTATGTACCAGTGTATTGTTCTGAGCGTTTGTCTTAATTGTGTTACTATTTATAAATTGAATAAAAGTGACATATTTTGTAATTCTTCTTTATATGGGTTTCTCTTTCTATATAGTTTTTTTCTATATAGTCCTTTTTTCTACTTCTTTTTGAACAATTTAATCTGTTGGTATCACTGATTGCTTGTAAAATTTGAATGACTATGTAAGTAGTATCTTGAACCGTTGTTAGGACTAAATATTGTAAATAAGACCAGTAGTTGGCTAAAAAAATATTAACAAGAAGGACACTTTACCAGGTGAAAAATGTCACACTCTCTCTTGCCCTGTGCTTTCCAACTATTACTGACTCCTTCCCTCCCTCTCCCTGCATCCGCAGGGACCAAGTTGGCAGCAGGAGAGAGAGAGAGCAAAAATTACACAAAACTACAGCTGCAGAGCAGAGTTACAAATCTGCTAGTCCTCAGAATTAAGAGGCTGCAAGTGCACCACCTAGTGGGTGCCAGGCACAGTGCACATGGCCAACACTCCAGAGTGTGGTGTAATTCCTAATGGACTCTGCTCAGCAACTGCTACCGCGGCACCCCTAACTGGTTTTGGTGGTGCACCGGGGTGCTGCTGTGAACAGTTTGGGAACCGCTGTCCTAAGATATGGCTCTCTCATGGTCCTATCACACTTCAGGCAGCTTAGTTTCAATTCAAGCACCCTTGCACCATGGCACAAGGGTTCCTGCATTATGGGCAGGATTGTTTTCTGTGCAGAAAGAGATACCTTCCTGCCAAAATAAAAATTCTTAGAGGCATATTACGCTTTCCATGTGTGCTGGAAAATGCTGCACACAGAAGAAGTAACGAGTGAGTAAGAAAGATATTTCTCATTATTACACCAGCCTTGAGTAGGGACACCATTTTGGCACAAACCAGGTTTACTGCCTTTAGTTAATCTGGGTTTGCATCAAAATACATGAGTAGATGCTTGGGGACACCCATGCTTACCAAACACAGTGTAATACAATGCAGCGCCAGGCGCTGCTTTGTTACTTTTTTCTTCAAAAGTCACACAAGGTAACGCATGGCTTTGTAAAATCTGGACAACCATTTTGTGTGATGGCTGCACCAAAAAAGCTGCACAAAAAGATATTAAATCTTAATGTTTATGCGTACGAGAACAAATCTAAATGCAGTAGCATTAATACACTTACTGCTACACTTACACTTACTGCTTGTATGTTTCACAACACTTAAAGAAAGGAAGTGATATCTTAGGTCTCTTTTTTAAGCAATCATGCATAGTAGCTTTAGCTACTGCCTTTTTTAATATGTATTTATAATATGGACTCCTTGGGTAGCTCTTTAATTTTAAAAGCTGTTATGAAATCGAAATGTATTAGATGTTTTTACAGGAAATATGATAAAGTTCATTAACGTGTTGCTTCAACTTGCGTTCTTGATGTTTTGTATTTGAGATATATGGTCCGAATAGTCAAAATAAACTTAATGTTGAATTGAAAACAAATCAAAACAGTTCTTGGTGAGGCTTAACCCATCCAGGGGAATACATTAACCCTCCACTGTAACAACCCTATGGTGGCTACAACTCATTGACAGGAGATTCTCCCTTTCAGCGCTGCACTCCCTCCTCAGCAATGCCTCCAAAATGTGACAGTATTTTGCTCCGTTCTAGCATGCATAGGCTGGCAGTAAGTGCTTTTCGCATATGCTTTGATAACTCTGACTAGGGAGTCTTTTACATATTTTATGATGTCTAAGTCAGAATCCTCTCTATCTTGCTATAAATCTAGCCCTGCAGAGTACAAGAGGAAGCTTAGGTGCAGACATTTGCTGAATGTGCTTGGTTGAGCAGACAGTAGAGCAAAGCTACAATGTCCAGGCTCACAAATCAATGCTTTGGAAGCTGCTAGGGCCTTAGCCTACTTTAGCTCTGGGACTCCCTAAAGGTAAGCTAGCTTCACCGAGGGTTGGGTCTGAAAGGGGAATCACAAGTGTAGTAGGTGTGTAGCTGAATGAGCTGTGGCAGTCCTCTGCCAATGTGTAAATCAGTGCATTTTACGTGCTATGTGCACTAGCAAGAAACTTTAATTGCATTCTAAGTAAAAAGAGCAATTTGAAAGTAAACGATCTATGGCATTTTGTATACCCTGTAAAAATAAATGGAAAGCTGTTTTTACTGTTTTAAAAATCGAAATCAAAGTACATATCAATAGACAAAGAAAAGATTAATTGTTCAGGCAACAATATGCATTCCAAACACTGCACTAGAATATCAGCCATTTTAGAGTAATGAGAGATCTTTTAACAAGTTCCCATATTACATACCATAACCCTTAATCTAAAGAAGAATCCTGACTCATGCCTGAACTGTAACAGAGTTATTGTTAGGAACAAAAGGGTATATATAAAACTCAGCACTATATACAATCCAGTTCAGATCTGAACTGAGCATATTCTAAACCTATTGACTGTGGAAAAGCCGTCCCATAAATTTCAACTGTTCACCACTGTTTGGTTTGTACTCAGTCTTCTCATACCCCTGCATTGATTTCAGATAGTTTCTAAGGGTCCCCTTTTGCCCTTTGGTCTTGACTGGGGCATCTGCAATCGGAGGTTCATCCTGGAGCGGCCCTTGCAGGTAAGAGTGTTGGGGCGGGGTTAGGGTGGACTCGACAGATGGCGAGGAAAAAATAAATAAAAAATTAATTTCCCTCGTCGTAGTCTGTTGAGTCCCCCCTCACCCTGCCCCACCGCCTCACCGCTCTTACCTGCACCGGCCACTCCTGGGTTCACCACATATGTCTCACTGCTAATCAATTTGTTCCCTTGGGGGCCTTTTATCCATGAGCGCATCAGTCTGCATTCACCTAGCAAAAGCAGCACTGCTGCTAATCTTCCTACTGCTTTGAGGAGAGGTTTGGGAATCCCAATAGCAACAATCTAGGAGTACAGTCAGCTTGCAGATCTGTTATCTCCTCAATCACATGCGCTATCTCTGTCAAGTAGGCTCTGATTGGTGGACATTCCCATGCCAGGTGAAAGAAACCAGCTGGATCCGATCCATACCTACTACAACGTAAGGGTCTGGAGGGCTCTATTTTATGCAATGGAGATAGGAAGCAATACAGTCTGTTCATAAATAAAAAATGAAGGCGCTTGTGGCTATTATTAATGGAAATTGTTTTCGTTTGGGAGCACCAATATTTCTAAAGATCTGTCTCTATTGCCTCAATAAAATCGTTTTCCCACTTCCTGAGCGCCTTTTTCTCAACTGAAGGTTCACATTCAACATACATACCATACAGTCACCACACCCTTTATTTGAAACCTAGAAGCAGAGATACAAAGACGTCACACAGCACAATGCAGCAGCCAAAGTTGCTGTGCTGCATTGCGTGAAAGGAATAGAGCAGGAAAGTGCCATATCTACTAAGATATAGCACTGTACTGATAATTACCTAGCGCTGGTATACAATCTGGCAGTATAGCACCACATACACAGTTATCCCGGTGGTGACCGACGCAGATAAAGATTGGTGGGGCAGTGGAAGGGGGCACAAAGAGGGGGTGTGGGTATGGGGGCAGGGAGGGAGAGCTTGCAGGGGGGTTAATATTAAAAAAGAATAATAATAAAAGAAAATAATAATATAATGCTGCCTCTCGCTTCTCTGCTGTCCAGTTCCTGGCATCACGGACTCCCCATCCAATCCCTGCACTGCTCTCAAGCATGAGAGCTGCTTAGGAATTGGCCTGAGATGGATGGATTAACACTCGCCCAGGCAAATGGAGTCTGCGCTGTTCCTCCAACCCGGCTGGGCAATACGGATGGGTTGGGGAAACCTAAGCGTGAGTGTCAGTTTGGCCGACCTAAGTTAGCCTGCCAAACTGACCTGCGCACTTAGAAGTATACATACCACTCCTCCTCACCCTCCTATGGCCTGGCCTTAACCCTCCCTGCACACGCTGGCTCAGGATAATAAAATATTGTTTTATTTTTCAGCTGCTGGCTCTGAGCCAGTGAGGCGATGCTCCTGCGCCATTGTAGAGGAGCCGCTGCTGCTTTGTATATAGAGCAAAGGTGTTTGTCTCATGCCTAGCATAGATTTTGCACTGAATGGGTACCCTTCCAGTGCACAATACTATGCCTAGAAAAACGTTAACACTTTACAGACTTTGGATTTGTGCTGCATTGTGCAGCACATATGCAAAGTCAGAAATATTTGGAGAAATAAAAGCTTTTTTCCGAGTTAACACCAATGTCAAAGAGGCATGGTTTCTTGGCGCAAAACTCTATCTACATGTACCACCCATGGAAAACCTCCTGAGGCAAAGTGATGCAAAGCAGTGCAAAGTGCAGCTTTGTGTTACTTTGAAGCACCTTTAGAGAGCGAAAGTAAAATCCAAATAAACTTTTTGAGACAGTTTACTTCGTTTTGTGATGCAAACCCAGCAACAATTTTAGCAAATCTTCCCCCCTGAAGTTCAGATCATATGAGTATGTGAGGCAAATTCCTCTGGCTCATCCGGGGACAAGGGCAATTTTATTAAGCAATCATGTTGACAGGTAAATGTGTACAGTGCACGAACAATCCTGTTCCTTTTAAATTATTCCAGCATCAGAAACTTTACCTATGAACAATTGGCCTATTTCTTCGAGATCCGCCTTCTCATGGGTACTGATTACGTCTTTTTCCAGTGCAGAAGGGATCCCTGGGTTTTTGACATGTTTGAGAGCCGAAAAGTAGACTGTCTTCCCAACAATAGATCATATTGCTGAATTTGTGCATCTAACAGTTTGTATGAGCTGGTACATTATAACTGGTACATGAGGCACCGTATTCTGCTGTCATAGCAGTATATTGTGTGGTGCGACTGTGCAGCATGGCAGAAATACATTATTTTTTTTAAACAAATTTTATTTGTCAAATGTCACATAAACAGCAGGGCCCTGTAACCCAGAGGCGTCTGCTAATCCCGGGCGTAGTACTCCGCTCCGCCCACGGAGTGTACGTAGCGCTACCTGCTTCGCAGTTTACGAAGTAGGCGTAGCAGGCAGAGCTACACACACGCTGCGGCGAAGCAGAGCTGCCCACCACCCGCCGCCTGCCCACCCTAATTTTAAAATAAATTAAAGAATTTAAAAGTAAATTAAATACCTTACCTGCAGTGCGGCGTCCCGGGGCTCCCTCTTCCTGCTTGACCGGCAACTTCTTCTCACAAATGCGCATGCACGGACTCCCACGCATGCGCCTTTCTCACAAGAAATGCGCATGCACGGGCGTCCGCGCATGCACTCTCAGGCAAACCCATTTGAATATTGCACTAATGCTATCCACCCGGGTCCCACCCCGCTCCCTGGATCCTCCCCGAGAAACCCATATCTCTATAAGTGCGGGTCCTGCGCCACTGGAACCGACTCTAGGAGCAGTCCCCGATATTTTTGCCCACCTTTTCCATATTTTAAAATGTTTTTGGGGGCACCCCCTGGCAATGAAAATGGGTTTTTCTAGGCCCATGCAAAATTCCAGACCATTCTTCCATGCGGCTACTGCAGGGGACCTCGGTGCTTTCCATGCCCTCGCTATGTCCCGTTTTGCTACGTTTTGCTAATGTAAGACCCAACAGTAATAAATGGCGTTTGTAAACATTGCCACCTATCCCCTCCATGACTGCAAGTTTCGGCGAACGGGGGAGGTCTCACCCTAGGACCTCCGATAAACAAGTGTGAACCCCCCTCCAAAAACCATCCAGGGAGAGACACTGCCAAACCGTATGTACCAGAGTATCTTCCTCTGGGTTACATCTAAGGCACACCGGAGAGGCAATCAACCCTGCCTTCCACAAATGCTTCCGTGTGTAGTAGGCCCTGTGGAGGTATTTAAACTGGGTCAGACGCAGACGCACCGCTATGGCCGCCCCGTGTGGAGCAGCCAGGGCATCCGCCCAGTCCTCCTCCTCCAAGGGACCTATATCCCCTCCCAATCCTCCCGGAGTATCTGCAGTGTGGAGGATCAATGAATAACTAGGGTTTGGTATATTCTGGAAATCTTACGATCCTGAAGCTCTCCCATAAAAACTTTGGCTTCCAGGGGGCTGAACTCAGCCACGGACTCCAAACCTTCCAGACTGGGAGACAGGGCATGCCGGAATTGAAGGTACTTGAAGAACTGGGAATTTGGCTTACGGAATTCCGTCTGAAGGTCCTGGAAGGATTTCAAGACTGGACCCCTCATAACATATCATATCATAAACACAATATCTCTATACGATCCCAGCCCCGGAATACCTGCAAGGCAGCTAGTTGCGTTAACTGCCCGTTATCCCATAGGGGAGTCTCCCACGTCAGCATGTTCCACCACCCCATCCTACGCAATGCCTGTCTCCAGACCTGGAATACGAACTGTGTAGCCGAAGGCAACAATCCCCGCAACGGTGCCGATTCTAATACCCTGTGTAACAAGTGTTCTTCCATGAGCCGCCGCTCCACTGCATAAGCCGGATCCTCCCTATTGCCATACCACCATTCATTCAATACAAGCAGATGGGATGCTTGATAGTTTGACAAAATGTCCGACAATGCTAGCCCCCCGCAATAGGTAGATAAAAAGCACGTGCGCAGGGCCACACGCACCTTGCCCCCTTCCCACAAGAACTGCCCAAGGATTGCGTTTACTTGCCGGAACCATCGGGGGTTGGATATGGGTGGTTCTTCATCTGGTCGAGAAGCCGGGAAAGCGCCACCTTCTTAAATATAGCTGATCTGCCATAAATGGTCAGGGGCATACGGGACCAGATCTTAATATCTTCACGTACTCGCTCCCACACTGGTACCAGATTGCGCTCCCAGGGAACCACGGGCACGTCCGTAATAAAGACACCTAAATATTTCATTCCTCCTACCGCCCACTGAAGCGATGATGCCCAGGCACCTAATTCCTTCCGCCCTCCGAGCATCCACAACATTGATTTAGGGGGGTTCATATACATACCAGAGGTCTCCCCAAAGATTTGCATAATACGCAGGAGCCGAGGTGCCGTTCGATCCACATTTGTGAGGAAGAATGGACGTCATTCGCATATAATGCAATCCTATTTGACAATCCCTGAGCCCATTCGAATCCCTATACCTGCGCATCCATTCGCACCCACGCAGCCAGCGGCTCCATTGCAAGGGCAAATAAATAAGGGGACAGTGGGCAGCCCTGCCTCGTTCCCTGACCAATAGAGAACATGGATGAGGCTGTGCCAGCCACCCGCACCGACACGAGGTCCGTATATAGAAGAATCAAATAGGATATAAATCGTGGTCAGAAATTCAGCCTATGTAGTAAGGCAAAGAGATACACCCAACTAAGGGAGTCAAACACCCTATCCATGTCTGCTAACAACTGAGCCACCGGTGCACCCAGTCGCTGAATGGCCGCCACAGCTATATGCGCCCACCGAATGTTGTGCCTAGTCGCCCTATGAGGCATAAAACCAGCCTGGTCGGGGTGGACCAGAGCAGCAATATGGGGCAGTAGGCGATTCGCCAGGGCCTTGGCCAAGATAATGGCCTTCACATTTAAAAGGGAAATGTAAAAATGTAATGCATTTATATAGTGCTCTGCACACCCCTGAAAGGGTCTCTCAGGCGCTGTGCACCCACCGCTGTGGAACCCTTCCTGGCCTTTCCCTGTGAAGTGCCCACTCCTGAGCACCCCCAAGGTGAAGCCAGGCATCCTAGTGCTGTTGGGGCCGTTGTGGAGATTAAGCAAGCTATTGCCCAGAGTTGCAGAGTGGGACCCATGATTAGAATAGGAACCGAGCTGAGAATTATCGGGTCCAGGGAAATTGAGCCCAAAACCCGCCGAGGCGGGAATTGAACCCTGGTCCAGGCCAGACCTCTGCATCAGGGTCTGCCGCTCTAACCATTGAGCCACACTTCTCCACTCCACTGGGTCTATATGATGCGGGTTGATCTGGTGGCCTACCCGGTTTGTGAAATACAACCACCTCAGCATGCCTCCAGTCCGGGGGGAGAGAACCACGGTCTCGCGCCTCTTCCACCACCGCGCGATAATGAGGTCCCAGCTGCAAAAAAAGACACCTGAAAAATTCGCGAGGAAACCCATTGGGTCCCGGGGCCTTCCCGGAATGAAGTTCCCCTAGTGCGGCTCCCAGCTCCTCGTCCATCAGCGGGAGCTCCAGCTCCTCCCTCACCGCATCCGATAGAGCCCTGGGCGGGAGGTCAGCAAAAAAACGATCGATCGTAACAGCTGACAAGCATTCTTTGGGGGCACATAAGTTTGCATAATAGGTAGCGAAACTCTCTGCCAGGGCCCGTGGATCCGTAAGTAGCTCACCGGCCGGGCCCAATATGCCTGGAAGAGTCTGGGAATGATACACCCCCTGACAGAGTCAGTGGAGCATCTTGCTAGATTTGTCCCCCCACTGGTATACTCTCCTGCGTGTCGCAGCCAGGCTTGCCGTGCCTCGTCCAGCAGTAGTGTGGCGTAATTTTGTTGGGCAAACAGCAATTGTCGCCTGGCCTGACCACCGCCAGCTTCTCGACCCCGATGTTCAAGATCTTCAATGCCCGCCTCCGCCTGTAGTAATGCCTCCCTACGTGTTCTGCGAGCCGCCGCGCACCAGAATATGTCCGTCCACCTCAGGGTAGGCCTCCCACACTGAATCGGCCCCGAAGACAGACCCCACATTTACTCTCAGATACTCATCTATGGCATTACACATGTGTTCACTATAACCATCGTTTTGCAAGTGCCACACCGACAGGCGCCACCGAAACGGTTGTCTCCTTCGCCCTATCTGTATGGTGAGGGCCACTGGGGAATGGTCCGATAGACCCCTTGGAAGGATCTCTGCCACCTCCACTCTGCTCACATTCACTTGGGGGACAAAGAGATAGTCAGTCCTGAAATAGGAGTCGTGGACTGCCGAGAGATATGTGAACCCCTGGCCGTCCCGATGCAAATGATGCCATGCATCCACCCAGTCAAGCCCTGTCACTAAGGAATACAGCTTCGTGGTGCAGCCACCCTCTCGAGCCCCCCTTTCCCTCCAACGGTCTGTGGCCATATTCATCACATCGTTCCAGTCCCCGCCAACCACAAATACCCCGTCTGGCATATCCACCCAAAGAGTCATGAGACGCTCCACCAGGTTCCACTATAATGGAGGAGGGGCGTATAAGCTGCCTACTACCAGGGATTCCTCCCCCACTTTGCCCTGCAAGAATATGTAGTGCCCCTGAGTGTCGGTCCATTGCTTAATGTGTGTATAGGGGACTCTACGGTGAATCAATATGGCCACCCCACGTGACCCCCCTTACAAAGCACGAATGAAATACCTGTCGAAACTCATACCATTGGAAGCAGAGGGTCTTTGTCCCCAGTAGGTGTGTCTCCTGTAGCATGAGGACATCTGACCCAGCCCGTTTGGCCTGTTGGAGTATGGCCCCACGTTTAATCTTATCAAGGGCTCCCCTCACATTCCAGCTAATGATGCGAAGTGTACCCGGGGATGTTCTCTCCCTATGGGGGATATCTGCCATGCGGGGCTTTGTCCGCAAACTCGAGGATGTGAGATCTAACCCGGTGTGCGTGTACAAGCCTTTTTGTCAGTGAGATAATGTGATCAACAAACAGAACAACCCCCTTCCCAACAAACCCCACACCCCATACCTCAAAAACGATGAAGTATCTGTCGTGGATGGAGCGGCCTGCCCCCCCCCAATGGGAGGACCCGGACCGGCCCATAATTAAACCTCTCCGAACAGATAAATGTAGACTGCTCCACCACTGCACCTCGCAGGTGTACCAATCAGGGCCCCAATGTCTGCCAACCCGAGGCTGAGCCAGTCTGGGACTGTGCGCTGCAGGACACAGAGCAATGCCTGGAACATGATCTTCTGGCACCTTTCGAGTTCAGCGGGGGCCCCTTCCGAGCCACCTCTGACGAGGGTGGGTGCGGGAGCGGTAAACCTCTTGCAGGCGAGCCGGGTACAGCAATGCGTAAGGGAGTTTAAGATCCCTCAAGCAGGCCTTGGCCGCAGGAACGATTGCCCCTGTTGCTGAACTAGTCTCGTGTAATCCAAGAAAATTAGGATGCGAGTGTTTTCGTACTGTAGGGGTTCCTTGAGCCGCGCCTGCTTTAAAATAGCATCCCGCCCATGACAGTTCAAGAACTTTGCGATGACTAGCCTCGGGCGGGCCCCAGGCGGGGGGTTTTGCATGAGCGCTCGATGGGGTCGCTCAACCACAAAGCAACGGGACATAGACTCAGGGGGAAGCCAACTCTCCAGCCACCGCGTGAGGAACTGCTCCATGTTGCCCCCTTCGCAACCCTCTGGGAATCCCACAAAGCGGAGGTTGTTGCGTCATGCCCTTCCTTCCGCATCCTCTACCCGCATCGCAAGACCTCGCTGGGTGGTCTCCATGGCTGCCATCCGTTTCTTCAGCGTGGTGACATCGTCCTCCACGCCCGATATGCGAGTCTCGGTCTCAGTGATAGGGGAAACAGCGTTCCATAGATCCTGCTGCAATAACATGATGTCGGACCCAACCTCCACGATTTTAGCGTCTAACGTCCCTGGACTGTGTGATAGCGGCCATGACCACTGCATTGTCAGGCATAGGCCCCTGCAGTCCCCCAGAGGATCCCACAGCAGCCCCCGTACCTGTAAACTTGTCAATAGGGCCCTGTTTAGACAACCCACCTCCTCCCTTGTCTCTTGTCATAGCTGGCTCCGGGTTCACTAGCAATTTACGGGCAGATGTCTGATGTACCGAGCAGAGGACGGAGGGTGGGAGGAGCAACAAAGGAGTTCCCCACACTGGACTCCCGCAGCCGGATTTAGCCGCCGAGTGGTAATGGAGAATAACAGGAGGAAGGAAGGAATGGAAGGTAAGCTCCTGATGGCCCCCACCCTGGAATCCCCGTCCGACACAGGTCACGTATCACTGCTCCACCACCAAGTGATCCTGACCGGACACCAGTGATCAGGCTGTAACACCACAGTCCAGGGCCACAGCTAGGAGACCAGAGGGAAGCCTGCAAGGACATCTAGGCCGCCGACACACATCCTCCTGGAGCGGGAGAAGACACCCGCGTCACACCGGGTAGCAGGCCGCAACAATGAACACATCCAGCACTCACACCACCCAACACCCCCACCAGGCTCAACCCCTTGGTCTGGCAAGACCGCTGAGCACCTCGCAGAGAGGGGGGGGGTAAGGGGGGACAGGAGCCGCTGCCGCCTCCAATGTCAGGTGCTGGCCCCGCCGATGATGCCTGTGTGGCCTGGTTCTGCCGCCGATGCGTGGATGCCCACGGGCCTGCAGCAAACCAAAAACTGCCCAGTACCCTGTCACCACTAAGGGCTGGGTAGCCAAATTCCTCCAATTGTGCCGGATCCTCCCACCCGGCCGATCAGCCGCCGATTTGCACCCCCCAATGGTCAGTGGAGGGGGGAAGAGGGGAAAGAAGAACCACAGTCCAGCGAACCCCTCGCGCCCAGTGTGGCCACCGGCATACTGCGTCTCCCCCTGCCGGAAACCCGCTACTTTGTCACCTCTACCCCCTCCCTCGCGGTCCGATATGACCTCCGAAGACCCCTGGTGAAACGTGCATGGGGGAGGGGGGAGAGGGCTTCGGGGCATCCAGGCGATGAATTATATGCCGGCCGGCAGCTGGCCCCCACACCCGGAGGGCACCGAGGTGTGTCGGCCCGTCACTGAGTCCAGGAGGACGCCGGGGAGGAGAGCGCACTCCCGCACTCGCCTATTCAGAGCCCCTGCCTCCGGTGCAGTAATGGCGGCAGCCCGGCCCTCGCTGCTTTCACCGCGGCCCGACACGGCCCCCCGAGTCACGTCGCCACCCCCTCGCATTTGCCGCTGGGAAGGTCTGCTCAACTTCTGGGGACTCCCAGCCCGGGAACACCTGCCGGTGTTGAGGTTGCCCCAGTCCCTCAGCACAGCGACTCCACTATTGAAACAGCCCCACCTCCGGTCGGCCAAAGGATTTAGGCGACGCCCCAGCCTCACGCAAGGCCGCTTCTTCCACAGGCCGTGTCGACTCGCCACCTACCCACAGCCATCCCCAGCTGCAGCCACGGAGTCAGAATCGTTACAGGTAGGGGCCACCGATATACCCCAGCAGCAGAACAGCTTTAGATCTCAGGATATCATCGGAGAGTCAGGATACTTAAGGATAGATAGTTGGGCTGGACGGAGCGCTCTCAGCACATGTCCGCCATGTCGGCTTGCTAAGCCACGCCCCCGCAAAAAGACATTTTTAATCTGGGATCACAAATCCCTCTTTTTCGTATGATAGCATGAGGGATTTCCATTTCACACTGGCTCCCCCACCTGCACACCTCAGCCAAGACTAGGATGGTCAAAAGAGATAGTAGCCTGGTCAAAACGTTTTTATTACAGAGAAATTGGAATATTAGTGAATGGATAAAGGAATTTGGGGAGAGCTAACATTTCCATCAAGGATATTCTACAAGCCATTGACAATGGCAAATTTATGCATCTATCAATCGGTCCAGCTAGCTTCTCCATTGACAGGCCATCATTTTCCAGAATCAACAACTGTATATCTCTATTAATAAATATCCTGGAATACTTGACTGAATCTTCACACCCTTTTAAAGTATGTACAATTATCTGTTTTATTCATTGCTTCAGTTAAAGGGAACATCAGACTTTGACCAATTAATACGGAATCTCAATAAATCTTCCAATTGTGGGATCTCATGGATGACTTGTTTCAGGCTGTCCACTGGGTTTCTCTGATGGAGCATAATACAGTGGCATAGCAAGTGTGTCATGGCCCCTGGTGCAAGCAGGAAAAAGGCTCCCCTGGCTACTGGATGGGTAGCAAAATACAGCTATGATTCGGGTTTAATGGGCACCTAAAAACCCCAGGCCCCAGTGCCACTGTTCCTGCTACACTATTGATAACCATGCCCATGTCAAGCTCTTTATAAAGATGGTGCCCTTATATTTGCAAATGCCACTTTGTAGGTCCAAAATCGCAAATAAATTAAAGAAGATTCAAATGGACAGACTGCTTCTCTTGGCCATAATATTTTGTTAGCATATTTTTTTTCAACATTTATTAGGAGTTGTGTAAACTCATTGTCCATGATATATGTTATTTATAATTAGATTTTGCTGCAAGAGTAGCACCCAGACTCCTTCAGAACTCACATGCACCTAAACTGGCAGTTTTCAACCATGGTTTCTAAGAGCTTGCACTTGCCTAAGGTTGATCTGATTTCTAATTTGATGTCTAATGCTTCATTATCCCATCACAAAGTAGCTAAACTCCCTGCAAGCAGCAGCGAGCACTGCTACTGAATCAATGTGTCTGGCTCACTGTAACACTAATTCCAGGAAGAGTAAGCAAAGGTCCAAATCCCAGGCATGTACTAGCAAAAAAACAAAAAGCTTGGTCTGGCAGTTGAAACAAACAGAATTAGAGAAGAGCACTCAGGGCCACCTCCCATCTCTTGGCCCCAGTTACACTGGACCATTAACAGATATGCCTCACAGGCTTAATTTCTCTTGAGCCCTATAATATTTCAACAGCTGTGCATTCCTCCTTTACTCAATTTACTATAGAATGCTGATTACAGTTGCCTCATATGTGGCCATTGCTCGGTGTTATCTGCAGAGAGGCCAAAGATCACATGAATATGACACCTTTTGGCCAATTGGCTGGCACGGTGAGAAACTCATACTACTTTTAGACTCAACTTCAGAGGTCTCAGTTGAGACCTCTGAATACCCATCTACAAACTAAATCCACCCAGGCACACAAAGGAGACTCAATTATCTGTATGCATTATACATCAGCGATTGTTAGATGGAAATTAAACATGTGGAAAATGCAAAGCTTCTTAGGGAATTCAAGATGAAGTTGAACATTTGAAATGTAAAGAGGGATAACATCACTGAGAAGGATTACCTTATAAAGGTTTTTTCCTGTAACATTCAAATAGTTTGGTGTTTTCACCTTTAAGATTAAGGACATGAATATTGCGCCCAGTAAGGACCTAGAAATTGGTCTACTGGTTGACTGGGGTGTGAGCCCTGTTCAAGCAACAGCCACAATCCTAGACAGGTTAAGGCACGAGCAAACCCCAAATTAGCCTGTGCTCACCCCCTTGTGGCTTGGCACAGAGCAGTCAGACAATGTGTAAAGTATTTGTGCATCACTTCAAACAGTAAAATAGTAAAAACATCACACAAAAAGGTCTCCTCCCTCCCGTCCCACCAGTGATGGCCTAGCCAGTCATGCCTAAGCTCCCGTTATGTGTAGCTGTCTAGGCAGGATACATAAAACAAGACAAGTATGTTTGCGCTCGTCCACACCTAGATAACACCCAGCACCAGGAACCCAGGTTCTTCTACCCCACACAGCTAGACTGATGCAGACCTCCGAGCCCTGGATCCCAGGTGCGTCAACAACTGCTGATGCAAATCTCTACACACCACCAGAGGACCATTCTCCTGCAAGCACTGCTGCTTCACCTGCAGCGCCAAAGCAACCTCTAACACCGGAGACACCACAAACGCGACTGCATCCACCACGCTGACTAGGACAGCCACAGAACAACTTCAGTGCATTCTACTCAATGCACGAATGCGCTGCAAACAGGCCACAGAGATCTGGGACACGATCTCATCCTTCACTTGGACATCATCTTCCTCACTGAGTCCTCGCTGAACACTGCCTCCATGATGGATATCGCCCTCACAACCCCCAAAGGCTACATGATAACACACCTGAACAAATCAACAAACACAGAGGTGGAATCGCCATCATCTACAAGGACACGATCCGATGCACAATCTCCTAAAATGACTTAATCCCAATAATGCAGCACCTCAATTTCTTACTGCACACAGACGAGAAAAGCACCATCAGAGGCACCCTTGCCTACAGACCACCAGGACTACACCCAGCTTCTGCAACACCATCCCTGACCTCATCGCCCCAATCGCCATCGACTCCGAGCAATATTTCTTCCTTGGGGACCTAAACTTCCGCCTCGATGACCCCAGCGAAACAAACACAACCGACCTCCTAGAAGCATGAACATCAGCTTCAAGCAACTTGCCTCCGATCCTACCCACATCACAGCACACACGCTCTACCCCATTTTCAAGTCCAGGGACAGAGTCAAGTATAACCATGTTTCACAGCTCACCTGGACCAACCACAACAGTGTCCACTTCACCATCTCAGACCTACCAACACTGGCATTAGGTCCCCCAGCTTCATGCACAGAAACTGGAAAAAATATCGGAAGGCCAGTAGAACAACGTTCTGAAGTTCCACCTCCCAGACCCAACATCCAACCCAGAGTAGGCTGAAAAGAACTTCTTCCAGTGGATCACTGAATGCGCCAACACAATCACCCCAGCAAGCCAGCCAAATCCAAATGATTAACCAGAAGAGCCAGCTGGTTCACCACGGAGCTGAAATCAACCAAATGCAACTGTCGGCAACTAGAAAGACAGAGGTGCACCAGCAAAGAGATAGGAGACCATACCACCGTCAAGACAGCACTCAACCAGTACCACTGCCTTCTGAAATAAACTAAAAAGAATGCCCTAGCAGACCGTTTAGATGCCAGTGCAAATTGCAGCATTCCAACCCCGCTGCCGCCGGAAACAACATGACCTCCTCTCAAGAGCTGTGTGACACCCTGGTGAATTTCTTCCATAACAAGATCAAAGCCATCTGTAAAAACTTCAAACCCCCAACCCTCCACTGCTGACACCACCAGCATGCTCACATGCACAAACTCAAACCCTGAGCATCTGCTTACCTACTGGGACTATCTCACTACTCAAGCAACAATCTTCATCATGAACGCCATGCACTCTGGAGCACCCATGGGCTCCTGTCCCCATCACGTCTTCAAACTCAGGAGCAAGATGATTGGTCACAAGCTCAAGAAAGTCCTGAACACATCCATCCCTCAGCCTTCTCTCTGAGGACTGCAAACTTGCTAAAGTGAGGACCATTCTGAAGAAACCATCCACCAACGCAGCAAAACCAAAGAACTACTGGCCCATATCCCTGATCCCTTTTCCAGCAAAGGTTCTCAGAAGGCACCCAACCAGAAACTCAACAAACACCTGGAACAACCTCCTAGACCCCTCTTATTACAGATACTGACCCAACCACAGCACCGAGACAGCCCTGATTGTTGCCACTGATGACAAAATAGCCCTCCTGGACCACGGCAAAATGGCAGGCCACATACTCCTGGGCCTGTCAGCTGCCTTCAACATAGTCTCCCATCACATTCTGCTCAACAGGCTCCACCACATCGGAATCCAAGAAGATACCCTCAAATGGATCACCTCAAACTTCACTGTACGAACCTAGAGAATCAGTCTCCAAACATTCACCTCAGAATCCAAGAAATCATCTGCAGTGTCGCCCAAGGATCATCCCTTAGCCCCACCCTCTTCAGCACCATCAGATCGCACAGACTCAACATCATCTCCTCCACCGATGACACCCAGCTCATCCTCTTGCTGTCAGAAGGCCCCTCCACCATCAGAGCCAACTTCTACAGATGCATGGTAAAGGTTACAGACTGGATGACGGACAATGTCTCAAGCTCAAAACATACAAGACGCAAATCTGCATCTTTGGGAACAACACCTCTCCATGAAACGACACACGGTCGTCCACTGAACTCGGCCCATACCACGCCCAACAGACCACACCCACAGCCTCTGCATCATCTTGGACACCAAGCTATCTATGAAAAAACAGGTCAAAGCAGTCTCATCTGCCTGTTTCCACACCCTATTTATTCTTCGCAAGCTCCTCTGGTGGCTCCCAGTCCACACCAGAAGGACCGTCAGGAAGGCCCTCATCATCAGCAGGCTTGAATACATAAATTCACTCTAGGTAGGATTCAACACACGCCTCCTGAAGAGGCTGCAAACAATACAGAACTTAACAGCTAGACTCATCCTTGACCTCCCCAGTCATACCCACATCACACCCCACCTCAAGACGCTACACTGGCTTCAAACCAGAAGAGATGCCAGTTCAAGACGTTGATTCATGCATACAAAGCCCTGCACAACAAAGGACCAGCATACATCAATAAATGGATGACCTTGCACCAACCGGCCAGACAACTACTATCCACCTCCCTCTTCCCCTTAATCCGCTGAAGCAAAAGTGGAGGACTCCCCTTCTCACACCTGGCGGCCAAAGCTTAGAACGAACTTCCCCTACACCTCACGACTGCCTCATCACTCCAGCAAATCAGGTAAGGACTCAAGACCTAGCTGTTCGAATGAACAGATCATCATGAAGCAGCTAGCAACTGCAGCACCTTGAGACCCTCAAGGGTGATTTGCTGAGCATCACAAATCCTTGATTGATTTATTGAAAGCCCAACTGTCAGCTACACCCAGTTATGTCACCAGAAACAGTCTGCAGGTTTCGGGAATTCCCCATCCTGTCTTGTATGTCAGCACCCTCAGGGGTCTCTGCTTGCTCACATTAATGTACCCTATGATATTCCTGTTTTTCTTTTTTCATTTTTCTTGTAGATATCAATGCTTGTTCCTATTTTTATATTTGTTGTTGCCAATGCATATTTTGTGGCTGGCTACACTAGTGTGACATTGTTGGAAAAGTAGTGGTTACTAGACAACAGTCATGATTATAGGTGTGGCTAGTCTCGTGTGGTCTAACTGCCACCGACTGGCTATAAAAGACCAAGCCTCGCACACGACAGTGCTTGGCTTAGTTCCTGGTTCCAGTTGATGGCTGAAGTCTGCTGACATCTCTTCAGGATCCCTCAAGGAAATCCCTTCTTCAGCATCGGATAGGAGCACGTGCACGTATCAGACAGGAGCACGCGTTGGACCGGAACTCCCTCACCATTGGACAGATAAGTGGATCTCGCTATGAGGCTGCATGTGTGAAGTGAAAAGCTGCATGACTTTGGCATCTCTTTTCCGTTATGATTGGCACACGAGTTGGAACTCTTGTACTTTGAATATTTGGCATGCGAATCAGAACTCTTGTACTTTCAGAGGCGGGTGGTGACATTTGAAAGTGGTGAGCGTAAAATTATTGTCATACTGCACTGCGCCGAGCGAGCCTGAACAACTTATAGGGGGTTCAGCCCCGAGAACATTTTGAAAAAAGGGTGGACAAATGGTGTATTTTCAAGCAAATTTTAGGAAGCAGGAAGGTTACTAAAGAAATACGATTGAATTAGTTATCATTTAAGAAATTGCCAATTTTTATGAGCTATAGAGAACAATCTTTGCGTATGCTGCTGTTATCATTTGCCCATATTAACTTTTGAACACTGACACACTAGTAATGGTTTTAACTATACAACAAATACATTCATTGACTGTGCAGTGCTGTACATCAATATGATGACACTATTTCCTTAAATTAATTTTCTGTTTTCATGCAAGAAACGCCATTTAAAAAAATCACAAATACACGCTTGTGAACCATTGTCATAGATATCATGTAGAGCACAGAATACTGATACATAGGTATTCAACCCCTGCCTGTTAGTGAATGCAAAAACATTGAGGGATGATTATATTTTAGGTTTTCTATAATTTTTTTACAGGGAAACTGATTGTCTGTATGCTACGTTGTGGTGTATTTGGTTTATATTGGTGAGGCGGTGGATAACAATGTGTAGTTCTAGAGTGTTGAGAGAGTGTGAGAGAGGAGCAGGCAAGCGAGACGGTGAGATCGGTGGTCGGCTCTTGGGCTCTTTATAGATGTAACTTGTGGCTGTATTTGTCTTCCATCCGGAACATCGTCAAAAAAGATTAATATTTTGGAGTTCGACGACCCAGTGTTATCAGTGTTATCATTGTCACATGTGTCTCAAAAAAAGATTCAACTTATAAAGTTGTACATATTTTAGACCAGAGAGGAATTTTGGAATGGCAGTCAGGAAGTAATAAATAGGTTTTGTGTCTGGCCGTCCTGTTGGTTCGAATGCCTACTGTTTTCTGTGCATAATAAAAACATTTTCAAATTCAAAAGCGTATGTGTTGTGCAAAAATAAGACAGGATTAAACATTAACATTTAGGGGTGTGTACATCTGGGATTTCTCAACAAACGACGTAGTACTCAAGTTAAAAGGACAAGTGGTGGACTGGGTCATGGTTTGGGGTGGGCGGGAAAATAGCAATACATTTGGTGTTTGCCACATTAAGGAATATTCTTGGCAGCATTAATAAATATACAGAAACATCCATTCGCAAAGCAACACCTAACTCACAACATGCTAGAAAGCCCAGATTTGAACAATGAACAAAAGCTATGGACAGGGTCTGCCTGACAACCACCTAAAACCAGGGCATTAACGCCCAATAAAGAACTGTGGTTGCTTGTGAATAGCTCAATAAATAAATTATTCAATAACCAATATAGATGAGAATAAATAGTAATGCAATTAAAACATTAAAAGAGTCAAGAAATGGTAACAATAATGATTGAGATCCCCGCACAGCTAGATCACATTCCACGCCGTCACGGAACTCCATTCGGATATCTTCCTGTGAGGGGAACACGCGTGGAAGCATTTTTAAAATGTGTTCACTATTCACCGCCAAACTCGGCAGCTGAGTTCATAAATAACTTTATTTCCAGGCCGTCATCGAAAAACCATAGAAATGCAAAGTAGCAAAATATACATAGGCAATAACTGTGTGCATAGCCCTGAGGAAGGAGTAGCGCGCGCTGATGCCAGATGCTTGGAAACCACTAATCCCTGCAGCCTAATACGAGCTTTTTGTTAAATAAATAACTGCTGTGTATGTACAAACCATGTGGGAGTGCTGCGCGGCGTGTTTTCTTGTTCTGCAGTTCTTGTATTTCTCAGATAAAGCCCACAAGGGATACACACGGTGGAAAATAGGGTCGCCAAACACCCGCTGTGAAATTTCTGGTATGCCCAATAAAACTTTTAGGAGTCCTAATACTCAATGAATTCCCATTATTTACATACAGCGACAAGTCTTTGAGTGTGTAACTCAATGTGTAACAGAGATGGGAATGTATGCTCGTCAGTGTGTCTCTCGATATGTCTCCAAATCATATAGGTTTTTGTATTAGTCTCTCTGGGTCAGGTGAGGTTATATTGACCTTTAGTGAGCGTCTATACTTAGAAAACTCTGACTCTCCTTGATGTTTTTCCCAAAGCTGTACCAGAATGCCTTCTCGGAACGAAGAAATGTCTGCATTTTAATGGCATATCTCTGTCACGAACCCACTGAAATTCATTAAAACAATCATAGCTGAAAACGGATTTATCGTTCTGGCTTAAATGCATAGAACCATTAAAATTCATCAGTTACGGTTCGTGGCACAAACCATAATTTCCAGATCCCCTTAGACTGGAAATGAAAACACACATTAAAATCACTGATGACATCATAAGTAACAATATTGATGACGTCACGTATGACATCTCTAGTTGAAGCATAACATGCGCCTCCCCTTTCCGCTGTGTATTACATCACACATGACATCTCCATAGTGATCCCAAGAGGCACAATGAATGACTTGCGCTTCACTGCAATATTTTAAAATGCTGAATCACACCAGGTGTACTTTTGTACTACTGATATATTCCAAGTCATTTCCTCTATAATAACTCAAAATTGTTGCTGAAAACACATGCTTAAACAATGATTGCCATTCGGTCACTGCTACGACGCAGGTGGACTCTCCGCTTTCCTTGGGTGGTAGCAGTGCTTTAAATGGAAAAAAATAAGTGCAGGTACTCTCCAAAATTAGATGTGGACTAGGCGGCGGGGCTTGTGGTGGGGCTAGTGGGCGGAGCTATGGGCAGCACAAAGGGATCCGACCAGGGGCCCATTTAAGCATAGATGCACACAGACAGGGCATTCAGTAATAGGGTGACCAACTGGCATTGGTGCAAATTCAGGACGGTGAGTGTAAAAATTCAGGACAAAAGGTCAAAATTCAGGACACAAATTCAGGACAGGCGGTCAAAATTCAGGACAAACCTTCAGGAGAATAGGTAAGTTTTACAGACACATCAGAGGAGGTTGCGCAATAGTATATAAGTAAGCCCAGCCATATCCAAACATATTCAACCATTTGCAAATCTATCCATCATGTATCCTTCCATCTATCATTTCACTCATCCATCCCTTCATCCATCCTTTCACTCATCCATCCATTATCCATCCATCCACCCTTTCACCCTATCCATCTGTACACTCATCCATCCACTCTTCTACTCATCCATCCAGCCATTTACCCTTTCACCCATCCAGTAATCCTTTCACTTACTCATCCTTCCACCCAGTCACTCATCCTTCCACCCATCCACCCTTTCAGTCATCCATCCATCCTCCCTTTCTCTCTCCATCGACCCTTTCACTTAGCCATCCTTCCTTCCATCCACCCACCCATCTACTCATTTACTCATGAATTCATCCATTGACCCTATCACTCATCCATCCTTTCTCTCATCCATTTATCCTTTCACTCAGTCACTCATCTATTCATCTTTTTGTCCACCTACCCTCCCTTTCACTCACTCATCCATCCATACATCCACCCTTTCAATCATCCGTCCATCCATTCACCCTTGCACTTATCAATTAATCAATCCATCTATCATTTCACTCATCCATCCACCCACTCACTCACTCACTTATCATCCACCTTTTCACTCATCCATCCTTTCACTCATCCATCCACCCTTTTACCCATCCAGCTACCCTTCCACCCATATATCCAGCTATTTACCTTTTCTCTCAACCATCCTTCCACTCACTCATCAATCCATCCATCCTCTCTCATTATCCATCTATTCAATCTTTCATTCATCCATTCACCCTTTCACTAATTCATCCAGCCATCCACCCATCCCTTCACTTACTCACTAGCTCACCTTTTCATATTAATTTTGAGCTGAGCCTTTTTGAGAAGAGGCCCATCAAGAGCTTTACCCTCGCTGCAGGAGCCATACCAGGACTGGGACAGAAGCCACCCAGGGCGGAGACAGGATCCACCACAGGATGGGGGACAGGAGCCATCACAGGCGGGGGGGAGGGGGGACAGGAGCCACCACATGGGGGGACAGGAGCAATCACTGGGGGGGGCAGGAGCCATCACAGGAGGGGGAACAGGATCCACCAGGGTCGGCATGCAGTATTCTAGTATCATCTTGGTCTCTTCCAGGGTGGGGTAGGGCTCCTCACCCCCTCCTGGACAAGACAACAAGACCACAGGCTCTCTTTCGAAAATGTTAGTTTTGCCATCCCACACTGTGATGTACAGTACTTAAAGGAGATACTCCAAGAGAACTGATTTAACTGATTTTCCTCCATACTTTGATAATTAGTGTGGGTGCGATTGTGCCATTTCTTTATTTTATTACATTATAGACTGCATGTTTGAAGAACCGAGGTTTGCTTACAATTTAGTAACAGTAATTAAGCTCTGTGAAGAGAACCACGTGCTGCCTTGGTGTAATCGATTTTGGGGCCCTGGGCAGAAAGGGAATGTGTGAGGCCGCTCTAAATTGCAGAGACATGACGCATTCAGGGCTGTTTGCATCTGAATAGATGCCCCTTTGCCTGAAGCTGCAGCCCCTCCCTCTCAGTCACCTTCAAGCACCTCTTAACAGCTCATCAAGGGCGGAAGGTGTGAGGGTTGCCATCCCGCTGTGCCTCTCCAATGCTGCTGGGTATCTAAGCTTTGGTACTGCATCAGAGTCTGTTACACCCGACCTCAACAGCATCGGAGTCAAGCAGGGAGGTGGGTGGAAGCTGTGGCGGCTTTAGGGTGGTGCGATCGGTGCCCGGTTAAAATTACGGACAAATGGCGTCCGTTAAAGAATCCCTCACGGACAACGGACAGACGGCCGAAATTACGGACTGTCCGTGAAATTTACGGACGGTTGGTCACCCTATTCAGTAAATATATTTTAGAAACGCTTACATTCGCTGCTGCCCACATTAATAAACCTTGATTCCCACCTTCTCTGCTAATGCATTACTATCGCCACCTTCCTCCTCTGTCTGGTTGCAAACAAGTGCTGCTGTAGTCTGCTATGCCAGCAGGAAGTCTTCTCTTCGATTCCCCGAGAGTAACGAAATATGTCTGTTAGCAGGACCTGCTCACACACGTACAGTTCTATGCACTCCACAGAGCCTAAGTGGACACTGTACAGGCGCACAACGCCCATTGAGCTCAAAGGGCTTCAGCCCCCCCACCCCACCTTGTGTGTGGCAGCCCGGGCTAATACAGCTTCCCGGGCACACCCTCATGCAGAATGAATTAAAAACTGTAGATCTGTCATTCACCAGCTAGACAGAGCATGCCATGTATCCCCAGTGCTTAATTTGTGTTGGTGGTTTCCAGTGCTTGGCACCGGCACTTAACTGTCAGCACCAGGACTTATCGGAGTCTGCCACAGGTTGGCACTGTTTTTCTGATTTAGAGATGAGCACAACTACAGTTGTTTTTTAATTCAAAATACATAGAAAATTACTCTTGTCTGCCACCAAAGCCATTCTTGTAGTTTTCAGGATCTGGAATAATCTGAAATGTCACACTTGTAGGAGTGTGATGGTTAGTTTTGCTGTCCTTGGTAGCACATGCAGGGGCAATGGGTAGGGCATGCTGCAGTAGCCTCCTGACCAGGGCCCTGGCATGTATTGCTTTACAAATTAAGCACTGTGTATCCCTGATGAATCAAAACCTGGCGGCTCCTCCTCGCGCTCACCAGTCTCTCCCTCTCTCCACCTGCTAATCCCTGCCCTCTCCCTCAATCCGCTCACCACTTCCGTCCTCTGCCTGAGGACTGGCTCACTGTGACAGCAGCTCAACGGGTTAAGCACCCGCTGCTCGTGTGTGCACAGCTATCAGTCCCTAGCGACCTGGCCTGTTGTTTACAGCGCAATGAAACACATCAGCAGCGGTAGGCGCTAAGGTATTCATTGCGATCCTTCCCCAGGCTTCATCCCTTTACTTCATTCACCAAAGAAAGGCAGACTCAGAAAGTTCCAGTTTTCGAGCCCAGGCTGAGACAGCTCCTGGGCACACACACAGCCGCACCACACCCGAGTACTTCACAGGTCTTTAGAAGACCATTTGCTTGCTAACGAGGCTTTGTTCTTTTTCACCCCTTCTTTGAGCCCCTGCATCTCCACTCTGACTATTGCTGGGAGAATTAGCCGCCCCCGCTCCCTCCCCCCAGATTTGGCTCTAGTTGCGCCTCCGATACAGTGTGAGTCGGCCCCCTCCCAAACTTCCTGCCAGCTCTGAATGAATGCCTTCTGAAGGCCGCAACATTAGCACATTGTAAAGCGAGATTAGCACTCAATAAGTGTGTTTCATGTAAACAGATCCACTCCTTGTCAGCTGTGTTACAGTTCTTTTTGAAATTGCCAATTTCACTGAGCTTGGCTCATATCCCCATGAGTACCGGTACTCTCTTAGGACAAAGAGAAGTTCCGGTAATTAAGCGCAGAAAATTTAGAAGTGCCGGTACTCAGTACCGGTGAGTACCGGCCCATTTAAAGCACTGGATGGTAGCTTTGTGTTTCCAATACAGAAAAAAACTACCTCTGAAGGTCCGTCTGTCCCAAGTTACAGTATTACTGAAGGACCAAGGGCGCAGTGGCTCCTGTATGAGCACCGAACTGCCTTCTTAGCTGCAGTGAAAACCTATGCAGCAGTGACACTGGGGGCAACAGCAGCATCAACCAGGCTGGAGCTGAGGCAGTATTTATTTGCCTGGTGGGCTGCACAGAACCGGGAGCTGCACCACTCCACACTCTGCCTGCAGAATGGATCCAACACACTTAGGAACCAAGGTACAGTGAAGAGTGGAGCATTGCAGGGAGGACCATTATATTTGCTACCAAGAACCTGATCCTAACTAGATCTATGGAGAGTGTTGGCGGGAACCTGGAGGGACATCAAGTGGCGCTAGGATTGAATTGCAGGTTGACCAAGAAAACTACCACTATCGATGGGAAACACCATAATGACTGACGGGATAGGCATATTGACACTGGGGGCGCTCAGAAGGCTGATGGCCTTAAGAGCCATGAACAACTTATAGAGGAGTTTGAATTAACAACACTGTAAATAATTGGACCTTCAACATGCATTGACAGTCGCGGCCGGCAATGAGGGTGGGTGGGGGTGGGGGAGTTGTGTGGGTTTGCGAGGGGGGGTGAAGAGGTACGGTAATTTCAATTTTAAAAAACTTACCTTCCCCCGGGTCACACGCTGCCGCCTCAGCTCCTGCTCCTCCTGGGCTGGGTCTGCGTTTTCCACAGGCAACCTCCCTCCCCTCCCCTAAGCCAATCACAATGCTCCAATGGCAGCATTGTGATTGGTGCGGATGGCGCCCATCTGGGCGCCTGTAGGGAGGCCATTTTCTCTATGTAGGCTGCATGCAACCTACATAGAGAACACGCATTGGCATAGCCAATAGGTCTCACTTTTGGGACCTTATAAGTATTTAGTTATGCAGCACAATATCCTTGGTGCAACAACATCAACTGTTGCATGGCTAAACACTTATAAGGTCCTAAAGGCGAGACCTATTGGCTATGCCAATGCTTGTCTCATTTTTCTGCCTTTCTCTCTCTTGTTCTGTGTCTAAGCCTGATGACGAAAAATAAGCTCCAGAACCCAAAAATAAGTGAAGTGTCCACCATGTGCAATAGCTGCACAAATTGTCGTTCTGTTGTTACCGTACCACTAGACTGTCTAAATAGGCTAGTGGTCCTTCCCAACAGACTTAAAATAGAAATAATAAAAAGTGCTGCTCACAGGCATTGAATTAAGAGTTAGGTATCGTCCCAATTTAGTATTTTTTCAATGATCTTAGAAAACAGATTTGCCGCCTAAATATCTAATGATCTAGGTTTCCTTTCCAGATTAAATAGCAAAACAAATGTGCTACAATGTTTTGAGTTTAGTTTCCAAGATGTCTTCACAATACAGGTACACTAATGCCCTGCTCCCCCTTCTAAAATGGATAGCAAGTGCCTAATTGCCATGCATAAGGAAGGAGAAAGAGAAAAATTGAAAAAATGTGACAAAGGGAGAAAGCAGGAACCTGCAAACGTGAGATACATAGTCATGGAGTATCTGCTGGTGGATTGAAAAGGCATGAGGTGGAATTGAAGGGTATGAAGCCTTGATATTTAACAGCGCCAGGTCGCGGGCTTCTGAGGAAAATTTTGAGCTTCCGCATTTATTCTTTTACAAGTTGAGCACTGCATTACACTTTCTCTAGGTCTGGCTAGAGACAGATTTAGCTGTGTGTCAGAATTCTTGTAATCACAAAAAAAAACATTTAAAAAGCAGAATAGAAAGTGGGACTTTGGATCCGTCCCTATTTGATTCATCTGCCTGGATAGTAGTATTTTCTTTCCAGTGCATGGATGGTGAAGTGCCCATACACTGCAATGGAGGTGGCAAGCTCCATTCAGCCAATGCTTTGAAGTGTCACATACATCTTAGGTCAAGACAAGGAACGGCATACATAGTGTCGACAATCATTGGGAAGAAACAAAGCGTTGCTCAGGTAGGTGGCTGGCATAATTAAATTCTACAGTGTTACTCGAAGTACCAGAGTTGCGGTGCTTAAAATAAAGGGTGCATTTGCTACTCATTATCGGGAGAGTAGTCAGGCTCAAGTTACAGGCTCATTCAGCTCTGCAATCGCCAGAAAAGGCAGGAATCATTAGTGTTCTCGAAGCAAGATAAATGAGCATACTAATACTTATGTGCAAGAAAGACATTATCCAACAATGTTTAAGAAAGAGAGAGAGCAGTGTGGATGCCCTGGGGAGAGTAAAATCTATTACGTTGTACCTCGATTAGAACAGGTTTTCCTTAGTGACTGGTACAGTTATGATGCACATTGTCACTCGAGATACCAAGTTGCGGTGCTTAGGATACTGAGTGCATTTGCTCCGCATATCAAAAGAAATACCAGGCTCAAGCGCAAGCTACAGGCTATGTCAACTCCGCAATGGGCAGTATATGCAGTAGTCATTAGAGTTCTGAAAACACGAAGAACGGAAGAACTAATGCCTGTATGCAAGAAAATATTTGCAATATAGATCAGCGTTTCAGGAGGCATAAATTTAATTGCCATTTAAAGCAGAGCAGCTATCCCGGGTCAATCCCTCGTAACGAACGTCGTGGCGATCTAGCGGCGTTCGAGACGGGCGCCATCTTTTAATAGGCAAATCTATGGGCTATTCTTAACTGTTTCACTGCTTGGCGATGGGTGTAATTTCTTAATGGCCAAAGATGAATGTAAACCGGTTATAATTTGCACAGAACGGTCTGAGGCAGTGCTAAAGTATCATGGAGGGACGGATGGGGAGG
Organism: Triturus cristatus; assembly: GCF_964204655.1. Lineage (NCBI taxonomy): Eukaryota > Metazoa > Chordata > Amphibia > Caudata > Salamandridae > Triturus > Triturus cristatus. The sequence goes on along the minus strand of NC_140587.1, from coordinate 1,007,270,627 downwards.
GGGCAACAAGCAACGGAGCGGGTGGTGCAGCCGCAATAATGAACACGCTGAAAGTAAAATCATGTGCACTCGATGGTCTGAGGCAGTGCTAAAGTAACATGGAGGGAGGGGTGAGGGACGAGGAGGGGAGAGGGCAGCAAGCAACGAAGTGGGTGGTGCGGCCGCAATAACGAACACGCTGAAAGAAAAATCAGGTGCATGCGACGGTCCGAGGCAGTGCTAAAGTTATGTGGAGGTAGAGGCGAGGGACGAGGAGGGGAGAGGGCAGCAAGCAATGGAACGGGTGGTGCGGCCGCAATAATGAACATGCTGAAAGCGTGCGCATGTGCCCGTGACGAGAGAGGAAAGCCAGATGGCGCCTCAGCTCATAACTGTGCTCGTAACCGCACGCTCTAGGCCACACAAAAAGCTGTGGTCGGCTTTTTAAAGCCCACTCACTAAATGTCTCGCCAGAGCAGCGCATGCGCTGGCTCAGGCAAGACCTGAAAAGGGGGCGTGCGCATGACTGTTTTGGTCGGCCCCAGAGGGACGACCAAACAGTCAGGGCCCACTCCTCCTGCCCTCGAGCAGGACCACCCACCTGCCTGCCCCTAACCAGGCACTTCTGCTTTCTCGCAGTGCGAGAAGCAGAAATATAAAATGGTCGTTTTACCATTTTATTTTTCTGCTTCGCGCACTGCAACAAAGCAGTGGGCCAACGCCCCTCCGCCCTAATGGAGGAGCCGCCCCTGTGTACTTTGCATATTTGGCGTGCGAATCGGAACTCTTGTACTTTGCATAACTGGCGTATGACTCAGAACTCTTGTATTTTGCATATTTGTTATCGCATTCAGAGCTTGTGGTCATTTTCTTTACAAACTAATTGCCAACTCCGGTGTTTCTTATGGGCCTAAAAGACTAATTATGTGAATATCGTTACGCTATCTGCATAGAACATTTTCTACTAAGGCACATATTTGCATATTTGATGCTACGCTCAGCACATGAAAGAACTCTGTGTATTATTGTTCCCATGATTCTTGAATTTGTATGTACACTGGTTTACGTAGCCCACAGGGTTTGTGCCTAGATGTGAATATCTGGTAATGTGCATATTATGGAACTGTTTTTGTGCAGAAAAGAAGTGTCTAGGCACAAATCATAGTTATATTTGTTTACCTGGCTTTTGATGACTATTAATCATAGCTAGTGGCTCCCTTTGGCATTATTGATATTTTAGTACATAATTGTTAGGGTTTTGCAGCTATGTAACCTAAAGCACAAGTAGTGACAACCCTATTGGAATTCAGTGAATAAGAATAAGCGAGTACTACAAATCCTCTTGAGAATCAAGTGATTAACATGACCCATATATAAAGTGTGTGTTTTATGTTGAGTGTGACTGGGTGGCCCAGAAGCATGCCTGTACTCATCTATTGCACTTCTTAATTTTATGGATAAGTCAAGTCCTCAAGAAAACAACACTACTCTCCAGACAGATCCCCTCAAGAGTGCCAGGTTGGACCAGACTGGTTGAAGTAGCAGTGTTCTCTCTCTCTTTTTCTCGTCCCATTTCGCTTCCCTTTTGGGACACCTGCCGGGGTTCCTGTAGTCATTCAGTAATGCCAAGAGGTGTTCCAGGAGGAGAGAGGAACGTTCATTGCCCCTGCGGACAACATGAGCTTCAAGTGAATGGCCACGCCACAGTCTTACAACAGGCACCAAATGGCTAATGCAATTAAATGTCAGCTTTCTAAAAGTGGCATTCTAAGAATTGGAATTTAAAATCTGACTTCACCATAAGTTAGAATTAAAGTTGTGACTCCAGAGACGCCAAACATGAAGTGGTCATCTCTTTCCATCTGGAAATTACACTTATAAAATGTAATAAGGCAACTCCAATGTTATCCTATGAGAGAGATAGGCCTTGCAGTAGTGAAAAAACAAATGTAAGGGTTTTCCACTTCCAGGACATGTGAAACTTGAAAGTACATGTCCTGCTTTTTAAATACATTGCATGGCAGGTCAAAGGCATGTTTAAAGTGCTACTTAAGCGGGTGGCACAACCAGTGCTGCAGACCCACGTGTATCATTCAATTTACAGGCCCTGGGCACATGTAGTGCCACTTTGCTAGAGACATACAAGTAAATTAAACATGACAATTATGTATAATCCAATTCTACCATGTTTTAAGGAGACATCACAAGCCCTTTAGCACTGGTTAGTAGTGGTAAAGTGCACAGAGTCCTAAGACCAACAAAAACAAATTCAGCAAAAAGTGAAGGGCAAAGGCAACTGTTGTATGGCGACAGGGATCACACGGACTACTAGGGGTTCCCTTTGCCACACAGGGGTTCTGTTTATTTGAACCAGTCACGTTATACAGAAAGGTACGAGAGGAAAAGGAAGGAAAACAAATGTCCCATCGCTGTCCTCTTCAGGGGAATAAGGCCTCTTCTCTTTGACAGCGTCGGGTCGACGTCCTCTCGTTAAAATTGCAGGGCGTGGCAGGAGGGAAGAAAAACAACAAGCACTATAGTTAGTGCACGATACTCTGGGGTCACAAGAAACAAGAAGGGAGGGAAACGTGAGGGATGCCACACCGCGACCACTGGGTGTGAGGGAGCGGGGAAACTGTCACCGGAGAGGAGATCAGTGAGAGTACTTTACTGATGGGGAAACTGACGCGCGGTCAGCCCGACTCTGTTTGTTTCCCAGTCTGACCAGACGGCCTTCGGGCTCCCACCCCACTCCCAAGTCCCCGTATCCGAGCATGCACATGTTCAAGCCATGACCCTCCGGGGCCGTGGCTGGGCGCAGCTTCCTCCGGTTGGCCACCTGGCTTCTTGAACGGGTGATCGGCGGGTCCTCTCGTCTACTTCAGTTCCTTTGGCGTCTTTCCACAGGTTCCCCAGACATCCACTTCCTCCTTCCGGGTTCTGCCTCTCCTTCCGGTTGCCAGCTCTTATCCTATTCATCGGTGATTATCCACATAGGTTGAGCCAGAGTTAAAGGGCCAGCTGTAAGACTCTTCTGGTTGTTCATGTATCCTGACGCGAACATCAACGTCAGGGAGCTGGAAGGGAGAAAGAGTGCAGGAGTCAGGATGGGGCCGGGGAGAATCCAGGGCTGATGGAGGTAGAGACCGACACACCCCACCCCCAGAGTCTTCCCAGTCGGGATGACAGGAAAGCGTGAAAGGAAGTCAGCGTTGGAGTTTAAGGAGCCCTTCTGATGCTGTACGTCAAAGGTGAAGGGCTGCATGGACAGAAACCAACGCATCACCCTAGGGTTATTCCCTTTGTTCCTGGCCATCCAAACCCCCACATCAGAAGCGTCTGTCTGTAGGATAAACGGATGGGAGTAATCTGGAGACATGAGGACAGGGCTGTGGGTGATGGCTTTTTTCAGTTCTTGAAAGGCGATCTGGACAGAAGGAAAGGGTGAGAGCAGATTATGTGTACCTGTACCCTTTTTAGGAGATCGGTGAGAGGGGCAGCAATGGTAGAATATTGGGGAATAAAGTGCCTGTAATACCCCAACCGTCCCAGGAAAGCCCGGACTCCCTTCTTGGTGGTGAGAAGGGGAGCCTCAATGATGGCTTTGATTTTTTCGCTTTGGGGTTCTATACAGCCATTTCCTAGTATGTAACCTAGATACTTCACTTTGGTGAACCCCACCCGTGATTTCTTTGAGTTGATGTGCAACCCAGCCCTTCCCAGTGCCATGAATATTTTGCGGCAATGTTCCAAATGTTGTTTCCACGTTGAGCTATAAATGACAATGTCATCCAAATAGGCAGAGGAATAGTTTTGGTGGGGTCGTAGTACCTGGTTCATAAGTCTCTGAAAGGTGGCTGGGGCACCGTGTAACCCGAAGGACAGGACGGTGAACTCAAAAAGGCCGTCAGGGGTTGTGAAGGCTGTCTTCTTTTGATCAGTGTCCCGTAAGGGAACTTGCCAATACCCTTTTGTTAGGTCTAGAGTGGTGATGTATTTGGCGTCTCCTAGGCGCTCAATAAGCTCATCCACTCTGGGCTAAGGATATACATCGAGACTAGAGATGGCATTCACCTGTCGAAAGTCGATGCTGAATCGAATACTTCCATCTGGTTTAGGAACCAGGACGATGGGAGAGGACCAGTCACTGTGGGAATTTCCAACATGTTTTTGAGTTCCAGGGAAACCGCTTCTCCCCTGGCAGCAGGAATCCTGTAAGGACGGAGCCGAACCACCTTGTCCGGAGCAGTATCGATACAATGCTCGACTAAAGTAGTTCTGCCGGGATGGTCCGAAAACAGGGGGGCATAGTTTACTAATATGCCCAGCAAGGATTCCTGCTGTTGGCGAGTGAGCTGTTCTAGGGTGCAGCCTGGGTTGTTGGGGATATGCACGAGCTGGTTGGTCACTGGTGGGGGCCCTAGCTATTTTTTTAATAGATTAATGTGATGAGACTTGACTTGGTTGGGACCGAGTTGAAGTCGATATGTTGTTTTACCAATAGTTTCAATGACTTTATATGGTCCCTACCATTCGTTCTTTATTTTAGCCAGGGAGCTAGGAAGGCATACCCAGGCCCAGCTGTTGATCTGGAGGGACCGCCACTTTTTCCCTTTATTATATTGCACTTTTTGTCGGCCTTGACTTTTCTCTAGATTGGTATGGGCTAGTTCTCGTAGTTTACTCAACCGAGACCTCAGATGTTGGGTATATTCGAGTAAGTCTGCTGTCTCATCGGGTTCCTTCTCCCAGACTTCTCTGGTCATTTCCAACAAAGTCCGGGGCTGCCTTCTGTACAACATCTCGAAAGATGAGCACCCAAGACTGCTCTGGACCTGTCCTCTTATGACAAAGAGGGCTAGTGGTAAGAGCCGATCCCACTGTTTTCCTTCAACCTCCAACATCTTCTTAAGCGTCAGTTTCAGTGTCCAATTGTATCGTTTTACTAACCCACGAGTCTGGGGGTGATAGGCAGAGGTTTTTATTTGTTTGATGCCTATCAGTTTGCAGACCTGGCCCATGAGCTTTGATATAAAGGGGGTGCCCTGGTCTGTGAGGATTCTACGGGGAAAACCAATACATGAGAAATATTCCAGGAGCCTGTCAGCAATAGCAGCTATGGTAGGTGCCCTGAGCGGAAAGGCTTCTGGAAAGCGGGTACAGTAGTCAACCAACACCAGTATGTATTGGTATCCTTTCACAGTACGCGGTAGGGGACCTATGCGATCCATTCCCACACTGTCGAAGGGTGTCCCTATTATAGGTAAGGGCTGCAGGGGAATGGCTGGTGGTTCGTATGGGTTATTTTTTGGCAAAGGGGACTCTTCTGGCAATACTTTTTTACCTGGGTGTAAATGCCGGGCCAATAAAAATTTCTTAAGAGGTTTTGGGTTACCTTCTCCGTTCCCAAATGTCCTGCCACTAGATGTGAATGGGCATAGAACATGATTTGTTCTTGGAAGTCATGGGGTACAAGTATTTGGGGTTCCTCTTCGGCCCAGGTGACTCGATACAGTAGCCCATTGGTTATCTTAAAAAGGGGGAAAAGGGGAGTAGGGTTGGACGCAGTTGCTCCAGCTTGTTGCCAAGCTAGGGCAAGAGTAGGGTTGTTGGCTTGCGCCCAATGGAAATGCTTGTCGCATTGCCATGGTTCTTGCGTGAGAAGAGCACCCGGGATCCCCATTTGATTGTTGGTTTGCACGGAGTGTCCTGTATTTACCCTGTCCAATATTAATGACATGAAATGGGGGTTGTCGGCTCCAAGAATCCACTGTTCAGGAAGGGTTGGCAAAACCCCAACCGTTACCACAGTAAGGGAGCCGCCTGAGCATCAAGGGGAATCCTAGCTGTGGGGTATTCCTTGACATCCCCGTGAACACATAGAATAAAGGCCCTCTCCCCAGGGTTTATCTGCTCTTCATTTACCAAGTCAGCTTGGACAACAGACTGTCTACATCCAGAATCTAGGAGAGCTTCAATAGGGACCCCGTTTACGTGAACACTTACATAAAAATAGGAACCTAGCTCCTCGGTGTACATTATGCTTCGGGGAACGCAGCTCATGTCCATTGGTTCGTCCCTTCATTTCTTTAGACAGGTCCGAGCGATATGGCCCCATCCTCCACACTCAAAGCACTGGGGGCCTCGCATAAGGCGCGCCTTCTGTTCTCGGAGGGGGTATTTTCTCCGGTTCTTTGATGGGATGCAATGATTTGCGGGCAACGGGTAGGAAGTGGGAGGTTTTCTCTGTTTCCCAGGAAGCGTTTCAGGGTTGAGCCCGGGAATACGACGCAGCCATGTCGACAACCTGCTCTGGGGTTAGGTTGGAGTGCTGTTTGAGACAGCTTTGAGTGGGGTATGGTAGGGCCTCGATGAATTGTTCCAAATAAATGGCATTCATAATCTCTTCTTTGCTGTGTTCGCTTGGTTTGAGCCACTTATCAGCCGCTAGTTTTAGTTTAAAGAAGAGGGTTTTGGGATTATCACCTGGAGACCCCTTCTCTTTTCTGAATTTCATCCGGTATGTTTCAGCGTCCATGCCTAAATGGTCATGGATGACCGTTTTAACTTCTTCATATGGGGTAACGCCACCAGAATTCGTGACCTGGCGAGCCGCTTGGGCCTCCCCGGAAAGCAATGGTGCCAAAAAGAAGGGCCACTTGGCCACTGGCCACCCTGACGCTCTGGCTGCATGTTCGAAATTTAAAAGGAAAGCGTCTGGGTCTTCCCCTGGAACGTACTGTTGGAGGGATACGGCTGGCACGGAGGGGAAGGTTCTATTACCCTTGGGGGTCCTGATGTCCTGAGCTGCCTCCTCGCCAACTCGGAGAAGGGCGTCCATTTGCCCTTTCATAAGGTCTTTGAACAGATCCCTGTCGGCCTGTGCGGTGGTCATTTGTCTTTTGACCGCCCACTCCAATTTTCTTTGTCCTTCAGCCAAATGCTGTATTAGAGCCTCCATTTTGTTTGTACAATGGAGGGTTCCGATCCCACTTCTGACACCATGTGTTGTATGGCAACAGGGATCACACGGACTGAAAGGGGTTCTCTTTGCAAAACAGGGGTTCCATTTATTTGAACCAGCCACATTATACAGAAAGGTACGAGAGGAATAGAAAGGAAAACAAATGTCCCGTCGCTGTCGTCTTCAGGGGAATAAGGCCTCTTCTCCTTGACAACGTCGGGTCGACGTTCTCTCGTTAAAATTGTGGGGCGTGGAAGGAGGGAAGAAAAACAACAAGCACTATGGTTAGTGCACGATACTCTGGGGTCACAAGAAAGAAGAAGAGAGGGATACATGATGGAAGACACACTGCGACCACTGGGCGTGAGGGAGCAGGGAAAACCGGCACCGGAGAGGGGATCAGTGAGAGTACTTTACTGACGGGGAAACTGATGCGTGGTCAGCCCGACACTGTTTGTTTCCCAGTCTGACCGGATGGCCTTCGGGCTTCCACCCCACTCCCAAGTCCCCGTACCCGAGCACGCACCCGTTCAAGCCACGACCCTCTGGGGCCGTGGCTGGGCGCAGCCTCCTCCGGTTGGCCACCTGGCTTCTCGAAAGGGTGATCGGTGGGTCCTCTCGTCTGCTTCGGTTCCTTCGGCGTCTTTCCACAGGTTCCCCAGACATCCACTTCCTTCTTCCGGGTTCTGCCTCCTCCTTCCGGTTGGCAGCTCTTATCTGATTTGTCGGTGATTAGCTCCGCCACCCAAGGGGTTGGATCCGCATACGTAGAGCCGGAGTTAAAGGGCCAGCTGCAAGGGTCTTAAGGTTGTTCATGTATCCCGATGCGAACATCAGCATCAGGAAGCTGGAAGGGAGAAAGATCGCAGGAGTCAGGCTGGGGCCGGGGAGAGTCCAGGGCTGATGGAGGTAGAGTCCGACAGCAACATTTTGAGGGATTACCTTGCAGAAAGGGCCAAGTCTCACAGGATCCATTTCATAGTCATTTTTTATTTCCTTCTGGTGGTGAACACTGACAGGACTATTGTCATTTAAGAAATTGCCCCTGCCGCACACGTGTGCATATAGGTGGCAACGAAGGCTAGCCAACCTTCTCGTTCACCAGAGCTTTACTGTTTTTAGATTAAGTTAACCAGATAGCAAAATCTGTCTGGTTGAGAAGGACATTTCCAGTGCCTGGATACCCTCACAGGTGACACAAAGTGATCTACAAATCTACTGGTTGATTGAATGATTAAATGACTCATTCCTTACCATTGGTTGGCTTCATGGTCACTCGCATTTGCCTGCTTTCTATTCAATAGCCTGCACTGTCCATCTTATGATCCTCGCTCCCCTAGCTCATTTCCAATTTACTTGTTTCCTTCTATTGCTCACTTTTAGAGAACTACTTTTTTCTTTTGCTTTGAGTACTCCATGTGAGTGCATGTATTTTCGAGCTGCCTCTCTGGTGTGCTTCTCTTCCCTCCTGTGCTCCATGTTGCTCTCTGCCATCCGTGTGCTGCTCTCCCATCCCATCTGTGGTGCGCTTGCCCTCATGTGGATCTCCACCATGTTGCTTTCTCAACCCTGTGCTGTTCCCCTCAGCTCCACAATGTAATCTGCGTCACTTCTGCCCCGGTGCTGTTCACCCGCTCTCTGTGTTACTTCCACCATCCTATATTTACCAATGCAACTTGAATCAGTAAATAAAAAAGCACCAGTGTTATTTTATTGGTGTGTGCATGTGTGGGTGAGCATTTACAAAGTAATTTGGGCTGCTGAATCCTATGCTTTTTTCACACTTGTCTTTAGCCAAGCTTCACGGCATAGGGGATGCTGTATGGTATGGCTCAAAACCGCTGGGAATAGGCCCCAAAGACGTGACCTATTGGCTTTCGATATAGTCATCCTATTATAAAGCAACTTGGACCATAACAATAGGGAGACCACCTCTTCATGGAATACAGAGTCTCCTCCTTCTGGGGACTGGCTGTTGTTTTTCTTTCCATGCCTTTCCACCATTCCCAAAAGTAAACAGAGCCAGGTCAAAGTCAGACATTGGCGCATAAAAGAGAAAGTCAGAGCTTGCCAGTTTTATAAAATAGCTCCAGCTGCAGCAGGACATAATAGGCCCGCTCTCCTCTGGCCCCCGATGCAGTGAAATGGCTGCACCCGTGGTTGCGATGCCCTTAGCATGTTTCAACATATAAAGACAGCAGCACACATCAAGTCAGAAAAGCTATGCCCCTTTGTAAATGCCTTTCTCTCAGCCAGGATGCCAAGGTCTCCATAGCTAAGGCAAAAAGATGGGGTGAGAGGAGACACTTCTGTCGTGTGCCTCTGTATATCTGGAAGGGCTGAGAGATATAACTGTTATTATGGACCTGTGTTGTAATCTCGGTGCAAAGCAACTCAATCTGGTCTAAGATGTAGGGACTAATTCCTATTCTATATAGTATCACAAACATGGAGGGATATTCGAGTGAGTTAAAAGCTCTCTCAGCATATAGAATAAGTGATAAACCTCTCATATAAGGTTGGATATGATGCATCAAGGCAAACGGTGGGCTTATTAATGAGAACCCTGTGTCACTTTTGCACTATGTAATGTGGTACATGCAGGGTTCTCATTTCGATTTATGAAGCCATGCAAAGCGACCCTCCATGGCTTTGAGTGGCCTTATAAATCATGAGTATGGCTACGCAGCATAAATTGCTGTTTCGCCTCACTCTGCGCCCGGGAGGCATTCCATTGGCATTGCAGTGGGTTCTCCCATAAAACATCCATGGAATTTGACTCTGCCCCAGAATTACAAAGTGATGTAAACCTAGGGAAGACCTCCTGAGGTGAGGTGTAACGAAGAGAAATATGTTCATTTCTCCAAATGTTTTCCTCCTTCCATGTGTGAAAGAGGAAAACACCTCAAAGGATTGTATTTGTGCAGGAAGGTGCCCCTTCCCACACAAAACCAATCCTGCCTGCATCAGAGGCACCCTTGCACCATGGTGCTAGGGTGCCTAGGTTGGCACTAGGCTGCAGAAACTACACCAATGCAGGCAGAAGGGACAGGAATGCAACGTATTGCTTAAATACGGTGCATTCCTGCCCTAACACTTTGATGTGGAGCAGCGCAGCAAGGTGTCTTGCTGTGCTGCCCCTCACCAAAATGCCATACAAGAGGACCGGGGATCGCAAATTATTAAACGTGGCCCTCCATAGGATAAACTCAGATTGCTGCGGTACAAGCATGCTGGGCTAGAAGGTGGACTGTCTGTTGGTGATCACTTGGGATATTATTGTCTAAGGCCCTAAGGGATATAGATTTGATATGATTTGCAATCTTTAATATCCTTTCCTGGCTTTACTATTGACATAATAACAGCTTCTTTTGTCAAGGGCGGTAGGCTGAGCTTTTCTAGTGGATCTTGATCTAGATCTGGAAGACAAAGAGCTAGAAATATCTTGAACTCTTTATAAAACTCAGCTGTCAGCCCATCTGAGCCAGGCATTGCTGTTTTCCCTCCGGGCATTACCTTAATGCCCATAATATTTTCTTTAGTGTCAATAGACTCTTTTACATATGAACGGGGGCCCCCTTCTAGCCAAGCTAAAGCTATTTCATCCATGTATTTCGAGAAGAGTGTAAGATCTACTGTCTATGTGAGTGCTTATAGGTTTTCACAGTGGACCCTGAATTCTTGCAAACTAGAAATATTTCCACCTATTTCAACTCCTGAGGTTTACCTGTAGTAAATGAATAGTACTATGCTTTTGGTTTTTCCCAGTATCCAAACTAATGTATACAGAAACTTCGAACCCCAACCCACACCTACTGACTTCCTCAACAGACATGCCACTACCATAACCCACACGAACTACACACTGACCACCTGGAACATTCCCTCCATCCAGGACCCCACCTCCACCATGAAATCCATCCACTCTGGAGCTCCCACAGACCCATGCCTGCACCACATCTTCAATCTCGGAAATGAAAGGCTCTTCCAGGAACTCACCATGGTACTCAACATGTTTATCACCACCACAACAATTCCTGACTCCTGGAAACATGCCAAAGTCAGACCACTACTCAAAAAACCCTACACCAACCCCAGCAAACTCAAAAACTAGTGGCCTGAAGCAGAACCAGCTACTCAACGCCTACCTATCCATCTTCTACAGCAATTACAGCACCAAAAATGCGCTGATCTCAGCCACCGACTACATCCGAACCCTCCTTGCCTGAGGAGAAAGAGCAGCTTAATCCTCAATGACCTCTTGGCTACCTTCGACACCGCATCCCACCACACACAGAACAAATAACTCCAACACATCAGCATCCAAGAGGACGCGCTCAGATGGACCACCTCTTTCATCAACAGAAGAACCCAGAAGATCCACCTCCCACCTTTCACCTCTGAACCCAAGGAGATCACCTGAGGTGTCCACTAGCACTCATCTCTCAGCCCCATGCTCTTCAACACATATATGACCCCGTTGGCCAACCTCGTCAGATCCCATGGCCACGGTTTTAACATAATTTCCTACGCAGACGACACCCAACTCATCATCCCACAAACTGACAACCCCACCACCACCACAACCAACTTCCACAGATGCATGAAAAACATAGCTGACTGGATGAAGAACAACTGTCTGCAGCTGAACACATACACAACAGAAGTACTGATCTTTGGTAACAGCAGCAACACATGGAATGACTTCTGGTGGCCATCACTCCTAAACCCGCACCCACTCCCTCCAACCATGCTAGAAACCTCAGAATCATCATTGACAACAAGCTCCCCATGAAGTTACAGATCAACAATGTCTCTGCCACCTGCTTCATCACTCTGCGCCTGCTAGGTAAGATCTTCAAGTGGCTACCCCTACACACGAGATGCTCTGTGAGGAATTCCTCAACACCAGCCAACTGGACTACTGAAATATCCTCTACGCAGGAATCACCGCACACCTTCTATAGAGACTTCTGGTCATACAGAACACCATCCTCAGCCTTCCCTGATGAACCCACATCACACCCCACCTCAGTAAACTCTACTGGTTCCCCGAACAGAAGCGATGCCAATTCAAGCTGCTGACCTACGCACACAAGGCTCTACACAACCAAGGACCCGTCTACATCAATCACCGCCTGAACTTCCTTCAACCAACGAGAAGAATACCCTCCACCTTCCTTTCACTTGCCCATTACTCCCTGCATCTACTGAAGCAGAAGTGGAGGATGCTCCTTCTCCCACATCGTAGCAAAGACCACCTCCAGACCATCACCTCACTTCCGGAATTACGAATATACCTCAAGACCTGGCGGTTAGAATAAGCCTCAGGGGCCTCCAAGCGCCTGGATACCCTATTGGGTGATTAGATGCACTTTATAAATCTGAATTGATTGAATAGATTGATTGAATGTCCTACTAGGTCTTTCTCCTTCTCCATACCCGCTTGCTTCGGTCCTCAGGTAATGGCTTTCTCTATCTGCCATTTCCCTATGCCATGGTCTAGGAGGGCTCCATTAATGGTTTTAAGGGTTGCAGAGTCAATCGCCAGCCTGTAGCTGGTTTCAGGTTTCAGGTTTCCGTCAGGATTCTCTAAAGTTTATCTAGCTGTACTCACAATGAGTGAATGACAATGTGCTTCTCCAACGTATAAACCCTGATAAGTACCTTCAGTATTTCCAAAACTGTTGAAAACTGCTTGGCGGACCCCATATTAATATCGGAAAACTCAGTTATTACCTCCTGCAACTCATTTAAAAACAGGGACTCTAAGGGATACAGAGGGTAAATGCTAAGTGTTCTGTTGTCGTATTAACTCCTGCAGTGCCAGTGTAATCAATTGCTGGGAGTGGTCAGAGACGAGGCGAGATTGGTATTCCACGTTCTTAACCCATGGAAGTAAGCCATAAATCTCTACACTAATATGTGTTGTGTACTGAGGAGCAGTAGGAGGGTACTCAGTCATCCCCTCTCTTCTCTCGCCATACATCCCTTTGCCCACCCTTTTTTGTGGCCTGGTATTCTAACTGAACATACATGGTCAAACCTGCCTGGACTGTCACTGTTCAAAGTGGTCTGGAAAGTTAAATGAAGGTCTACTCCCCAAAAGTTTTTTTGTGCTAGATTCTACCTGCTGAGTAATATGGTGCTCTCAAAAAACTCTGTGGATTCAATATTTGGAGTGTTTATATTTATCAGAGTGACCACTGTGTATTGTAGTGTTCCTTTTAAGAACAGCAGTTTACACAGAGGGTCGCATATACAAAGTTTAAAACAAATGGAGCGTTTTATAATTTTAGCAGTATCGCAACTCTGTAAGTGGGAAAATATGTATTTGAGCCCCATCCTGAAGTAAATGAGCTTTGTGCTAAATCATTCTATGAACTTGCTGGACGTTGCTACTTCTACACCGAGTGGTGTTCTTGAACCAGGCCTTACAGATGGATCCTTTGTGGATCAGGACTTGTAGGCAGCTGCTGAGGGGTGTGGGTTGAACATGTGCTTGCTAAATCCTCATTATGAAAGCACAGTGAAGAGGTACAACCGGGTAATCCTCTTAATATTTACCAGTAATCCTCATTACACTAGGACTCTCCTTGTCAAAGTCATACATCCTACTGTGCTCTTAGAGCTTTCACATCTGGGTGTAGTTCTTTGACTTGACAACCAGGGAAAACAAAATTAGTAGCTAAAATAATTAGCAAAAATTAAAGAGCTACCACAGTTGCTTGTTTCCAGCCACATAATATAAGGACTGTGACCAGGTAGAGTAGGACTCAGTGTTATGAGGCTTGCTGTTATGTAATCAGAGCATTAAAATTCTTATTTGGCTCATAACATTCTTCTCTTAGTCTGCTTTCTCAGTGATTTGGTGCACCACATTGACCTTTATTGCTTTACAATGCCATGATCCATTTGATCTTGTATAGATAGTTTCAGCTGTCTTTTAAAACTTCTAAAATCCAAACAGAGTGAAAGGGCAGGCATGTGCCACCCTCATCCACTGGTTGTTAGTGCCATTCTCAAAATGTTGCGCTCACATTCATCAGTCATTTGTCAATTATACCTGCCATTCATAACATAAGAAGGATTATCTGTTGACCAACACATAGCCTTTTTGTTGGTCAATTGGTTACATGAGTTCACCTGGAGAGCAGTACGCTGTTCTCTTTTTTCGGATTACAGAGTGAGCAAAATAATGTTACATTATTCATATATGGCTGATGTAAGCCCATTGAATAGATCTTTGTTTTCTGCTGTTTCCCCCATCTTGAAAGGCGGGTCCACCTTATTCAGGAGGCAGGGTGTGGAGCCAGAGACCATGCTGCTGGGAACAACAGTGGGCAGTCCACAACGGTGGAATACTGACCCATTGGTAAAAAAAGACTGCTTTCCCTCCCGGTACTCCTGATGGGGGTCACATCCTGTCAGCTGATATTTGCTTTCCTCTAGGTACCATGCATTCTGCCCTTGACCACTTCCTAGTAGTGGTGAGTACCTTAAACCAAGCCCACACTGAGTTATGAGTAGCAGGCGCCACCCATATCGGTGCCTGCTGAGGGGGCGTGAACACAAGAGCAGCGTTGGAACTCTGGTAACCACATGCAACTCTCAGGGAGCCCAAGTCTGAATCCAAACTTTTGTTTCTACCAGGTCGTTCACCCCAATGCTACAGCAGGTAATTTGCAGGACCATAGGAGAAGTACCCCTCATCAGGGCCATTGAAGCTGGAGTCTGCAGCACTCTAACTTGACAGTAGTTAGGAGCAATGGCTCAAATATTACTAACTAGCAAATATTTTTGGGTGTAAATGTCAGAAACTGGTTTGTATAAGAATGTATTTATTTTTGGGGTATTTGAATACGTTTTATTAATTATTATGCATGCTGAAAACAATGACACAATGTATCAAGCTCTCCATAAGTTGGCCATAGTCCAATATGCATATGCAAATGAAATCTATTGTTAAAGTCCAATATGGCCTGCGAGCAGGTAAACAGCCAGCAGAAGGTGTAATCACTAGCAAATGCCTGAAAACAGTCAGAAATCTTGTCATAGTAACTTAATCATACTTAGATTTTATTTTAATTAAGTAGGAAAGGCTATAACCCAAGGCACAGAATGTAAAATTAAGATAGTATTCTACAGGCCACAATCCTAACAGTGGTACACATAGATGCCACACTTTAACACATCTGCAGAGAGGTGAGGGATAGGGCACCATGCTTCCCCCCCCAAAATATCAATGTATATCGTAAAAATGAGTACAGCAGCACAAGGAACAAGAAAGTAGAGATAGAAGATAGATAATTTCCAATCGTACAGAAAAAATTGAGAGGCCAAATTTTGGACGTCACAGGACTCTTGCCAAGCTTATGAGAAAAGTCATCCTTTATGGAAGAGGACATCACACACCCATAATTGTGTCATGCTTCATCATCTGCATCCTCTCCCCACCATGGTAAGTCACAGCCACCAGGGTGAACTCAACCTCCACAAAGACTTTAAGGAAGGAGGGAGTTGTTAGATAAAAAGTAATGGAGAAGGCAGGATCAAGACTAACTAAAAATACCATGGTGTTCCTTGGTATTTCACCTTTATTGGTGAGGACACCAGGTATATCTAAAAACAGAGATGAGCGGCTACACAGAGGACAGTGGCTCAGACCTGTCTCTTATCTGCCAACATGTTTCTGCCTTCAAATTATGGCGTAAAAGGTCTTAGGCATTCTTCAAGGCTTATGGATCCCTTTTCTAGCTTAAATGGCTCTAATAGCTACATAGACAAGTATTGTTATTACGTATAGGTAGGCTTTCCTGTTTTCAGTTTTTATTTTGGGTAAATTCTGGTGGGGTTTTTCAGTGTTTTCAAGTGATTTCAAAACCTTTAAAAAGCAGTGGTTATCAGTGGTTACACATTTTCGCACCATTAAAAACAACAGAAACAGTGTTTTCCCGGTATTTATGGAATGTTTTGCTTTTATTATGGCTTGCTTTATGCACTGCTAGCGCATGGTATATAGACAGTGTACGTATAGTGTATATGAGGTCCAAACACATTTTTGCAAATGTAACTTATTGTAGTACCCCATACAATACTTCTTCAGTGAGTCTTTGTTCATGTGCGCTCACTCTTTCCTTCCCATGTAAACTTTTTTCTGTGAAGCGGCCCTTTCAACATTGGCACTTGAGACGGGCTACGCCAAAACAGCCAGTACACAATTTGTTAACTCTGGCCATTGGCATAGCTTTCCATGCCAATACTGGTGCACTTGAAGATTGCGATTCTCATGGCAGGTTCTGCAACATTTGCATTGAAATGGGCGCTTCTGCCCTCAGGGTTATTGAAGCAGTCAAAAATGAAGCAGCACTTTTGAAACTACGGAGGAAATTCCCCTCTACGGAAGGGATCTAGAACTTGTACAGAGTACCACAGTGAGGTTTCATTGACTTCAAATGCCATGGTTGGTGAAGGGACATTTCTATGCCTCCTTGCAAACCATTTCTCGTACAGTGTAAAATAAAAGTTCCTGATTTGCTCTTCAACATTACTTTGCTTACCAAGTGGCAAGCACTCTAACATGGAACATTTTGCCATGCCAGAGTCACTAAAGGTGTTGCCCAGCCTAATCTAAAGGAGATGTTTCACATCTACACCAATTATGCTGAACACTTGGCAGACAAGGCTGTTTGCAGACTCTAGTTTTTTTATTATGTCCACTACAGCTGTTATGTTTTCCTGTAAAAATCTAAGAATGCAGTAAAGTGTACTTTTTGTCACATCACTATCCATATGCAACCAAAGATCCTCACATTTCTTGCCTTTGCCATCATCCGTCAGCAAAAATTCTGTAAACGGTGGCCACATGGATAATATAGCATTCATCGCCCCCTAGATTGAGAACCATCATCTAAGTGACACAGTTGGGATGACTCTTTCTTTGATGCCACAAAAAGCATGAACTGAGAAATGTTAGCATTTCAGTTCCTGTGGATATCAAAACAGTGCACCAGGATGGACTAAAAAGTCAAGAGCATTCTTCATTATCTCTGAAGATTGTAAAGATACTTGCAGCACACGATCTAACAAGTGGCAATGATCTCTTACAGGGAAGATCTTCAGCTCAGGTATCGATTTTGACAAGTCATCACACAACATTTTCATATACATAGCTGAATCACTGCAAATACAAACAATATCACTCAAATCTTTGTTGAACTTGGAAAGAACCTTTTTGCAGAGCATTACAAGTGACACTGCTTTCCATATTTTCCAAACGTCTGGTGTCATGTTTTCACCACTATCCCAGATGCTGGTGATAGCACTCTTTTCACATATACTTGTCACTATACCTTGCATTGAATGTTTAAAGCCTGAGCTGTTGGCAATCCACCTACTATCAATACTGACTCACTAGAAACTGGGGCCTGATGTATTAAGAGTTTTTACCCATTCTCTGTGGGTAAATGTGATGACATATATTGGGAAAGATTCCCAGCCATTTTACCTATCAATAAAAGAATCAAACGCAGCCAAAATATCAAATATGATTTTGATATTTCCTGATTCTCTACAGTTTAAAAAACAATTAAACAAGACCTAAAACATGCTTCTAAACCCTGTATCTTTAGACCAAAGACCACAAAACTGAAAAAAGCAAAAGGAAAAAAGAAACAATATTTTAGTGGCATCCCTCAACAACAAAACTCAAGCAGAATACTGTTAGCCCAGTTGTTCTTGCTGCTAGCTTGTATAACAAAGTTACATTGTATTGGCCCCTTCAGGAAGAAAAAAATGACTCACTCTCCTTTTTCTTTCTTTGAATGTCATTTAGTTTGTGGTTGTGCAGGTGTTTTTGCAGTGTTTATATGTTTTCACTGGTGAGGGCTATTTCTCTTTCAGTGGTGTTTTATCAGTTATTATAGGTTTAAACCTAAAACCGACAGTCTACGTATAGGCTACCAATATCTCAGGTGAATCCTACCTGATACTGGATCTATGTAAACACATTAACCTATTTCGAAGAGATTGACAAGAGAAATATCACATATATATTTCTTAAACAGAGACAGCTTTTCTACAATAACATGAACTTGAAACTTGTACTTATAACGTGGGCATGAACGTTCACTGTCAATACAAACCACTACAAACTACCACACATGATGAGTGGGAGGGTATGAAACCCTCGTAGAGGAACATGCATCATTGACATATGGTATTAACAATATCTGTTTGAGCAAATTAATGTATTCAAATAACTAGACCCATCCTTACTCTAGACTTCAGGGGATACCGACTTCCTGGCCAAGTAGGGGGTGTTGTCCTTTGGAGTCACACAATATCATGGGGTAATGCAAGATTAGTGGCATAAGTAGATCAATATATATGATGGGGGTATTTGCTCCCCTAACACAACCTCTGAGGCCTGAGTCTGCCCATGATTCATACTATGAAGGGGGGACAGAAGCCCACAACACACACCTGTTAATTCAATGAAGGAATGTAGTATATAAATCCCCCTGCCCTGTATCATATCTTGTGGGACAACAATTCATCTTCTGGGACAAGCTCACTGCATTCATTTGTTTACATGTATCCAAGCAGAGGAATTACATAAGTAATTATTAGGCTGTTAAACTTATCCCAGCTTCTACTATGTGCTAAACTCCACAGAGTGGTCCTCCTTACCAACTCTTGCATCCTTGCTAACACATCCTTCAAATTTAATGCACATGGATAGTGGGCCATGGATAGAATATCATAATCCCCATCAAATTAGGTGATAGGCACTCACATGCAAATAACATGCACAAACTTTTGTCCATAGTTACATTGAGCAGTATGGGACGTGCCGATGTACCGCATAGTGTGATATTATGCTCCTGCATGATTCAATACCACTTACAAATGCACATCCAAGCTAGGACACATTTGCAAAGAAATTGCGTGATATACAGCAGTTCACCCTGTAACGAACTGTGCAGGGGCCAGGAGCTGTTACCCTGACCTCTTGGTCAGGGTAACTGCTCTCCCCTTGCGCAGCTCTGTCGTTGAGGCACTGCCCCCAGCACCTTCTAGGGACCCAGGTAGGTGTTCAAGACCCTCCTCCACCCGCAGGCTCCTGGTGGTCCAGCGGAAGACCCTGTTCTTCTGCTGCTCCGTTCTCTGTGTGTCAGCCTCTTCTGTCTTTGCTAATTTTGCCTTTCTCTTCAGCCTTTTCTGTCTTTTCTCTTTTTGCCTCTTTTTCTTGCCTTTTTCCTGCTGCTTCTGCCCCCATGGCCCCTCCCCCCAGCGTGTTCCCACCTCCTGCCTCCCGGCTGCTCACCCTCCCTCTGACCCCTACTTAATGGTGCCTGGTGTGTGCCAAGGAGAGCAAGACCTGTGACCTCCTGCGAAGGGTAACTGCTTTCCCCTAGCACAGCTCTATTGTTAAGGCACTGTCCCCAGCACATTCTGGTGACCCAGGTAGGTGTTTCAGGTCCTCCTCCACCCACAGGCTCCTGTGGATCCTCATCCCTGGTGATCCAGTGGTAGAGCCTGCTCTTCTGCTGGTCCCCTCCCTGGGTGTCAGCTTCTTCTGTCGTTTCTGTTTTTGCCTTTTGCCTTTCTCTTCAGCTTTTTCTGTCTTTGCTGTTTTTTCCTTTTGCCTTTCTCTTCAGCCTTTTCTGCATTTTCTCTTTTTGCCTCTTTTTCTCACCTTTTACCACTGCTGTGGCCCCGTGGCCCCTCCCCCAACATGTTCCTGCTCCCGCCTCCCAGCTGCTTACCCCCCACCCTTTCTTAATCAAACCACTGGCACGCTGAATGCATGCCAAAGGCAAGCCCATCTGGCCCGTCCGCGACCTGACTGCGTCCACCGCCAAGGACCCTTGTCCCCCAACCCCCGCCACTATGACCCCAGAAATCTTCACACACTCAACCCTGGATGCAACAACAGCTGCCAGCTCTCGACTCTGAGCAACTATCAAGGCCCGTTCTCCTGCCGACAATGCTGCTGCACCTTCACCCACCCCTAACCCACCGGACGCCACCGTACATAAGCCCCTGAGATGCATACTCCTCAGCGTGTGCTCCCTGCACAGAAATGCTGTAGAACTCTGGAACCTCCTCACCACCCACAAGCCCTATGTCACCTTCCTCACAGAGACCTGGACCATCGCCAGCTCCGTACCTGACAGCACAACCGCCATCCACAACGGATACAAGATCCTGTGGAAAGACCACCCCAACCGCCCCAGAGGAGGCATCACCATCATCGACAAAAGCTCCTTCAGACTAACAACCACCAACTTGGGCGATGCCTCGCTCCTCATGGAACACATCCACTTCCAGATCCAGCCCAACCCCAGAATGACACTCCGCAGGACACTCGCCCACAGACTGCCCCGACCCTGCTCCCTGTTCACCAACGCCATCGCAGACTACATCACTCCCTACGCCCTCACCTCCATGGACTACATACTGCTCGGAGCACTTCCACCTAGACAACCCCAGTAATCCCAACACCACCGCCCTCCTAGACAACCTCACCTACATTGGACTGAAGCAACTTGTCCCCACCTCCACACACACGGCAGGAAACACTCTCTACCCCATCTTCGCCGGAGGAAACAACATTTGCTTCAGTCACACCATGGAGCCGCTCTGGATGGACTACCATTGCGTCCACTTCTCCTTTTTGAAACCCACCTCACACAAGCGCACACCATGCCTCCATCGAAGAAACTAGAACAAGATCACCGAACACCTCACCTCTGCCCTCAGCTTCACTCCTCCCCCTACCACGAGAGACGCCAACACAGCAGCAAATGACCTTCACCAATGAATCCCCAACTGCGCCAACACTCTCGCACCCCCAGAACTCCACCAGACGACACAATGCGAATCCATGGACCTCCTAGAATCCAAGCGCATTTGCCGATGACTGGAGAAAATATGGAGACACACCAAAACCCCCGGAAGCACTCTCCGCCTACATGGCCGCAACGATGGCACACCACCAACTCATCAAATCAACTAAGAGAAACTTCATCCAAGACAGAATCCTCTCCAACTCCCACAGCTCCAAGGAACTCTTCGCCATTATACAATAATTCAGACCCAACAGCAAAATTACCGACGTCCCTCCCTCCCAAGACCCCTGCAAAAAAGTCAGCTCCTTCTTCCACCACAAGATCAAAACGATCTACAAAAACTTCGACAACCAAGACACCTGTACTGACCCAACACCCCCCACCAGCGACGCCATCCAGCCGACTCTCCTCACCTGGACCCCTCTCACCACAGAAGACACTTCAAAGACTGTGAAAAGCATCCACTCTGGAGCACCCACTGACCCCTGTCCGATGCACAACTTCCAAAGGGCTGCAATCACACCCAAACTACGACAAACAATCAACTGCTCCCTCAATACCGCCGCATTTCCTGATGACTGGAATTGCGCTGAAATCAAACCCTTCCTCCAGGGCCCTCCGCAGACCCAACAGAACTCAAGAACTTCAGGCCCATCTCTCTTCTCCCCTTCGCGACCAAAGTCATCAAGAAAGTCGTCAACTTCCAGCTAACGCACTTCAAAGTAACCAACAACATCCTCAACACCTCTCAATCCGGATTCCACAGCAACCACAGCACTGAGACGGCCCTCATAGCCGCCACCGATGACATCTGCTCCCTCCTTAACCAAGGTCACACAGCAGCCCTCATCCTCCTAGGCCTCTCACCTCTCAGCAGCCTTCGACAGCATCTCCCACCGCACAGTAGCCACCAGACAACCTGAAACCGGCATCCAGGGAACTGCCTTAGACTGGATTCGATCTTTCCTCTCAGGCAGAACACAAGGAATAAGACTACCGTCGTTTCTCTCCGAACTACAGAGATCAGAGATGGCGTACCCCAAGGATCCTCCCTCAGCCCCATGCTCTTCAATGTCTACATAGCCCCCTCACAATCATTGTCAGAAAACACGCACTCAACATAGTCTCATACGCCAACGACATCCAGCTCATCCTTTCCCTCACCAAGGAACCCGACATCACCTGGCGTAGTTTCCAAGAAGGGATGAAGGATGTCGCAACCTGGACGAGCAGCAACTGCCTGAAGCTCAACTCTGAGAAAACAGAAGTCCTCATCCTCGGCTTCGCCCCCTCCGCATGGGACAACACCTGGTGGACCCCGCCCTCGGAAACCCACCCACCCCTACGGACCACGCTCGCATCCTTGGAATCATACTCGTCTCTTCGCTCACCATGAACCGCCAGATCAACGCTGTGTCCTCGACATGCTACTACACCCTCTGAATACTCTGCAAGACAATCAAATGGATCCTCCCTGTCTCCAGGAAGATGGTCACCCACGCACTCATCACCAACGGACTGGACTACGGAAACGCGCTCTATGCGGGAATCAACAAAACACTCCTCTGCAAACTCCAGACCTTCCAGAACGCCTCAGCCAGACTCGTCCTTGACATCCCATGACATGACCACATCAATCCAACACCTTCGCAACCTTTACTGGCTCACTGTAGAAAAAAGAATAACCTTCAAACTGCTCACACACGCCTACAAAGCCCTTCACAACACCGGACCCCAATACCTCAAAGGAAGACTCTCCTTCCATGCCCCCAAGAGAAACATCCACCCTGGCCACGGTCCCCCTCATCCACAGGCCAGAACAGGTAGCAGATACTTCTCTTACATCGCGGCCAAGACCTGGAACAAACTCCCTCTCCAAATCAGACGAAGCCCTACATGACACCTATTCAGAAAGGATCTCAAGACCTGGCTCTTTAGATGACCACTGACCTGCTCGACACCCCCCAGCACCTTGAGACCCTCACGGGTGAGTAGCATGCTTCAAAAACACTGATTGAGATTGATTGAGACATGTAAACACCCCAAAGCCTGGGCACCAGGTGGTGAAAATTAGGCCTGTTAGGGCGGAGCTGAGAAAGGTCATCGCCCCACTTACTTCATCAAAAGGTGCATTACTCGGGGTCACTTAGGTGTAACAACTCCTGATCGCGGGTACAGGTGGCGGGAGTAGCTGCATTCTATTCGAACAGCTCCACTACGTTGCTAATTGGCGGAAGCTGACCGGACTCCCTGCGGGTGTATTGAGGAAATGAAAGGCCCACCTTGCAGGATATGCGTGAGATATGCACTCTTCATGCAATAGTTGTTCATAAGGACCACTCTGTGGACTTTAGCACAAACGGGGAGCTGGCAACAGTTAAACAGTCTAATGATTATTTATCTAATACATCTGCTTGGACACTTTTAAACAAATGAATGTGGTGTACACTTCTCAGAAGATTAACTGTGGTCCCACAAGATATGATACAGTGCAGGGGGATGTACATACTACATTCCTTTATTAAATGAACAGGTGTGTGTTGTGGGCTTTTGTACGCTCAGCATAGTATGAGTCATGGGTAGACTTCAGGCCCCAGAGGTTGTGTTATGAGAGCTATTAGCCCCCCTCCACATATATATTGATCTGCTTACACCATTAACATTTCATTTCATTACCCTATGATTGGTGTGTAACTACAAAGTACATCACCCCCTCCGTGACCAGGAAACTGGTATCCCCGAAAGTCTACAGTAAGGATGAGTCTAGTCATTTTAATATATTAATTTGCTCAAAAAGATATTGTTAATACCATATGTCGATGCTGCATGTACACCTATGAGGGTTTTAGGCTCCCCCACTCATCACATGTGGTAGTTTGCAGTGATAATGCACTTACATGTCCACATTATAAGTACAAGTATATGTTATTGTAGGAAATCCATCTCTGTTTGAACAAAATGTAATGTGATATATCTCTTGTTAATCTATTCTGAATAGGTTAATGTACTTACATAGATCCAGTATGCGGTAGGATTCACCCGGGATATTAGTAGCCCATATGTAATAACAATAATTGTCTATGTGGCAATTAGATCCACTTAAGCTAGATAACGGATCCATAAACCCTTAAGAATGTACCAGACTTGTTAGTCTATAATTTGAGTGCAGAAACATGTTGGTAGATAAGAGATGGGTCTGAGTCATTGTCCTCTGTGTACCCACTCGTCTTTGTTTTTAGATATAACTAGGGTCCTCACCAATAAAAGTGAAATACTTTGGAGTCACAAGGTATTTTAGTTAGTCTGGATCCCACCCTGTCCAGTAGTCTTTATCTAAGACCTCCCTCCTCCCTTAAAGTCTTTGAGGGGGATGAGTCTGCCCTGGTGGCACTGGCCTACAGGGTGGGGAGAGGATGCGGATTATAAGGCATAACACTATCATGCGTGTGAGATTTCCTCTTCTATAAAGGATTACTTTCCCCATGACCTAGGCAGAAGTCCAGTGACGTCCAAACTTTGGAGACTCAATTGTTTCTGTAGGATTGAAAACAATCTATCTTCTATCTCTGTTTCCGCTTTCCTTATGCTGCCATACTCATTTTTGTGATTACATACATAGAAGCAATGCATGCATGATAAATCTTCCTATTTACCCAATAATATTAATAGTTTAACATTGTGTTCTATTCTGCTCGCTCAGATATCTGTCACTCTAGCCTGTGAAAGTCTCTCTTTTCGGTTGCAGAAGTCATCTGTTTATGAAGTTCATGTATGCAGGTTTCTCTGCTGGTCTGAACGCAAGCACATCCTAGAGTACTCCACAGGTGGTTCCTACAGGTACATCACCAGGACCATGCATATTGTTCCTTGAGCGCACTCACTCATCTATTTATCCATCCATTAAATATTTCATTTATCAAAGGATCCATTAATTTATCAATTCATCCATCCCCTTATTAACTTATTCAGACGTCCACCCACATACCCATCCTCACAAACAAACTCTTGCATCAATAAGAATTCTCAAGCTTTCATAAAAAGTAAAAAAAAGAAGGCCATACCCATTGACTGTTATAAGAAGTACCCAGTGCTTTCAGTACCAATAGGTTATGACTTATAAAACTAAGTATCGAGGAAGACTAAACATTACAGATGCCTATCAGGCTAACACGAAATTACAAGTAGGTTCCAGTAAACCTCTTCTGCAATCAAACTCTTCTGTAAAATTCCCTTCTTGCTATTCTGATTGGCCCCCTGGAATCATATGGAGCTGCTCCACTCTCAGTGTTCGTCTAGCTCATATATCTTCCTACAAGATCCGAAAGGAAAAATGTACCTTCCTAGCACTAAAACGCTTACAATTTTAGTTACATATCCGCACACAATGGGCTGCATCAGCAGGACCTATTCTGCTGGGAAATGCTGCCCCAGTTTCCATAAATTGCAGTGAACTGCAATTTGTGAACATTCATTCTACAGTAGAAAGAACCGAAGTGTTCATATTTCCGACTTTCTTTGTGGGTCGAACACTAACTATGTCGTGACATTAAAGGCTTTTCTCTTATTATAGTTGAATTGTATGCTCCGTTCCATGGCTGTTTTGTGTATCTATTTTTGATTTAATTGTGGCTTTGTTCAGGCAATAAAGACATACAGAGTAAGAACAAAAGAAAAACACACAACTGACAGACCCCTTGCTATTGGATGACGCATACTGGAAGCCGCGAGCTCGGGCTGCATCAGACAAAGCGGTCTTACAATGAAGAGCCGAAGTGGACCAAAAATGTCACAGACGTCAAAGGTAATATTCTCGTGAATATTTTAATTCCCATAAAGGCTGAGGCCCCATGACGCAGGCCAGCTAGAACCTTGGCTGTCCGTTGCTCAGAGCATGACACTATGAAATGTGTTGTTTTCATTTTGTCAGATGCAATCCAGGGGCGTAACATCGCCTCATACAGCCTCTGCGACTCAGCGGGGCCCTCCAACGTGCAGGGGACGTCACAGCCGTCAGGGGGCCCCATTCCGCACATGTCTAATGAATATCTGTGAGATATAAGAGAGTAAGGGGCCCCTCTTCACATTCTGAAGGGATTGGGAAGCCATCATTTTTACGTTACTCCACTGAGTACAACCTATGGTCTAATATTTTTTTTTGTTCTTTGTTTTATTTTTGTTATAGAAAAAAAATTACGAGTGTAAAAAGAATACGTCACCTGACGCGAAATATAGAAGTTCGGTAAAAAGATTGTAATAAAAAGAGATGACAATAAAAATATGATAGAACAGGCAATTATAATGGAAAAACACTCACAATAGAACTGAGTATACGTCAAAAACGTAAAATCAAAAACAATATATCTGTCTATCAAATATAGCTATATTGAATAATCTATAAACTGAGGTAATTAACAATGCATATGAACATTTCATACATTTCGACCTAATAATTTAATATGCATTGTTTTTACCAATTGTAATTGGAGCGCAATTAGAAGGATAGAGTTTATGATAAATAAAGACTTAGGGGCATCCCTAGGTACGTCTAGAAGTCTGGGACCACCAGCAGGCCAGCCCCCTCTTCCAACCAGCCACACCCGAAGAAAGTAGTGACCGGGCATACTAGTGCTCTGCAGACCGCGTTGCCATTTATCGGCACATTTGGACAACTGCCATTTCTGGAGTGGGACGGTGGGTGTCCTTCTGCGACTTCTAGAGACAAAGAGGATGATGCCTCATGGGCAGCCTCCCTTGTAAATCTGTGCCATGTCGTCTTGCTAGCACCATTACCGGTCGCTTATCTGCGGGCGAGGGATGTACTCGGAATAAAGAGCACAAGCCTTGAAAGATGGGACATGGCCAAATGGGGACAGAGACAAAAAATGTGTTATTTCATAAAGCATGTTTTTGAAAGGAAAACACGTCAGAAAACACGCATGCATGCACATGCACGCACACCCACGCATACATATATATATATCGATACTTATATCTATCTACCCAACCTACGAGTTGCCTATTGAGAGAGGACCACACACAGGTAAGTATCTCTTCTGCCATCATTTTATTGTGCGGAGGCAGTCGCAGCCACAGACATCATTGTACAACTCTCCTGACGCGTTTCGTGCTTGGGCAGCACTTCTTCAAAGGATTAGGGACTGGCGACTGGCGAGGAAGGAAACCGGCAATTTTTTCAACATGACTTTTTAACGATTGCTCTCCCGCCTCAGTGGGCGTGGCCACCCCTGAGGCCGATGGTTGCTGTAGTGTTGAAGTCCTACTGCAGTGAGTTGCCAGGTTTCAACCTCAGTGTTGATATAAATCCCAAGTGGGTATGCAAACCGGCATGTAGGTTTCTGGATTGCCACTCACTTCACACATTAGCACTTCCTGTCCACAAAGCCGAAATGCAGGTTGGCACTTCAGCAGGACTTTGCAAAGCGCAGCGGGAGTCACACTCAGGCGGGGCCGCTAAACATCCAACCTACGAGTTGCTTGTTGAGAGAGGACCACACACAGGTAAGTATTTCTTCTGCCATCATTTTATTGTGCGAAGGCAGTCGCAGGCACAGACATCGTTGCACAACTTTCCTGACACGTTTCATGCTTGGGCAGCACTCCTTCAAAGGATTAGGGACTGGCGAGGAATGAAACTGGCAATGTTTTCAACATGACTTTTAAAAGATTGCTCTCCCGCCTCAGTGGGCGTGGCCACCCATGTGGCCGATGGTAGCTGTAGTGTTGAAGTCCTACTGCAGTGAGTTGCCAGGTTTCAACCTCAGTGTTGAAATGAATCCCAAGTGGGTATGCACACCGGCATGTAGGTTTCTGGATTGCTGCTCACTTCGCACAATAGCACTTCCTGTCCACAAAGCCGAAATGCAGGTTGGCACTTCAGCAGGACTTTGCAAAGCGCAGCAGGGGGTCACACTCAGGCGGGGCCGCTAAACATCCAACCTACGAGTTGCCTGTCGAGAGAGGACCACACACAGGTAAGTATTTCTTCTGCCATAATTTTATTGTGCGAAGGCAGTCGCAGACACAGACATCGTTGCACAACACAAGTTCCTCCTGACGCGTTTCGTGCTTGGGCAGCACTTCTTCAAAGGATTAGAGACTGGCGATGAATGAAACCGGCAATTTTTTCAACACGACTATCTCTCTCTCTCTCTCTCTCTCTCTCTCTCTCTCTCTCTCTCTCTCTCTCTATATATATATATATATATATATATATATATATATATATATATATTCACACTTCATGTCAACAAATATTAACATTTATCAAAAGCTACAAGCTACATGTATAAATCTCATCTTGCACAATTTTGGGACTGCAGTACAATCTAAATGCAGATGTAACATTGTCCCAGGAGAGCAAATATAGTATACCGTATTGCATACATGAAAATCTTAATGCTCCAAACTGGATTTAGGCCAATTCGCCATCTTAAGATGTCATCCTGGAGCTGTCTGTTTGGGAGTTTATGTAGATAAATAAACCCATTGATGTGCTCTCAATACTTCCTCATTAGAGAGGTCTAGTTTTGCACGTTCGTGTACTCTCGGTCATACTAATTACTTCTTGACTTAAGCTTCTTTACAGAGGGTCGATTTTAATACAAATGGAGAGGCATTAAAGGGCACATTTACAGATCTAACTAAAGGCACAACTACTTGCACCAGGCAATCATTCATTGACGCCAGAGAGCTAAGAAGGCTTTAAAAAATGGCGCGGACACATTTACTGCGAAGAAGGCTCTGGTCTTATCAAATCATGGATCTAGAATTGGCAAGACATTCACTAGAGGCTAGTGAAGGCTCAAACCTCAGGGCTTATATAACCTTGGTAGCCCAAGTGGTGTTTTGTAGATATTTTCTTCTAGCAACAAAGCAACAAAGACAGTACGATTGACCCATACTAGCAACTGAAATCCATAGAAAACAACAGGTTTAGTTCTGGCATGGTTAGCTTTTATTAAGGGTAGTGTGATAAACCCTTCAAATATCCTGCTAGATCTCATTAAGCCAGCAAATAACCTCAAAACGTTAATTCTTATTATATCCCAACGAGGTGCCCAAGAGGAGTACAGAATTTATTTATTTTGTACATTTATAGAGCGCTCTGATACCCGGAGGTGTCCTGGCGCTAGAAAGATAGACTGGTGTGTTGAAGCGTGCTTACTGAGTGAAGAGCCATGTTTTTAGACCTTTTCTAAAGGCCATCAGATTCTGGATTTGTCTAAGCGCAAGTGGAAGTTTATTCCAGGCCTCTGCGGCCCCAAGAGAAAAACTCCTGCCTCCCCAGCGAGCTCTTTTAATTCTGGGGACCGTGACCAGCGCCAGTTGTCCTGACCTCAGGGTTCTTGCTGGTTTATGCCAGCGGAAAAGAGATTTCAAGTGCCTAGGTCCCGAATCGTGGAGGGCCTTAAAGACCATGCAGACTGCCTTGAAAATGATTCTTTTACGGACCGGCAGCCAATGAAGCTTGACCAGCTCCTGAGATACCGAGGCAAATTTGGGTGTGTCAGTGATTAGGCGAGCAGCTGCATTTTGCAGAAGCTGGAGTTTACTTAATACGCTCTGCTGGGCGTTTAACATCAGGCTGTTACAGTAGTCTAGGCGTGAGAGCACTAGACCCGTAACTATTGTTTTCCTGTGTTTCTTCTCAAGATAAGGTAATATTTTCCTGATGGTTTTGAGAATGAAATGGAGGGAGGAGGAAAGAGCACTCACCTGGGCTTTAAAGGTCAGGGAGGTATCCACCAGAATACCGAGATTTTTCACTTTGTCCACCGGATCTGGGAGAGGTCCCATTTCGTCTGGCCACCATCTCGGGGACCAAAAGTTGTCTCTGTCACCAAAGAGCAGAACCTCGGTTTTTGAGGAGTTCAGCTTAAGGCAGCTTTGTGCCATCCAGCGGCCAACTTCAAGCATGCAGTTTCTGAATCTATCGGCGGTATTTTCTGTGTTACCGGGAAGGAGGGACACCACAATCTGTGTATCATCGGCGTACGTCGTGAGTTGAAAGCCGAATGATCGAATCACCGTGGCGAGGGTGGACACATATACATTAAAAAGGGTTGGGCTTAACGAAGACCCCTGTGGAACTCCGCAAGGAAGCACAAAGGAGTGAGATTCGTGGCCGCCCAGCGCCACTGTCTGGGATCTGTCAGACAGGAATGCTTGTAAGATTTTTAAAGCCTTTCCCTGAATTCCACAGGCCCTCAACCGGTCCACCAGAAGCTTATGGTGGACCGTATCGAAGGCTGCCGAGAGGTCTAATAGGATCAGAGCTGCTCTGCCCCCTGTGTCCATCACCTGCCTGATATCTTCCATAGATTTGATCAGGGCGGATTCCGTGCTGTGCCCCTCTCGGAAGCCGTGTTGGGAAGAGTCCAGTACATCCGCCGATTTGAGGAAGGCACTAAGATGTGCGTTCAAGTAACCTTCTATTATTTTGGCCGGGAGTGGGAGTCTGGCAATCGGGCGATAATTGTTCATCTCCGTGATGTCAAGATTGGTTTTTTTTAGCAGGGGTAAGATGGAGGCTTGCTTCCAGCTAGAGGGATATTCCCCTTTCTCCAGCATCTGATTGAAGAGGGGAGTGAGACCCCTGGCAATTGCGTCTGGTGCAAGTTTAGATATTGTTGTGGGGCAGGGATCATGAGGGGAGCCTGATTTAGTTTTTAGTAGGCGACTTCTCACTTCTTTTTCCGTGATGGGCGGGAAATATAGAAGCGTGGGTTCAGGTCTGGCGGGATCAAGGGCCTCCCTCGGTGAAGAGGTCATCACTATACTATCTAAGGGGAGAAAGATGTTTTCCACCTTTTCACGAAAGAAGGTCGCCAAACTTTCGCAGAGTGAGAGGCTTGCTGGGATTTCAATAGGTTTGGGGTTTGCTAAGGAAGCGACCGAGAGGAAAGGTTCTTTAGGGGTATTGGTTGCATCTTCTATCTGTCTCGTGAGAAAGGCTTTTTTCGCTTGAAGGATGGATTCCTTGTAGCGCCTTTGTTCCGAATTAAGCGTTTTTTTGTCAGCTTCTCTATAGTGCATGCGCCAGATTTTTTCAAGTTTTTTGCACCTTATTTTATGTTCCCTTATTTGATCTGTGAGCCATGGGGCGGCAGGCTTGGCCCGAGTGGTGTGGATGGTTTTAGGGGGGGCTAAGAATAAACAAGCCCGGTCCAGCCAGGTAGTATAGGTCTTAGCTGCTTCCTCCACATTGTTCGGAAGGGGGGGTAATGTAGTGTTTAAAGTGTTATCTAGCGAGTCCCCAGTGATGTTTTTCCATTTTCTCGCTAGTTTCGGGGTGTTTCTCTTGTTGACTGGTTTTTCATAAGTGGTGAGAGGAATAGAGAAGTGGATTGCTGAATGGTCAGACCAGAACACTGGTAGGACCGAGGAGACTTTCAAATTGAGCTGATTAGAGAAGATCCCGTCTAGGGTGTGTCCTGCTCTGTGAGTAGGATCTCTTACTAACTGTGGCATGTCGATCCCCGTCAAAAGATCGATAAGTTCCTGGGTGTCGGGAGATGTTTTGCTTTCCAGATGGAAATTAAAATCACCCAGAAGAGTGAATCTTTGGGAGCAGGCTACAGCTTCTAGTAATTTACTCAAGGCTGCTAAAAATCTAGTTTTCTCGCCCGGGGGCCTATAAACAAGGCATCCTATGAAAGACTGGTGATTAGAGAGGGTAAAGTTGAATAGCAGAGATTCATCTAGGTCAGAGGGACCGGGTTGAAAGGAGCCTCTGATGTCTTTATGATATATAATGGCTAGGCCGCCCCCTCTCCTTTTGTCCCTATTTTGGGTGTAGCAGATAAAGTCCTGTGGGGTGGCTTTAACTATATCTGTGCCTGATGCTGCGTCGGTCCAGGCTTCCGTGATGAAAGCAATTTTTATGCCTGCATCCTGAATGTACTCGGCGACTTTTAAGCTATGCTTAACTAGAGACCTTGTATTAAGGAGGAGGCATTTAGTCAGGGGGTGGTTGGTTATTGGACAGGTGGGCTGGTCTCTTAGTTGCGTAATTGGTAGCCAAAGAGGTTTGAGCAAATGTGACGAGCACTTGGGGCAGTGGGAAAGTGTGGGAGGGTGATTGGTCCCAGGTTCCCAAATGTTGCAGTCCTTACCGGGAGATACGATGTTAAGTGCTAGAAGCTTGTCTGTATTGTAAACAAGCCTGGGTAAGGGGTGAGGCGTGGGAACAGCAGGGGGGCTGGCCCTGGGCGCGGGTCCGGCGCGGACGGGCGCAGACGGGCTCGCCTTTGGCGAGCCTTCGGCGCGCCGTCGGCACGCCCGCTGCGCTCGTCCGCTGCGCTTCCTCGTGAGGGGGGCCATATAAAGGAGGAAGGGCGGGAGGGGCGGAGCACTGCACTGCTCGGCCGGCTCCCAACCCAAAATGGCGGTACCCTCGGGAGCGGAACGCCTCCAGACGGGGGTTCGAGTGCCCAGAACAGAAAGTGCGGAATTTAAGAAGTTAAAAGCAAACACGAGTGAGCTTTGCTAAAATAACAAGTGAGATTAAAACAATTTATTTTCCAACAAAGCTAATCTGTTCTAAATGTCCCGGCTTCCGCCTCAGGACGTTTGCTTCACACACCGAGACTGTCAAGTCAGTCTCCGGCAGGAAGCGCCTAGTTTTTAAAGGAGGAAGGGCGGGAGGGGCGGAGCACTGCACTGCTCGGCCGGCTCCCAACCCAAAATGGCGGTACCCTCGGGAGCGGAACGCCTCCAGACGGGGGTTCGAGTGCCCAGAACAGAAAGTACGGAATTTAAGAAGTTAAAAGCAAACACGAGTAAGCTTTGCTAAAATAACAAGTGAGATTAAAACAATTTATTTTCAAACAAAGCTAATATGTTCTAAATGTCCCGGCTTCCGCCTCAGGACGTTTGCTTCACACACCGAGACTGTCAAGTCAGTCTCCGGCAGGAAGCGCCTAGTTTTTAAAGGAGGAAGGGCGGGAGGGGCGGAGCACTGCACTGCTCGGCCGGCTCCCAACCCAAAATGGCGGTACCCTCGGGAGCGGAACGCCTCCAGACGGGGGTTCGAGTGCCCAGAACAGAAAGTGCGGAATTTAAGAAGTTAAAAGCGAACACGAGTGAGCTTTGCTAAAATAACAAGTGAGATTAAAACAATTTATTTTCCAACAAAGCTAATCTGTTCTAAATGTCCCGGCTTCCGCCTCAGGACGTTTGCTTCACACACCGAGACTGTCAAGTCAGTCTCCGGCAGGAAGCGCCTAGTTTTTAAAGGAGGAAGGGTGGGAGGGGCGGAGCACTGCACTGCTCGGCCGGCTCCCAACCCAAAATGGCGGTACCCTCGGGAGCGGAACGCCTCCAGACGGGGGTTCGAGTGCCCAGAACAGAAAGTGCGGAATTTAAGAAGTTAAAAGCAAACACGAGTGAGCTTTGCTAAAATAACAAGTGAGATTAAAACAATTTATTTTCCAACAAAGCTAATCTGTTCTAAATGTCCCGGCTTCCGCCTCAGGACGTTTGCTTCACACACCGAGACTGTCAAGTCAGAATAACACAAGGAAGTATTAATAGGATCCCACTGCTACTAATTTAGCACGTGTAATCC
The DNA here is from genome assembly GCF_964204655.1 of Triturus cristatus. Classification (NCBI taxonomy): domain Eukaryota; kingdom Metazoa; phylum Chordata; class Amphibia; order Caudata; family Salamandridae; genus Triturus; species Triturus cristatus. Next base: position 1,007,237,239 of record NC_140587.1, on the reverse strand, counting down.
AAAATTTGGATTTACACTTTTTTGTCAAAACTAACACCTTTGGTTTGTCATTGGTTTTAAGTCAGTTGTTTTGACAGTTGATTGACTGATGTGTTGGTATGTTTTGTAAAGTGACCAAATACCATAGCACATCGGGGTCTTGGTGCCAGCATCTTTAAGGGAGATTGGAAAACAACGAATTGGGAAATAGATATATATTTTTAAAAAGTTGCGAAATACCAGAAAATTGGTTGTTGGCCAAGTGTGGAAGGTAAGAGATTCCATTGTTTGGGCACAATATAAGAACATGGCAGCCTCCAACTCTGGAACGACGAGTCTGAGAGGGGAGGATCAGAGAGAGTGCAGAGGACTAGAGAGGTAAAGAGGGCCAGTGGAAGAGTAGGCACAAGGAAACAACAGGGGGCATTGGACAATGCGCCCAGAGGAACTGGGAGCCAGTGGAGTTTAGCTAAATACTGAGAGGCAGAAACGTGGCATAGGAGACTGTAAACAAAGTGCACAACGATGTTCTGGACAATTTGAAGTTGGGAAAGAAGGTGCTCTGGGAGTGCATAGCTGAGGGACTTGCCATAATCAAGGCAGGGGGAGGATAAAACTTGTACTACAGTTTCTCTTCACTCTAACGGGTGAAGATAGACAGTTTAAAAGGGGAAAGCCATTATCTACCTTGCAGAAAAAGCTAGTCCAGGCAGGTCCTGCACTTGAACCCCAGATTCTTATTGTCAAGAACAAGTATAGTCCCTGGAATATTGAGATCCTGATTATAAATTCCGTATGTAGCTCAACACCCTTGAATTGTGCAGTCTACACATTTCGGTGAATACACCATAAATATCTTCAGGTAGATGAATGACCCTCTCAGTGGCAATGATATCTATTTATGTGTAAAATATTGGAAACACTTTTAAAGCTCTGTTTATTTATTGATTTTTGCTCCCTTATATTACACTTCTCAATCCAGTGTAGAGTTTCAGAGCATTTTAAAAGAATGCAGTAAACATTAAAGATACAAGTACAGAAACTTAGATCATCAGGTAGACAGAAGTATAGGTATTATATTAAGTAGTAGGCAGCAATCACATATTTAAAGTAGAGGTAAATTCAAATGTGTGCACCATGGGTTGCGTATGATCACGTCATCTTTTAGGGTTGTTTCCATTTCTTTTTTAAGGAGCTCTTTTAGTCACTGTTTAATTTGAGCAAAAGGCAGATCTTACCTTAAGCTGATGGGGTGTGAGTTCCAGATTTAAAGGGCATTCTCTCACAAGGCATGTTTCAGTGTGAGGGATTTCTTAAAGTTTGCTAGATTAAGTTATAGAGAATCCGTACCTCTTAGATTTTCAGTTCCACCAGAAAGAGTGAACGTTGAATTGAAATATGATGAGTGTTCAAGTAAATGGCCTTGTGGGTAATACAGGCAATCTTGAAAGAGATTCTAGACTCCATAGATAATCAGGAGAGTCAGGAGAGGATAGGAGTGATATGGTCAAATTTTGCCAGCAAGGAGCCAGGCAGCACAGTGCAGCACGGCTTTCAGATTGTAAATTGAGTTTTTGGTTGAGCAGTAAGCAGTGAGTTACTAAATCAGATTTTGGAGATGACCAGGGCTTGCACTAGGGTTTGAATTTGGTATAAATTGTCTGATGTTTCATAAACGTTTAAGCTGCTAATTTTGTGATTTTTGCAGTTGCCTTGACATTTGCGTCTAGGTTGAACTTAGAGTCCAATAGTACCTATAGAGGGATTTTGCAGAGGTGATCTTTTTGGGGTAGATGCCTCTGTCATTTTGGTCCCTAATCCAGTTTTGTTGGTAATGTATTGTTGGTTTATGGTGAAAGGCTAAGTAATTCCATTTTTTAGGTGTTTAGTGTAAGCTTTCAGGCACTACAAAGGATGATAGTGTATGTTGTGAAAGATAGGATTTGACCCAACCCAGAACAGTGCCATCAAAACCCTTGTGTTTGTTACTCGAAGTAGAATTCCTTACAAACCAGAAGACAAGAGGCGTTTGGCAAAACAGGAAGTATTTGTTAAATTAAACAGTTCGGCCGTGAAAACAGTTACAGGCACTAAGTCTGAAGACTGTCGCCGTTTACATTTGGTTTGTGTTCTTCTGATATACAAGATACAATAGGTAATAAAAGGTTTCCAGCGTATCTTATATGGTGACAAATGTTGGTTGCTGCCTTTAGAGCCAGAAGGTAATAGTCAATGATTCCTACAGGTGGAACTTGACCTTGCATGGACACAGTGTAGCCAGTGGTAAACGTGTCCAGATATCCTGCATGGGGATTAGCTTTGTTTTATGTTTGCTTAATAGTGAAAAAGGGTGCGCTCACAAAATGTATAAAGGAGAGTGAACTGCTGTGTGTAGTGAGAAATACGTCATAGTGTACTGTGCTGAGATTGAACAGTTGGTACTGGACAATGGCCCTTTCTGTAGAGTCACCCCAAACGTTTTGCCTTCCTTCTCCACTTTTTCTGACCTTGGTTTTGTTGGCTTTCAGACTCTGGGCACCTTAGCACTGCTATCCAGTGCTAAAGTGATTGTGCTCTCTCCTTAAAATGTGGTAACATTGGTGCAAACCCAATTACCATATTTAATTTACTTGTAAGTCCCTATTAAAGTGCACTTCTTGTGCCGAAGGCCTGCAAATTAAATACTACTAGTGGGACTGCAGCACTGATTGTGGCATCCTCTTAAGTAGCCCTTTAACCATGGCTCAGGCCAGCCATTTAAGAGCCTGTGAGTGCAGTTTTAAACTGCCATGTCGAACTGGCAAGTTAAACCTCCTGCCACACCCAAGCGTTCTTTTTTAATACATACAAGCCACCACTAGGTTAGGCCCTCAAGGGCAGGGTGTAGTGTATTACCAAAGTTGTACCTGTACTTTTAATTTTACATGTCCTGGTAAAAAAAACCTCTCAAATTTGTTGTTCACTATTGCAACGCTTATCTTTCCCATAGGATAACATTTGGATTTATTACATTTTATAAGTGTAATCTCCAATTGGGAAGAGATGAGACCCCCACGTTTGGTGTCTCTGTAATCATAATTTAAAAGCACAACTTATAGTGAAGTCAGATTTTAAATTGCAATTCTGAAAATGCCACTTTTAGAAATGTGCAATTTTCTTGCTAAAGCCATTTAGTGCCTGCTGCCTGCCTCCGGTCGTTTGCCTGGGGTGGGTGACAACTGAGCATTGTGTATTCCTCCTACACAGCAACACCCAATGGGAGCTTAGGTGTGACCTGATGGGCCATCTGGGCAGGATGGGAGGGAAGGGCTAGACCCAGCCTCACTTACACTAGGCAGTTTCCTGTCGCCACACAAAGGGCTGCATAGCCCCTATAGTGAGTCTGGAGCCAGGGCAGGAAGGGCAGCACATCTGTATACTTCAAAGGCATCCCTTTTGAAGTCTCTCCCACTTCAAAGTCACCACTGTGCATAAGAACTGGACCTCTGACACCATGAGTTCAGTGCACTTCTGGACCATTGAAGACTTTGCCGGGAAGAAGGACTGCTGTGCTGCTGAAGGAATGGCACTCTGCTGGACTGCTGCTTGCTGGATTCCTGCCTTGCTCTTCTGCCTTACTGCCTACTGTTCCCCTGCCTGGGAGAAGGATTGGACCTACTTAACTTGAACCCAGAGATACTCCATGGGCTAGCTGGCTGACCTCCTGATCTGAAGTCTCAGGGACATAAAACACTTCCAACGTACCTGCTTCTGCACCTGGACTCTGCCATCTGTGTGTCTGCCCTGCCAAATGGTGCCACCCCAGTTCTGAACCCTAGGAAGTGAGGCCTAAGGTGCTTGCTTCAGCAAAACCTACGCATCCTTTGTCAAACTGACGCAATGGCGCATTAGAGCAGTTGCGTGGATCAGAACCAGCGCATCACCCCTGCTGCATGGATAGGACCCGGTGTATCGCTCCTGCTGTGTGGATCGGATTCATCGTATCGCTCCTGTTGCATGACCATAACCAGCGGATCGCCCCACCTGCGTGGATGGGCCAGACCCATCGCCTTCGGAACCATCACTGCACAAGGTCTCTGCATCTCCATCCACACCACCCTCCACAATAAAGCTGAATCTCTGCATCACAACTCTTTCCTAATCGGAGCCGGTGCATTGTCGCTTCTGTGCAGATCAGAACTAGTGCACCGCTCCCACTGCGTGGATCAACACCAATGCATTGCTTTGGCTGTCGACGGCAGCACCTACATTGATGCAGTCAGGATCAAAGTACTTTTGTTCAGAGGGTCTCAATTAGTCCCTGTATCTGGCCCACTCAACATTGTAGTCGAACTGAACTTTGGACGTTGTCCCAGTTCAGTGTTACCAGATATTACAAGTAAGCGCTTCTGGATTCTAAGCACTATTTTACAGTTTATTCTTTACAAAAACATATCTCAAGTTCTACTTGCTGATTTTTTGTCGTTTTGGTCTTGTTTTATTTATTGAATTGAGTTCTATATTTCTAACCAGGTGTGGAATCTTTTTATGTAATGTTTTTACTGTTTGAAGTGTTGCACAAATGCTTTACACATTGACTCTAATAAAGCCTGACTGCATCTCTGCCAAGCTATCAGAGGGTGAGCACATGTTAATTTAGGCTTTGCCTGCTTCTTACCCTGACTAGGACTGTGTTTGCTGCTTGACTAGGGTTTATACCCCAGTCTACCTACAACCCAAATTCTAATATTGATGTTCAGTGGTGAGGATAGGACTTATTTTTGTTTGGTGCCATACAGTGATTGGTTTACACTCCCATTCCATACCCAAGACTAATTTGAATTTGAAATTTTCTTTTTTTTTCTCTCCATTGGCCATTTTTGTTGCTGTTACACTGGTGATACCTTGCCAGAATGAGAGTAGTCCTAGACCTCAATTACCTATCATTCCACAAGATGAAGGAGCTGAAGGGTTTCTGCAAGGAGGGGGGAATGGTTGTAAAGAAGGGGTCCACAAAACATGACCTTCAAGCAGCCCTCTACGGTTTGGAGGAAGCAAGATGGTTAAAAATTTCAACAGAGGACCAGAAGGGTGATGAAGCTGGGGAAGAGTCTAAGGCAGACTACTCTGCAGCCCTAGGGCTAGAGAATATGGAGCCCTGGGTACTCCTGGACTCAAAACCAGGAGATCAAGAGGATGACAAGCCTACGAAGGAGAACGAGGAGGAGAAAAAATAGTTAGGGGTGATTCCAGAGGAGAGGGGGGAAACCAACAGAGAGGGTGTCCCCTGCTGGATCATATGCAGGAAGCAGTGCCGCCTCCCAAACCCTGTTCCCTGTGGGGTTGCAGGACAGACAGGCTGAGGGGCCTGAGGCTGCAGCAGGCCCAAGTGGCTGCAGCGTAGAGAAGAGCTGAGGCTGACAAAGCTGAAGCAGAGAGAAATACAGATCTTGTTGGCTCATGAACCGAGTCTCGAAGAGCTGAACTTGAAGGCCCAACAGCTGTTAGAGTTTAGCAAAAATGGTGGTAGCAAAACTATAGTACCAAAGGGAGGATCCATATAACCAGAAACTTGGTGCCTGACTTCAAGGGGGGGGGGGGTGACATGACAGGTGGTTTGAGGCATATGAGGTTGCTCTAGAAGTGCACAGGATCCCTGAGGAGGATTAGGGAGGTGGCATATGGAAGCATAAACCTAGTGATGGAAGGGATGCCCTTAGGGTGACCAACTGGTATTGGTGCAAATTCAGGACAGTGAGTGTAAAAATTCAGGACAAAGGGTCAAAATTCAGGACACAAATTCAGGACAGGAGGTCAAAATTCAGGACAAAACTTCAGGACAATAGGTAAGTTTTACAGACACATCAGAGGAGGTCGCACAATAGTATATAAGTAAGCCCAGCCATATCCAAACATATTCAACCATTTGCAAATCTATCCATCATGTATCCTTCCATCTATCATTTCACTCATCCATCCCTTCATCCATCCTTTCACTCATCCATCCACCCTTTCACCCTATCCATCTGTACACTCATCCATCCACTCTTCTACTCATCCATCCAGCCATTTACCCTTTCACCCATCCAGCCATCCTTTCAGTTACTCATCCATCCACCTAGTCACTCATCCTTCCACCCATCCACCCTTTGTCATCCATCTACCCTTTCTCTCTCCATCGACCCTTTCACTTAGCCATCCTTCCTTCCATCCATCCACCCACCCATCTACTCATCCACTCATGAATCACCCATTGACCCTATCACTCAAACATCCTTTCTCTCATCCATGTATCCTTTCACTCCTTCACTCATCTATTCATCTTTTTGTCCACCTACCCTCCCTTTCACTCACTCATCCATCCATACATCCACCCTTTCAATCATCCGTCCATCCATTCACCCTTGCACTTATCAATTAATCAATCCATCTATCATTTCACTCATCCATCCACCCACTCATTCACTCATCATCCACCTTTTCAATCATCCATCCTTTCACTCATCCATCCACCCTTTTACCTATCCAGCTACCCTTCCACCCATATATCCAGCTATTTACCTTTTCTCTCAACCATCCTTCCACTCACTCATCAATCCATCCATGCTCTCCAATTATCCATCTATTCAATCTTTCATTCATCCATTCACCCTTTCACTAATTCATCCAGCCATCCACCCATCACTTCACTTACTCACTCGCTCACCTTTTCATATTAATTTTGAGCTGAGCCTTTTTGAGAAGAGGGCCATCAAGAACTTCACCCTCGCTGCAGGAGCCATTCCAGGACTGGGACAGAAGCCACCCAGGGCGGAGACAGGATCCACCACAGGGGGGGAGAGGGGACATCACAGGCAGGGGGAGGGGGGACAGGAGCCACCACATGGGGGACAGGAGCCATCACTGGGGGGGGCAGGAGCCATCACGGGAGGGGGAACAGGATCCACCAGGGTGGGCATGCAGTATTCTAGTATCATCTTGGTCTCTTCCAGGGTGGGGTAGGGCTCCTCACCCCCTCCTGGACAAGACAACGAGACGACAGGCTCTCTTTCAAAAATTTTAGTTTTGCCATCCCCCACTGGGATGTACAGTACTTAAAGGAGATACTCCAAGAGAACTGATTTAACTGATTGTCCTCCATACTTTGTTAATCAATGGGGGTGCGATTGTGCTATTTCTTTATTTTATTACATTATAGACTGCATGTTTGAAGAACCGAGGTTTGCTTACAATTTAGTAACGGTAATTAAGCTCTGTGAAAAGAACCACGTGCTGCCTCGGTGTAATCAGGGCTGGTTCTACGATTTTTGGGGCCCTGGGCAGAAAGGGAATGTGTGAGGCCCCTCTAAATTGCAGAGACATGACGCATTCAGGGCTGTTTGCATCTGAATAGATGCCCCTTCTCCTGAAGCTGCAGTCCCTCCCTCTCAGTCACCTTCAAACACCTCTTAACACCTCATCAAGGGCTGAAGGTGTGAGGGTTGCCATCCCGCTGTGCCTCTCCAATGCTACTGGGTATCTGAGCTTTGGTACTGCATCAGAGTCTGTTACACCCGACCTCAACAGCATCGGAGTCAAGCAGGGAGGTGGGTGGAAGCTGTGCCGGCTTTAGGGTGGTGCGATCGGTGCCCGGTTAAAATTACGGACAAATGGCGTCCGTTAAAGAATCCCTCACAGACAACGGACAGACGGCCGAAATTACGGACTGTCCGTGAAATTTACGGACGGTTGGTCACCCTAGATGCCCTACTGGCCCTAGAGAAGGGGGACAGGTGGAGGCATCCCACCATAAAGTAGATCCTTGTCAAAAGATATGGATTCACCCCAGAAGAGTGCAGGTTGAGATTCAGGGGCAGTCAGAAACTGTCTCACTAGTCCTGGGAAGATTTTGTGGGCTACTTTTGCAAGACACTGGAAGGCTGGATTAAAGTGTTGTGAGATCAACATTTAAAAGGGGCTGAATAAATGGTCACCAGAGAGTGAATGTTGGGTCACTGTTTTTCAGAGCAGCCAACACTTGCTTGTCTCACTGACTCCAGGGAGTTTGCACAGGAGGCATACCTCTGAGTAAGTACCTGGAATGCTGAGAAGGCATTGGGAAGAGATCCTAAGGAGGGTGGCTCAGGTGCCTCCAGTCAAAGTGAGGGGGAGGTACGCAGTGACCCAGACTGCTCCCAGTATGAAGAGGGCAAAGGAATTCCCATGTCCCTTCTAAGCCTAGGAGGGGAGGTTTTAATGGGTGAATGCCCAGGGTGCCCTTTTCCAACCCTAGAGATTGGATAGCTTCCAAAGGGGCAAAGACAGAGACACATTTCCTGTATGAAGAGACCATCCACTGGAGGGTGCTCCACAGTGTCAGGAGAGCTGGGATGTGTGGCAACCACAGGCACCCTACCAGTTCTATTTCCAGGGATTATCCCTCCATAGCGAAGGATACAGAGACCCAGATGGAGGGGCAGGAGGTAGAAACAGCCCACAGTGGGAGGACCAGTGGGTCAGAGGTTACCAGTTCTGAGAACAGAACACCCCAATACTGACCGTGGGGAGGCCATTTCTGACTGGGTGGCTTCATACACTGTTGCAGGGACAGAGGAATGGGGACCTGCACCAGGCAGACTCTTGCATAACACTGACAGAGTGTGTCACCCTCAAGGTGGGTGATGGTACACCCCATGAAGTCCTGGTTCGCCAGGTACATGTTCAGCCTAAGGGTATAGATCCTGGGTTGAAAGACCAGTTTTAGGACATCCCCTCTGAACTGGTGGGAGAGAGAGGAAGGGTTCAAAACCCTTGGGGCTATTGTCACTCTGCTGGACTGCTGCTGGCTCGACTACTGCCTTGCTGTGCTGCCATTCTGCCTGCTGTTCCCCTACCTGGGTGAGTCTCAGGTACATAAAAGACTTCAAATGTACCTGCTTCTACACCTGGACTCTGCCATCTGTGAGTCTACCCTGCCAAGTTGTGCCACCTAAAATACTGGTCCCTTGGAAGTGAGGCCTAATGTGCTTGCTTCAGGAAAACCCTCACATCTCTTGTTAAACCAATGCATCTGCTCCTTTGCGTGGATCAGAAACGGCACATCGCCCCCGCTGCATGGATCGGAACTGAAATGAAATGAAATGAAAATTCAATTTGTATAGCGCATGGCTACTCTAAGGCCTCCCAGCGCTGATTGATAGAAGGACAGAAAAGCAAAAGCTGTGATGTTAAGGAAGCGTCTTGAAAAGATGGGTTTTCAAGGGCTTCCAGAAGGCCAGAAGATCATTGTTTTCACGTAGGATAAGAGGGAGAGTGTTCCAGATTTTTGCGGCATTGAACGAGAATGAGCGTCCACCCCATCTCGATCTTCGTATTTTATTGGGGGTGGCCAGATATAGGGAACTGGAGCGCAGAGTTCTGTGAGGAAGATAAGGGGTGACCAGGGAATGAGTAATAGCCGGAACAGTCTTCCAGATGGCTTTGTGAGCTAGGCACAAAGCTTTGAAAAGTATTCTGGCTGGAATAGGAAGCCAATGAAGACTCCTCAGTGCTGGTTTTGCAGACTGCCACCGTGGCATCTCGAAAAGCAGGCGGGCCGCACAGTTTTGCGTTACTTGCAGTTTGTGAATGGTGAGTTGAGGAGCTTCAAGGTATAGGGCATTCCCGTAATCAAGGCGAGAAAGTATAAGGTCCTGTACCATAATTCTTCTCGCTTGGAAGGGGAGGAGGGGGATGATTTTTCACAACATTCTCATCAGTCCATAGCAGGTGGCTGAGAGCTTGGTAGCCTGGTGGTTACAATCAAGAGAGCTATCAAGCCACATGCCAAGGCTCTTGATCTGTGCCTTTGGAGGAGGAGCAGGGCCCAAACAAACCAGCCACCGAAGGGCGGGGACGGTAGATGAAGGATTACCCAGGAACATGATCTCCATTTTGTCCCCGTTGAGCCTGAGGCAGGAGAGTTCCATCCACTCGGCCACCGCCTCTAGGCAAGAACCTAGGGTGTTAGACGACCCCCCTCAGAGTGATTTAGTGCTACCACTAACTGAGTGTCATCTGCATAGGTGATGATCTTAATGCCGAATGGATGGACAACCTCCACCAAAGGCCTCATGTAGATATTAAAAAGCGTGCTGCTCAGGGCAGAGCCCTGTGTAACCCCACAGCTGAGAGGTAGCCGGGAGGATACCACATCTCCCTCAAAGACTTGGAAGAAGCGGTCACTGAGAAAAGACTGGAACCAGGTCAGTGCTGTGCCTGTCACTCCCATACTTGTAAGTCGATGGGCCAAGATGTTATGGTTAACAGTGTCAAACGCGGCACTGAGGTCCAGGAGGATGATTGCAGCAGTTCCTCCCTGGTCCAGCAATCTCCTCTCCTCGTCTGTCACCGCGAGCAGGGCCGTTTCTGTCCCATGCTGAGGACGAAAGCCTGTCTGAGAATCACATAATAGGTTGTTGGATTCCAGATAATCAACCAGTATGGTGTTGATATGTTTCTCCACACAACCAGCATAGGAATTGCGGTGGTGGACCGTGGAGTCTGCGAGCATATAGCGACACAAAATGAGTAAGGTAACTTTTCAGTTGTGACTTTTAAAACAGATTAGTGCAATTTTAAAAATCAGTTTGCAAAGCGCTAGCGCAGCAGCACGGGCCAAGCAGATCTCTGCCTTCTAACAGCTGCACGTCGGCGCCTTACCGCCCAAAAATAGTCAGGATCAACTAAAAAGCTGGAGCGTCACCCTGCCAAGATGGTCGCCCAATAATGTTCCAACCAGGAAGTGATGAGCTCGTTAATCTCCCTCCACACAACCAGCATAGGAATTGCTGAGGTGGACCGGGGAGTATGCCAGCGTATAGCAACACAAAATGAGTAAGGTAACTTTTCAGTTGTGACTTTTAAAACAGATTAGTGCAATTTTTAAAATCAGTTTGCAAAACACTAGCGCAGCAGCATGGGCCAAGCAGAACTCTGCCTTCTAACTGGCACATTGCTCCTGTTGCATGTATCAGAACCAGCACATTGCTTCTGTTGCATGACCAGAACCAGTGCTTTGCCCCTGTCACATGGATCCACCCCAATGCATTGCCTTTGGAACCACCGCTGAATAAGGTCTCCGCATCTCTATTGGCGACATCCTAGACAATGATGATGAATCTCTGGATCGCACCTCTTTGCTTATTCGAGCTGACAGATATTTGCTGCTGTGCGTATCAGGACCGGTGCTTCACCCCTACTACGTGGATCAACACTGAAGCAGCGCTTTGACCTGCATCTCCGACTTCGACGCAGCCAGGATCAAGGTACTTTTGTTCAGCGGGCCTCACTGGGTTCATCGTAGTCAACCTGAACCTTTGATTTTGTCTTTGTCCTGGTCCAGTGTGACCAGATATCCCAAGTTAGGGGCCTATTATGATGGCAGGTGGATCGCCACCGCCGGCCTGGCGGTGGCAATCCGCCCACCATCTATACCTGATTTACTCCTGCCATATTAGTATGGCGGGAGGACCGTGGCGGATGGAAAGAACGTCCACCGCTTTTCCGCCGGCAGGCAATCGTTACGCTTGCCTGACGTGCGGATCTGGGGCACTATATGGTGGCAGTGCCGAGTAGGCACCTCCATCCATATTATGATGTGCATTTTTCAAGGCCTTGCCATAAGGCAGGCGGAAATTGCATTGGGGGCCCGTTGAGGGCCCCCAGGGGGGTGGGGTGCTGCACTTGGGGGGTACCTATGCCATACACAAGGTGGCAGGCACCGCGAGGTGCCTGTCATGTTGTGCATGGCAATGCACAACATGCCTCTTTAACATTGCGGCGGGTGCTCTTTACAGCACCGCCCGCCGCAATGTTAAAGGCAAATTTTATATTTTAAAAAGTTCTATTTTTCAAACCTGGAGTGAAATATTTTTATGTGGTGTTTTCACTCATTACTATTTGAAGTGTTGCATAAATACTTTACACATTGCCTTTAAATTAAGCTTGATTGCTCTGTGCCATGTTACCACAAGATGAGAACAAGTTAACTTAAGGTTTGCCTGCTTCTTATTCTGACTAGGATTGTAGATGCTGCTTGACTAGTTGTTATACCCCAGTCAGCCTACAACCCAATCTCTAACAGTTTGTGTTTGTGCAATGCTTTTATTGGTTGAGTACATCACAGAGTGAAGCACTGCTATTGGTTGTTGATGCCAAACAAGAATTGTAGGTAAAAAAATGATTTCCTGGTTTTAAACAAAAATTCTACTTGTGAATGTTGATATTATTGCTGAAAAATTAAAAAAATGATTTCCTGGTTTGAAACAAAAATTCTACTTGTGATTGAATGTTGATATTATTGCTGAAAAATAAAACATTTCAAGGCTATACGAGATCTCATGAAGAGATATGTCAGAGTACCTATTAGAGAAGGAGAAGAGACACTGCCAGAAGGCATGGCAAGTCATTATATAGCCAAAAATGTGGGGCTCCACACTTGCATTTGGCTTAGTCAGTGGCATAAAATCTCCAAATAAGAAGGTGCTTTGATGTTTCCTCGTGGCACATTCAGGGACGTATTAAGGATTTTGGGGGCCTCCAGCCAAACGTATTTTGCAGGCCCCTGTTCAGAACAGCCTTGGATTTATGATCCAATTTCATCTTTTTCATGCCATCTTGGGTCAGGTCAATGAAAGTGCACAAGCACTCTGGCCAAATTCTAAATGTGTTTGCATCTAATATTCAGGGATAATGACTTGTGTTTTTAATATTGTAACACAGCAGCAGCTCACTAATATCACTGCAAATAATCTCTGTGACATCTTACCATTTCCCATACGTGAGGTCCTGTTTTGATCTAAAGAAACAATTTTATGGATGTTGCATGAAACATAAACACAACATTTCTCTGCAAAATGCCATTAATGGATTCTCACATCACCCACATTAAAAATAAATTGAAGGAAAAAGGTATTTAAAACAATCTGCTTAAGAATCATTCAAGGCAATCAGGACAAGACTCAGCAGATCAGAGCTGAGTATATCCGACGCCCCCTGAAAAGCTGGGGCCCTTGGGCCAGAGCCCACTTTGACCATGCCTTAAAACGCATCTGGGCACATTTCATTTGAGATTTATTGAAAAGTTGAGATGGGTATTGTACACGATAAATCCACCTCCTAACCTGCACAGTAGGCGGCACCTAATGTCTGTGAGCATGTAGCTCATGTCAAAGAGAAGCAGAAATATCAGGGTAGAGTCAGAAATGCGGTACATAACTATGCTGAGGCTAGATGGGATGCAGAACAACAAAAATGGAGAACTTACAAAATTGAGGGAACTAGATTATATCCTGCATTGATGAGTGAGAAACCTCAGAAAGAGAAAAAGAAAAAGGAAAACAGTAGAAAGTGCAGAGGGATCAGGTGAAGATAATGATAGTGATTCTAGTGATGATTTTCTGGATGTGTTATTATCAACCTATCCACCACCTTATAATGTGACCCAACCTGAAGGAATGAGTGGTTTTGTTATTGGTGAAATCACAGAAGGGGCCACTGCCCCAGTGAATACGAGTTATAACATTATGTGAGAGAGTTCAGGTTGGTTCCAGACTGTATTTTGGCATAGTGCAGAGTCCCACAGGTGTATACAGAAAGTACCTTGATCTTTAATCAGATCCTTAAAAATAACCTTGAGTCCCAACTAATGACCTGTAGCTCTGGTCTGGTGTAATATATAGATGACTTAATAGTTGCCTCAGATACCCAGGAAGCATGTAAACAAGACACCATTGCATTGTTGAACCACTTTATTGAGAATGGACATAAAGTGTCCCTGAGTAAGTTTTGGTACTGTCAAAAAGAAGTTCTGTATCTCAAACATCACATTGAGAAGGAAGCGGGGAAGGTGCATGAGAGAATCTTGGGGGACTATAAAAACAAATCCACCAACCATCCAGAGATAAGTCAGGATGTTTTTGGGAATGGTAAGCTACTATCTATAGTGCATACCCAATTCTTCCCTAAGTGGCCAGGCCTTTACAGAGACTGGTTCACGAGAATGTGTTGGATACAGGACCATGGGATAACGATTGCTTGATTGCCTTCGTAAGGCTGGGAGCCATGTCTGCCATGCCCCAGCAGTAGGAATGCTTGATTATAACAATGCTTTTGCTCTTTTCTGCATTTAGAGGGAGGGATGCGCTCTCACAGTGCTTACACAAATACACAAAGACCTGTGGCTTTTTTTTATGCTATTCTTGACCCTTTACCTACAGAACTGCCCGGATACCTTAAAGCTGTAGAGGTAGCAGGTGTCAGTATAGCACCATGTGAAAGTATTGTCATGGGACATCTTCTTACTGTGTTCGTCCTGCATTCTGTAGAGATCTTGTTGATGCCTACAATCACTAAAGATCTGACCAACAGTCAATTGACTAAGTATGAACAGATTATACTTGCAGCTGAGAATATTTCCTTGAAGAGATGTGCCACTTTTACTCCTGGCACACTGTTAACTTTGCCTGAAAAAGAAAAGTGATAATGGAGAAGTAGAGCCCGACTGTCTCGATGTCATTGAACTATGCACCATGCCCAGACCAGATATACAATATGATCTCCTGACAGAGTCTTACTTCATACTGTTTCTCGATGGGCCCTGCCTAAGAGATGAAGGGGAAACCCTGAGAGCAGTATATGCAGTTTGTACAGTCACTGGGGTAGTGGAAGCCTCCTGGCTTTAAGGTGTGTCTTCTGCACAACTGGCTGACTTGATTGCTCTTTGTTTCTGAACTGCTGAGAGTGACAATTTTTATTTATAGTTAGTATGGCTATTGTGTCGTTCATGATTTTGGACAGTTATGGTCACAGAGGGGATTCATGACATCATCTGGCTCTCCTATCCAGAATGGTGCGCATGTAATGAGATTGTTGGAGGCATTGCAGTTGCCTACCAAGATTGCAGTTGTAAAGTGTTCGGCCCATTGATGTGGAGATGACTATGTGACAGTTGGCAACTGATATGCCGGTAAGGTTGTGCGATATTGTGAAGTGGAAGACAAAAGAGGTACGGTGTTCCTGGGTGGCAAGTTGGCCACCTGGTGAGTACTCAGAGTGGTGGGGAGGTGGGAAATACCTCCTTTTAGAACAAGGACCCTCACACACCCAGCAAGCTAGGTGTCATGCTTCATCATATGGGTCTGCTCCTCGTCGAGCCGGCGCAGCAATGCTCGACGGGCACCCATAAAGGGGCTCTTTATCGGAGATCTTTTGTTCCTTGCCGTATAGGTGCCATGGGTGTGAGGGGCCTGGTAAGATGTACATGTGGTGTGTGGGTTAAAACAGGTAAGGGAATCCTTTATAATTATTTTTATTCTGGAGAGGTCGCAACCTGATTAAAAAGTAAAAAGAAGAAGGAGGGCGACTATTTTGTTTTAATCTGACAAAAATTACGCTCTACCCCTTAGTGGTCAACATGTTTCTCGCCTATAAAATGTCTCTAATATCAGTTGGCGATTCCTCAGGACCTAGTGACTAAATGAAAACTATCTACAGTGTGTGGTGTGGTTATACATACCACTTCTTCTCTCGATAGGATGTTCCCCCAGAGAAAAGCAGCCAACATAAAGTACAAATAAAAAGGATCAAAAAACCAAATGGAGATATTGGTACATGGTCCTATTCATTCCAGTGGGTGTATTTCACAGTACACAACCTCTTTGAATCTATACAAGTGATAAAAACAACGTGATTTCATGCATATCACATTCTAAGTGTGCCTTCATTTGTATTTAGAATATAGAAAATATAAACCTCTGTGTAACCAGTTAGAGTAATTGAACATCATGGTGAGTGTGTATCAGCTCGCCTCTTTAGGATTCAAGTGCTGCTTCATCGGCCCGCAACGGAGTATATGGACACTCAACGTAGTGTCGCTGTTTATTAAAAGGAAAAAACAAGGTTTGCTGGGTGTGGGCTTGTAGGCACAACGTTTAGTTGCTAAAGCCATGACTCTAGATCATTAAAAGTGAAAGTGGGCATGGTTCAGGTTAAAGTAAGCCCATAGTCGTGAAATTGGTATCATTGACATCGTTATTCAACAGACTCAATAGTGCCCCAGACCTGCCTGCGTAGCTGCTGGCGCCTTCACCATGCGCTCCGACATTATGCCAATCGTGCAGTGTGTTAAGAGCGTCTACAGCGCCCAAGCTATGTCTTAGTGCAGAGCTCTACAGAACATCAGAGTCAGCGAACCCTTCCCAAAGACCAGCAGTAACTTCTCAGCAATTCCCAGCGCCACTTACCTCTCTTAAAAGCTTGTAACCAGGCATAGTCTCAAATGTGTAATCCATACTCATCTGCTCCCGCTCAGAGCAGTCCGGCTCACCTACCCGCTCAGCTGCATTACGAAGGAAAAGACAGGTTGCCGGTTCCTATCTTAAATACTCTCTCCTGGTGCCGCTAAGCAGGGAAAATCAGCCGCACCTGGTGTGTGGTGTGATGGTGTTGGCATGACATCATCTATAGTGTAACCATGGAGGTCATCTTTGAATGTGGTGAAAGTCTATAGTTCTGGCTATTACCTTGATGTGGATGCGCATCAAGGGCTTCAAATTTGGCATTGAGTGGTGCGGTTTTATCAACAATGTGAACAAGAATATATACAGTGCAAAAGCGCTCGTGTCACTGCGCTAAATTCGTGCATAAGTGGCTGGCGACTGCCGATTGGGTGATTCGTATGTTGGCCATCTTAGAGTGTAGTATTGTACTCTATTGTTAGTTATTAGATATATCGTCCTAACAAAGCCTAATCTCCATATCTGACTGGCCTGATGTTGATATCATGTGGCAGAGATGTATTAAGAGGTGAGAGACTAGCGTGGAGTCTGTAACGTCCTGGCTTTCTCGGGGTTGGGACAAACAGACGACGGACCAGAGAAATGGAGGTTTAAGGATGATTTAATACACAGATAAACAACTACAGACAACAAAGAATACCGGTACTGGAATCACCAGTTAAAGTACGATACCCATTCACAGCTCGTCTAACCGTCCTCCGCATGCACACCGGACCCGGTATGCTCCAACGGAGGGCACAGTGCTAAGCAGTGGCCGACAATGCCACTCGACCGCTGTGAAGGGTAGTTCCAAGGTTGTGGAATCTACGGGGGGGCACGTGGGAGTCACCCGGCCGGGCTCTCTACCACCTGGGAACAGCCGCTCTACCAGTATCCCCCAGAGTACTGTCACAACACAAAGACGCTGGGAACACCTCCTAGTGTGCGTCTCTTGTATCCGGGTTTAAGTGATGATACCCAAGGTGGCGCAGAGAATGGATGGGAGCAGCCGCTCTACCTATCCCAGTTCTCCTACGAGTGTCGATGGCTAAGATGCGGAAACACCTCCTGGATAGCGTCTTAGCTATAAGCGTGTGTTTACCCAAGGAACGAGGGTTGGGAGCTTCGGCTCGCACCAACCTCGTTTTCTCCAAATTGTCAGGCCGATGGGAGCTTCAGCTCTACCAACGGGACTTGTGCCCAATGACGTTGAATACGGCTCTCAGAACGGGACAGGACACGGGCAGGAAGTACACACCAGCACCTCTCCTCCGCTCCTTAGAATGTTCCTTCCGCCGCTCAACTCACCAACGGGTCCGTGTACCTCAACCAGGTACTCCTGCAAAGATCAGAATATCCGACGCCGAGTCCCAGTGATCTTCTCCTTAAGTAGTACTCTCGGCGTTGTATAACCATGACTCTTGAGTTGCATAACATGAAAACTAGGCGTTACCCTTGGTGTTATGTAACCAGAACTCTTGAGTTGCATAACATGAAAATTAGGCGTTCCCCTTGGTGTTATGCAACCAGAACTCTTGAGTTGCATAACAAGAAAACTAGGCGTTACCCTTGGTGTTATGTAACCAGAACTCTTGAGTTGCATAAGGCAATTGTTGCCGGAGGGCATTCTGGGAGTTGTAGTCCGCTCTCCTCCAAGCGCACCAGGTTCACGGAAGTGGCATCGTGGGAGGGAATCCATGTGCGGGAGGGGATTCCTGACAGAGTCCTAAGCTGATTCGTTAAAGTTGCGGACAATGGTTGTATATATCAGATTAATTAATGGTGCTCCAGGGTATGGTGTCATTCAGGCCGTCATTTGCTACGTCAAGATGGAACACTCACCTTTGTTCAATTCTGAACAACGCAGTCTGTGTTATTTGTTGGTGGGATTCTAGGATGACCCAGCGTAGACTCTCTGGGGGGTGTCCGAGTTCAGAGAAGTGGGTGTATAGTTTGGTGGTAGTTTTATGGCAACAAATATTGCTCTTGTGCTCAGTGATTCTGACCTTAACGGGCCTCATGGTCATTCCAACATACCTCTTGTCACAAGGGCAGGTCAGCATGTACATACAACGTGGGGTGTTACAGTTAGTGTGTTTGATTAGCGTCCATGTAAATGTGTCTGATAGTGTCAGGTGGCAAGAACTGGCAACGCGCTGCTTGCGCACCACAAGCGCCCCTCACAACAAACGGCCTCTATGGGAACTCCATTTCCCAGAACTCCCGGCAGATGACGCCCCACGTGACCGGCGCCGGGCTCGACAAGGGATAAAGCCGCTCCCGAACTACGAGCGGTGCCGATGATTCCTGCCAGCTCCGCATACCCTTATGCTGACGCCTTGCTCCGGTCCTGTATCCACGACTTTGCCCTCGCCGTTCCATTCAGGAACCCTGTGCCCCAGCGAAGAGAACCTTGCAAACCGCCCTCGACGCTAGGAAGACTCCAGGGAGACCGCAGCCCGCAGTGGTCCATTCTCCAGCGGAAACCCCCGGCGCTCCTCTGCCCACGTCTGGTTGGGTCCAGAGTGGAAGCGCGAAGGTGAATACCTCGCCGGCTACCCCCGATGCTAGAAGGACGCCCCAGAGACCTCCGCCTTCAACACTCCAGACTCCCAGAAGAACCTCCGGCGCTCCTCTGCCCACGGAGACCCGGGTCCAGAGTCGCAGCGCGAACACGAGCGCTCCTCTGCCCACGGAGTTCCGGGTTCAGAGTAGCAGCGCGAACAGGTGCGCTCCTCTGCCCAAGGAGTTCCGGGCTCAGAGTCGCAGCGCCCACGCTGTTCACAGCCCTTCGAGACCGTGAGTACTATTACCTTTGCCTTCAGGGAGGCGTCTTCCGTTTGTTTCCTTTGTTGACCCTGATTCGCGCTCTGGAGCATTAAGCACTGAGTTGGAAGTGCTGACCTTTGCTCCCAGAGGGGTCACGCTACCACGACCAACTGAACCTGCCACTAAGGCCAGCCCTGGATCTAAGGCCGTAAGCCAGTGCCAGTGCCATTGTTTAACTAGGCTACAAGCCTCCTCAGGCTGGGGGGCCTTCCTCCATAAGGGCGGGGAAGGTAGCAGGTGAGAAAAAGACAAAGCAAGTGGTGGGGAGGTAAACGGGAGGGTCACGACTAACGTGTTGTTAATGGTGTGCTTGTCTCATTCCAGGTCCCTCTCCCAGCTGCTCCTTCCCTTCCTTCCCTCGCCCACCTGTCTCCTTAGTCCGTGTGTATAACACGTTCTCCGGACTGTGGACGGATGGGAGGTGGACCCCATTAAAGCATCAGCGTCATCCTGAGGAGAGGATTCCCCAGCCGCCGTGACAGAATCATCGGCCCACGAATTAACGCTCCTCCCGATTGCGCTGACCTAGGGGATGGCCACCTTAGAGGATGTGCTGGCATCCCTGGCCATTGTCCAGGGAGAGCTGGCTGCGTCCCGTCAGGAAACCGCGGCATTACACTCCCGGATGGACCGGCTCCAAAGAAATCCCTTTGATGCCGGACCCATCGGGCCTGCCCCAGCGCCCCAAGTAGTGGTAGAGATGCCCGCGCACGTTCCCCTGGCCCCTCCCGAGCGGTTCCATGGAGACACACAGAAGGTGCAGGTCTTCATGACGCAAATACTTTTACACTTCCACTGCAAACCCAAGCTGTTCACTACCAACCAGTCTAGGGTGGCTTTCCTCATTTCCTACCTGACCGGAGATGCGGCTCAATGGGCGGTCCCTATCGTGAGGAGGGACGACGCCCTGCTCTATGATTGGGATACGTTCCGCGAGGAGTTCGAAAAGACCTTCGATCGACGAGCAGACACCTTCTCCGCGGACCGCGATCTTCTCGACCTTAAGCAAAGTAGTTCCGATTTCCTAGGATATCTCAACAGTTTCCGGAGACTGGTGGCAGAAACGGACTGGCCAGAGTCGAAACAATCGGCTATCTTCTATAGGGGTTTGACGGAGGAACTGAAGGACGTCATCGCCCAGGTAGACCCTCAACCCCGTACTTGTGCCGCGATGGTGGAACTTGCCTCACGGTTGTAGTACCGCCTTCGAGAGAGTAAAGGGGACCACAGGAGAATGGACAGACCCCCTCCAACATCCGATCTGATGCGAGCACCAGAACAAGGATCGGCTCGGCCCGAGCCCATGGACATAGGGGCGGTAAGAGCATCCCTAACGCTGAGCGAGAGAGATTACCGCAGAAAGCAGGGCCTCTGCCTGTACTGTGGCAAAAAAGGCCACTATCTCCGAGAATGTCCCGTTCGACCCAAGGTCGGGAGGCCATGTGCTGGGCAAGCCGCTGCAGTGACAGGAGATGGGGAGGCGGAAAACGCGCGGGCTTGAAGGACCACGAAGGGATGCCTTCAAGCTACCACTCCATCCCTTCTGTGGAGGCCGACGCGGAGGCAGAACCGGATCACTTCTTCCTTACGCTCCAAGTGGAGATAGACCACACCATTCGGTCCATACGAGCCATGATAGATTCCGGAGCCACAGGCTGCTTTTTGGACGGAGCAGAAGCCCAGAGGTTGGGGGTCACTCTCCTAACCAAACACACGCCTGAACTCGTCTACGCGGTAGACGGCAAGGTGTTGGACTCAGGGCCCATCCGCTACGTCACGCCGGCCCTCTGGATGACCATAGGCGAAACCCACGGCGAATGGCTGGCCTTGAACATTATCACCGCTCCCCGGTGCAAACTCATTTTGGGGCTACCCTGGTTGAAAAAACACGAATCAACCATAGGGTGGTCCGCGAATACCTTATCCTTTTGTTCCACCTTTTGCCAACAACATTGCACGGTGGCCGAGTCGTCGCCAATCCCTCCGTTGACCCCTCCGCAACGCATCGCCATGGCAGCGGAGAAAGAAGTGGTTCTTCCGGCCTGGTATAGACCCTACTCGGATGTCTTCGACAAACAGAAGGCCGAGGAGTTGCCACCCCATCTGGCCTACGACTGCCGCATCGACTTGGAACCTGGAGCAGTCATCCCTTGTTGCCGTGTTTATGCTCTCACGGTCCCCGAAACAAGTCACCTCCGAGAGTACCTGGACACATACCTCGCGTTGGGATTCATACGCCCCTCCCGGTCGCCCGCGGCCTCTCCACTCTTCTTCATCCCGAAAGCCAACGGCGAGTTGCGCTGCTGCATTGACTATCGCGCGCTCAACGCGGTAACGATCAAGAACCAGTACCCCTTGCCGTTGATCCCGGCGCTACTCGAACAGGTCCGGGAGGCGGCCTTATACACCAAGCTGGACCTGCGTGGGACGTACCACCTAGTTCGGATGAGAGAGGGGGACGAATGGAAGACGGCCTTCAAGACACGGTATGGGTTGTTCGAATACCTTGTTATGCCCTTCGGACTCTGCAACGCCCCGGCCGCCTTCCAGTTCTTCCTCAACGAGGCCTTGAGAGACTTCCTGGACAAGTTCGTCATAGTTTATATCGACGACATCCTTATCTTTTCGTCCACCCCGAAGGAACACGTCGTCCACGTGAGACAAGTCTTGCAAGCCCTACGGGAACATCGCTTGTACTGTAAGCTCACTAAGTGTGAGTTCCACGTGACTACGGTGGAATTCCTGGTCGTTCTTCTAACCCCAGCCGGCCAAGTCATGTCGGACCGTAAAGTGCAAGCTGTGTTGAAGTGGCCTCCACCCCGAACTGTCAAAGACATTCAAAGTTTCCTCGGTTTCTCTAACTTCTACCGGCGGTTCATTCACCACTTCTCCCACTTGGTGGCACCGCTCACACGATTGACCCGAAAAGGGGTTCCATTTTCCTGGGGTCCCGAGGCACAGAAGGCGTTCGATCACCTCAAGACGGCCTTCACTACTGCCCCTGTTCTACGCCACGCGAAACCCGAGCTCCCGTTCATAGTAGAGGCAGACGCCTCTGACATCGCAGTAGGGGCGGTTCTATCCCAGAGGCATCCAGACACCGGCCAGCTCCATCCTGTGGCCTACCTGTCCAGAAAACTGAACCCCGCCGAAAAGAACTACAAGGAACTACACCATCACCGAGAAAGAGCTGCTGGCCATACGGGAAGCCTTCCTAGAATGGAGACACTGGCTGATGGGAGCCCAACACCAAGTGACGGTCTATACCGACCACCGCAACCTCCAGTTCTTGAAGTCTGCCCGGCATCTCTCTCCCAGACAATAACGGTGGATGCTATTCTTTGCCGAGTACCACTTCCTCGTCATGTTCCGACCGGGAACACGGAACCAAAAGGCGGACGCCTTGTCCCGACAGGGGATGGCCGGTCTTCCTTCAACCGACCCAGACCGCTCTATTGTGGCCCCCGATAACGTGGTGGGAAGAGTGGAAACAGAATCTTTCCTAGACGGAGTAAAACGAGGCATCAAAACGTTCGCTTGGTCGTCCTGGTTGCGCAGCCACAGGGAGTGGCGAATGCATCAAGGCCTCCCGATGAGCGGATCCCGGGTTCTGGTCCCCTCTCTCCACCTCCGAAGACTCGTGTTCAGCTGGTGTCACGAAGCCCCTAGCGCCGGTCATATGGGGGGCACCAAGACTCTAGAAAAGGTCCTGCGACAGTTCTGGTGGCCGTCGGTCCGGCCGGATGTCTTGCACTGGGTCAAGAACTGCTCCATATGTGCACAGATGAAGACCGATCACAGCAAAAAACAAGGTCTTCTGCTTCCTCTATCAACCCCTACGAATCCATGGGAAAAGATCTCCATCGACTTTATCGTCGGACTACCAAAAGACCAAAACTGCACGGCTATCGTGGTCGTCATCGATTACCTCACCAAGATGGGGCATTTCATAGCGTGCAAGCAGGTACCCTCGGCGGGTGCCTTGGCCAAACTCATGTTAAGAGACATCGTAAGGCTACACGGCCTGCCCCGGGAGATCGTGTTGGACGGAGGGTCCCAATTCACCGCCTGCTTTTGGAAGGTCTGGTGCACCGAGCTGGGCATTCAATCATCCCTGTCCACAAGCTTCCACCCCCAATCCGATGGACAAACAGAGCGCCTCAACCAAACCCTGAAGCAGTATCTCCGTTGCTATGTGGACAAAGCCTCTGAGGCCTGGGTGGACTGGCTATGGGTAGCTGAGATAGCATATAACAGCACCGTCCATGCATCCACGCGACACACTCCCTTCTACCTCTCTTCTGGGTTTCACCTCCGTTTCACCCCTTTTTTGCTCCCACGCTCTCGTGTCGCTCTGCCTGATCTCCAACACCGGCTTACACAGATACGCTCGACCCTCTCTGTTGCCCGCGAAAACCTTCGCCGTGCAAAAGAGAGGTACAAAACACAGGCGGATAAGCACCGCCGACCCAATCCCATGTATCCCAAGGGGAACAAAGTCTGGTTGTCCACACGAAACCTCACCTTCAAGAAACCCAGTGTGTTCAACCCCAAGTTCATAGGTCCCTATTCGGTGGTCTGTCACGTTAACCCCGTGGCCGTGCGACTCCGCCTCCCGGAGCACATGCGCATACACCCCGTGTTCCACGTCTCTTTGCTCAAACCCTCACATTGTCCTGTGAAGAGAGTCCCTTCTCCTGTATGGGTACAACAGGAGCGGGAATACGAGGTGGAAAGGGTACTTGATTCCAAGCTGGTGAGGGGCCGGGTGTGGTATCTCTTGGCATGGAAGGGGTATGGGCCGGAAGAACATTCTTGGGAACCGGCTGCAGCGATCCACGCTTCCCGCCTGGTGGCCGCTTTTCACCGCCGCTGCCCCGACAAGCCCGGTGCTGCTCTCAGCGCTAGTGCCGGAGGGGATAGGGGTGTACTGTCAGGTGGCAAGAACCGGCAACGCGCTACTCGCGCACCACAAGCGCCCCTCACAACAAACGGCCTCTATGGGAACTCCATTTCCCAGAACTCCCGGCGGATCACGCCCCACGTGACTGGCGCCGGGCGCGACAAGGGATAAAGCCGCTCCCGAACTACGAGCGGTGCCGATGATTCCTGCCAGCTCCGCATACCCTTATGCTGACGCCTTGCTCCGGTCCTGTATCCACGACTTTGCCCTCGCCGTTCCATTCAGGAACCCTGTGCCCCAGCGAAGAGAACCTTGCAAACCGCCTTCGACGCTGGGAAGACTCCAGGGAGACCGCAGCCCGCAGCGGTCCATTCTCCAGCGGAAACCCCCGGCGCTCCTCTGCCCACGTCTGGTTGGGTCCAGAGTGGAAGCGCGAAGGTGAATACCTCGCCGGCTACCCCCGACGCTAGAAGGACGCCCCAGAGACCTCCGCCTTCAACACTCCAGACTCCCAGAAGAACCTCCGGTGCTCCTCTGCCCACGGAGACCCGGGTCCAGAGTCGCAGCGCAAACACGAGCGCTCCTCTGCCCACGGAGTTCCGGGTTCAGAGTAGCAGTGCGAACAGTTGCGCTCCTCTGCCCAAGGAGTTCCGGGCTCAGAGTCACAGCGCCCACGCGGTTCACAGCCCTTCGAGACCGTGAGTACTATTACCTTTGCCTTCAGGGAGGCGTCTTCCGTTTGTTTCCTTTGTTGACCCTGATTCGCGCTCTGGAGCATTAAGCACTGAGTTGGAAGTGCTGACCTTTGCTCCCAGAGGGGTCACGCTACCACGACCAACTGAACCTGCCACTAAGGCCAGCCCTGGATCTAAGGCCGTAAGCCAGTGCCATTGTTTAACTAGGCTACAAGCCTCCTCAGGCTGGGGGCCTTCCTCCATAAGGGCGGGGAAGGTAGCAGGTGAGAAAACGACAAAGCAAGTGGTGGGGAGGTAAACGGGAAGGTCACGACTAACATGTTGTCAATGGTGTGCTTGTCTCATTCCAGGTCCCTCTCCCAGCTGCTCCTTCCCTTCCTTCCCTCGCCCACCTGTCTCCTTAGTCCGTGTGTATAACACGTTCTCCGGACTGGGGACGGATGGGAGGTGGACCCCATTAAAGCATCAGCGTCATCCTGAGGAGAGGATTCCCCGGCCGCCGTGACAGATAGAACCAATTGTTTGGTGTGTCTGGTCTGTGGGCATACGGTACAAGAGCCGCAGGGATAGTGTTCTGTCACGGGTAGGAGATCCCACAGTTGCCTCTGGTTAGGGATGTTGCTCTTCTTGGGTCTAGTGTGCACCAACATATCTTTCAAATTGTTGGTACGTTTAAACGCAAACCTTGGTTTGGGTATTGAAAGTGTACCCGTGTTCAGAATTGCCCAGTGTTTGTTCACTGCCTTCTTTATTAGATATGTCTAGGTGTGTACGTGGTCACACAGGTCAAAATGTCAGTGGGTTCTTTCTCATGTACCTCTAGGAGGCTCTCACGATTATTGCTTCTTGCTCGTTTCATGCAAGAGTGAACCTGTTTCTTAGGGTATTGTCTCCTCAGCAGATTGTCAGCCAGTATCTCTGCTTCAATTTTGTAGTCCTATGTGGAACTACAACTTCTTCTAATTCTTAGAAATTGGCTGAAGGGAAGGTTATTTCTCAGTGTAGCAGGATGATAGCTGCTGTACAGTAGCAAGCTGTTTCTGTTGGTAGGCTTTTTGTATAGGGATGTCGTTATCCTACCCTCTTGTAATCTGATGGTGAGATATAGGAAGGCAATGTTCGTGGCAGATATAGTGTGGGTGAATTTCAAGTGCTGTTTTTTTGTGTTAATCCACTCGCAAAATTCGGCACATCTCTGTATGTCCCCCTGCCAAAAGATGAGGATGTCATCTATGTACCTCTTCCACAGTCTCAGGTTAGCTCGCATGTTGAATGGTCTCTTGTTCAAATGCCGCCATATACAAACCTGCCACACTGGGGGCAAAGGTACTCCCCATCGAAGTACCCTGAGACTGGTGGAAGAGTTGGGTGTCAAACTTAAAAAAAAATTCTGTTAAGGCCAGGGTGGCACATTGCATGATGAACGAAATGGGTGTTGCTGCTGTCCATTCACTCCCACTTAGTGCAGATTCTATTACTGCCAATGTCTCTCTCTGTGGGATATTGGTATACAGTTGTTCCACATCCAAGGTGACCAGGAGGTCAATATCGCCTGTGTTTTGTATTTCACCTATAACACAGAGGATATCTGTTGTGTCCCTGATGTATGATGGTGTCTGTTTGACCAAAGGTTGTAGGTAATGGTCGCAGAATTTTGAGAGTGGCTCTAAGAGTGAGACGATTCCTGAAACTATAGGTCTGCCCGGGACAGGGGTGGTCCCCTTATGTATTTTCGGCAGAGTGTAAAAATAAGGTGTTTTGGGATGTTTGGTAATCAAGAAATCAGCTTCTTTACCACTGATCCACCCATTACTCTCTGCCTCATAGACGATGGTGGTTATCTCGGTCGTTAATAGAGTTGTGGGGTTTGTTGTTATCGGAGTATAGAATTTACTATTCCGTAGTTGGCGTTGGCACTCGGTGTTGTAATCCGAAGTGGATTATATGACCGTGGCGCCCCCTTTGTCAGCTTGCTTTATTGTAATGCTTTTGTCCTCAGTCAATGATCTAATCGCTGCATGTTCTTGATTAGCGAGATTATGGAAAGGAACTCGGGTATCCTGGTTCTTCAGTTCTTTTAAGACAGCTTTCTCAAAGGTCACTACCTCCACAAGTACGATGCCAACGGTAGGTGTGAAGGTCAAGGGGTTGCAAAGGCCTGAATCCAGTCAGGCTGGTTCCTCAGTACCATCGAAGTGTACGATATTGTGGTAATGTGGTCAGAACAATTAATGGTGAGTATGTAAATGAATCTGAAGATGAGATCAAGTACAACCTTTTGTAGACAAAAGCTGATACTTGGAAACAAGTGAAAAGGTTGCAGGAGCCCATAACAGCACGCCACACTTTGGGGCCAACGCACACCACACTTTTCTCCTGGGGACTCCATCCCTCATCATGCTGTGTGCCAGGAGGTGCCACTGCGATCTTCCCGTGCCCAGAGGCGCATAGGAACACTTGAGTGCTCCTGCAGCACGGGAGCCCATAACAGCACGCCACACTTTGGGGCCAATGCACACAGCACTTTTATCCTGGGAACTCCATCCCCCATCAAGCTTTGCGCCATGAGGTGCCACCGCGATCTTCCTGCGCCCGGAGGCGCATAAGAACACCTGAGTGCTCCCACAGCGTGGGAGCCCATAATAGCACACCGCACTTTGGGGCCAACGCACACCGCACTTTTCGCCTGTGGACTCCATCCCCCACCAAGTTTTGTGCCAGGAGGCGCCACCACGATCTTCCCGTGCCTGGAGGCGCATAAGAACACCTGAGAGCTCCTGCAGCGTGGGAGCCCATAACAGCACGCCGCACTTTGGGGCCAACGCACGCCGCACTTTTCTCCTGGGGACTCCCTCCATCCCCCACCAAGCTTTGCGCCAGGAGGCACCACCGTGATCTTCCCGTGCCCGGAGGAGCATAAGAACACCTGAGTGCTCCCACAACGCGGGGCGTGTCCTGGGCCAAGTGTGGGTCCGTCTGAGTCCGTCAGAGGCCGGAGGAGGCCGGGCTGGGCCACGTTATTGTTATCTTCTGACCTAGCGGACACTTTATGGACCTTTGTTTGGACTGTGACAGCAAAGTATGAGGGTATACCGCTTTTATTACAACAAGTGTTAATACTGGTAAATGGTACAGAAAATAATGAGTAAACGTAAATCACAGGTCAGGGAGTTGTGGGGACTTTGGATGCATTTTTATTGAGGGCTGAGTCTGCCCTTATTCATGAAATTGCACTTACTGAGCGCAGACTGTCTTTGGAGACACAACGCTCCCTAAGTCAGATCGTAACGTCTGCCCCTGTAGAGTACATTAATTCTCAACGCAATTTTCCCCTGACTAACAAGCTGCATATTTTGGTATCCGAGTCAGAGACCACTGATGCTCCTAAGGCAAGTAACATTTCAACAAGGCCAAAGGTAACAAAGGTAACAACTAGGGGTCAAAAAGTTACAATTAGCCAGGGGAGTAGTCACATACCCCTGTCCAAGAAAAGAAATGGGCAGGGTCCCAATAGGCAAACACCCCCTCCCAAAGAGAGGCTGCAAAGCTAAAACCGTGGAGGAGGAGCCTAGTTTGGAACCTAATCTGGCTGACAAGGATTCCACTCCAATAATTTTAACCCCGCCTCAGGATAATGACAACGGGGAGTTTTGGACAAAACTGGGTCTGGTTGTTTCAGCTTTATTGAACCCGTTGATACTCAAGTTATCACTATTGGAAGCAAGCATAGATAAACTGGAAAAGCTCAGTCTTTAAGAGACCCAAAACAGCAAAAACAGCCCCTGGGTAACTTGCCCTGTTCAAATACTCTGCATCTCCCCCAAGAAGCAACGCCTTATACCATTGTGCTGGCCAACGCCCCTTCTTTGCCATGCGGAGCTATGGAACATTGGTCATTACTAAGAAATAAGTTCCTGCACTTATTGAGCGCAAGGACGGGACTATCACACCAACTTTTCGCTGAGTTTAAGATGGTACGGCGGATTGGTTGGGTAGGAAGCTCCAAAAAGTCACTAGAGGGCGACTGTGTAGTTTTAACATTTGGGTCACCAGACTTGGTTCGAACCATATTAGATAGGGTGGGCAACTGGCCAGTCAGAACTACGGGGATTAATATTCTACCCCTGGGTTTTTTCGATATACCACATGGACTCCCACAGTATATACCAGGGTTAGAGAGAGATTAGGGGTTGAAACAGCCTAACAGCCTAGGTATGCTATTCCATTCAGCAAAAACTTCAATGTCCTCAATACCTTAGAGGATAATGACTGACTGGCACCATTAAATGGGGGTCTAAATGATGATGTGGGCTTTTCCAGGGGCTGTGAGGTTGTAGCACCATTAAATGACTGCACTGCAGAACAAGAGGCCTCAGTTCTCAGGTCACCTTATGTGACAAATGAAAGGGAATCTACCATGAGTAGAACTTTAGCCACCCATTTGGAACCACGCAATTCACCAACCCAGGTTCAAGCACTACCCTCTATTGGTAGCCCCCCCTCTGAGTCTGGCTCCCCCGAGAATTACGCTCAGTGGATATTGTTTGCCATGCAAGGTTATTTCCTGGAATATTGCAGGGTTGCGCAATAAAACAAATAATCGTATATGGTGTGATTTTATCTCTGATCAGGACATATTATGTTTCCAGGAAACATGGGTCAGAGAACCAATTAATATTAATGGATTTAAAACACTCCATACGCCTGCAGTGAAGGAACAAGGGGGGCTCAAATAAGCTTCCTTTAGATAAAATAGATCTAAATTTGGAGAATAGCTACTATCAGCTGGCAAAATTACACCAAAGTCTGACCCATTGTACTATGTTGGTCAATTTGTATAATAACATCTCGCCAGATAATTTTGGGAATGTTGTACGAAATCTTGGTAGCGACCTCAACTCATTTATTTATGCCAGTGTAAAAGAGACAATGATAATCTTCGTGGGTGATTTTAATTGTGCTTTATGTCCACACGAGGATAGTAGGATTTGTGGTAATACTGATGAAGAGGGTGTGTGTAGCATCCATTTTTGTCACACACCGATGGGGGAGATGTTTCATGAGCTGATTGTGAGTACTGAGCTTGGTTTCATGAACGATTTATTGGCTAGATCTTTTCCAATGCCTTATACATTTAAAGGAAGAGGCTTATCCTCAACAATAGATTATATACTGGTCTTACTGACCTATGCACCCACGTTGCATTCTTTTATGGTGGTTGACAATCCCATGAGTGACAATTTTCCCTTATGCCAAGAGGTCAATTTGCCATCACATAGGCTTGTTAGGGCCGATAATGTTACAGAGATGACGGGAAAAGTAATACTTAATAGAACCAATGGGTACATCCTGCGTGGACAAAGGTCAATCCAGATGCTGTTACAAAACAGCTAATAATAAAATGTAAAACTGCCTTTGAAAACTGCCTGAGTGAATTATCCCCACATGATGGTATTTTATTGTCTTTTCAGCAAATAGCAGCTGGGGTTAGGGAGTTATTATTTGTGCAATTCTGCAATAAGGTTAAAAAACAGGGGTGGTTGACCACAAAATGTATACGTGCACTTACCAACCTAAAGCAGGAGTTGTGCAGGCAGCCCAGAAACCTTACTAAGGTCAGGCAGGCAAGATCAGACTATAGACTGGCCCTTAAGGAAAGAAGATGTGCCTAGAGAAGGGAAGCATGGGAATCCCTTTATAGCGCCGCACAATTGAAAGACAGTGCTGCCTTTTGGAGAATGGTGAAAACCCCGTTTTTACAATCCACTGGTGGTCCTACAATAGAAATCGCTATTCCCGAGGAGTTATGGATCAAACACTTTTCAAAGGTGTATAAAGGGCAGGCAAACTCTTATCTTCCAGTTAGTGATACATCAGTGGAGCCGACTGATTATGTAGAACTACAGTTCACCTTGGAGGAAGTGGAAAGAGCTCTGTCAGCGAGCCAGGGTGGTAAGGCGCCTGGCCCTGATGGAGTACCTGTGGATCTGTTTAAGTCAAATATCGTCCTTTGGGGGCCATTATAACACAAGTTATTAATGCCAGGCTGATGGCCCCTATGCCAAAGACATGGGCGAAATCGATCATTGTCCCAATCTTTAAAAAAGGGGATGGCGATGATCCCGGGTGTTACAGGTCTATCTCCTTATTAGATTCTATGGTCAAGGTAGCGGGACGGGTTATCTTGGAACACCTGCAAGCCTGGGCAGAAGAGAACTCTGATATACAGTGTAGCTTCAGAGAAGGATTGGGAACGATTGAGCAGAGTTTAAATTTGGCCTTATTGGTGGGTAAATATATGAGAGTCAAGAAAGGCCGTCTTTATCTGGCATTTGTTAACCTTACCGCAGCCTTCGACTCTGTAAGACATGATAGGCTGTGGGAGGTTCTCGGGGTTGTTGGGGTTGATCCTCATATTACTCTTTTTAAGGTGCCTGTATAGTGGTGCATTGGCGAGCGTGCGTTTTGATTTGGGTGGCGAGCTCACACCTGCCTTTCCCATTAAGAGGGGGGTTGGGCAAGGTTGTGTACCGACCCCCTTCCTTTTTAACTTGTATATTAATGGATTGTGCCAAGCACTCCTTAGGAACAATCAAGATTTTCCCTCTGTGAATGGACGTCCAATACCTGCTCTCCTCTCAAATAGGTCTCCAGAGGGTTTTAGATACTTTTACTGATTTTATGAAGGACCTTGGCCTTACTATTATCCCCTTCTGTGCCATGCCCTTTCCCCCTCCTGTGCCGGGCGTTTTATTAGTGGGTGGGGTTCATGACGAGATAGTCTCGTCATGGGCACAGCGCGACCGTGCTCCATGACGAGACTATCTCGTCATGGGCACTGAAGAGGTTAATATTTCCAAGAGGGAAACGGCCACAACAACGCGGCCATTTCCACGCATAACCATAACCACGCATGCATTACAACGCATGCGTGGTTACAACGAAAAGCCTGTACCACGCATACCTTTACTACGAAATTCATAGTAAAGGCATGCGTGATAAAGTGAAAAAAGGGGGGGTTGGGGGGTCTCCTCCCCCCCAAAAAAACATGGGATTAAAAAAGAGGGCTTGGGGGGGTGGCACCCCCAAAAATAAAATATAAAAAAACCGTGCCTGATTCCGTCAATTAAAGAGAGATGTGGAGGCAATCCACGTCGTTAGAGGAAACGGAAGGACACTTCCGCTTCCTCTTAACGACGTGGAACGTCACCAAGGGAGATCGAGGAAAGGAGAGGTAAGGGGGAATGAGGGGGTGGTGTCGCGCTAGGGAAAAATTTAAAGAGTAGATAATAAGTGCGATTTCCTTTAACAAGAAAATGCCATTAACATGCATAATTTAACAACGAAAATCGTTGTAAAAGTATGCGTGTTAAAGGCATTTTCATGGTAAAGGATGTTCGTGATGATGGTATTCGCGTTGTAACGCATGCGTGGTAAAGGCATGCGTTGCAACGGAATGCATTGTAAAGTCATACATTCTTCCAAGACTTTTACAATGAGCTATGGCCGCGGGGCTCAGATGATGAAAAGCATGTTTGTGGACAGGCAAAAATTAGTACAGACAAAGAGTTTCTCTTACCTCGGTATTTTATTCAAACAAGGCAATTCATGGGCTCAAGCTATTCTTGCAAAAAAACTTGCACTTATTAAGACAACAGCCGCCCTGGCATCTTTTTCAAGAAAGCTAGGTAGGAAGCTGCCAGATGAGCTCATCCAAATCTACAAGGCCAAATGCACCGCTAATGCAAGGTACGGGGCGGAAGTATGGGGTTTTGGTAATACTCTCCCTATACAAACTGTTGAAAACTCTTTTTTAAGATATATTTTATCGGTGCCAGCCAGCTCACCCTCTTATGCCTGTCACGATGAGCTGGGTCTTCCTTTTATCTCCAATCTTATTAAATTAGAACCAATTCTCCAGTGTAAAGGAACATCAGTTAATTATAACCACCTCTTATATGGAGCCTTACCTTACATTTGTACCTGGCGGTTTTTACAGGCGGCTATTAACTTGGTTTAGGCTGGACATCGTCCATAGACTTGTGACCTTCCCAAAAATCAATGACTGGTCACAGGAATTGCCTTTATGTCTGTGTGACAATCATTCTACCCAGTCCACTATTCACTTGATTTTAATCTGCAAATTTTATGCAGTGTTGAGGAAAGCGTGGATTTTACCATTTTTAAAACAACAGGGATTGCGGCAATGCAGCCCTGCATTAATTAGGCTACAGTTCTTGGAAGACGAACAAACTGCCTAGTGTTTAGTTATGTTCTTTAAGAAGGCACTCCTCCAAAGGAAATCCTTAATGGGGGATGAATCATAGCAGAACAGGCACTTGATATTTTTATCATTTTATTACTGTAGCTTCAATATTAACTGACATTTTAATATCATTATAAGATATCTGTTTTTATAATGTGTGTAATTTTTTGATAATATGTGTCTTTTTCTTTTTATGTGCTTTTATGATTGTGAAAACAGCAGTCGAATAAAGCTTTCCTTGACTTGACTTGAGTATGTAAATGAATCTGAAGATGAGATCAAGTACAACCTTTTGTAGACAAAAGCTGATACTTGGAAACAAGTGAAAAGGTTGCAGGAGGAAGTGCCAGAGGTAAAACAGCAGAGTTGTGTCAGAGCAGGGTTAAAAGAGAGGACAACATCAGTTGATGGAAGACCTGTATTGCCATATACCTTGCTATCCCCAATGGCTAGACGTTTTCAGGGTCCCGCACATGTTGGGAGGAATGCCATGGTCATACTGTTTCGCCAGAACTGGTTTAACCCATAATTCAGAATGATGGCTGAGGGATTGTGTCAAAGATGTGTTTTGTGCCAGCGGATCAGTGTAGGGAAAAGAACCACAGTGACACTAAGCTACATAGTGAGAACAGGAGGGCCATTCAACTTGATGAGCTGGACTTCATCAAGATGCCTGTGTGCAACGGGCTGAGATATGTTCTGGTGATTGTGTGCATCTTCTCACATTGAGTTGAAGCATACCCAACCAAGAAAAATGATAGCCTCACAGTAGCTAAGTTGTTGTAGAGGGAACTGATACCCAGTTTTGGTTCCCTGTCTTCGCTGGAGTCAGACCGAGGAATTCAGTTCAGTAATGAGGTCATAAAAACGTTGTGTGCAGCATTAAAAGTGGAGCAAAGAATTCATTGCAGTTATCAGCCTAAGGCTTCGGGCATAATTGAGCAGGTGAATGCAACAATGAAATCCAGGTTGGCCAAAGTGTGTGCGACAACGTCTCTGAAGTGGATCGATGCTTTGCCCACCGTGTTAATGAGTCTATGCAGCATTCCTGACTGCAGGACAGGACTGTCCTCACATGAAATCATTATGGTTCAAGTAATGTGACTGTCAGCAGTGCCTGCAAATGCCCTTTAGAACATGAAAGATGACATGCTATTTGACTACTGCAAGGGACTAGCTGATGTGGTGCATTCTGAGTCTTACCAGGTTAGAGCTGCTACCACCGCACCGCATCAGGAGCAGTGCCATGATCCCAGTCTTGGCGACTAGGATTTGGTAAGGAAGCATGATCGGAAAACATGTCTGGAACTTTGATGGCATGGACCATTACAGGTTATCCTAGTAATCAACATTGCTGTTAAGTGTGGAGGTCGTCCCAAATGGGTCCATGCTGCTCACTCTCGCACAGTGTTGTGTCGCCTTAATGATGTGACAGTGGCTCTCCCAGAAAGGCAGATCACAACTGAAAGGCAACAGAAAGAGGTAGAACAATTTATCAAAAATCAGCAAGAACCTGAAGCAGCACATCCTCAGCATGAGTCTTGATGAGTCAACAATTTTAGGTTGAGACAAGAGAATATTGGCCTGTGGCGCTGATTGCTATGGCAAGCTGAGTAGGAGCTGGAGACGGTTGGCTGAGAAGGCAGGAGAGAGGGAGAGACTACGCCTGCCTGAGTGAAAGATCAAAAATAGCTAGAGTACCCTGTCAGAGGTTCTAATCCCCTGAATGGACATACTTTGAAGCAAATGACAGCGAGAGGGGATCTTGTGATTTGGAGGATAACAGTGAGATCCTAATTAAACCTCCTTGAACCTAAGCATGTGGCTGAACTGTGCTTTGAATTTGCTTTGCTATTGAATGAACTGACACAATTTGTCACAAGTATTTTCTTTGGACTGAGCTTTGATTTGTGCTTTTATTAGAGACAATTAAATTAACTTTTTAAAAAGAATTAAGAAGATTTCCTTGCCCGAGTCTACAGAAGGAGCATAAAGGTGTCATTTTGAAGAAGATAGAGTAGGGTTAGGGAAGACTTACAAAGAGTTTGTAAATCCACTCATCTTACGATTTGTGGACTTTGTTTTGCCATTTGCACAAGTAAAGACATATTAAAGATATCTCTTGGTGTAATTTTCTATTCAACTGTCTGATTTAAGTAAAGTCATGGAAGCTGATAACACTAATAGACTAAGGCTTATATTAGCAGCTGTATTGATAGCTTTTTATAGGACTAATTGTTTCCCTTCTAGGATTGCATTCACTCACACATCCCAATTCGGTTGAGATTAGATCTAGGACCACCCCTAGAACCCAAATTTCTACTGACAGTAGCTTGCATTAATTTGATCTCAAGACACTACATGTTGATTCATCAAGACGAGATTTCTCCTCAAATGCTTATTTTAAGTTGCTTTATGAATATATAGAAACTATGGATGCTGTTACGTCTATACACAGTTACCTGCATCAGCTGAATAAGGGATTACCTGTCATTATATTCCTCTTACATATGATATAACATATACCCTTTTAATGAGTCTTTTATATGGAAAGGGTAATTTCCAGTATTATTTTTTGAATGAGATTTAGTGCTTTCTGAAGTTCACATGTTGAAGCATTTAAACCATCCCCCTGTAGAAAATCTAGATGGTCCTGTATGGGAATCACAAGTTAGCACAAAAAGAAGCAGCAGTGGTGCTGAAATGACTGGAGGTATATTTTGTGCATTGATTCCTTCTGTAGGAGTAGTTTTGAATGATTTTAAGAATAGAAGGTTGTTCACTATTGTTGATAAGGTAGCTGCTAGTACCACAAATTCATTATCAGCTGTGGCAGTGAAATGATAGCTGTAAGGGCTATGGTGATGCAGAATTGCATTGTGTTAGACATCCTTCTTGTGAAGGAGGGTGGACTGTCATGTTCCCTGGTTAGACCTAGAGGGAAACACTGTCATTTTACATACACACAGGTTTTTCTTGTGTCTATGACAGTGTTGATTAGTTTTCATGAACTATACTTGCTTACAAAATCAACTTCGCAGGAGCACTATTATGATACCTTGAACATCACGTACAAGATCTCTACGTACATTGTGCAAATGCAACTGTTTGCTTTCGTCCATGCAGCAAAACAGCTGTCAATAGCACATAAACAATGGTGTCCTGACTAAAATCTTGGCCCAGGGCAAGGATACCTTCTGTTAAAAATAAACAAGCCACACACTGACTTCTTAGCCCAGCTGCTTGCTTATCCCTCGGCGAGGAATGTCTAATTTGTGACCACGACGGGAAACTACATTCTTTTCCTTCAGGTAATAGGTTTTGGATCATCCAATGGGGATTTTAAGGCAGAATGGTACATACACTCAAGGTTTTAGGTTAGGGGCCGCATAGTAAGAGTATGCCAGTTATATATATATGGCAGGAACATGAACGCCACCCACAAGGGGAGGAGGTATTTATTTATTTAAAGAGTTTTATATAGCGCTGGCTAGACACAAAGGTATCAGAGCGCTTTACATTAGGTTCCACAATGTAACAGAAAATGATCACAATTACACATTACGTCAAAAAATAAGCAATACATTAAGAGAGGGGAGAAAGGAGAGAGAAAAGGATAGTGGAAGAGGGAAGGAGAGGTGAGAAGAGGGAGGATGAAGGAAGAGATGACAGGAGAGATGAAAGGAAGTCTGTCTAAAGACCGACTGGGTAGGTGACGTCCAAGGAGGGAATCCACGGTCCGTCTCCACTATAGCTAAACAAGGTAACTCCATCGGGCATCAGACAAAATAGCTAGGTCTCAATTGGTGAGGGAAACATTCACAGAAAGACAGGGTGGGGACAAGGGGCAAGGAAAGGTGAGAGCAAAGGTCAGTAGCTGGAAAGAGTAGAGCGGAGGGGAGAGGGGGGTAGGGGAATGTTGGAGGGAGAAATGGTCAGGAGAGACACGGGACAGTTTGCCCTAAGTCCGCCTGTGTAGGTGATGGTCAAGGAGGGAATCCAAAGACCATCTCCCCTTTAGCTCACGAGGTAACTCCACCGGGCATCAGTCAAAATGGTTTGGTCTCAGCGGTCGAGGGAAATTCGCAGAGTAAAGGTCCTGGTGGGTGGGCGGGAACAGGGTCGGGTGAAGGCTGGTCCCAACGATGATCAATGGTTATAGACCCGGGGAGGAAAGAGCATCGCAGAGGGTCTTACTGGGTCGGCCGTCAAGAAGTCAGGCAGTGGGGACGAGTCGGTCAGTCCCCATGAATCTCTATAGCCCAGAAGAGAAGAGGGAGGGCGGCCATCTTGTACTGGTCCATCCCAAATAGGACCTGTGACATCCACAATCAATTTTTCCCATGGCATCAAGGTGGTCTTAATGTAACTACTTTTATCAGCATTTCTCGCATAGCATACACTCCTGGACTTTCGTTTCAACAGATAGCCCCATACCTGGTCACCAATACAATTCCTTCAAATTATTTTTTGTTTGTGCAGTTCCTAAATGCCCCTCATGACAAGTTCATAATTATGTTTCTTAGCTTTTCCGGTGGTGCAGTCCAGCCATTCCTTAGAATCTTATTGTCCACCCCCCCTCCCAACTCTCATCTAAACTCCCAAAATACCTTCAACTCTGAAGGAACACAGTTCTTAGTAGGCCACCCTCCTGTGATCCGAGCCTTAGCCTCTGCCAACACCAGATCGTCTTCCTACGTTTGACTCCATTCTTCTGGTGGAATCACACTTGTTTCCTCACCCCAACAGGCCACCTGAATTGTTCCAATATCCTCATCTTGTACTTCTGTCCAAGGAAGAGGCAATCTGCTAAAAAAAATATCTGCCACCTTATTACGCACTCCAGGCATGTATTGGACACTCACCACAGCGCAATTAAGGTGTCATGCATTTACATTGGCGAGGACAGAGGTGGCTTGGGGTAAGCAGATCTCTTTGGAGGAAGGTCGTGCTCCTCTCAACATGGGATGGGTGACTCGAAATAGAAAAACCTCTTGCACTTTTGCTTGGCGTGTGATGAAGTCGAAGCGCCCCGCTGGCGAGGTCGCCGGGATTTCTAGCTGCGCACTTGTTTCTCTCGCACCTTTGTTTCCTGCCGCAATGACCACCGCTGTTGTGACGTCAATGCCTGCCAGCACCAACTAGATCTGGGAGACATTGCGCACCAATAGCTTCTTCGGTTCTAACATCCCTGGGGAAGTGCCAGACACTGGGAAGTGCCTCCTGCTCCCTCCACGTCTCGGGAACAACATTCCCCGGTCTGTAGCACTGACCCCGGTGAGCACGGCCCCACCCCGCTCACTCACCCCCACTACAGCCAGAGACAGGCCACTCGAGGTACTTACCAGAGGTGCTCTTACTCCTGCCACGCCCACCATGTGACTTTCGCCTATCATAGCGAAGCAGGCACCTTTTTAGGTCTCGCGAGCCAAAGGCTCGAAGAGACATTTTATATGTGGGATTTTCAAAGTGCTACCCACACTTTTGGCTGGCCTAAACCTTGAGTGCACGAGATCACATGCACGTGCACAGCTGCTCCTCTGCTAATTGCATTCCCCCCTCCCTTCTCATCCAGTCCTTTGATGCTCTGCTCGATTACTTTCACTTTCGCCGCTTTGACCCTTGCATTCCCCCCTCCCTTCTCACCCAGCCCTTTGATGCTCTGCTCGCATCTCCCTCCTCCCTGGGCGTGAAGGGAGACAGAGACATCCTCCTTAATTGCTGTTTCCCCTCTGAGCCGAGAACACATCGGGTCCTGTGGACACGTTATTGATCAGCTCCAAACTCCAATCCATTGCTCTCAAGTGACCATCTGTCAGAGGAAACAAGCAGCAGGCACTTAAATGACTTCTATACATAATTATGCTTTATTATATGCCTCATAATTTTACACCACTCAATGCAACACAATTCCACGCCATGCTACACAATTCTATGTCACATAATTCTACTCCACATCACATAATGCCACTCCACATCATGCCACATAATTTGACAGAACACCACATAATTCAACTCCACACCACATAATTTCATGCCATATATTACCCCTCCAAGTCACATAATTCCACTCCACCTATTTTTAATCCACTCCATACCACATCATTTCACCACATGCCACATAATTCCACACCACTCAAGGCCTCGCAGTTCCATGCAACACAATTCCACATCTCATAATTCCACTCATGCCACAAATTTCCACTCACACAATTCCATGCCACATAATTCTACTCCATACCACATAATTCCACTTCAGTGCACAACATATAATTCCACATCATGCCACATACTATCCCACATAATTTCACTCCCTACAACATAATTCCACTCTGTGTCACATAATGCCTCTTCCCTTTCGTGCCACATAATTCAGATCAACACATTTCCACTCAACTCAATTCCTTGCCATGCGACACAATTGCACATCACATAAATCCATGCCATATAATTCTACTATATGCCACACACTTTCACTCCACACCACATAATTCCACACCACGTCACATAATTCCACTCAACATCACTTAATCCCACTCCACACAATTGCACTCCATGTCACACAGTGGCACTCCTCACAATTCCATGTCTCAAAATTTCACTCCATGGCACACAATTGCACGCCATACAATTTCACACCACACAATTCCATGCCAAAAAATTCTGCGCCACTTAAAGCCAATCCATGGCATGTAATGCCATGCCACACAATTCAAATCAACATCATTCGGCTCCATGCCACATAATTCCACGGCACGTAATTCCACTCAACCCCACACAATTCATTACCATGTCACATAATTCCACTCCATGCTATATGATTTCCACTCCACTCAGTGACACTCCATGTCACCCAATTGCACTCCACATCACACAATTGCATTTCACGCCACACAATTCCACGTTGCACAATTCCACTCCAGTCAACACAATTACACTCCATGCAACACAATTCTGAACCACACAATTCAACTCCATGCCACCTAAGTGCACTCCACTTTCTCATATTTCCAATCCAAGCCACATAATTCCACTCCATGTCGCATAATTCCAATCCTCTCAATGCCGCACAATACCATGCCAAACAATTCCATGCAACACAATTCTTCTCCACATAATTTCACGCCACCTAATTCTACTCTACACCACATAATTCCACTAGTCAACACCCCACAATTCCATGCCACACAATTCAACTCCATCCCACATAATTTCACTCCATGCAAAATCACGACTCCACATCATGCTACATAATTCCACTCCATGAGACATAATTCCACTCCATACCACATAACTCCACATTGTACCACACTGTACCACCTAAATTTAATCTCCCCAAACCAACATAATTTCACACCACACAATTCCACACCAGACAATTCCATGCCAGACCATTCCATGTCACATCTCATAATTCTACTCCACGGAGCATAATTCCACTCCTTGCCACCCAATTCTATGCCACACCACTTGATTTCACACCATGTCACATAATTCCACTTCACGGCACTGAATTCCTCTCCACACAATTGCACACCTGTCACATAATTGTAGTTCACGCCACACAGTAACATGTCTATCTCAGTGAATGCAAAATAATTCCACTCCACATAATTCCATGCCACATAAAGTGCTCTCCACTTCTCATAAATCCACACCACATAATTCCATTCCATGGCACACAATTGCATGCCACATAATTCCATACCACATCCCATAATTCCACACCACATCACATAATTCCACTCCACCCCCATACTTCCTCTCCGCAGAATTGCACTCCATGTCACACAATTGCATACCACGCCACACAATTCCATGTCTCACAATTTCCCTCAACACCCCACAATTCTAGGCCACACCACACAAATCCACACCAACTAATTCCATTCCATACCACATAATTACACTCCATGGAACGTAATTCCATGCCACATAATTCCACTCCACTATTAATGAATCCACTCAATAACATAATTCCACTTAGCGGCACATAATTCAAGTCCACCACATAATTTCATTCCATGCCACATATTTCCACTCCATTCCATGACACATACTTCCATTCCTCTCAACACAATTCCATGCCACACAATTCCATGCCACACAATTCCACACCACACCATATAATCCTACTCCACGCCATGCCAACTAATTCCACACCACATCCCTTAATTCCACACCATGCCACATAATTTAACTCCAGGTAACATAATTCATTTCCATACAATTGCAGTCTATGCCACACCACGCCAAAGAATTCCACATCCCACAATTCAGCTCCATGCCACACAGTTCCAAGCCACTCAACATACTTTCATGCCACATAATTTCACCCCACACATCATAATTTCACTCTGCATATTTCCACTCTACTTGACAACACGTAATTCTACTCCCCTCTACATTTGCAGAACAAGCATTTGCAATGCAATAGGTCTCGCATTTACGCAAGTTTGAGCTACTCACATTACAAATAACAATGCCTTTTATTTTTGTTTTCTTTTTCAAAACTTAAATAAAAGGCAGTGTCATTTACAATGCCAATAGCTTAAACTCGCGTGAATGCGAGACCTATTGCATTGCAAATGCTTGTTAAGTTTGGATTCTGACAGCACTGTTTGTTGGAGGAAGGCATCTGAAGAAGGAACTTTCCAAAATGCATTATGCCGTTCCAATAAAATTGCCGTTCCAAGCAAGACTTTGTGTGTGCCCAGTCTTTCCGTGAGGGGAGCCTTGGTCGTGATATATATATATATATATATATATAACAAAAACAAGGAGTTCATGGTACTCCCAAGGTCCGGTGCACTCACGGGGTATGTGTCGGCTATAAAACATCCGCAGACGCGTTTCTGGCTCTTGCCATCATCAGTGCGGAAAAGCCATCAATAAAAACATCCCCTCGCCTGCCGCTGTTAGAATGAAAACTCTGTGAGTGTCCCACATATGATGTAGCACTCTAGCTTTGTATAAGCCACAACCTGAATAGGTCAACAGAGTTCGTAAGCGGCGGTTCAGCAGCCCAAATTGAATCCAAAACACAGTATTCCACCTGGGGCCAGCCGAACTCGCGGCGGATGCAACCGGGAAGTGGTGGTGGAGACCACTTATTACACAACAAAAACAAGGAGTTCATGGTACTCCCAAGGTCCGGTGTACTCACGGGGTATGTGTCGGCTATAAAACATCCGCAGACGCGTTTCTGGCTCTTGCCGTCATCAGTGCGGAAAAGCCGTCAATAAAAACATCCCCTCGCCTGCTGCTGTCAGAACGAAAACTCTGTGAGTGTCCCATATATGGTGAAGCACTCTAGCTTTGTATAAGCCACAACCTGAATAGGTCAACAGAGTCCATAAGCGGCGGTTCAGCAGCCCAAATTGAATCCAAAACACAGTATTCCACCTGGGGCCAGCCGAACTCGCGGCGGGTGCAACCGGGAAGTGGTGGTGGAGACCACTTATTACACAACAAAAACAAGGAGTTCATGGCACTCCCAAGGTCCGGTGCACTCACGGGGTATGTGTCGGCTATAAAACATCCGCAGACGCATTTCTGGCTCTTGCCGTCATCAGTGCGGAAAAGCCGTCAATAAAAACATCCCCTCGCCTGCCGCTGTTAGAACGAAAACTCTGTGAGTGTCCCACATATGGTGAAGCACTCTAGCTTTGTATAAGCCACAACCTGAATAGGTCAACAGAGTTCGTAAGCGGTGGTTCAGCAGCCCAAATTGAATCCAACACACAGTATTCCACCTGGGGCCAGCCGAACTCGCTGCGGGTGCAACCGGGAAGTGGTGGTGGAGACCACTTATTACACAACAAAAACAAGGAGTTCATGGTACTCCCAAGGTCCGGTGCACTCACAGGGTATGTGTCGGCTATAAAACATCCGCAGATGCGTTTCTGGCTCTTGCCGTCATCAGTGCGGAAAAGCCGTCAATAAAAACATCCCCACGCCTGCCGCCGTTAGAACGAAAACTCTGAGAGTCCCACATATGGTGAAGCACTCTAGCTTTGTATAAGCCACAACCTGAATAGGTCAAGCGTCCGTAAGCGGCGGTTCAGCAGCCCAAATTGAATCCAAAACACAGTATTCCACCTGGGGCCAGCCGAACTCGCGGCGGGTGCAACTGGGAAGTGGTGGTGGAGACCACTTATTACACAACAAAAACAAGGAGTTCATGGTACTCCCAAGGTCCGGTGCACTCACGGGGTATGTGTCGGCTATAAAACATCCGCAGACGCGTTGCTGGCTCTTGCCGTCATCAGTGCGGAAAAGCCGTCAATAAAAACATCCCCTCGCCTGCCGCTGTTAGAACGAAAACTCTGTGAGTGTCCCACATATGATGAAGCACTCTAGCTTTGTGTAAGCCACAACCTGAATAGGTCAACAGAGACCGTAAGCGGCGGTTCAGCAGCCCAAATTGAATCCAAAACACAGTATTCCACCTGGGGCCAGCCGAACTCGCGGCGGGTGCAACTGGGAAGTGGTGGTGGAGACCACTTATTACACAACAAAAACAAGGAGTTCATGGTACTCCCAAGGTCCGGTGCACTCACGGGGTATGTGTCGGCTATAAAACATCCGCAGACGCGTTCCTGGCTCTTGCCGTCATCAGTGCGGAAAAGCCGTCAATAAAAACATCCCCTCGCCTGCCGCTGTTAGAACGAAAACTCTGTGAGTGTCCCACATATGGTGAAGCACTCTAGCTTTGTATAAGCCACAACCTGAATCGGTCAGCAGAGTCCGTAAGCGGCGGTTCAGCAGCCCAAACTGAATCCAAAACACAGTATTCCACCTGGGGCCAGCCGAACTCGCGGCGGGTGCAACCGGGAAGTGGTGGTGGAGACGTTCTAACAGCGGCAGGCGAGGGGATGTTTTTTTTTACGGCTTTTCCGCACTGATGACGGCAAGAGCCAGAAACGCGTCTGCGGATGTTTTATAGCCGACACATACCCCGTGAGTGCACCAGACCTTGGGAGTACCATGAACTCCTTGTTTTTGTTGTGTAATAAGTGGTCTCCACCACCACTTCCCGGTTGCACCCGCCGCGAGTTCGGCTGGCCCCAGGTGGAATACTGTATTTTCGATTCAATTTGGGCTGCTGAACCGCCGCTTACGGACTCTGTTGACCTATTCAGGTTGTGGCTTATACAAAGCTAGAGTGCTTCACCATATGTGGGACACTCACAGAGTTTTTGTTCTAACAGCAGCAGGCGAGGGGATGTTTTTATTGACGGCTTTTCCGCACTGATGACGGCAAGAGCCAGAAACACGTCTGCGGATGTTTTATAGCCGACACATACCCCGTGAGTGCACCGGACCTTGGGAGTACCATGAACTCCTTGTTTTTGTTGTGTAATAAGTGGTCTCCACCACCACTTCCCGGTTGCACCCGCCGCGTGTTCGGCTGGCCCCAGGTGGAATACTGTGTTTTGGATATATATATATATATATATATATATATATATATATATATATATATATATAGATATATTACCTACTGGCGGTCGCCAGTAGGTAGTTATAGTTAGGACCACGTTTCCATAGGAAATCCGCAACATTCTATTTTGAATAACTTTGGCGCCGGTCGACGTATCCTCGCGAATTTTTCAAAATAGGTGGGGCGCTACGCTCCGCTCCTACCC
Organism: Triturus cristatus; assembly: GCF_964204655.1. Taxonomy (NCBI): domain Eukaryota; kingdom Metazoa; phylum Chordata; class Amphibia; order Caudata; family Salamandridae; genus Triturus; species Triturus cristatus. The sequence goes on along the minus strand of NC_140587.1, from coordinate 1,007,192,642 downwards.
TGAAAGTCTCGGGGGGATTCGTCAAGCGGGGGCTGAGATAAAAGGGGGTCCCAAAACGCGTTTTTCCCATGCATTTTTCCATAGGACCTTTAGACACAGCTACAGCCCGAACGGCTGAACAGAATTACTTGAAATTTGGCAGAGAGGTAGTCCTCAGGTCAAGGAAGTGCCTTTTGTAGGTTTGGTGTAAATCTGTTCAGTAGATTCTGAGAAAATAGCCTTTAAATCAATATATATATCTGAGCCAGCTTACGGTACGCTTACCGTACGCGTACGGTGGCGTGCGCGAGCGCGATTTTGATTGGCTGTTAGATCTTAGTAAACATTCGAATCGGTCGAAACCAGGAAGCGGCGGCCGCCATTTTCTCTCTCGCTCTCTGAGTTGGGCAGCAAAAACGATGCCAAAAAATGTCTAAAGAGGCAGTTTCTTGAGATCCTAACCACCCAGCATTGATATAGGGGTCCCCAAACAACCCCCAAGCCCAAAAAAAAAAATTTTTTTTTTTGAAAATCGCCGATTACGCTTACCGTACGCGTACGCTAAATTTTTTTTTTTTTTTAAAATTATCCACACCCTCCCCACCCCGTGTGCTAATGGTGCCAGAATGGCACCATTTGTGCATGGCTTAGTACAGGTAAGAAATAAACAAAGAATAAATTTCACAAAGATGCGCATAATATGTCCCCCATGTGCGCACGGTGCGCGAAGCGCATCGTGCGTACATGGCCCATCCCGCATAACGTGGGCACGCGGTGCGCGCAGCGCACCGCGTGACCACCGTGCGTGCACGGCACTAACTGCGTAAAGTGGGCGCGCCGTGCGCGAAGCGCACCGCATGCTCACTGTGCACGCACGGTGCGCGAAGCGCACCGTGCGCGCATGGAACGAACTGCGCTAACTGGGCGCGCACGCCACGAATGGCGTAAAGTAACTTAGCATTTAAAAAACCGTACAAATTCACTGAAAAAACCATAGGTTTCACACATGTTATAGTTAGCTGGACATTTTATTGATAAAAAACCAATGAAATTCCCCCGTTATAGTTAGTGCAGGCAACTATAACTCACGCGACCGCAATCTTCTGCTGATGACATATGTGTCTTTATGAAAAAAAATATTTGTAATATATGTATAGCTAAAATTTAATGGAAGAAGACATGGGCAAATAAGTGTCTAAATACAGTATTAGCATCAGCAGAGGATTGCGGTCGCGTGAGTTATAGTTGCCTGCACTAACTATAACGGGGGAATTTCATTGGTTTTTTATCAATAAAATGTCCAGCTAACTATAACATGTGTGAAACCTATGGTTTTTTCAGTGAATATATATATATATATATATATATATATTACCTACTGGCGGTTGCCAGTAGACTAGTCATAGTTAGGACCTATTAACCATAGGAAATCCGCAACATTCTATTTAGAATAACTTTGGCGCCGGTTGAGGAATCTTTGTGAAATTTTCAAAACTCGTGGCCCGCTCCGGTCTGCTCCTATCCTGAAAGTCTCGGGTGAAATTCGTCAAGTAGGGGCCGAGAAAAAAGGGGGGTCCCAAAACGTGTTTTCCCCATGCAATTTTCCATAGGGACCGTTAGTCGCAGCTACAGCCCGAACTGCTGAACGGAATTACACCAAATTTGGAAGAAAGGTAGACCTTGGTTCACACTTGTGCCTTTTGGTTAAATGGTGTTAATCTGTTCAGTAGTTTTTTAGATATTACAGGAAACATAGATAGATATATCGGGCGGAGCCTACCCACTCATCTCATCGTGAGATCTGATTGGCTGTCAGCACTTCATCCAAGAAGTGTTGGCAGCCATTTTGGGACCAATATACATGATAGCACCTCATTAAAAAGCATTGCAGTTAATAGAGGGTTTTAAGACTTTAGTTACATTATAAATCATTTGGGGGCATATGTATCAAGTTCCGTTTTTGCAATTCTCAAATAGCGATTTTTAGGGAATCGCTATTTGAGAATTGCAAAACGGCTGTAATAAAAAATTTGAAAATGTTTTGCGATTTCTTAGCATTCCTTAATTGCGATTAGCAAATTGCTAATCGCAATTAAGGAATACCTTCCCATTCATTCCTATGGCCAGGAGGCCCATAGGAATGAATGAGAAGACATTCTCAATTAGAGATTCGCAATTAGAGAATCGCAAATTGAGAATAATTTCAAGGGTGCAAGGGTGTCATAAGGACACCCTGATGCACCCCTGAAATGAGCATTTATGCGCATGTGGCGCACATACATGTCCTAAGGGCATGTATGAGCGCCACATGGCACTTTGAAAGATACCAAAAAGTGAATCTTTCAAAGAAATCGCAAATTACCACCAAATTGAAGTTGGTGGTAATTTGCGATTTCTTAAGGAGAAATCGCACAACTTGGGTGCTTGTTACATTGCATTTAAGGAATCGCAATTTGCAATTCCTTAAATACAATCACAAAATAGAGAATCGCAAATTTGCGATTCTGTAATTTGCGATGCCCTTTTGGGATGATACATCCCAAAAGGCCTTTTCCCGTTCGCAAACGGGCCGATTCTGAGAATCGGCCCGTTTGCGAACGGGAAAAGGGCTTGATACATGTGCCCCTTGTTGATGGTAACATACTCATTTTAGGAATTGTGGTGTGTTCTAAGGTGATTTTACTATGTGAAAAAGCATTCTGCTGGGATATCATGAATCATGTTTGAGAGAAAACAATTTTCTCATGCTTTTCCCACAGAGGTTTGGAAGGTGATCAATAAGCTAAACTGAGAGCATATTTTCTGTAAATTCATATTATCTTTCTCAGTCATGTGTGAATGAAGTCTGACATTCTCAGTAAAACATGTACATCCAACAAGGGCAGAGACTGTCAGTTGATTTCTTTGTGTTCTACTGCAGCTTCCCAGAGTGTTCTAAAGAACAACTAGAGCGTTAACAGTACTACTTATGACAAACGTATGGCACACCTGAAGCCATCTTGATTGGAATAAAGTGGTAAATCTTAAAACATTTAATTTAAAAAGGAACAAAATGAGGGGGTTCATTTTGCCATAGAAAGTATGATCAGTGCTGCAGAAAGAAAAATTAGGGCACTGTTTCAGTGACTTCTCAAATCCTCTTCTATTTCATAAAAAAATTCTGACATGCAGATTGAAACATGCACTTTCAATACCAGCAGCAGAATTCCCTGGTGAGCAGTAGCTTTACTACAGTGATCTAATAAGCAACTAGAGTGCTAACATTCTGAATTTATGGCAAATGTGTGACACATCGGAATGCCTTCTTGTTGGAATCAAAGTAAAAAACTGAAAGTATTTCCTACTGAGGAGACTGTAGTAAATGAGGAAATTAGGAAACTTCATAACAAATAAGTGTCCCAAGATGGCCACCAGAGACAAAAGAGGCCAAATGTAGCACACATATCACCCAGATGTAGCCCAAGTATAGCCCAATGACAGAATGTCCCAGAGTGTTCTAAAGAACAACTAGAGCGCTAACAGTCTTACTTATGACAAAAGTATGGCACACTCGAAGCCATCTTGATTGGAATAAAGTGGTAACACTTAAAACATTTAATTTGCAAAGGAACAAAATGAGGGGGTTCATTTTGCCATAGAAATTATGATTAGTGCTGCAGAAAGAAAAATTATGGCACATTTTGACTTCTCAAATCCTCTTCTATTTCATAAAAAAATTCTGACATGCAGACTGAAACATGCACTTTGAATACCAGCAGCAGACTTCCCTGGTGAGCAGTAGCTTTACTACAGTGATCTAATGAGCAACTATAGTGCTAACATTCTGAATTTTTGGCAAATGTGTGACACATCTGAATGCCTTCTTGATGGAACCAAAGTAAACAAGCATTGAAAATGCAATAGGTCTTGCCCTGGTTTAAGTTAAAGCAATTCTGTTTGTAATTAGGTGGCTTTTTAGCTTTGCTTTTATTAGTGTTTTTCAAACTTACATGTATATAACATGCATATGTATGCATATATGTATATGTATATATATATGTATGCATGCATTTATATTTGTATTTATATAGATATGCAGATTATATATATTTATATATGTATGTAAATATATATATACACATACATGTAAATTGCATATGCAAATATATGCATATATGTATGTGCATATCTGTGCGTGTAGAGAGAGGTAGAGAGAGGTAGACAGGTAGATGTGTAGAGGTAGAGAGGTAGAGGTAGAGAGGTAGAGGTAGAGGTAGAGAGGTAGAGAGGTAGATAGTAGTAGAGAGAGAGGTAGAGAGAGGTAGAGAGGTAGAGAGTAGAGGATGAGTAATAGAGAGTAGAGAGTAGAGAGTGAGTAGTAGAGAGTAGCAGAGAGTTAATAGTAGAGAGTAGTAGAGTGAGTAGTAGAGAGTTAATAGTAGAGAGTGAGTAGAAGAGAGTAGTAGAGAGTAGTAGAGAGTGAGTAGTAGAGTGAGCAGAAGAGAGTAGTAGAGAGTGAGTAGTAGAGAGTGAGTAGTAGAGAGTTAGTAGCAGAGAGAGAGTAGTAGATTTGTAGAGTGAATAGTAGAGAGTAGTAGAAAGAGAGTAGTAGCGAGTAGTAGAGAGTAGTAGAGAGAGTAGCAGAGAGTGAGTAGTAGAGAGTAGTAGAGTGAATAGAGAGTAGTAGAGTGAGGAGTAGAGAGTGAGTAGTAGAGAGTGAGTAGTAGAGTGAGCAGTAGAGAGTAGTAGAGAGTGAGTAGTAGAGAGTAGTAGAGAGTGAGTAGTAGAGAGTGAGTAGTAGAGAGTGAGTAGCAGAGAGAGAGTAGTAGATTAGTAGAGAGTGAGTAGTAGAGTGAGTAGTAGAGAGTAGTAGAGAGTGAGTAGAGAGTGAGTAGTAGAGAGTGAGTAGAAGAAAGTAGTAGAGAGTAGTGGAGAGAGAGTAGTAGAGAGTGAGTAGTAGAGAGTAGTAGAGAGTGAGTAGTAGAGAGTGAGTAGTAGAGCGAGAGTAATAGAGAGTGAGTAGTAGAGAGTAGTAGAGAGTGAGTAGTAGAGAGTGAGTAGTAGGGAGTAGTAGAGAAGTAGAGAGTTAGTAGTAAAGAGTGAGTAGTAGGGAGTGAGTAGTAGAGAGTGAGTAGTACAGAGTGAGGAGTAGAGAGTGAGTAGTAGGGAGTAGTAGAGAGTGAGTAGTAGAGAGTGAGTAGTAGAGAGTAGTAGAGAGTGAGTAGTAGAGTGAGTAGTAGAGAGTAGTAGAGAGCGAATAGTAGAGAGCAAGTAGTAGAGAGTGTGTAGTAGAGAGTGAGTAGTAGAGAGTAGTAGAGAGTGAGTAGTAGAGAGAGTAGTAGAGAGTGAGTAGTAGAGAGTAGTAAAGTAGTAGAGAGTGAGTAGTAGAGTGAGTAGTAGAGAGTAGTAGAGAAGGAGTAGTAGAGAGTGAGTAGTGGAGAGTGAGTAGTAGAGAGTGAGTAGCAGAGAGAGAATAGTAGATTAGTAGAGAGTGAGTAGTAGAGTGAGTAGTAGAGAGTGAGGAGTAGAGAGTGAGTAGTAGGGAGTAGTAGAGAGTGAGTAGTAGAGAGTGAGTAGTAGAGAGTAGTAGAGAGTGAGTAGTAGAGTGAGTAGTAGAGAGTAGTAGAGAGCGAATAGTAGAGAGCAAGTAGTAGAGAGTGTGTAGTAGAGAGTGAGTAGTAGAGAGTAGTAGAGAGTGAGTAGTAGAGAGAGTAGTAGAGAGTGAGTAGTAGAGAGTAGTAAAGTAGTAGAGAGTGAGTAGTAGAGTGAGTAGTAGAGAGTAGTAGAGAAGGAGTAGTAGAGAGTGAGTAGTGGAGAGTGAGTAGTAGAGAGTGAGTAGTAGAGAGTAGTAGAGAGTAGTAGAGAGTGAGTAGAGAGTGAGTAGTAGAGAGTGAGTAGAAGAAAGTAGTAGAGTAGTAGAGAGAGATTAGTAGAGAGTGAATAGTAGAGAGTAGTAGAGAGTGAGTAGTAGAGAGTGAGTAGTAGAGCGAGAGAAATAGAGAGGGAATAGTAGAGAGTGAGCAGTAGGGAGTAGTAGAGAAGTAGAGAGTTAGTAGTAAAGAGTGAGTAGTAGGGAGTGAGTAGTAGAGAGTGAGTAGTAGAGAGTGAGTAGTAGAGAGTGAGTAGTAGGGAGTAGTAGAGTAGTAGAGAGTGAGTAGTAGAGAGTAGTAGAGAGTGAGTAGTAGAGTGAGTAGTAGAGAGTAGTAGAGAGTGAGTAGTAGAGAGCAAGTAGTAGAGAGTGTGTAGTAGAGAGTGAGTAGTAGAGAGTAGTAGAGAGTGAGTAGTAGAGAGAGTAGTAGAGAGTGAGTAGTAGGGAGTAGTAAAGTAGTAGAGAGTGAGTAGTGGAGTGAGTTGTAGAGAGTAGTAGAGAAGGAGTAGTAGAGAGTGAGTAGTGGAGAGTGAGTAGTAGAGAGTAGTAGAGAGCGAGTAGTAGAGAGTGAGTAGTAGAGAGTGAGAAGTAGAGAGTAGCAGAGAATAGTAGAGAGAGTAGTAGAGAGTGAGTAGTAGAGAGTGAGTAATAGAGAGTAGTAGAGAGTGAGTAGTAGAGAGTGAGTAGTAGAGAGTAGTAGAGTAGTAGAGAGTGAGTAGTAGAGAGAGTAGTAGAGAGTGAGTAGTTGAGAGTGAGTAGTAGAGAGTGGTAGAGTGAGTAGTAGAGAGGGAGTAGTAGAGAGATAGTAGTAGAGAGTGAGTAGTAGAGAGTAGTAGAGTGAGTAGTAGCGAGTGCTAGTAGAGAGAGAGTAGTGGAGAGTAGTAGAGAGTGAGTAGTACAGTAGTAGAGAGTGAGTGGTAGAGAGTAGTAGAGTGAGTAGTAGACAGTAGTAGAGAGTGAGTATTAGAGAGTGAGTGATAGAGAGTAGTAGAAAGTGAGTAGTAGAGAGTAGTAGAGTAGCAGAGAGTGAGTAGTTGAGTGAGTAGTAGAGAGGGAGTAGTAGAGAGTGAGTAGTGGAGAGTGAGTAGTAGAGAGTAGTAGAGAGCGAGTAGTAGAGAGCGAGTAGTAGAGAGTGAGTAGTAGAGAGTAGTAGAGTAGTAGAGAGTGAGTAGTAAAGAGTGAGTAGTAGGGAGTAGAAGAGTAGTAGAGAGTGAGTAGTAGAGAGTGAGTAGTAGAGCATGAGTAGTAGAGAGTAGTAGAGAGTGAGTAGTACAGTAGTAGAGAGTGAGTGGTAGAGAGTAGTAGAGTGAGTAGTAGAGAGTGAGTAGTAGAGAGTAGTAGAGTAGTAGAGAGTGAGTAGTAGAGTGAGTGGTAGAGAGGGAATAGTGGAGAGTGAGTAGTGGAGAGTGAGTAGTAGAGAGTAGTAGAGAGCGAGTAGTGGAGTGTGAGTAGTAGAGAGTGAGTAGTAGAGAGTAGCAGAGAATAGTTGAGAGAGAGTAGTAGAGAGTGAGTAGCAGAGAGTGAGTAGTAGAGAGTAGTAGAGAGTGAGTAGTAGAGAGTGAGTAGTAGGGAGTAGTAGAGTAGTAGAGAGTGAGTAGTAGAGAGTGAGTAGTAGGGAGTAGAAGAGTAATAGTTGAGTGAGTAGTAGAGAGTGAGTAGTATGGAGTAGTAGAGTAGTAGAGTGAGTAGTAGAGCGTGAGTAGTAGAGAGTAGTAGAGAGTGAGTAGTAGAGTGAGTAGTAGAGAGTAGTAGAGAGCGAGTAGTAGAGTGCAAGTAGTAAAGAGTGCGTAGTAGAGAGTAAGTGGTAGAGAGTAGTAGAGAGCGAGTAGTAGAGAGGGTAGTAGAGAGTAGTAGAGTAGTATCGAGTGAGTAGTAGAGTGAGTAGTAGAGAGTAGTAGAGACGTAGTAGTAGAAAGTGAGTAGTAGAGAGTGAGTAGTAGAGAGTGAGTAGTAGAGAGTAGTAGAGAGTGAGTAGTAGAGAGAGAGTAGTAGAGAGCGAGTAGTAGAGAGTAGTAGAGTGAGTAGTAGCGAGTGAGTAATAGAGAGAGAGTAGTGGAGAGTAGTAGAGTGTGAGTAGTAGAGTAGTAGAGAGTGAGTGGTAGAGAGTAGTTGAGAGTAGTAGAGTGAGTAGCAGAGAGTAGTAGTGAGTGAGTAGTAGAGAGTGAGATGTAGAGAGAGTAGTAGAGTAGTAGAGAGTGGGTAGTAGACTGAGTAGTAGAGAGCGAGTAGTAGAGAGTGAGTAGTGGAGAGTGAGTAGTAAAGAGTAGTAGAGAGCGTGTAGTAGAGACCAAGTAGGAGAGAGTGAATAGTAGAGAGTGAGTTGTAGAGAGAGAGTAGTAGAGAGTGAGTAGTTGAGAGTGAGTAGTAGAGAGTGGTAGAGTGAGTACTAGAGAGGGAGTAGTAGAGAGAGAGTAGTAGAGAGTGAGTAGTAGAGAATAGTACAGTGAGTAGTAGCGAGTGCTAGAAGAGCGAGAGTAGTGGAGAGTAGTAGAGAGTGAGTAGTAGAGAGCAAGTAGAATAGAGTGAATAGTAGAGAGTGAGTAGTAGAGAGTGAGTGGTAGAGAGTAGTAGAGTGAGTAGTAGAGAGTAGTAGAGAGTGAGTAGTAGAGAGTTAGTAGTAGAGAGAGTAGTAGAGAGTGAGTAGTAAAGAGTGAGTAGTAGAGATTAGTAGAGAGCGAGTAGTAGAGAGTGAGTAGTGGAGAGTGAGTAGTAGAGAGTAGTAGAGAGCGAGTAGTAGAGAGCAAGTAGAATAGAGTGAATAGTAGAGAGTGAGTAGTAGAGAGTGAGTAGTAGAGAGTAGTAGAGTGAGTAGTAGAAAGGGAGTAGTAGAGAGAGAGTAGTAGAGAGTGAGTAGTGGAGAGTGAGTAGTAGAGAGTAGTAGAGAGCGAGTAGTAGAGAGTGAGTAGTAGAGAGTGAGTAGTAGAGAGTAGCAGAGAATAGTAGAGAGAGAGTAGTAGAGAGTGAGTAATTGAGAGTGAGTAGTAGAGAGTAGTAGAGAGTGAGTAGTAGAGAGTGAGTAGTAGGGAGTAGTAGAGTAGTAGAGAGTGAGTAGTAGAGAGTGAGTAGTAGGGAGTAGAAGAGTAGTAGAGAGTGAGTAGTAGAGAGTGAGTAGTAGAGCATGAGTAGTAGAGAGTAGTAGAGAGTGAGTAGTAGAGTGAATAGTAGAGAGTAGTAGAGAGCGAGTAGTAGAGAGCAAGTAGTAGAGAGTGTGTAGTAGAGAGTGAGTAGTAGAGAGTAGTAGAGAGCAAGTAGTAGAGAGAGTAGTAGAGAGTAAGTGGTAGAGAGGGTGGTAGAGAGTAGTAGAGTAGTAGCGAGTGAGTAGTAGAGTGAGTAGTAGAGAGTAGTAGAGGCTTAGTAGTAGAGAGTGAGTAGTAGAGAGTGAGTAGTAGAGAGTAAGTAGTAGAGAGTAGTAGAGAGTGAGTAGTAGAGAGAGAGTAGTAGAGAGTGAGTAGTAGAGAGTAGTAGAGTGAGTAGTAGCGAGTGAGTAGTAGAGAGAGAGTAGTGGAGAGTAGTAGAGAGTGAGTAGTAGAGTAGTAGAGAGTGAGTGGTAGAGAGTAGTTGAGAGTAGTAGAGTGAGTAGTAGAGAGTAGTAGATAGTGAGTAGTAGAGAGTGAGACGTAGAGAGAGTAGTAGAGTAGTAGAGAGTGGGTAGTAGAGACTGAGTAGTAGAGAGTGGGTAGTAGAGAGTGAGTAGTGGAGAGTGAGTAGTAAAGAGTAGTAGAGAGCGAGTAGTAGAGACCAAGTAGGAGAGAGTGAATAGTAGATTGAGTTGTAGAGAGGGAGCAGTAGAGAGTGGGTAGTTGAGAGTGAGTAGTAGAGAGTGGTAGAGTGAGTAGTAGAGAGGGAGTAGTAGAGAGTGAGTAGTAGAGAGTGGGTAGTAGAGAGTAGTAGAGTGAGTAGTAGCGAGTGCTAGTAGATAGAGAGTAGTGGAGAGTAGTAGAGAGTGAGTAGTACAGTAGTAGAGAGTGAGTGGTAGAGAGTAGTAGAGTGAGTAGTAGACAGTAGTAGAGAGTGGGTAGTAGAGAGTTAGTAGTAGAGAGAGTAGTAGAGTAGTAGAGAGTGGGTAGTAGAGAGTGAGTAGTAGAGAGTAGTAGAGAGCGAGTAGTAGAGAGTGAGTAGTGGGGAGTGAGTAGTAGAGAGTAGTAGAGAGTGAATAGTAGAGAGCAAGTAGAAGAGAGTGAATAGTAGAGAGTGAGTAGTAGAGAGAGAGTAGTAGAAAGTGAGTAGTAGAGAGTGAGTAGTAGAGAGTAGTAGAGTGAGTAGTAGAAAAGGAGTAGTAGAGAAAGAGTAGTAGAGAGTAGTAGAGAGTGAGTAGCTGAGTAGCTGAGAGTGAGTGGTAGACAGTAGTAGAGAGTAGTAGAGAGTGAGTAGAGAGTGAGTAGTAGAGAGTAGTAGTAGAGAGTAGTGGAGAGTAGTAGAGTAGTAGAGAGTGAGTTGTAGAGTGAGTAATAGAGTGTAGTAGAGAGTGAGTAGTAGAGAGTGAGTAGTAGAGCATGACTAGTAGAGAGTAGTAGAGAGTGAGTAGTAGAGTGAGTAGTAGAGAGTAGTAGAGAGCGAGTAGTAGAGAGCAAGTAGTAGAGAGTGTGTAGTAGAGAGTGAGTAGTAGAGAGTAGTAGAGAGCGAGTGGTAGAGAGAGTAGTAGAGAGTAAGTAGTAGAGAGGGTAGTAGAGAGTAGTAGAGTAGTATCGAGTGAGTAGTAGAGTGAGTATTAGAGAGTAGTAGAGGCTTAGTAGTAGTGAGTGAGTAGTAGAGAGTGAGTAGTAGAGAGTAGTAGAGAGTGAGTAGTAGAGAGAAAGTAGTAGAGAGTGAGTAGTAGAGAGTAGTAGAGTGAGTAGTAGCGAGTGAGTAGTAGAGAGAGAGTAGTGGAGAGTAGTAGAAAGTGAGTAGTAGAGTAGTAGAGAGTGAGTGGTAGAGAGTAGTTGAGAGTAGTAGAGTGAGTAGTAGACAGTAGTAGATAGTGAGTAGTAGAGAGTGAGTGGTAGAGAGAGTAGTAGAGTAGTAGAGAGTGGGTAGTAGAGACTGAGTAGTAGAGAGCGGGTAGTAGAGAGTGAGTAGTGGAGAGTGAGTAGTAAAGAGTAGTAGAGAGCGAGTAGTAGAGACCAAGTAGGAGAGAGTGAATAGTAGAGAGTGAGTTGTAGAGAGAGAGTAGTAGAAAGTGGGTAGTTGAGAGTGAGTAGTAGAGAGTGGTAGAGTGAGTAGTAGAGAGGGAGTAGTAGAGAGAGAGTAGTAGAGAGTGAGTAGTAGAGAGTAGTAGAGTGAGTAGTAGCGAGTGCTATTAGAGAGAGAGTAGTGGAGAGTAGTAGAGAGTTAGTAGTACAGTAGTAGAGAGGGAGTGGTAGAGAGTAGTAGACAGTAGTAGAGAGTGAGTAGTAGAGAGTTAGCAGTAGAGAGAGTAGGAGAGTAGTAGAGAGTGGGTAGTAGAGAGTGAGTAGTAGAGAGTAGTAGAGAGCGAGTAGTAGAGAGTGAGTAGTGGGGAGTGAGTAGTAGAGAGTAGTAGAGAGCGAGTAGTAGAGAGCAAGTAGAAGAGAGTGAATAGTAGAGAGTGAGTAGTAGAGAGAGAGAAGTAGAGAGTGAGTAGTAGAGAGCGAGTAGTAGAGAGTAGTAGAGTGAGTAGTAGAAAGGGAGTAGTAGAGAGCGAGTAGTAGAGAGCAAGTGGTAGAGAGTGTGTAGTAGAGAGTGAGTAGTAGAGAGTAGTAGAGAGTAAGTAGTAGAGAGGGTAGTAGAGAGTAGTAGAGTAGTATCGAGTGAGTAGTAGAGTGAGTAGTAGAGAGTAGTAGAGGCTTAGTAGTCGAGAGTGAGTAGTAGAGAGTGAGTAGTAGAGAGTGAGTAGTAGAGAGTAGTAGAGTGAATAGTAGCGAGTGAGTAGTAGAGAGAGTAGTGGAGAGTAGTAGAGAGTGAGTAGTAGAGTAGTAGAGAGTGAGTGGTAGAGAGTAGTTGAGGGTAGTAGAGTGAGTAGTAGACAGTAGTAGATAGTGAGTTGTAGAGAGTGAGTGGTAGAGAGAGTAGTAGAGTAGTAGAGAGTGGGTAGTAGAGACTGAGTTGTAGAGAGCGGGTAGTAGAGAGTGAGTAGTGGAGAGTGAGTAGTAAAGAGTAGTAGAGAGCGAGTAGTAGAGACCAAGTAGGAGAGAGTGAATAGTAGAGAGTGAGTTGTAGAGAGAGAGTAGTAGAGAGTGGGTAGTTGAGAGTGAGTAGTAGAGAGTGGTAGAGTGAGTAGTAGAGAGGGAGTAGTAGAGAGAGAGTAGTAGAGAGTGAGTAGTAGAGAGTAGAAGAGTGAGTAGTAGCGAGTGCTAGTAGAGAGAGAGTAGTGGAGAGTAGTAGAGAGTGACTAGTACAGTAGTAGAGAGTGAGAGGTAGAGAGTAGTAGACAGTAGTAGAGAGTGAGTAGTAGAGAGTTAGTAGTAGAGAGAGTAGTAGAGTAGTAGAGAGTGGGTAGTAGAGAGTGAGTAGTAGAGAGTAGTAGAGAGCGAGTAGTAGAGAGTGAGTAGTGGGGAGTGAGTAGTAGAGAGTAGTAGAGAGCGAGTAGTAGAGAGCAAGTAGAAGAGAGTGAATAGTAGAGAGTGAGTAGAAGAGAGAGAGTAGTAGAGAGTGATTAGTAGAGAGTGAGTAGTAGAGAGTAGTAGAGTGAGTAGTAGAAAGGGAGTAGTAGAGAGAGAGTAGTAGAGAGTAGTAGAGAGTGAGTAGCTGAGTAGCTGAGAGTGAGTGTTAGACAGTAGTAGAGAGTAGTAGAGAGTGAGTAGAGAGTAAGTAGTAGAGAGTAGTAGAAGAGAGTAGTGGAGTGTAGTAGAGTAGTAGAGAGTGAGTTGTAGAGAGTGAGTAGTAGAGTGTAGTAGCGAGTGAGTAGTAGAGAGTGAGTAGTTTAATTTAAAAGGAACACAATGAGGGGGTTCATTTTGCCATAGAGATTATGATTAGTGCTGAAAAAAGAAAAATTAGGGCACATTTTGAGTGACTTCTCAAATCCTCTTCTATTTCATAAAAAATTCTGACATGCAGACTGAAACATGCACTTTCAATACCAGCAGCAGACTTCCCTGGTGAGCAGTAGCTTTACTACAGTGATCTAATAAGCAACTAGAGTGCTAACATTCTGAATTTATGGCAAATGTGTGACACATCTGCATGCCTTCTTGATGGAATCAAAGTAAAAAACTGAAAGTATTCCCTACTGAGGAGATTGTAGTAATGAGGAAATTAGGAAACTTCATGACAAATAAGTCTCCCAAGATGGCCACCAGAGACAAAAGAGCCCTAGAAGTAGAGTGCTAAAAGTCTTACCAATGACAAAAGAATGGCACACCTGAAGCCATCTTGATTGGAATAAAGTGGTAACACTTAAAACATTTAATTTGCAAAGGAACAAAATGAGGGGGTTCATTTTTCCATAGAAATTATGATTAGTGCTGCAGAAAGAAAAGTTAGGGCACATTTTGACTTCTCAAATCCTCTTCTATTTCATTAAAAAATTCTGACATACAGACTGAAAGATGCACTTTGAATACCAGCAGCAGACTTCCCTGGTGAGCAGTAGCTTTACTACAGTGATCTAATGAGCAACTAGAGTGCTAACATTCAGAATTTATGGCAAATGTGTGACACATGTGAATGCCTTCTTGATGGAACCAAAGTAAACAAGCATTGAAAATGCAATAGGTCTCGCCCTCATTTAAGTTAAAGCATTTCTGTTTGTAACTAGGTGGCTTTTTAGCTTTGCTTGTATTAGTGTTTTTCAAGCTTTCATGTACATACCATGCATATGTATGCATATAAGTATTTGTATATGTATGCATGCATTTATATTTGTATTTATATATATCTGCAGATTATATATATGTTTATATATGTATATATATATATATACACATACAGATATATAAATGCACATGCAGATATATATGTGCATATGTGTGCGAGTAGAGAGAGGTAGAGAGAGGTGTAGAGGTAGAGGCGTGGAAGTAGAGGTGTAGAGGTAGAGGGGTAGAGGTAGAGAGGTAGAGGTAGAGAGGTAGTGAGTAGTAGAGAGAGACATAGAGAGAGGTAGAGAGGTAGAGAGTAGAGAGTGAGCAATAGAGAGTAGAGAGTGAGTAGTAGAGAGTAGTAGAGAGAGTAGCAGAGAGTGAATAGTAGAGAGTAGTAGAGTGAGTAGTAGAGAGTGAGTAGTAGAGAGTGAGTAGTAGAGAGTAGTAGAGAGTGAGTAGTAGAGACTAGTAGAGAGTGGTTAGTAGAGTGAGTGGTAGAGAGTAGTAAAGAGTGAGTAGTAGAGAATAGTAGAGAGTGAGTAGTAGAGAGTGAGTAGCAGAGAGAGAGTAGTAGGGAGTAGTAGATAGTGAGTAGTAGAGTGAGTAGTGGAGAGTAATAGAGAAAGAGTAGTAGAGAGTGAGTAGTAGAGAGTAGTAGAGAGTAAGTAGTAGAGAGTGAGTAGTTGAGTGAGTAGTAGAGTGAGTAGTAGAGAGTGAGTGTTAGAGAGTAGTAGAGAGAGAGTAGTAGAGAGTGAGTAGTAGAGAGTGAGTTGTAGAGAGTGAGTAGTAGAGTGAGTAGTAGAGAGTAGTAGAGAGTGAGTAGTAGATTGAGTAGTAGAGAGTAGTAGAGAGCGAGTAGTAGAGGGCAAGTAGTAGAGAGTGAGTAGTAGAGAGAGTAGTAGAGAGTGAGAAGTAGAGAGAGTAGTAGAGAGTAGTAGAGTAGTAGAAAGTTAGTAGTAGAGTGAGTAGTAGAGAGTAGTAGAGAGTGAGTAGTAGAGAGTTTAGTAGAGAGTGAGAAGTAGAGTGAGTAGTAGAGAGTAGTAGAGTGAGTAGTAGAGAGTAGTAGAGAGCGAGTAGTAGCGAGTGAGTAGTAGAGTGAGTAGTAGAGAGTAGTAGAGGCTTAGTAGTAGAGAGTGAGTAGTAGAGAGTGAGTAGTAGAGAGTGAGTAGTAGAGAGTAGTAGAGAGTGAGTAGTAGAGAGAAAGTAGTAGAGAGTGAGTAGTAGAGAGTAGTAGAGTGAGTAGTAGCGAGTGAGTAGTAGAGAGAGTAGTGGAGAGTAGTAGAGAGTGAGTAGTAGAGTAGTAGAGAGTGAGTGGTAGAGAGTAGTTGAGAGTAGTAGAGTGAGTAGTAGACAGTAGTAGATAGTGAGTAGTAGAGAGTGAGTGGTAGAGAGAGTAGTAGAGTAGTAGAGAGTGGGTAGTAGAGAGTGAGTGGTAGAGAGTGAGTAGTAGAGTGAGTAGTAGAGAGTGAGTAGTAGAGAGTAGTAGAGAGTGAGTAGTAGAGAGAGAGTAGTAGAGCGTAGTAGAGAGTGAGTAGTAGAGAGTAGTAGAGAGTGAGTAGTAGAGAGAGAGTAGCAGAGAGAGAGAGTAGTAGAGAGTAGAAGAGAGTGAGTAGTAGAGTGAGTAGTGGAGAGTAGTAGAGAAAGAGTAGTAGAGAGTGAGTAGTAGAGAGTAGTAGAGAGTAAGTAGTAGAGAGTGAGTAGTAGAGTGAGTAGTAGAGTGAGTAGTAGAGAGTGAGTAGTAGAGAGTAGTAGAGAGTGAGTAGTAGAGAGAGTAGTAGAGAGTGAGTAGTAGAGAGTGGGTAGTAGAGTGAGTTGTAGAGAGTAGTAGAGAGTGAGTAGTAGATTGAGTAGTAGAGAGTAGTAGAGAGCGAGTAGTAGAGAGCAAGTAGTAGAGAGTATGTAGTAGAGAGTGAATAGTAGAGAGTGAGTAGTAGAGAGAGACTAGTAGAGCGTAGTAGAGAGTGAGTAGTAGAGAGTGAGTAGTAGAGAGTGAGTAGTAGGAGAGTAGTAGAGTAGTAGAGAGTGAGTAGTAGAGAGTGAGTAGTAGAGAGAGAGAGTAGTATAGAGTAGTAGAGTGAGTAGTAGATTAGTAGAGAATAGTCAGTCAGTGTCAGTCAGTGTCCGTCAGTCAGTGTCAGTCAGTCAGTGTCAGTCAGTCAGTGTCAGTGTCAGTCAATCAGTCAGTGTCAGTCAATCAGTGTCAGTCGGTGCCAGTCAATCAGTGTCAGTCAGTGTCAGTCAGTCAGTGTCAGTCAATCAGTGTCAGTCAGTGTCAGTCAGTGTCAGTCACTCAGTGTCAGTCAATCAGTGTCAGTCAGTCAGTGTCAGTCAGTGTCAGTGTCAGTCAGTGTCAGTGTCAGTCAATCAGTGTCAGTCAGTGTCAATCAGTCAGTGTCAGTCAGTCAGTGTCAGTCAGTCAGTCAGTGTCAGCTAGAGCAGCTCTGCTGACTTGGTTCTCTGGCTCTAGAGCAGCTCTGCTGACCTGGTTCTCTGGCTCTAAAGCTGCTCTGCTGACCTGGTTCTCTGGCTCTAAAGCAGCTCTGCTGGCCTGGTTCTCTGGCTCTAAAGCAGTTCTGCTGACCTTGTTCGCTCCCTCTAAAGCAGCTCTGCTGACCTGTTTTCTCTGGCTCTAGAGCAGCTCTGCTGACCTAGTTCTTTGGCTCTAGAGCAGCTCTGCTGACCAGGTTCTCTGACTCTTCAACAGCTCTACTGACCTGGTTCTCGGCCTCTAGAGCAGCTCTGCTGACCTTGGTCTCTGGCTCTAGAGCAGCTCTGCTGACCTGGGTCTCTGGTTCTTGAGCAGCTCTGCTGACCTGCTTCTTAGGCTCTAAAGCAGCAATGCTGACCTGGTTCTCTGCCTTTAGAGCAGCTCTGCTGACCTGGTTCTTAGGCTCTCAATCAGCTCTGCTGACCTGGTTCTCTGCCTCTAGAGCAGCTCTGCTGACCTGGCTCTTAGGCTCTAGAGCAGCTCTGCTGACCTGGTTCTCAGGCTCTAAAGCAGCTCTGCTGACCTGGTTCTCTGGTTCTAGAGCAGCTCTGCTGACCTGGTTCTCTCCCTCTAAGTCAGCTCTGTTGACCTGGTTCTTAGGCTCTAGAGCAGCTCTGCTGCCCTGGTTCTCTCCCTCTAAAGCAGCTCTGCTGCCCTGGTTCTCTCCCTCTAGAGCAGCTCTGTTGACCCTGTTCTTAGGCTCTAGAGCAGCTCTTGTTAACTGATTCTCTGGCTCTAAAGCAGCTCTGCTGACCTTGTTCTCTGGCTCTAAAGGCTCTGACCATCCACATTTTTAGCTTTTTTTGATATGTACTACTGTCAAGGTAAGATTAAGTAATCCAAACACTATCAATGCACAACTACATTCAGCTATGCACTATATATATAAACCTCTAACCAGCTACTTAGTAAAGTACTACCCATGCAACCTAGGAATCCTCCTGTCTGTCCCATGCACTTCTCCAATCACCCATTCAGCACTATCTACGTATCCTATCACTCCACGATACCTAATCACTTATAAATTCAACATGTACTCTCTTTGCAGCACTGAAATTATTCTAGTTACTAGTCATGTACCTAAGGAATCACCAAGCCAGTAAAACTAGTACAGCTACAATATTCTGTGCACTATGCATGCAGACCTCTAATCAGCTACATAGCATTGATACAGTCTTTTAAATACCCAGTTAGTATCTATGCAGTCTAGGAATCCTTCTGTCTGTCCCATGCTCTTTTCCATTCAACCATCCAGCAGTATCTACGTATCCTATCACTCTGCCAATACCTAAGCACTAATACATTTAGCATGCTCTCTCTTTGCAGCACTGAAATTACTCCAGTTATTAGTCATATACTTAAGGAATGGCCTAGCCACTAACACAAGTGCAGGTACAATATTTTGTACACTATGCATGGAGACCTCTATCCAGCTACATACTATTGATACGCTCTTCTAAATACCCAGTTAATACCTATGCAGTCTAGGAATCCTTCTGTCTGTTCCATGCACTTCTCCATTCACCCATCTAGCACTATCTACGTATCTTATCACTCCACCAATACCTAAGCACTTATACATTCAGCACGCACTTTCTTTGTAACACTGAAATTACTCCAGTTATTAGTCGTATACTTAAGGAATGGCGTAGTCACTAACACAAGTGCAGGTGCAATATTTTGTACACTATGCATTTGCACACCTCTAACCAGCTACAAACTATTGATATGCTCTTCTAAATACCCAGTTAGTACCTATGCAGTGTAGGAATCCTCCTGTCTGTCCCATGCATTTCTACCATCACCCATCCAGCACTATCTACTTATCCTATTACTCCACCAATACCTAAGTACTTATAAATTCACTATACACTCTGTTTGTAATACTGTAATTATTTTAGTTACTAGTCATGAACTTATGGAATGGCCTAGCTACTAACACAAGTACAGCTATAATATTTTGTGCACTATCCAAGCAGACCTCTAACTAGCTACATACTATTGATACACTCTTCTAAATACCCAGTTAATACTCATGCAGTGTAGGAATCGTCCAGTCTGTCCCATGCACTTCTTTAATCACTTATCTACCACTATCTACTTATCCTAACACTCCACCAATACGTAAGCACTTATAAATTAAGTGTTCACTCTGTTTGCAGCACTGTCATCATTCCAGTTACTTGTGGTATTCTTATAAAATGTCCTAGGCACCAACACAAGTACACATAAAATATTCTGTGCATAGTCCCTACAAATCTCTAAGCAGATACATACTATTGGTCCACTCCATTAAATACTGAAGTAGTACCCATGCAGCGTAGGATCCCTCCTGTCAGTCTCATGCAATTCTTCAATCACCCATCCAGCACTATGTTCTTATTGTATCAGTCTGCCAATACCTAAGCACTTATGAGGCAGATTTACAAGCACCCTGTGCCACCAGTACGTCACTTTTTGTAATGTAGTGATGGCGCCAGGCACTCCTTCATATTTACAAGGAGAGGAAAATCCACCCTGCGTGGTCTTTCCTCTCCTTGTAAATACGACCACTTCATACACCGAACTTTGCGTTGAAGGGGCGTTCCATAGGTGATGCTGTGGGTGTTCCCACGCAACACCCATAGAACAAGACACATCTCCAGATTTATGAGAAATCATAAATCTGGAGATGTGTCTGAATGCTGCGCCATCCTAGAGTTGGTGTAGCAAGGCGCAACAAGGAGAATTGTTTTCATTTCTCCTCATTGTTTCCTCTTTCAATGCATGCTGCATTCCACAGCATACATTGAAAGAGGAAAATGCCTTTACTGATTGTTTTTGTGCAGGAAGGTGTCCCTTCCTGCACAAAAACAATCTCCGCACGACACAGACAGCCTTGCACCATGGTGCAAGGGGGCCTGTGTCACCACATGGCTGCAGTTTGTGCAGCAGTGCAGAGGGAAGCACAGAGTTGCAACATATTCATGTACATATGTCACATCCCTGTGCTTCGGAAGTGCCACAGTGCAGTGCAGCTAAAGAGTTTGCAGTGTCATGCTGCAGTACTTTCTCATAAATCTTTACCTAAAAATTCACCATACACTACTAATGCATTCTTTCAGTCAATCATGCTGTAGACATATATTCAACCACAATTTCACACATTACCTTGCAATTATAGTTCTTTCTTTAACCAGATAAGGTAGTTCTGATAAGAACTTTTTTTTTTTTTAACAATTTTGAATTTTTGGGGTGTTTTTTTCAAAAAATGCACAAAAAAGAATAAAACAGGAAACTTTTGGAATTACTTATCATTCCAAAAACAAAAAAAACTAAAATTAACAACAATGGTTGCGTTGCGCAGCACCAACTGCATCCACCGACTGCTCACCGAAGCATTGTTTCTTACACTTCACGCAGTGTTGCTCGAGAAGGGCAAATTATGGCCTAATGTCCATTGCAGGTGTTCCTGAGGACGCTCCAGACGTACTTGCCACAGCAGATGAGGGGTTCAAAGCAGATCGCCTCATTTCCTCCCGAGCAAGATTGAGAGGACGTGTGGTCCGGAGATGCTTGCACATAGAAGCAGTGCCACAGGAGTATTTTTTTTCACTGCCTCTTGACAGGACTCGGTCACAAATTTTGCACGTCACCTTACTCGCATTTGCTTTCTTCTCTCCAGGTGGAAAAGTGAAGAATTTCCACACAACAGATTCCAGCCTCTGTGGACGTGGTGCCTCCTGCAAGAATTCTTCTTCAGAAGATACTTCCTCCTGCTGCTGTCCAGATGCCATTTTGTTTGATATTTTTTGAAAAACACCAAAAAAAACAAGCAAAAAGGGTTCTTGTAGGAAAAGAGATGTCTCTCTAAAGATGCTCCAACAAGAATGATTAAAATGGGTGGGGTCCTTCAATAGTTACAGGGAGAAATGTTATGAACCAATGAAATCTTTTTTTTTGAGGTCACATGGGACCCGCGCACTCTGCGCTCATAATGCACGCACCCGACTTTGCGAAAATATATTTAAAAATAATATAAGTTTATTATAATTACAAATATATTATTTTTATGAATATCTTAGCTAATCTCTTGCCCTAATATGTATATTAAAGACACATACATATCATTTTAGAACATACATTGTTTTTGCGGGAGTCACGCACCCAGTGCGCCCCAGCACATATATGATGTCACGCGGGACCCGCCACCACGCAATCGTCTCGTACCGTAATGCGCATGTGTCGCGAATGCGCGGGAGCAGGAGTCACGGACTGGTCACATACCAATCGCGCACATCACGTAATATTAAATGTATATGATATAACTGAAAAACACGCAGCCGTCGCACACCGTACGCGGATCCTTCACAACTTTTCTAAAAACGGCGGCTAGAATCTGTGCACCCACCGTGATGTGTACGCTTTGGGTACGCGACTCCTTTTGTTAAAGAAAATAATATCAATATATTAAAATAAAAAATGAAAACAAAAATTTTTATCAATATTTCAGATCGAATTGTTTTTAAAAACTTTTTTGCAATTTTCAGAAAAATATATAATGTTATTTAATGAATAAAATATTTATAAATGAACAGTTAAAAAACTGTAGAAAATCAGTACAAAAAATAGGTATAACTACTATCACACTTAAAAATTAGCATTTAAAAAACCTTTGAAATTCACTGAAAAAAACCATAGGTTTCAGAGACATTATAGTTAGAAATTAGCATTTAAAAAAGTTTTGAAATTCACTGAAAAAACCATAGGTTTCAGAGACGTTATAGTTAGAAATCAGCATTTAAAAAACCTTAGAAATTCACAGAAAAAAACATAGGTTTCAGGGGTGTTATAGTTAGCTGGCCATTTCACACGTACAAAACCATAGCAATTCCTCTGTTATAGTTAGTTCTGCTAACTATAACTCGAGCGCCCGCAATGCACTGCTGATGATGTCACATATTGCATCATTCATGACATGGTCAGTGACATCACTGATGACATCACTGAAAACATCTCAAATGACATCACTGATGACATCACTGATTACATCATCCACGTGACAATCTGATACACCTCATCATACACTAGTATAACCTTCCATCACTCACTGTAAAATACAGAGTACCATATTTGAAACCATTGACACACCAATACCAGTTACTACATATCCACTCACTGATTCCTAAGTCCACACACACAACTACCTATTCAACAACAGAATCATTTATACATGCACTCACTAATTAATAGAACACTATCAAATGCACTTATACACATATATAGACATTGACACATCAGCAGTCATCGTAGTCGGTTATGAAGCCATCCTACTCACTCATAAAAAAATGAATCACACTTACATTTACTCACTTACACAATTATCCAATAACACCTCATTTATTCAAACACATAGTAACTCATAGTTAATATGTTAAAAAATCACCATTACAGTTATACACTCATTCATATAGTTACTCTCACAATCACTGACTCTTACATATACTTATTTATATACACCAAATCTCATATACAATGCCTTTTATTTTTTTACTTTGTTGAAGATGTACAACTAAAACATATATTCGCTCACCAACACATAAATAAATATACTCAGTCACCGAAACAACTGTTTCCACATGCACTCTTAAACCTATACACCTAGTCAATCAACCATTCACACATCTATGTATAGAGTTACACACACCCCATCCAACCACCCACAAACTCAGTGTCCCATACAAATACTCACCCAACTAATCAATAACTAATATACACACTCATATAGTTAGTGAGCAACTGATGCAGCATGTTATTCAACAACAGAGACCGTGATGCACACATTCACATAGTTTAGTTACTAATCCATGTATTAAGTGAGACACTTTTAATTACTCACTTAAAGAGACAGACAGACAGCTACTAAATCCTCCATCCAGACAGTTATATTTCCACTCAATCTTCAATACAGATTGGTATATATATATAATACATATTTAAATTTCAAACTAAACCACATTCACTGGATGATGTCATCAGTGATGTCATTTGAGATGTTATCAGTGATGTCATCAGTGATGTCACTGACCATGTCATGAATGATGCAATATGTGACATCATCAGCAGTGCATTGCGGGCGCGTGAGTTATAGTTAGCCGAACTAACTGTAACGGAGGAATGTCTATGGTTTTGTACGAGTAAAATGGCCAGCTAACTATAACACCCCTGAAACCTATGGTTTTTTCTGTGAATTTCTGAGGTTTTTTAAATGCTAATTTCTAACTATAACGTCTCTGAAACCTATGTTTTTTTCAGTGAATATATATATATATATATATATATATATATATATATATATATATCATCAATACACAAGAAAGCAACAAAGCAGCGATGCCAATTCTATACATGCACATCCCCCCTTTTTTGTCCGTCGGGGAGTAATTCCTCTAGATGTAAGTAAAATGTAGTGCTCTCCAAGCATATAGCCTCCCTCTGCTCATAGGAGGCTGGATCAACACCCAAGATGGAAAAATCCACTCGAGGTTTAAACGATAAGTTACATAAATGCTGAGGCACAAAAAGAAGTCCAATATAGTGTCGCTGGCTATTAGCCACTCAGGTAGATAAGAAGTCCATATAACAATCTTGATTTTTCTTTATGAATCCTATATTCCAAAAGTATGATTTTCATAACATCCGAAACAGGCAGCCGACACGTGTTTCGTCCAAAAGGATTTTCTCAAGGCTAAACACGAAAATGGACCATTATGGAAAAAGAGTTCTCTGTCCATATGAAACGTGTACCACCTTCATTGACGGGGTAATACCTGCAGTATAGAGAGTCACATGTGTCTTCTCTCCCTGAACTTCCGTATATGTTTAGAGGTCTTGATAAACCTGCAAAAAAAGGCAGTCTCGTCACGCGTGGTCCTGGAGTAAACCATATATATATTGTCTTAGCAAGAGGGTGGAACTTGTCATTCGGTTTACTATTCTGATATTACTAGTCACATTCATCTGCTGCCGTCTGTTGATCTTTGCAGCACATATATATTGTATAAAGGAATCACTTTGGCTCAATAAATATTGAAAACACCCCACTGTGTATTTCTCTGAGAAAAAGAGAGCATGAGTGACTAGGGCAAAGGGGTTTTATATCTGTTATCATGATCCCTGGAGAGCTCAGAGTTGTCATGTTCTATGGTCATGTTCTATGGTTGCCAAAACCGTTTGCTACCCATCTAAGTTAGGGGTGCATATAGTGGCACTGTGGACTAGCTGGTCTTTAGGATATCCTGTGGGGGTACATGGAATCAGTCTGGCACCATCCCTACATGTATGTTGCCCAACAAATTTGCAGTTCCCACTGTGAAGTGCAGAACTACACAACAGAAGTCTGCAAGATGCTGAAGTTTTAGCATTGCTGTACCTACATACCTGACAAAAGTGAGGAGGTAAAGAAATACATTAAGAACATTACAGATCTAAAGGGAGACTTGCTGGAGATAGAAGCTACAGGTGCTTGGAAAGCAATTGGAAATGAATTTGCTGGAGTAGGCATTTCTTTGGAAACCTAGGGAGTGGAATATTTGGATCATTTCTGAGACCCCTCGCGATAATTGCCCTTTGTACAATTTATTACTTTGTACTCTTTAAGGGTTACCAATGTATGAAAGGGATACACAAAAGGAGGAGAATAAGAAGAAAAAGAAAGGATGTGGAACTAGAGGAGAGTCAGTGCAGATTTTATGATGAAATTAAATATCTGGAAAACTCTAGATGAAAAAGTTTGAAAGCCTCAGGGTTTTGATCTGGTCTCATCTGATAAGATTTATATTTTGATTGTGATGGCTAACATCGCCATCAGAGGGGGGATTGGAGCAGCACAATTTAGGCTCCATGCTTATACGTCACAGAAATGCAATTATATACTTGCACTTGACATTATATTCACTGTGTGCCTTAACTTCATTAACATTTTGTGAAACATTTAAATGCATTAATCAAATGTAATCGTTGAAGAGATTAGAGATTTATACACATGTTCACTAATGTTAAGTGTGAATATACAATCTTGTACTCTTACTTACGTTTTACATTTATTCTTCAAGGTACATGTGTGGATGTACAACTATGTATTTGAAGTGCATATTAAATGCTTAACTGAACTTAGCCTGACTACAGGCCTCAGTTGAAATGCATTGTTCTCTGCTAACATGTTCTTTCTTTCCTTGCAGGTGAATTATGATTTTTATTAGTGAGAGAAAATCTTAACAGTGAACGTAGAGATTCAATGGTCAAAAGAGGCCTTCTGTTCATCATGTACCAGGATGGCAAAATGCTCAAGGGAAAGAGCCGCAGTCCCAGTTTGATGGGTTGGAAAACTGAAGCAATGTTCCAGATGTACTTGAGTGATGATTTGATTGGTTCTTGGTGATATGAGAGGAGATAAGGATATTTCTGAATTGCCTGTTACTTTTAAATTGGTATTCACACAGCCAGAGTCAGCAGAGATTTCCTTGAGACTTCAAGAGGTACAGACCGCTCTGCTTGCCCAATTTTTTGCATTTGTGAAGCTTTATGCTTAACACTTATTTACTTTCCCAAGACTTCTACTGAAGTCTCATCATGCTGACACTTTCTATGCTCCTGAACTAGAGACCCTTGCTAAGATGACCCCATATTTGATTTGTGTTTAGAAGAGAGAAGGGAAGTTTCTTTATGGAACACCTGTTTACTTTATTGTGTTTCTTTGTGGCTATCACAATTCTGTATCTCATTCTGTTGCGCCTCAACCCACTGAGACATTTCAGTTTACCTGTTGTAATGATATACTTATTGAACTTATTTTTAACTTGCATAAATCCAAATAAACCCCTTTAACTATAATTGGCGATTCCTGGTCTTATTGTGACGTCACATCGGCTTCACGTATTTTAAATGTTTTGTTGATGGCATCTCCCTTTCATTTCTTTACGTCAACTAACAAAGGTTCCTACGGCCAATCGGGAAAGATCTTTAACAATTTTACTAAGAGATTATGTTGTAAGTCCCAGCGCTCTTTCGCCATCCTCAGGGAAACATCAAGTCAAAAGAGAAATTTTTCCTCCAGTTTAAATCAGTTACCTGTGAATAATGTATGGAAATAGACTCACCTTTGGCACAAGTCTATGCCTGGGATTATACACATGCAGTCTGCTGACAGAAGAGAACCCTCTGTTCTTTGTTGTACCCATGGATATTTAATATTTGAAGTCCATTTTGCACGCCAGCATATGGGTATATATTGTGAAGTATATACCACACCCTCATTTTTTCAGTGTTGTAAGACAAACCTTGCAGTATAGTGAAACTGCATAGGTAAGATGAATCAAGCTATGTACACAAAGGGGAATGTAATGTAGTGTTCTGATTAAAACTGAAAACTGAAAAATTGTGCATAACTTTAACAGTAGCATATTAGGAATTGCAATGCAATCACAAGTTTTTTTTGCATCTAAAACATAATCTTGCTATATAACAAGTTACCTTGTTTGCAGCTGCCTCTGTCCTAATGAAATTATACTACATATTGATCATGTTATAACACTTATATAATGACATGGAATTGTGCAATAGTATACATTTATACAAGATTGTTAGAAGTTCGTAATTTTTAATTGTTGAGTTTCCAAGAAGGGGCTCCCCTTTAATGAGCATTACGTAGAGATAAGTAAGATCTTTGAGTGGATCTGGAAAGACTCATTTGAAAAGGGAAATCTCAGCCAAGTTCCTCTCAACCCGAAAAAGGCTGTTGTCTCTTCTCTCAAAGATCCTGTTTAACTCTTCAACGCTAGTTGTTCACGAATCCTCTGATCCTCTGATAGGATGAGACAAGGTGAGGGGCATGAGTGTCAGTGGGCAGTCGGGTAACTCCAGTGAAGTTGTACAAGGGCACCCATGCCGTGGAAGGTCAGTGGTTGTCACTTGTACGAATGTGTATTATTAGGCATTTATGGAGCTAGAGCATCTCATCAATCAACAGCTGGATTCTTATTATGAAATGGCACCAATCGGAACATCATTGAGTTCCAGGCTCTTTGTCTTTCTGAGAGCTTCATACTTGTCTTAGTCCCCACAGAACTGGAAATTGCTCCCAGAACTGGATCCCCTGTTTCCTTATTTGACCACAAGAAACTGTTAGCAGTGATGGCTACAATAGTTTTAAAGTGTTTGTGTTTTGGCAGTTGGTTAAAAACGGAACAGTATCTGTAAACTTTCATATTGATGTTGTGATTCAGGAGTCCTTTTATGACAGCATACTCACTTAGGATACGTCTGTTCACCAAATGCAGCAGCTATTTCCAATCATTCTAGATTTCTGTGGGTGGTAAGTTGTTCCAGTCAGAGAATAGCCTTTTATGCACTCAATAAGTCTTTTGGAAAAATGTCGTCATAGTTTATGAGTTGGGGGTTCAGGTGTGCTCCCTCCCATAAACTGATTGACAACTATCACTCTAGCAGTTGAGAGAGTGTAGGCTATCTTAGTTTGATGTCATGAGGGTGAAAAAATAATAGTATCAACTTTCTGTAAAATTCCTATTGAAATATATATTATTAAGTTTACAACACAGATAGGTTTCACTCAATAGTGAACAAACAAAACATAATTACTATAGTAATTTCAGTTTACTTTCATTTATTGTATTTCTTTGTCTTCTCATATGATTGGCAATTCAAAATCACACGTTCATCTAGGACAGTGAGCACTAAAAGGTGGATACAATCTACTTATCTTCCCTGGGTTAGATACTTTCTTTGGGGAAAATGAAATAGGAGGAGCATAAATTGTGCACTCCTAGAAACCTTAGTTGTTTGCCTCAATACAAGGTTCCATTAAGCTTCTCTTAGATCACTGACTATTTTTGTCAGCTGTTTTTTCTTGTAAGTAAGCCATTGAACAGTGTGAACATTTCATAGGACGTTGTAACGCATCATTACAGGTTTTCTACATAACTCCAGTGAATTATTTTGCTTCGTACAAAATGTGCCAACAGATATCATAATTCTTGTATAGGCGTCTCAAAGATCCACCGCGCCACTCTCTGTATTTGTGCTGCCACATAGGTGAACTCAAAATCCAGAACTCACAGTCCTTCTTCATCGACCAGGTGTCGAAAACTGTGAAAGTTTCACCATTTTAGCTAAAGAACCTCAACCCAGGAATGATATGGTGATAGACCTTCAAAACAAGAAGCCACTATGCAACTATTTAGGGCTATCGTTTCTCCACCACTATTTACATGTACAATGTTGACTAAATGTCGTATATCCGGACCTCTAAAGTGACAAATGTATCAATTTGCCATTCTAAATTGCGATGCCTGGTTGTCATGACAGATGGTTTAGATCGGGTCTGCAGGGCAAAACACACAATTTCGACCAGTTGACCTCTAATATTAATATTTTCCCAAAGGCCTTCATCCCAATCAATGCGAAGGCCAGACCACTGCTACATCTTTCACAAATATGAATATATCACCTGCATATTATGATATAAGATGCATTGTGTTATTTATATGAACACCCTTAACCAAGAGTCATGTAGATTTGGCAATAGGTTCAACTGGCAGAGAAAATATCAAGGGAGAGAGGCCTCCACTGTCATATTTCACTTTCTATCCTGTATCAATCAATCAGTATTTGTTAAGTGCGACAACTCACCCGTGAGGGTCTCAAGGCGCTGGGGGGAGGATCCTGCAGGTCTGACTGGGTGCTGAGGTTCATTCGAAGATCCAGGTCTTGAGATCCTTCCCGAATTGGGTCAGCAATGAGGATAGTTTGAGGTGGAGAGGCAGGTATTCCAGGTTCTGGGGCCAAGTTAGAAAAAGGATCTTCCTCCCATCCTGGTCTTGTGGATCCAAGGGAATGTGGCAAGGTCCAGTTGGGCAGAGCGAAGGTGGGTGCGTGGAATGAGAGGCGGTAGTTATGTTATGCTGGTCCTGTGTCATGAAGAGCTTTATAGGCGTGTGTGAGGAACTTGAAGGTGACTCTTTTGTTGACTGGGAGCCAATGGAGTTCTCGCAGGTGTTCGGGATATGGCTGCGGCAGGGGATGTTAAGGACCAGTCTGGCTACGGAATTCTGAATGTTCTGTAGTTTCCTGAGGAGTTTCTGGGTGACACCTATGTAGAGTGTGTTGCCGTAGTCAGGTCTGCTGCTGATGAGGGTGTGGGTGACTGTCTTACTGGCCTGAGTGGGAATCCCTTTGAAGGTCCTTCGAAGCAGGCAAAGTGTGTGGAAGCATGATAAGGAGACGGCATTGATCTGGCAGTTCACAGTGAGCGAGGAGTCTAGTATGATGCCGAGGTCTGTACGTGGTCCGTGGGTGTGGGGAGGTTCCTAACGCAGCAGCCCATCAGAAGTCTTCCCAGGCATAAGTGTTGGTCCCCAGGGTGAGTATGTAGGAAAGTTGGATCTGCTTCTTATGGTTCCCCCACTTTTTGCTTGATGTTTCACTGTTTTTGACTAGTCTGACGGGGATCCTGCTAATCAGGACCCCTGTCTATCTGCTTTCTCCCTTAAATTGTCATGCATTTACTTTGGTACACTCCAGATTGGCTACTGGGGTACCCTTGTCAGTCCCTAGTATATGGTACCCATGTACCCAGGGCATAGGTACCCAGAGGCCTTCAATGGGCTGAAGCAGGTATTATTCCACCCATGAGAGGCCATGCAAAATGGAACCACAGGTCTACTACTGCAACCTGTGTAAGATGGTGCTTGCACCACTTACTTAGATATAGGTTCACTATATCTATTGGTCACTACACTTGAAACTTATGTCACCCCTATAGCAGGCCTTATCAATCCTGGAGGCAGGGTGCTGGGTTTTTAGTGAGAGGGCACCTCTGCATGAGCAGAGCCCCTCTGCAGCCTTCGGAGACCATTCTCCCAGATTGTCTGCGACTAAGCCAGACCTATAGGTAAAGGTGCATTATAACGTCACGGTAAATGCTAATTCGAAAATGGCTGCATAGAAACATATCATGTTTGGTATCAAACACCTTGGAATCATACCTCCACACCGGTAACCGGTGTGGGAGGTATGATTCCACCCTTCAGAAGCAAGCTTTGTGGGGTCACTGGTGTAACCGGTACCAGCCTTCTCAACCCGGACAGGACAAAATGGATGCTGCCGATTAGAGACACATTTCTGCCCGCCTGCTGCTGAGCCAAGCTTGAGCAGAGGAAGGTAGCACAATAGGCATCCTGTCACAGGGAGGTGTGACCACCTCCCAGACAGGATTTAGTGTATTGGGGCTGTGTGGGTGCACTCTGAGAGTGCCTGAAAGTCTGCACCGGGGGCACATTTGGTGTCCCTGTGCATAGTTCAGGTAGGTCAAACCAGTTATGGGAGCCATTGGCTCCTATTCTGGTGCGAAACTGGAAAAAGGACATGGGTGTAACCACCCCCCATCCTGACCCTCCCCTAGGAGGGACCCCCGAATACAAAAGGGCTTACCTGGCTGTAAGCCTTTAGATTTCACATGGACAAGATTCTACAAGAAGAAACCACTGATATTCGACCATCTGGACACTCTGGACTTCGCTGGACTTCGACTGGGCCCGACTTCATCTCCCTCTCTGTTCAAAGCTCTGTCTGTGCCCTTGCTTCATGCAGGCTCCATGCAGGACCTGTAGTGCACTAAGGACAACTGAAGAATCTCCCTTGGAGTGAAGGAGTCACTCCCCTGCAACTGCGTGCACCTTAACACAACTGACCCATCTGCTGCTCCTGAGCTCCTGCGGACTCCAAAGATTTCAGCAATGTAGGAGGTGGGTTTTCGAAGGTCCTTGAGGTTGATCTGCCCTCTCAGCAAGTTTGAGGCCATTATCCCTTGTGGGGGCTGCACAACCCGAACCCCTGTGCAACCCAACCATTTGCAGTTGCATATGCTTGTTGGCAATTCCCGAGCTTGTGCATTAAACTCAGTGTAGTCCTGACACTGAGCAGTATTTGCACCTAAGAACTCCAGCCTCCTCACACTGAGTGCTCTGTGGGCTGGTACTTTGCAATCTTGCTTGAGGTCCCCTCACGACTCCTGGTCCTTCGGCCTGTGGGTCTCTCTGAGGGTAATCTTGATTTCTGTTGGGCTTTCCTGGTTGCTCTAGATGTGCCCTGACTCCCCATTGCTTGGTGAGTCTCCTGGACATTGCTGGTTTACACCGTAACCTGCTTGACCTTCCTGCGTGGGTTGCTTTTGCCAAGGCTTGTTGGTGCTCCAGCCAGACACCGACCCCTCAGCACTTAACATCCTTCATGGGACAACTCCCCTCTGGCTCCTGGTCATCCTCGATGTCTCCTGGTCCTCGTGGCTGCCGAGTCAAGCATCCCTTCCTCGCACCTGAAGTACCTGACATCGGTGGGCATTCGTCTACCGAGCCCCTGGTCACTCTGAAGTGACCCAGACTCTATCCCCTCTGCTTTCAGGTTCCTTCCTTCCCAAATCCAGGCTTGGATTCCACCGGACCCTCTTCACCTTCACAGCAGCAGTACTTCTTCACAGCCCTCCATTGAGAACGATGGGAGTTTCCGACACCACTTCAAACCTATGCACCCGGCTCCTCTGGGATAGGTAAGTTGGGTACTACAGTATCCATGGGTGGGGTGGCTCTTTAAACTCTTAAGTTCCAAAGGGGTTGCTCGAAGTCTTCCTAGAAGGGTCCTTAAACTTTAAAAATTTAACCGCGACTTCCCCATAGGCTTGTACGGAGCCCGCGGTCGTGTTAGCACACTGCACCCGTCCTCTGTGGGGTTCCTATCTTCTCACTTTGGGTGGTTCCTTGGGGTCCCAGCGTTTCCAAGTGCTCTAGAATGTGTCTTGACTCAAGTCGTGATTGTTATACCATTATTTTCGTATATGGTTTGGTCTACCCCTGAAGCCCACTCTGTATTGTGCTACTTACAACTGTTCTATTGATTTCGTATTGTGTGCTTTGTCTTCTGTCCTCATGTATTGGATACTAGGGAGTGTTATATTAATAAATACAACTGTGTGGTTCTCCTTTCATTTAATCAATATATGAGGTGCTATTCTGGTAAAACAAGCAGCTTTATATTCCTTCAAGATTAAGCCTGAAGGCTGCTCTCCACAGCTACCTCTAGGATAGCTTTCTAAAGGTTATCTTTGACCTCATACATCATAAGGGTCGTTTGGACTGGTGCAAGGTGCCCACTTTAATTAGTGGACAGCATATACCAGGCCAACTTCTCACAGAGGACTTCAGTCTTGTCGGAGTTGTGTTTGAGGCATCTGTCTCTCATCCAGGTGGCGGCAGCCTTCATCCCGTCATGGAAGTTGTTTCTACCTATTGAGGGCTCATTGGTGAGGGAGAGGATCAGCTGGGTGTCGCTGGCATAGGAGATGATGTTGAGTCCATGGTTCTTAACTATGGCTGCAAGCAGGGCCATGTTGATGTTGAAGAGGGTAGAGCTCAGCGAAGAGTCCTTGGGGACTCTGCAGCTGATCTCCGTGGGTTCCGAGAGGAACAGTGGTAGTCTGACTCACCGTGTTCTACTGGTGAGGAAGGAACGGATCCAGTCTAGGGCTTTGTCGCAGATTCCGACATTATGGAGTTTCATGCTTAGGGTGCGGTGGGAGACGGTGTCCAAGGCAGCCAAGAGGTCCAGGGGGATGAGGGTTGATGTATCTCCCGGCTCAAGGAGGGAGCAGATGTCATCGGTGGCAGTGAGGAGGGCAGTATTAGTGCTGGGGTTGCTTTGGATGCTGGATTGAGAGGTGTGGTTGGCTTCAATGAACTCAGAGTTAAGCGTTGATGTCCTTCTCAATAACCTTGGCTGGGAAGGGAAGCAGGAAGATGGCTCTGAAATTCATGAGGTCTGTTGGGTCAGTGGATGGTTTCTTTAGCAGGGGTTGATCTAGGTGTGTTCCCTGTGGTGGTCTCGATGGAGCAGTTGATGGTGCAGTGTAGTTTGGGTGCAATGGAGGTGGCAGTTCTGTAGAAGATTTGACCCGTGTATGCTCTTGAGAGTGTCGTCCGTGGTGAGTGGGCTCCAGTTGAGAAGGATCTGTTGGGGGCATCTGCGTCACATGTGGTGGTTACGGGAAGGATGGGTGGGTTTTGGGTGTCGAAGCTGTCGTAGATATGTTTCATCTTGCGGTGGAAGTAAGTGCAGAGTTTGTTGCAGAGGTCTTGGGGGGGTGGGAGTTTTGTGATCTCACTGTTAGGTTTGGTGAACTCCTTGGCGATGGCAAAAAGTTCCTTGCAGTTGTGTGCATTGGTGTTAATTCTGTCTTGGAGGGCCGTTTCTTTGTAGTGTTGAGGAGGAGGTGGTGTGCGGTGACGGCGGCTTTAAAGGATGCTTCGGCTTCCGGTGTTTTGTTGTTCCTCCATTACTTTTTGTGCCGTCTACAGGTGTGTCTGGACTCATGTAGGGAAGAGGTGAACCAAATGGCTTTCTTGTAGTGTTGCTTGCTGGGTGCTTTCTTGAGGGGCACCAGCGCATCGGAACAGTTGGAAATCCATCGGTGGAGGTTGCGTGCTGAGGTATTGGAGTCTGTGGATGTCAGTGGTGTGGTTGTGCTGAGGGAGGCAGTGAGATGTTCTTTGTGACCATTTTCCAGTTACAGCGGGGGGCGGTGGGCGCAGTGTTGTACGGTGGGTTTGTTAAGGGCTAAATGAACACAGTGGTGGTCGGTCCAGAGGTGTTCGGAGGTGTGGTTGTAGGTGATGTTTTTGCTGGCGGAGAAGATGGGGTAGAGCATATGTCCTGCTGCGTGGGTTGGAGAGGGGTCTAGCTGCTTGAGTCTGATGTTGGTGAGGTTCTCCAGAAGGGAAATGGTGTTCTGGTCATTGGGGTTGTCCAGGTGGAAGTTAAGGTCGCCATGTAGGAAGTAATCGGTAGATGCGAGAGCCTGGGGTGCAATAAAGTCAATGATGATGTTGGCAAATTGTGAGTGAGGGCCAGGAGGTCTGCAGACAAGGGTGCCGCAGAGGGTGGTTTTGGCATTGGTCTGGACCTGGAAGAGATGTTCCATGGCCGTCATTAAGTTATCCAAGTGGCCAGGCAGAGGAAATTCTTGTGGATGATGGCAATGCCTCCTCCTGGTCGGTCGGTGCAGTCCTTGTGGGTGATCTTGTAGCCATCGGGGATGGCGATGGTGATGTCCAGGCCCAAGCTGCGGTTCGTCCAGGTTTCCGTGAGGTACGTGATGTCAGAGGAGACGGAGTTGAGGAGGTCCCAGATTTCCATGGTGTGTTTGTGAAGGGAGCGTATGTTGAGGAAGATGCAACTGAGCCGGTCAGGTGCCTTGTGGATCAGCTGGGCAGCGGGAGGAGCTGGAGTGCAGAGGTGGGAGAGGGTGCAGCTGCAGTTTCAGGCAGGAGAAAGGTTCTTGGGTGTCCTTTGGCGAGGTGGCAGGTGGCGTGGCATCCAGTGTTGAGGATGAGCCAGGTGCTGATGTCATATCGGTGGAAGGTCCGAGTACCAGGGTATGTGGTGCTGGGCGTAGTCCAGGCACAGATGGGCGCAGATTGGCTTGCCTACGGCGCACACGTGGGCGGCCATGCCACGGCTGCCATTAAGTTGTGTGAGGGGAAGGGTTGGACAGCTGGGAGGTGGGACGCAGAAAACGCAGTGCTGGAAGGGGGTTGGGCAGAGGGGTCGAGCAGGGGCATGGCACAGAAGTCAGAAAGTGAAAAAGTGGGAAAAAAGTGTGCAAAAGGGGGAAAAGAGAAAAAGAAACAAGACTGCAAAGAAGGCAGAGAGGGAAAAGAGGCAGAAAGCAAAAGAAAAAAAGGCAGACCGCAGCAGAGCAAAGGTGCTCCTCACTAGACTACCAGGGATGGGATGCAGGGGGAGCCTGCAGGAGGAGGAGGAGGGCCTCGAACACCAACCTACAAGGGTCAGTGGACCTGCAGTGGCAGAAGCTACCAGGCGGCGCTGTGCAGGGAAGAAAGCAGTTTACTGACAAGGTCAGTGAAATTTCTTCTTTCCAGTGCAGCGGCCACCATTGAATAATGTGAGGGGGAGGTCTGGACAGCTGGGAGGCAGGAAGCGGTTCTGATTTTATCTTTTTGAGAACTTCTCTGGAAGCTCCTTTAACCTTGCTATGCTTTAAGTTGTTCCCCATTTCGTCTTAATATCTAGGTGGTCTATCCGCCATTACAGTTGGTTGTGCATTTGCAGCTTGTGAATGTATGTCTTGTTCTGAACTCTAATTTTTGACACATTTAAGTTTGCCCATCGTGTGATTGATCTGAATGTTATCTGAGGGGCAGGACCTGCTGACAGATCACAAAACCTCTCACTGAACACTGATATTGAATTCCAGCCACCATGCAGCCAGTATGTGGTTGGACCCTCTTATGGAGGGGTCTTCACCGATGCGCTCTGTTGCGCCCATCTTCTTCCCATTGACTAACGAGTGTGCTCGTGACTAGATATCAGAATACGTTTTTTCTTACAAACATGACAACATCATTAGAGGAAGCAATCATAATGTTTAAGCCATAGTAGATGCTATACCCAAAATCAACAACTAATAAGATTTAGGCACACCATGTCATGTCCTAAGGAATCCTCCATTAGTTACAAGAGTCAAAACTCATAAACACCCCTGTCCATGGTGCAGGAACACAAGGGATACTCTTGCAAGGCCCTGGAACTCGAAAACTCAACTGTGGTGGCTCAATGGATTACTTACTCTACTCTTGGAAACTTATGTGATAATACGAGAACTTTTGCAACAAACAGTTCCCACTTATATGAAGAATGGAATGTTTTTATAAGCATTTGATGTATTTTGAAAAATACCGGAGGTAGGAATGCAATGAATATGTTTGATTTGCACACCCAGTTTCTTTCCTTTTTCTTTGAATTTATAAAGAAAATACGACTTGTTGAATTCAGAAGGTTCAATCACATTCTTTTATGATGTACTTGGTAACAACACTCTCAACTTCTACTGTATAAAGATATATTTCTCCTCAACATGTTTCAGCTGTTTTTCATGAATTAACAGTTGATATAAATAAAGTCACGTGCGCATGAACAGAGCTGCCAATTAAGTAAGGGAGGCCTTTCCCATGTATAATTTTGTGATACAGGGTCCAGCCTCCCCTAACTGTACTGGGACCAGTCCCATTGGTTTTACATTATCTCTGGGCAGACCATAGCTTGTTGGGCTGGCTACTTTGCCACTTCTTCAGCTGATCTGATTCCGATAATAGAGTACCCAGATTCTCCATATATTAGAGGAGAGAATTCAGTATTGATAGCATTCGTGCAAACAATTACTTCAAGATTATGCTCAGTGCCGGAGGGTTAACATTTCTGCCTGTCAAATCTCTTCTTCACCGTAAGCCTCTGCTCTTTTTCCAATGGTAATTTCCCTCCTGCATTGTCCATAAGGGCTAAGCAGTGGTGGAAGTAGCTCCCACATGAGCTGTCTCCTGTCCCACATGTTAAAATCATCCACTAACCACTGCTTCCTCTATATTTCTGAGAGATCACTACTGCTTTTCTAGTTTAGGTCTGAACTCCGGATCAAGGTCAAAACTCTATGCCATATGCATAAATCATATAGAGGAAAAGTTCCTGGATACCTTGAAATATGGCATGCCACTACAGTCCAGTTATAAATCAGCTCTCTCCATAGCACACATTATCAAATAAATGTGGGTGAACGAGCTTTGGATTACAGGAAGCAATATTATGGAGCTGACTTAGCTCCTGCTTCTCAACAGCAGTTGTTTGTTTTCAGAAGTTCCCTAAACTGATGATAAGCAGGCTTTCAACTAAATTGAAGGTCAAAATGGGAGTTCTAGGTTCACCCTACACACCAGGCTAGTCTCTAAGGGCCATGTATCAAAAGGTTCTTTAGCGATTCTCAAATAGCGATTTTTTGCGAATCACTATTTGAGAATCGCAAAATGCTATGTATGTAGG
Source organism: Triturus cristatus (assembly GCF_964204655.1). Taxonomy (NCBI): domain Eukaryota; kingdom Metazoa; phylum Chordata; class Amphibia; order Caudata; family Salamandridae; genus Triturus; species Triturus cristatus. Next base: position 1,007,156,656 of record NC_140587.1, on the reverse strand, counting down.
ATTTGCAAATCATTTTGCAAATCCTACTTTTTCCTTAATTGCGAATCACAAATTGCCATTCGCAATTAAGGAATACCTCCCCATTCATTCCTATGGGCCCCATAGGAATGAATGGGAAGACATTCATAATTTGCGATTCTCAAATAGAGAATCGCAAATTGAAAATGCAATTTCACGGGTGCCAGGGTGTCAAAAGGACACCCTGTTGCACCCCTGAACTGTGCATGTATGTGCGCCACATGACACTTTGAAAAATTCTCAAAGTGCATTTTTCAAAGAAATCGCAAATTACCACCAACTTGAAGTTGATGGTAATTTGCGATTCCTTAAGGCCAAATTGCACTTTTTCTGTGCTTTTTACATTGCATTTAAGGAATCGCAATTTTTGATTTCTTAAATGCAATCGCAAAATAGGAAATCACAAATTTTGCGATTCCTTAGTTTGCAAGGCAGTTTTTCATTACTACATACCACTATGCCCAATTGCGATCGCAAACGCCGAGATTCTGCGAATTTAGGCATTTGCGATCGCAATTTGGAATGATACATATGGCCCAAAGACTCATGTGTTCTGAACTTCTTATAGTTATGTTGTACTTTCTAGTACGGTCCAAAGTGGCCTAAACAACATAATGGTTCTTATGATTTTTACATAAATAACGAAAAATAGAAATAAATTGTTGTATGCCTGGTTGACGTAGTGCTGTATTAACAACACCCCCCGAAAAGACCTAAACATTGAGGCCAAACACACAGTGGTGTAGGAAGGGTGGGGCAGTCCACCCTGGTCGGCATGAGTTTTGGTGGCGGCGGCCTCCACCAGCTCTTACCTGCAGCCGTCGTGGGGCGCCATTTCCAGGAATCATCAGCACCCCTCCCCTCCGCTCTTACATGCGGCCGCCGCAGGTCGGCAAAAGATCTAGCTACACCACTGCAAAGACTCAAATGTCAATGAAACCTTCCAGCAATTGTACCAACGCATATTTATTTAAAGCTTTTGGGCTGCATCACATAAAGCAAGCATCAAGACTCAGTCCCAGATTCACTATGATTTTGCATCGTGGTTGATTACTTTTGTGGCATAGCGCAATGCAAAATTTCCTAAACCATGCAAAGCCACTTTGCATGACTTTGATTGGTTTAATGAATACAAATTAACACAACAAAATTCATCTACCTGCCTTGCATTGCTTTGCATCAAGTAGGCAGTACATGGCTGGAGCATGGGAATTCCTGTACATCTACCCATGTATTATGATGCAAACACAGATTTACAAAGACTTGCAGACATGGGTATGCCCCAAAAGGGTGCACCTACCGGATAGATGTGCATTGAGAAGAAATATATTTATTTCTGCTTGTTACTTACTCTTTGGATTGCTTTTTTGCAGAGGTTGTCAAGTCCTGCACTTCAGGAATCCAGTCCATGACTCAGGCATCCTGAAACTATGGTGCAAGGATGCCTGCATTGCCAATAGGCAGCGCACAGTGTGCCAGAGCAAGGAGAGAGCAGAAATGCTCCATATCTTTGTAAATATGGTGCATTTCTGCTCTCTCCCTTGCTGAGCCACGTTGCATGTTGTAGTAAATGTGTGCCTCAGTATCTGCCACAATTTTGGACTCTTTTGTATCTAAAGTAGTTGAAGAGCTAGAGAAGCACTATTTTTTAACTTTAGGCGGGGTGCGGCAGTGGCAGTATTCCCACTGCCTTATTACGGCGGTCTGGCTGTTCTGAGACCACTGCAACCGCCAGGGATCAGAGATCCCTGGTGGTTGCGTGGCGGTCTCTGAGGCTCCGCCAAGCATATTACGAGTTTCCTCACAGCCACACGTTTCATGGCGGTGCAGAAATAAAGTGGGCATCAGATCATAATGTGGAGAAGTGTGGCTCAATGGTTAGAGCGGCAGACCCTGATGCAGAGGTCTGGCCCGGGACCAGGGTTCAATTACCGCCTCGGCGGTTCTTGGATTCAATTTCCCCGGACCTGATAATTCTCGCCTCGGTGCCTATTCTAATCATGGGTCCCACTGTGCAACTCTGGGCAATAGCTTGCTTAATCTCCGCAACGGCCCCCACAGCGCTAGGATGCCTGGCTTCACCTTGGGGGTGCCCAGGAGTGGACATCTCACAGGAAAACCAGGAAGGGTTCCACAGTGGTATGAATACAGCGCTACGATACCTCTGGGTAGAAGTGCGCTATATAAGTACAAATGCAAATAATCACCACTGTGGGAAACGCGAAAGATCTGCCCACCAGACAGTAGAAAACTCCTAATCTGGTGGGCGGTTCAACCACAGGTTTGGCTGTGCAGGAGCAGGGTGGTCCCTCCAAACTCATAATGACGCCCTTAGGCAGTGGTAAATGGTAGCCTGTAAAGTCGCATTTGAAGGCGTGGGCTACTCATTCCTGGAAATGCAGCAGCCTATTTTGACATATGTGACAGCGCCTTGAGACCCTCATGGGTGAGTAGCGCGCTTACAATTCCAAGATTGATTGATTGATTGAATCAACAGAACATGGCAGAATAACATACACAAAGTAAAACAACAACAAAAGTAAAACATAACAAGGTACATCACAACAAAAAAAGTAACAACACAGCACATAACAACTGCAGTAGAATATAAATATATCACATTGCAATAATACAGCACAAACGCAGCACATCACCAGCACAACAGAATGCCACCCTCGAATATGTGCACACGCTCTTGTCACACAATCCTGTTTTCATAAACCAGATGTAACATTTTTGTTTGGAAAAAAAAAATTGCCTAAATGTGCCACCAAGGACATGAAATGACGCAAGTCAAAATGTTTTGTGATCCAGCCCTGGATCTTGTTCACTGAATTCTACCATGAAAGCTTTTGGATGAGAAGATTTTTAATGCTGCAAGGTCGACGTTAAACCTCGAGACTAGAGTGTTGTTTCCTGTCTTATGGTGCCCTTGTGAAGTGACTTAAAGTCAGCTGTATTATATGACTATCATCGGCGTGCGCTCTTGTACTCCGAGGGACTATTTTTGTAAAAATTACATTAAATGTTACTCATGCGAAGGCAATGCAGCAAAATACATCCTTGGCCAAAAATAAACATTGCTATGGAATGATCCTCAAGACATTGCTCTTCTGAGCACAAACTGCCCTCTCACTAAAAACTGAAATTCTGTAAAATAAATTGCACATCCTTATCTGATCTGCATCATCATTTCCAGTGATCGGTAAAATCAATTGAAGTGTGTGAGTAGCTCCGCTTCGTGTTTCCAGGAATTCGAAGGACAGATTCGTCTCTAATGTGTTTGGAAATGAACAATTGTGCTTTGAAATTGTAAAATACCACCTGGATCCCTATGGCTAGTGCCCTTTCCTGCTAGAGGACGAAATGACAAGGTAATTTGGGTGATTAACCACAGTGGAGCTGTTGCTAGGGGAGAGAACGCAGAATAAGACTAGACTTCAGTGTACTTTGTATAGAGGATGCCCGCTGTATGTTCTATTTGTTTATGCCACATATGCTAGGTATTTAAAATTAACCTTTTTACTATCAGAAACACAGCAGTATAAAAAGTCAAGTCTATTGCACAAAATAATTGAATATTTCAGTTAAAGGGATTCAGAATTTCTCACATCATAGTTTCATATGGTGTTATTTTATGATACGCAAACTCGACTAGTCCAAACCTTTTTATTTTTACATACATTTGAATTTCACTCTCCCCTGACAGCGCCACATCCGACCCTGCTCTCATGCATATGTGGTGCCCACACACAACAATTTTAGAAGACTTCAGAAGTCTTGGCATTGCCCTCTAACATACGATGAATTATTTCACTGTCCAGAGGACCGTGACTCACCCGCATCTTTTTTTAATACTTTTTATTTTTTGACTGTTTGAGAGTGCCATTCAACATGGAGAGGGGGGACTCCCTCCGTTTTACTTAAGGATTTAGCCAGATATGTGCAAAATTAGTCGAAGGCGATGTCTAGCAATGAGATGTTATTTTGGTGAATTGGGATAGCTTTATATTTTTGTTGATGTTATGCACTTTTCTCTATTTCCATCCTGAGTTATGAGGCACTATTTTCTGTATGGATATGTGGTTTCACAAATTATGGTGGAACCTGGGCAAAATAAATTGTTCATGTATTCTTATAAACCTTGGTAGTGCAGTGGCGTCACTAGGGTTGGTGTCACCCGGTGCGGGTAACTCATGGTGTCACCCCCTCACGACTTACCGCATGGACCTCCTCCGCCCCGAGTCCGCCAGTGGACACAGTTGGCAAATAACGGGACCATACAGAATCCTTAGTAACGTTTGTAAATGTAGGTCCTATATTTACAAAATGTGCCTGTTAACAACAGTGTGATAATGATTCATTAATCAGGTTGTACAGTGGGCTACCTGCTAGTCAACAGTTTATTGGAATTTATAATATCATAGGTATGGTACTTTTTACTGGTGTGGTGTTCCCACTATCCATCAACACGATATATCAGTGGTCGAAGTGGGGGAAAAAAAGTAGGGGAACTGTGGGCTGAGAATCAAAGGGCGGGAATAACCCAAGGATTGGATCAGTGGGCAGAGCCAGAGGCGTGGCCAGAATGCGCAAACATCCCAATTGTTTGTATTTGTTTGGTTTCACTGCCCAGTTTTATCAACCAATGGATACACATGATTATTTAAGGTTATGATGAGTTATTGACAGTAAAATGTGTTCACAAAGTGGGATATGCTTCTAATCACAGAATGTCCCCAAATACGATAAAATGTGGAAGCACAAGCCATTTGTCTCCGAGCCATGGAGTTTCTGTCATCAGCACTTCTCCCTTTACCAAAACAGCAGTTCAAACATGAATTGCTAAAAATCCTAGTTTGCAAATGTTTTCTAAATAATAATGGCTCTGCCATATTTGCCTCATAATGCAAGATCTGCAGCATGATCTCACCATTTAAACTAATAAATTGTTTGTTGCTCAAACGTATCAAAAGTTAATAAAAAATTTGAATTGTGTTGCTGCGGAGTAGATGACAGTTAATAGCTCACTGTTCTATGTTAGGATTTTAATTTATAAACTGCAAGTAACAAAAGGATCTCTCTGACAAAAGCAGTAGCCCACTGGCCTATTTACATTATGTGCACTTTGTGATCTGCATGGTACATGTTCTTTGCAGCAGGTACATTAACCCTCTGACCTACCTTTCCATGAGTCAAATCTTCCATTAGACAAAATTCCGATCTCTCTCTAGGAAGAACATTAATCACCAGAGTCATCATGACATTTTTATTGTTACCGAAAATTACTGGAGGCCAGGAAGGAGGCAGCAAGCGCTTTTAAAACCATAATATACTTGCAAAAATGATGCCTCCACCGAAAGTGAGCACCTGGTGCGGTTGCACCGCCCTAGAGCTGGCCCTTCTCAAGGGTCCTGTGATCTCAGTGACAGGGTCACTGTTCTAGGGTGTACTGCTTCATAGGCCTGCCGCAAAACTGGAGGTGAACTTCAGTATGAATAGTGGTGGACAAGCCTTGAAGGTTAACCTACACTTGTCATGCTAGGGTTCACCTGCTGGTGCTACGACACCGGGGCTTCTAATGTCTTGCGAAGCCTTCTAAGGTCTAGCATGAGATAGTGCTCTCTCAGGAGAGTGGTCTGGCGGACTGGTTATTAAGGCTGAACCTGGTTCCCCAGTTCCAAATTCAGCAGCTCTGGCCATAGTGCCACATCCTCTCCCCCACTGAACACCATACTGCCCCACTGAGAAAAACTCAGACTGCCTTCAACTACAACCCAATTGTTGCCAGCTATAAACACCTGGATGCGGCTCAATTTAAATTACGCACTGGGCAAGAGCAATATGTGGCCTACAAAAAAAAGTGACAGCATCCTGGAAAAAGCAAACAATCACAGGGAATGCAACATTTTGCAAACCATGTGAAATGTAAGCAGGAACAACATGGTTACCTTAACGCTTTTACACTCACTGTTCAGAAATCAGTGAGTGCTTTTGCCTGAAAAGTTAAGGACATGACAACAGGGCCCTGAATGGACCCATTTCAATGGCCATTGCTTATATCCTTACAAAACGTAAGCAGTATGGTAAAAAAAGACAACATCCCTAGATACAGAGCAGCAGTACAAATTTTGTTTTTCAATCCTCACATTGCAGTACCTCCAGGATTGGTGCACTAGCTCCAAGCCCAGGGAAAACAAAGCCAAGACAACAAAAATAGCGCTTCACTGGCAAACTCTGTAAAAGTGGCGCTAATGTGTTTGGGTGTGAATAAAAATCAATCTGGACAGTTTACTACCACTCTGTCTTACTTTATTTAGTTATTTATTTTTCATATTTTTAAACTTTTATTCCTGATGCTGCATTTTAGAATTAAATGTCAGAAAAATACGACATTGATTTCCAGCAAACGTGATTTTCTTTTTTGGATCCATTTCACAGGGAAGCAAATAAAAGAAAGGAGAGGAGACAGGGTGCACTGCGCACAGGCACGTCCTCTTCCTAAAAGGTTAGGTTGCTCTGCGCACACGGGCCCCAGGGCCGGCTTTAGCGCTGGTGGTGCCCTGTGCGACAATGTTTGTTGGCGCCCCCCCAATGACCACCTCCACCACGGATTCTCTCACTAGCACCCTTTAACAGTGACCAAGTCACCATAACCACACTCTCTCAGATGCATTGAATTAGTTATATAGCGCCACTCATACCAGTGTAGGGTGTCCGAGCACTTTGCATCACACACACATTACACAGAGACAATCAATCATAGGTGTGTAAATCCGTGTATAGGAAATGATACATAAACCAAAGGACTGAAAGTGTAGGAGTCACATGTCATCCATACTGGTAGGCAGTATAGTGCTTGGTGTGGAGAAGCACAAACGCAGAGTCGAAAAAGAAACAGCATAGTTGGGAGTTTTCTTTAATAATAAGAATCTATTTCTAGCCAAATTAACCCTTTTTGCAACATTAATCAATGTTCTAATAATGTATATTTTGAGGTGTGTATGCAGTTCTAGGATGAAAGTTAATAGCTCACTGTTGAATATTAGGACTTTAAGTTATAAATTGCAACAAAAGGATGTCTCTTTTGAAAGCAGTAACCTGCTGATCTGCACTCTGTAATCTACTTGGCACACGTTCTTTGCAGCAGGCATCTTAACCCTCTGCACTAACTTCACCTAAGTCAAAACCTCAACTTTACAAAACACTGATCTCTCTCCAGGAAGATAATTGATCACACCAGTTATCTTGACATTTATGTGAGGCCTGTTAATTGCTGGCGGAAAGAAACGCTGCAGCAGGTGCTTCAAAAGCGTAATAAACTTTCTAACACGGCGCCCCCAGGAAGCCATCACCCGGTCGCACCGCCGTAAAGCCGGCCCCTGACGGGCCCTGTTGGTGTCACCCCACTTGAGGGTGTCACCCGGTGCGGTCCGCACCCCCCGCACCCCCATAGTGACGCCGCTGCCAATGGCCCACTCCTCTGGCTGCCTCCATCGCAGGTAATTCCTACCACAGGCACTTTCTCCAGTTGCCGGGTACTTGGGATAATTCAAAGCAGTGGCGTCACTAGGGTTGGTGTCACCCGGTGCGGGTAACTCATGGTGTCACCCCCTCACGACTTACCGCATGGACCTCCTCCGCCCCTCCTCCGCCAGTGGACACAGTTGGCAAATAACGGGACCATACAGAATCCTTAGTAACGTTTGTAAATGTAGGTCCTATATTTACAAAATGTGCCTGTTAACAACAGTGTGATAATGATTCATTAATCAGGTTGTACAGTGGGCTACCTGCTAGTCAACAGTTTATTGGAAATTACAATATCATAGGTATGGTACTTTTTACTGGTGTGGTGTTCCCACTATCCATCAACACGATATATCAGTGGTCGAAGTGGGGGAAAAAAAGTAGGGGAACTGTGGGCGGAGAATCAAAGGGCGGGAATAACCCAAGGATTGGATCAGTGGGCAGAGCCAGAGGCGTGGCCAGAATGCGCAAACATCCCAATTTTTTGTATTTGTTTGGTTTCACTGCCCAGTTTTATCAACCAATGGATACACATGATTATTTAAGGTTATGATGAGTTATTGACAGTAAAATGTGTTCACAAAGTGGGATATGCTTCTAATCACAGAATGTCCCCAAATACGATAAAATGTGGAAGCACAAGCCGTTTGTCTCCGAGCCATGGAGTTTCTGTCATCAGCACTTCTCCCTTTACCAAAACAGCAGTTCAAACATGAATTGCTAAAAATCCTAGTTTGCAAATGTTTTCTAAATAATAATGGCTCTGCCATATTTGCCTCATAATGCAAGATCTGCAGCATGATCTCACCATTTAAACTAATAAATTGTTTGTTGCTCAAACGTATCAAAAGTTAATAAAAAATTTGAATTGTGTTGCTGCGGACTAGATGACAGTTAATAGCTCACTGTTCTATGTTAGGATTTTAATTTATAAACTGCAAGTAACAAAAGGATCTCTCTGACAAAAGCAGTAGCCCACTGGCCTATTTACATTATGTGCACTTTGTGATCTGCATGGTACATGTTCTTTGCAGCAGGTACATTAACCCTCTGACCTACCTTTCCATGAGTCAAATCTTCCATTAGACAAAATTCCGATCTCTCTCTAGGAAGAACATTAATCACCAGAGTCATCATGACATTTTTATTGTTACCGAAAATTACTGGAGGCCAGGAAGGAGGCAGCAAGCGCTTTTAAAACCATAATATACTTGCAAAAATGATGCCTCCACCGAAAGTGAGCACCTGGTGCGGTTGCACCGCCCTAGAGCTGGCCCTTCTCAAGGGTCCTGTGATCTCAGTGACAGGGTCACTGTTCTAGGGTGTACTGCTTCATAGGCCTGCCGCAAAACTGGAGGTGAACTTCAGTATGAATAGTGGTGGACAAGCCTTGAAGGTTAACCTACACTTGTCATGCTAGGGTTCACCTGCTGGTGCTACGACACCGGGGCTTCTAATGTCTTGCGAAGCCTTCTAAGGTCTAGCATGAGATAGTGCTCTCTCAGGAGAGTGGTCTGGCGGACTGGTTATTAAGGCTGAACCTGGTTCCCCAGTTCCAAATTCAGCAGCTCTGGCCATAGTGCCACATCCTCTCCCCCACTGAACACCATACTGCCCCACTGAGAAAAACTCAGACTGCCTTCAACTACAACCCAATTGTTGCCAGCTATAAACACCTGGATGCGGCTCAATTTAAATTACGCACTGGGCAAGAGCAATATGTGGCCTACAAAAAAAAGTGACAGCATCCTGGAAAAAGCAAACAATCACAGGGAATGCAACATTTTGCAAACCATGTGAAATGTAAGCAGGAACAACATGGTTACCTTAACGCTTTTACACTCACTGTTCAGAAATCAGTGAGTGCTTTTGCCTGAAAAGTTAAGGACATGACAACAGGGCCCTGAATGGACCCATTTCAATGGCCATTGCTTATATCCTTACAAAACGTAAGCAGTATGGTAAAAAAAGACAACATCCCTAGATACAAAGCAGCAGTACAAATTTTGTTTTTCAATCCTCACATTGCAGTACCTCCAGGATTGGTGCACTAGCTCCAAGCCCAGGGAAAACAAAGCCAAGACAACAAAAATAGCGCTTCACTGGCAAACTCTGTAAAAGTGGCGCTAATGTGTTTGGGTGTGAATAAAAATCAATCTGGACAGTTTACTACCACTCTGTCTTACTTTATTTAGTTATTTATTTTTCATATTTTTAAACTTTTATTCCTGATGCTGCATTTTGGAATTAAATGTCAGAAAAATGACATTGATTTCCAGCAAACGTGATTTTCTTTTTTGGATCCATTTCACAGGGAAGCAAATAAAAGAAAGGAGAGGAGACAGGGTGCACTGCGCACAGGCACGTCCTCTTCCTAAAAGGTTAGGTTGCTCTGCGCACACGGGCCCCAGGGCCGGCTTTAGCGCTGGTGGTGCCCTGTGCGACAATGTTTGTTGGCGCCCCCCCAATGACCACCTCCACCACGGATTCTCTCACTAGCACCCTTTAACAGTGACCAAGTCACCATAACCACACTCTCTCAAATGCATTGAATTAGTTATATAGCGCCACTCATACCAGTGTAGGGTGTCCGAGCACTTTGCATCACACACACATTACACAGAGACAATCAATCATAGGTGTGTAAATCCGTGTATAGGAAATGATACATAAACCAAAGGACTGAAAGTGTAGGAGTCACATGTCATCCATACTGGTAGGCAGTATAGTGCTTGGTGTGGAGAAGCACAAACGCAGAGTCGAAAAAGAAACAGCATAGTTGGGAGTTTTCTTTAATAATAAGAATCTATTTCTAGCCAAATTAACCCTTTTTGCAACATTAATCAATGTTCTAATAATGTATATTTTGAGGTGTGTATGCAGTTCTAGGATGAAAGTTAATAGCTCACTGTTGAATATTAGGACTTTAAGTTATAAATTGCAACAAAAGGATGTCTCTTTTGAAAGCAGTAACCTGCTGATCTGCACTCTGTAATCTACTTGGCACACGTTCTTTGCAGCAGGCATATTAACCCTCTGCACTAACTTCACCTAAGTCAAAACCTCAACTTTACAAAACACTGATCTCTCTCCAGGAAGATAATTAATCACACCAGTTATCTTGACATTTATGTGAGGCCTGTTAATTGCTGGCGGAAAGAAACGCTGCAGCAGGTGCTTCAAAAGCGTAATAAACTTTCTAACACAGCGCCCCCAGGAAGCCATCACCCGGTCGCACCGCCGTAAAGCCGGCCCCTGACGGGCCCTGTTGGTGTCACCCCACTTGAGGGTGTCACCCGGTGCGGTCCGCACCCCCGCACCCCCATAGTGACGCCGCTGTGGTATTGTGAAAAGCTGAGTGTATCTACCAGGTTTCAAATCCATGATTTACAGGTTGCACACGGATATGTACCCGAGAACCCTATAGTGGGTGCGGGGGTAAAATCTCAGTGCGGGGGAAAGAGGAAGTGGGTGTAAACTTGACGTCCTGACAGACGGCATTCGCGAAAACAGCGGAAGGGGCTCCTGCGCCGGCAAGTGCGCGTAGCACGGAGATTAAGGTTCGCTGCAACAGCCCTTTCTTCGTCTCCCTCATCCCCCGTCCGGTGCTCAAAAACAGAGGAGAACAGGAGCACGAAGGAGGACAGAAGAAAACAGGAAGATGTCAAACTCGGTAAGGAACGCATTAGGCTATCCTCCGAGTGAGGTTAGGGGTCTGGGTTGTGATGGAGGGGCCCTCCTAGGGGCGGGTGCGGTTACAGCTGCCCAGCCCCCTCCTCCTGTGCCAATCCAGTCAGCTATGGGAAGGAGAAAAAAGGTTTGCTCTGAACATTGTAGCAGTAAGGTGAAACAAAGGAAATAAAAAGGTAGAGCCGTCAGAAGAGCAAATGAAAGTGGTACCATTAAAGAGTACTACCCCCTGGACTCTATGAAGCGCAACACCGTTCGGGAGTCTGCTAAGGTTTCAAAAAACAGCTAAGGCCAGAAAAAATCAAGTTGTGCAAGCTGAGTCCTTGAATATTTTTAAACAGAGGGGAGATAGCAGCCCAACTAACAACTTAAATGGGTTAGAGGAGATCTCTCTGAATCTAGACCGTGGAACATGTGAGCATTAACCCCGCACTCTGCCCACTCCCAACTTTCCATCCCTGTACTCCTTGTCATGAATAAGCCAACATCCACTTTGTTCTGTGATGGACCTTTGTTGGCCACAGTTTTTATTAGGAATACATGGATATACATATTGCCAATTTGCTGTGTCTCCTGTGATAAATCATTATTGGTGAGCTGTCATCACGTCATACATTGCGTTTGCATAAATCATATATATATTGCAAAATACCAGATTAGACTGACAGTTCTTTGTACAGGTCACTTGTAGGCTTACATTGTCTCTTGTCCCTGCTGGGTTGTTGCTTAGTTCGGTTGAATTTGCCCTCGCAGGGGGTGTAGCTTCCATCACCGGAGTTAGGCCACAACTCGCTACCATGCCGATTCTCGTTGTGCCCTGCCATCCGGCGAGGGCTGGGCAGCGAGCGCCGTCTCCGTTAGCTACCCCCTTTTGTGGTAGGCCAACTCACCCAGCTGTAAGGAATCCCAGAGTGAGTGGTCCTACACACCGCCCTTAGGCCAACTCACCCAGCCGTAAGGCATCCCAAGGTGAGTGGTCCTATTGCGGCGCACCATGACCTGGACTTCCGAGCGTCAAATGCCCACTGTATGAACTGTTCTGCTGCCCTGCAAGTGTCTTTCGTATCATCCAATGACTGCATCCCCCCACCCGCATTACCGTCTTGATGTACGTTTTGTATCTCCTGGCAGCTTTCGGGGTAAGGGCTTGGTTGACCAGCTATGACAGATCTATCCCGCCAGGTCCCACAGTTGGCCCGGGAAAGGGGTAATTTCCCGCTCTGCGCTGGGAGCCAACTCCCTGAACTTCTCCATACGTGCTCGGGACAGGGCGTCTGCCACTTCGTTGTCCACCCCTGGTACATGGTGCGCCCGTAGGTCTATGTTGCCTTCCAGCTGTAACTTAACCAATCTGCACATTAGTCGAAGCGTGTCTGGGCATCTGGCTGTCCCCTTATTAATTCCTTGCACTACCCCTTTATTGTCGGACCATAGTGTCAGCTTCATGTTTCGCAACTCGCGCCTCCAGACTGTGAGTGCCAATATGATGGGAAAGAGCTCCAGAAAGGTGATATTATTGGTCATACCCGTGTTGTGCCAGGTGCCCGGCCACTTCCCTGCACATCACTTCTTGCCCAGGATTGCCCCAAAGCCTGTGCTACCTGAAGCGTCAGTGTAAAGGGCGATTTGTTTGCTAGTTACCAAGCCTTCCCTCCAGATCAGTACACTGTTGAAGTCTGCCAGGAATGTGTCCCACATTGCAAGGTCTTTCTTGACCTCTGCTCCTATCCTGACATGGTGGTGTCTATGGGTGAGCCCACATGTCAATCGGGTCAACCGCCTGGCGAATGCTCTGCCAGCAGGGATTACCCGAGCCGCGAAGTTCAGTTTTCCTATGACCCTTTGGAGGTCCCTCAGCATTGCTTTCTCATGCCCGCGGAGGCACCTGATTTCCCCCCTGAAATCTTCCACTTTCTCTGGGGGGAGCCTGGATGTTCCGGCGACAGAGTCCAGCTCGATTCCCAGGAATGTGATCTTTGCAGCTGGGTCTACCAACTTCTCTACTGAGAGTGGAACCCCTAGTTCCCTAGCCAGTTTCACAAATGCTGCCAGGGTGTCGCCGCATTCACCTGATTCTGCGGGGCCAGTGAATGGGAAATCATCCAAGTAGTGGAGTTTTCCGCCCAACGGGTGTCTTTCGTGTAGCGCCCATTCTATTAAGGTGCTAAATATTTCAAAATAAATAACAACAGAATGCTAATACTGCAAGTATCCTCGTAACTCTCTATCAATTATGAGTAGGCATTTTGAACCAAACAAAATGAACCTTAGACAATATACTTTGTCAAATGAATAGATCAATTCTTTATTTTAGTTTTCATTTTGTTAACCTTCCAATTTTAAATCAATCAGAAACTTCGAAAGAACACTTAATAGACAATACTATGACAAATTGACAGACCACCACGTTCATTCATTCACTTCAACCATTCAATTCATTTATTCTCATTCACACATTCATTCATTCAGAAACATACGAAAAATTGATTCATCAAATACATTCAGAAAGAATCATAAAACCTTTTTATAAAAAACCACAGAAATAAGGCTAAACAATATCAATCTTATATCTGGCACTTTTGATTGTGTTTAAATTCTTGTGGACGAAATAGCAAGGTCTACGCGTTTCGAGTCCCCATAAATTCTAGGGCACTCATCAGGACCTGTAGGCTAGAAACCAAAAGGATTTGTTCAGTATATCTAGACGCCCAAGCCATCTTATTACAAATGTGCACCTAGCACACTGAATTCGTTACCTCTGATAAGCTCTTTTCAACGACCTTTTGAGCAATTTTTTAGGGTATCCTCGTTGTTTCAAGTTTCCGCACACATAACAAGCTCCGCACGTCGTGTGAACGGAACTCTCAGACTCGACAGATGGAGAGAGCGAACTAAAACCGGATGCTTCAAGGTATGGTCCTCACGTCCTTCTTGCAAATTCGATAAAATTTAGGACCCGAAATACTTTAAGTCCTTAAAACGAAACCATCCTACTCTTCTTTTGGTGCACCGCTAAAGAAAATAAGATTAAAGACCAGCCAATGAAAGAATCCACCCGATTCATTAAAATTGGAAGGTTAACAAAATGAAAACTAAATTAAAGAATTGATCTATTCATTTGACAAAGTATATTGTCTAAGGTTCATTTTGTTTGGTTCAAAATGCCTACTCATAATTGATAGAGAGTTATGAGGATACTTGCAGTATTAGCATTCTGTTGTTATTTATTATGTTTAGCTTAGCTTTACTGCCATCAGCCAAAACCCAGTATTGTTATTGAAATATTTCAAAATAGGCACACGACACAGAGCACCCCATGGGCATAGCTTTGTCAAAGTAGAGTTTACCCTCCCATTCGAAACCTAGTAGATGAAAACTGGAGGGGTGGACTGGGAGTAGGCGGAAGGCAGACTTTATGTCTGCTTTTGCCATGAGGGTCCCAGGGCCCGTTGTCCTAACCAGGTCGACAGCATCATCTATCGTAGAGTAGGTCACTGAACATACTTCCGTGTTAATCCCATTGTTGACAGAAGCGCCTTCGGGGAGTGAAAGGTGATGTATTAATTGGTAGTGCCCCCGCTCCTTCTTGGGGACTACCCCTAGAGGAGAGATCACTAGTTCTCTGACCATGTGATCCGGCAGGGGGCCCTCTACCCTTCCCATGGCCCTCTCTTTCTTTATTTTTTGTGTTACCACCCCCGGGTGTTGCAATGCTGAGTTCAAGTTCCTGGCACTGCCCGGTGGGAGGTGGCCTGTAAACGGGATGGGGAAACATATTTCAAAACCATGGACTAGGGTGTCAGCGTCAGTCCTGTTATGGAAGCCGTTGGCTAGCTTGTGCAGCAAGTGCGTATTAATAAGGGACTGTGCCAGTGTGTAAGTGTGTGAACCCGATGTACCCCCCGTGTTCCCCGCGCTCAGATCATTATTTCTTCTTCTCTTTTCTGTCTCCCTTGTGGTCTTTCTTGCACTTGCATCCAGCGGCGGGGTGACCGTCCCCACACGAGGAGCAGGCGTGTTGGAACTTACTTGCTGCCCCGTAGGAGCAGTCGTTTGTTTCAAATTTCCAGCAGATAGCTAGTGGTCCGTTGCTTTGCGGTGTTTTCCATGAGCTGAATTGCTTGGCCTTATGAAATGGCCTCTCCTTCCCCTTGGGGGTGGGCCCTCGAAAGGACTGCTTGGGTCTACCCCCCATGCCTTGGCCTCCCTTGTCACTATCATTTTGTGAATGAATAATGATACGTCCCCTTTGTTCCACTCCATTTCTGGATGTGTCTGCATCTTTAGTCTAAACCCCTTGTCATATTCCAGCCATGCCACGCCTGGTAACTGTCTTTGAGCATTATGTATGTTGGACTCGTACAACCATAGGTCGGCTGCGCAGCGTGGGAATTTACGCGTCCAACCAATTATCAAAATTCCTCTCCTTGCGCTCCTTACGCCTTTCCCTTTTGTCCTCGTCCTTCTTATCACATGTGGTCAGGTCAAGCCCCACTAACTGTATCTCAAGCAATTAAAAAATGTCAGTGAATTCTTTCCTCCAAATTCTTTCCTTGACCGCCAGTGGTATGAGGCTAGCTAGCCCTGTGACCCTGATTGTTAAGAACACGGGGCCCAGTGAGGGGCGTGAATATACATCTGCCGCTGTTGTGGAGGGCTGGATGGGTGCCGGGGGCGTGCATCCCCATGCCATTGTGGGTGACCCTGCTTCGCCCCCACCCCCCAGGGTGATCTGATGCCCTAAGCGCTGTCGGCACGCATGGCCAGGGTCTATCAGGTGCCATGGTAACCCCGAGGCCTCCTCCTCTGCTTGGGCATCTACCTCCCCCAGTCCTCCTGTGTCCCCTCGCCATTCCCCTGCTGGCGCACCTGGTGCTCCAGCCTGCCTGGCTAACCCTTGCATAATGAACAGTGCCATAGTCTTAAAGCATTCCTAATCAATTGCGCTGATATGCTCACTGCTTGTGGTGTCCGTCGTCCCCCTGTTCGGTCCTGCTGCTGCCGTGCTGGCTACAGGTGGCTGGGTCTTCCTCCTGAGTGCCTTTTTGGGAGCTGCTGTGTCTGCCAGCTTGGCCGGAGCCCTCAACTGCCGCTTGGCTGCCAGTGTGCTGGGCACGCTCCGCTGCTGATGACTTGGCCCTTCCTCTGGATCCTCTTGCAGGTGGGGCTGCAGCCAGTTGGTCCCATGGGCTTCTGATGCCGCCCGGATTCGGTGCAGCAGGTCGTTGAGATCATCCTGCTGCCTCTTGTTCCTCCTCTTTGCCATCTGTTCCAAGCAGCAGTTGTCCAATTGCACTACTCCTGTTGTAATGCGGGATGCTGCCCCCAATGGATGCACCAAACTTTGTTGCCCACCTCTTGCTGTGGGATCTGCTGTGGGTGATCGCTTGATGCGGGGTGCTGCTGCAGTTTTTGCACCAAGACACTGCTGTGCGCACTGTGTGAGTCCCAGTTGGGCTTTGCAGAGTTAATCCCTTCAAGGCCACAGCCTCCTCTGCCCCCTGACTGCCCGGCCCGTCGCTTGATCAGAATTGCGAGCCCCCCAGGACTCCGCTGCGTGTTGAGTCTTCTCATTTTCTTTTTTTTGTTTGCTGGGCGCTGAAGCCGATGCGCCTGCCCCTTTAAGGTTTGCTCGTGCGCCGGCTCTGCCTTCCCGGCGGCACGCGCTCCTGGCTCAGTATCGGAAGACCGGGAGCGCCTGGCGGTGTGGCGTTGTAGCAACCAGCTCTTTGTCTAGGCGGGGTGCGGGGCCTTGCACCGTGGTGTCAGTCCCTACAGTGCCTGTAGGACCTGCTGTGGCCATGTGTCCACTGGAAACCCTCTGCTGGGTGAGTACCTTTAGCGGAGATAATCCCTCCACGCGTCTTGAGCTCTGCACGCCACGATGTCTTCCAGCCCATGGCATCGGGGTGGGCTCCCACTCGTCACCGCTCGATAATCCTTCCCTCGGTGCTCCCAGCGAGGTCCTCAGGGGCACAGAGGTCGGGGTGGGCTCCCAATCATCCGCTTCATGATGGTCCTGCCCTTGACGCTCCCTCGTCAGCTGCAATGTCCTCAGGGCCACGGAGGTCGGGGTGGGCTCCCGATCGTCTGCTTCATGATGGTCTTGCCCTTGGTGCTCCCTCATCAGCTGTGATGTCCTCGGGCCACAGAGGTCGGGGTGTGCTCCCGATCGTCCGCTGCATGATGGCCCTTCACTTGGCGCTTCCTCTTGCGGCTGGGGTAGGCTCTCGGTCGTCTGACGCTGTGTCGCCCGGATCGGTCGTCCTACAGGTTGGGGGCTGCTTCTCTGGCGCCACGGAGCCCGGGGGTCAGTACGCGATCTTCCGCTGTGTCCCCCACAGCACTGCTGTTCTTTTTGGTGCCAATTTGGCCGGGGTGGACTCCCGGTCCTCTGAATCCTGCTTCGCAGTTGCAGTCCGGCGCCTGGTCATCCCCCTGCTCTGTCCGCCGACAGAGCTTTGCTGCGCCATCTTAGGGACCGTCAGACTAAAAGTTTCTTGCCGGTGCTGCTCTCACGCTCCCCAAAGATAGGAGCTTACCTGGGGAAGCAGCGCTTATATCCCCCCCAGGTGCTGGGCCACTCTGTGCGTGGTCTTCCCCATTGGGGGGTTTGTATCGCGCCTGGCCCTCCATTGGCCGGGGAACCGGCGCCTCTCTGCAGCTGGGGGGGGCGCGGGAGCTTCCCAGCTCCTTGGTGCGTGCAAAACCGGTTTTGTCCGGGGGCTCGGCATCGGTTATTGTGCCAGCCCTCTATGCCCCCTTTGGTGGCAGCCTTTGCTAGAGTGGGGCCTGCCAGGCATCAGTCAGGGGGTCTTGCTGTATTGATGGCTAAAAATCAGCTACCGCTTCCTTTAAAATCCCCACCAGTGCAGGGGGCACGTTCTCTTGATAGGCTGGATCCAGTGCAAACTTGGGATATTCCTCCATGTGACAGCCAGAGAGCATCATCCAGTAACCACCCTGGCAAGAAATCTAATGTGAAACCGACATACCTCATATTTGATTCAAAGGGGTTTTCCAAGGAATCACGTATGCCCGGGGAATCAGAGATAGGATTGAAGGATTTGGCTGTGTCTGCTCCACTGGCTCTCATCACTAGCTAAGTGCCCCAGGTGGTGCAAGCTGAGAGTACATCACAGGAAAAGTCAACATCTCAAACAATCATCATACATTTGACCGCCCACTCTCTTGAAGGTACCCAGAATGCAAAGGATGTTTGGGAAGGCTCCAGTAAAACTCAGGAGAGATTCTTCAAACGATTTTCCAAGTGATGCAGGAGTTGAAACAAGTGCAGGAAAAGTCCCACAGCGAAGTTCATACTCAGCTCAAAACAATCAATGATAATATTTGGCAATTACATCAGAGACTCACGCAAGCAAAGCAGTGCATAACTGATGTGGAAGAAGCCCAAAAAGATTTGAAAATTTTCAGATAAAACATCAAAAGGAGAAGCTTGAAGTTCATATGAAGATGGATGAGTCTGAAAATTGATCCAGACACTCAAATTTACATTTTACAGGTCTCCCGGAGGGCCAAGAGATGGGGCAGGATCCCATAGAATTTATTTCTGATTTGGTTTAAAAAGTCCACCCAGGGAATTCTTCCAATATAGAGCAACCATGAGGGCACATTGTGTTCCATTTCATCAGCCAATTAATTTGAAGTACCAGTGTACCTTTTTGGCCAACCTTGGAGACTTCTGCACAAAAGAATCAATTTTTTAAGCTGCTTTTACACAAAAGAGATTTCAGACTCCAGATGGTTACGTTTTAACATCTTATCAGACATGTCAGCAGTGGCAGCCCTGCACAAGTTTAAGTCGATGCTGGAACTTTTCAAGAAACATGGTGTCCAGGTTGCTGTAGTGCACGCAGTCAAAGTTGAAGGTTCTTCTTAAGGGGCAATTTCAGATTTTGGGATTGGTCCAGCAAGCAAATGAACTATTGCAGCAGCTGCAGTGTCATGACAAAGGATGACTGATAAATGCATATATGTAGCTTCTTAGCAAATTCTTGTTTAGAAGTTAAGATGCACTTTGGCCTGGTTTATCTCATGGTTGCTACCTTTGCAGCGATAATGCCTAGGATGAATGGACAAAGAATTAATGCATATTGTGCCTTAGCAAAATTATGTTTTGAAGTACATCCTAGGTAGCATTATTATTCAGCCGTCATCTCAATAGAAGTAATACTTTAAAAAGCATGTGCAGTGCTATACCTTGCGAGGTAGGAGAGTGGCGGTTGTCACTGGTTAACAGGTCACAAGTGCAATAACAAGGCACAATCAACATGAGCGGGTGGGGGTAATGCGGGCAATTCCCCCCGCAGGGTAAGGGAACAATCCATGGGGCCACGAGGGTTACCGAAGGTAGGAGTGTAAGAGGGGATGGGGAGCACATGCAAAGAAAAATAATGAGCAGAAAATGATGGACAAGAAAGAGGGTGGGCAGCAGGAGTAAATAGATCAGGCTGTGGTTTGGATGGAAGGTGTTTTGGCGAGTGTCTCTAAAGGGCTTGGTAGTGGTATCTCTTCAACATGGGGACATAGTGGTGGTAGCACTCTTAGTGGATGTGAATTGTAATTTGGGGAATAGGATGATTAATGCCTACTGAGATGTAGAAGGTCAGGATCTTTTTTGGTAATGCCAAAGGTATTATAAACAGGGGTAAATATGGAAGTTTAATGAGGTGGCTCACATCTTTCTCACCTGAAGTTATGTTTTTACAGGAGACCCACCTCAAATCTAATACCCCAAAGATTGTTATTCCACATGAATACTCTACGGCCTTCTTTGCATCAGCCCAATCTGCGGGGAGAGGGGTAGTCATTTATTTGGGATGAGTTATTGATTGGATTTCTGGTTGGTGCTTTGAGATTCTCAAGGTAAATGGTTATGGCTTAAATTTGCAGTAAAATGGCTACGTTTCAATGTAGTCAATTACTATGGCCCTGTTGGTGATGATGTTGACTCACTAGTCCAGATCTACAAATTAGCAATAGGGGCAGTTGGCCCGTTGATCTGGGGAGGAGATTTTAATTACATTCAAGATCTGGCTTTGGATATATCCAATAAAGCAAGGAGGCATTTCAAACCAAAAAACTAAAAAAAAAAATATTGATATATTAAAATCAAGTTTTCAGCTTGTGGATCCATGGGATGAGGATCACTCAGACCTTGTGCAATAAATGTGCTTTTCACATTGATTTAAAACAGCACCCCAATTAGAATTTTTTTAACCTCTCAGACAATAAGTAGGGGGCAGTCTAATACATGAGCTAATGCTCAGTGGTCTCTATTGCGGTGGAACTAGGATCAGCCAGAAAGAATAGGGCAAGGTGGCAGCTCGACAGTACCCTCTTGGCTGATTCAGAGTGGGCCGAGATGAGAGAATTTATTTCTGAGGTTTTTTTTTTATCAATAGAGATACCTTGTCTTTGTTTTCAGTATCGGAAGCCTTTAAGGCCACAGTGAGAGGGAGGGTTATCGCATTTATATCCAATCAAGCCAGGGAATGTGCAGGGCAAATAGCGGGGCTCCAGGTTGCAGTAGATAAAGTTACAAGAGCAAGCATGAGGTCTAATGATATAGTGCCCGGTGCTGCGCAGTTAGGTTTGGCAAAACAAAATCTTAGGGATTTCTTTACGTTAGAGGAGATAAGCAACTCTAACGCTTTCCAGCAGTAACTATATGAAGAAAATCAACACATAGGAAAGTTTTTAGCCTGGTACACCTGGAAAAAAATTGAAAAGGGTACGATTAAAATAGTCGAGAATCCTGTTACCAGTGGAGTAACAACAGCATTTCCTGGACATTATAGGGATATGTATCATATCAGACGAAGTACACAGTTCCAATGTCCAGTCTAGAACAATACTATGCTTCTATTCAGCTCCCCCAATTGCCAAACTCCCTGTCTCAGGCAATGCTGGAGACAACTATGCCTTTTGAAATCTTAGAAGCACTCCAAAAAATGCCTGATGCAAAAGCATGTGGAAATAATGGATTTCCTTTGGACTTCTATAAAACATTTGCCAGTGAATTGGTGCTCTTTTTGGTAGAACTTTTCAATTATATTAAAGTGAGGGAGCTTCCTTTTCTTTCAAAGAATCAACTATCGTGAGCTTTCTTAAGAAAGCTAAAAATCTAAACAATTTGAATTCATTCATACCTATCAGCCTTTGAAATACAGATTATAGAATGTTGATGAAAGTCTGGGCAACTTGATCATTAATCCATAAAGATCAGTGCAGTTTTGTTTCAGGTCATCTCATGTCAGCTAACACCCAGTTTTTAACACAGGCAAAAGATTATTTCACAACTAACCAGATAAAAGTGTTAATAATGAAAACAGTGTAATGTTTGATTGTATTGATACCTGCTTTCCTTATGAAATCATAATGTATGTATGTATGCTCTTTAAAAATAAAATAAAAAAACAATACCAATTGAACATGTTAATGTAATCTGTGCTCACAAATGAGTGGAACACACACTCAAAGCACTATATATATATTATTATATTAATTTGTGGCATCCATAAAATGGTCCAGAAGGAAATGTCTCTCTTTTATTGCTTTTACTTCACGTGCGCTGCAGTTACACTACGCCTTTCTTCCTTGGCTTTATCAATGTTAATTGAGCAGGTGAGGGAAAGCATATAGTGTCACCCTCAGGACAGTGTGCACGTACTGCAGTATTGTTTTTGGCGGAAAGAGTCATCCTTCTTCCTGTTAATACCAACCACTTCCAAAAAATGGGCCTAACTAGCTTTTGCCCCAACAGCTTTACCACTGAGTCTCAAAATACAAGGTCACTTTTAGATCTTGTTATCTCCCGTTTACTATAAGCCATTAATCACAAATGTTGCGAGATGAATTGTGAGCCCCTGCCTAACAAGAAGTACAGGGCAATTAGTTCTGGCTGGACACTCTTTGTGATGGTGCTGAAGATACACGAAATGGCAGCAAGGGATGATTAACGCCGCACTACCTCTCTATACACTGAGTGTAAATGCAGAGAGCGACTGTTGCCCACCTCCTAGGTCCACTGCCAATGAACCCCACAACTGAAATACAGAAAGAAAGCACAGAGAGGCAACATGAACATAAATGTCACAAATGCTGGCAAAACAAATCTTTCCAGACTCTTTAATGAAGTTAATGCTTCTTTTAACTGTTCCTCAACCACAGATGTGGAATACAAAGCAGATGCAGCCTCTTTGTGATGGTCCTGGGTGGCCCCAGCATTTGTTATGTTATGTAGATTTGTAGAGTGTACTATTACACAGGAGTGTATCGTGGTGCTGAGCAGGTGTGAGCCTAGGCACAACTAGACCTAGTGGGACTACTTGAAAGGCCAGGTCTTCAGCTGTTTGCAGAATTCAAGAGGTGAGGAATAGGCTCTTATGTGTAGTGGCAGGTGGGTCTATTCTTTGGAGCGACGTAGGACAACACTCAATCGCCAGGTTTTCAGTATGTGTGGGATTTGTGTGAGTGGAGGTGTCTGTTAGGTTTGTGAAAGCAGATGCTATTGTTGAGATATGTTGTGCCAGTGTTATGTGGTAAACACAACAAGATGATTGATGGAGTGCTGAGACTTTTCAAACAGTCATCTCCAGTCCAGAGATCTAAGTTAAATCAATTGTTCTTGTGCTCACCATTCCACCTCAGTTTGGACCCAGCCATACGCAAATCAGTATTGACCCTTCTTCCCATGGGAGCAGTCCACCTCAAACTGCTAGGCCAGGTCCTCCCTTTCCCCAGAAACAAGCATCCTGGGACCATTTTGGGGTATCACCCCTGTTAGAACTGTGATTTTCTGGTTGGCTGAACCAATACCCTAGCCGGGCAAAATCTACCACTCCCAAAAGGGGCAGGTGGTTCCACATACTGTATAACCTGTGCTCACCCTTGGGTAGCTTGGCATTAAGCAGTCAGGCTTACCACAGAGGCAATGTGTAAGGGACTGGCACAGCACCCACTCCTGATAAATACACTAAGCATCACAAAAGAGAATTCACATAGGATGTATATAAATAATATTTATTCAACACACACAATAATCAACAAAGCATGAACATCATGTATTGTGGGGCATAATTACACTTGGACTTGAACTGGAAACAAGCATCCTGGGACCAGTTTTGAGGTATTAGAATGATGGATTCAACACAGATCTCTTGACTGGGATGAGCATTTGAACTGTTTTAACACTCCGTCCATTATCTTGCTGTGTTTGTTTTATTCACCCTAAGTGGCTAAGGATATGCCCAGATGTGAGTCACCTGCTCGCTGTGCCACTGGATTCAAGCTAGCCTGGCTGATGAGGGGTGATATCCTAAAACTGGTCCCAGGATGCTTGTTTCCCGTCCAGGGAGGACCTGCCCAGACAATTCGGGCTGGACTGTTTTCATGAGGAGCAGGGACAAGACTGATATGCATATGACTTGGTCCAAACTGGGGTGGCATGGTGAGCAAAAGAACAATAGATTTATCTCAGATCTCTTATCTTGGCATGAGTGTTTGAAAAGTTTCAACACTCCATCCATCATCTTGTTGTGTTTTCTATGTTCACTCCAAGTGGCCAAGGATATGTCCAGTCCCTTGCTTGCTGTGTCACTGGATTCAAGCTAGTCTGACTGATGAGGGATGATACCTTGAAACTGGTCTCAGGATCCTTGTTTCCGGTCCAGGCAGCACCTGGCCTGGCAATTCGGGCTGGACTGTTTTCATGGGGAACAGGGTCAACGCTGATTTGATTATGGCTGTGTCCAAACTGTGGTGGCATGATGAACAAAAGAATGATGGATTTAATCAGATCTCTTGAGTGGGGGTGAGTGTTTAAAAAGTTTCAACACTCCATCCATCATCTTGTTCTGTCTGCCAGCGTTATGTAGTGACTTGAAAGTGTGGGTGGAGAGTTTGAATTGTGCTTGTTTATGAATGGGGAGCCAGTGAAGCTCCTACAGGTGTGGTGTGATGTGAGTGCAGGCATTGAACTTGATCCAGGTACTGGGAGTCTTGTCCATGAGGGAGAGAATGAGATGTGTGTCATTGGTGTGGGAGAGGTAGTTGATATTGTGAGAGTGGATGATGCTGGCTAGAGGGATCATGTATGTGTTGAAGAGGGTCGGGATCAGGGAGGATCCTTGTGGAACTCCACAGATGCGGATGCAGGCGTCCCAGGTGTACACTGCCAGACTCACTGACTGGTCCTTTTAGTCAAGAAGGAGCAGATCTTCAGAGTGCATGTTCTTGGATTCTGATGTAGGCATTGAATGTGGATGGGTGGGAAATAGTGTCAAAAGCTGCAGAGAGGTCCAGGAGGATGAGAGCTGCCATGTCTCCTCTGTCCAGACTCATGCAGATCTCATCCATGGCAGTGATGAGGGCAGTTTATGTGCTGTGGTTGGGTCTGAAACCAGACTGAGTGGTGTCATGGAGTTGGTGGTCATTTCGGTATTTGGAGAGGTGTCTGTTGATGATTTTCTTTAAGACCTTGGTTGGTAAAGGTGTCAGGGAGACCAGTCTGTAGTTAACAAGCGTTGAAGGGTCCACAGACAGTTTCTTCAACAAGGAGATGTGAGTTTCATGTTTTCAAGCATCTGGTAAAGTTGCAGAAGAGGTGGAGACATTAAGAATGGGTTTGAGGAGGAGCCTAGCGCGCATCCAAGATGGTCGCGTGAGCACAGGGCTCCCCGGACCCTTGCTGCTCCTCGGAATTTATCCTGAGAATATCCTGATGTGGTTTATGGAATCTGGCAGATGAAGACCGGCTGAGCACGTATCTCTTTTCAGAACTCGAATCGGACCTGGGAATCCTGAGTTGTCGTTGTTCGAACTTTTGGGACCCACCCGACGGAGGTGCCCGGGGCGAAGGTGAACCGTGGAACCGTGTCGTAATTGAACAACAGCGGCTGCAGTGCGGTGCCAGTGGCCGCTCTACCACTTTCGGTTTCACTTTCGGACTTCAGGGGGCTGGCCTGCGAACGCACTTGATGTGGCGGGGTGTTTTCTTGGCCTCTGCACGAGGCCTTGTCTCCACCTGCCACTGGTGTGCCCATCGCCTTGGGTCCCCCCGCACCGCTATATTGTGGTCCCTGGTGAGGCGCTGGTCTGCGGTGCCGGTGCCCCTACGACTCTTGATCGGCGGTCCCCTTCGGTGTCCGTGACCACATGGGGGGCAAGGGGGGCCCCGAGGGGCGTAAGACTAAGGCCTCCCTCCGCGGGGGACCGGTCCAGGCCAACAACATGGACCGCTACACTCAGGGCAGAGGGTCCCCTGGAGCGACCGCCCCCCCCCGGATGCCGCCGGCGGTGGCACGACCGTCTCTCCGGAGCTTTCCCTGCAGGACATCATGGGCGCCATTGATGGCATCAGGGAAACCATCGCCACGCAATACGAGGCCCTGGCCCGTAAAATCGACACGGTGGCAATCGATGTCACCTTAATTCGGGCAGATCTCTCCAAAACTAACGAGAGGGTTCAGGCTCTCGATGCGCGGACCTCCACCCTTGGTGCGGATGTGTCGGACCTGCAGGCCGCGCTTGGTGACATTAAGGCGGTCAACGATCAGATGGCTCGGCGGCTGGAGGACTTCGAGGGACGGGCCCGACGCAACAACATCCGTGTCATAGGCGTACTGGAGTCCTCCGACAACCGCCCGGTTGACCTCCTGGTCGAGGAACTCATCCTCCAACAGTTGGCCCCTGCAGGCCTAAGTAAGTTCTTTGCCGTGGAGCGGGCCCATCGAGTTCCGGGCGGTCGGCCACGGCCGGGGGCCCCCCCGAGGCCTATCGTGGCCAAACTGTTCCACTATAGAGACCGAGATGCGATTCTGCAGGCCTCACGGGTCCACGGCCCGGTTCGTCATGAGAACTCATCCATTAACTTTTATCCGGACTTTACCCAACTTGTCCAGAAACAGCGGATGGGATTCCAGGGGGTGAAGCGTCGTCTCCGTGAACTGGGCCTAAAGTACTCTATGCTCTACCCTGCAAAACTCCGAGTGGAACATGAGGATCGGACTGCCTTTTTTGACTCTCCAGTGGCCGTGAGTGACTGGCTGGACTCGCTGCCGGACAGAGGTGGCCGTCCCGGGCCCTCTGCAGGCGCAGGAGGTGACGGGTCCCCTTTGGAGTGACTTTTGGTTCTTGATTTTGCCATTTTGCACTGTTCAGCTGGGTTTTACTTCTTTTGTTCATTTTGTCCCACTAGGACCTGTGTGGGGGGCGGGTGGGGACGGGTCCCTTTCCTCCTCCGGGGTCTTTTCGTAGAATGGGGTTAGTAGGGCGACAGGCACACTGCAAGTTGGGGGGGTTTTCTGGCCCGCAGGGGTGCAGGGTGGGGGGAGTTGGATTTGGGGGGGGGTTGGGGGGGAGGGAGGGGTTGTTTTGCTGTGTGTTTTTTGTTTGCAGGGCGAGGTACTGATTTTTGTCCAGATTCGGGAACTGTGCTACTGACTGGGGGGCCTTTGATCTATTGGAGGGGATGGGGGGGGACGGGTTGAGGCTGGTGTCATGGAACGTCAATGGGTTGGGGGACCGTATCAAACGGGGTGTAGTACTGCAGTATTTGCGTCGTCTGACTCCTGATGTGGTGTTTATCCAGGAGACGCATCTGGTTGGTAATGTTTGTCATGCAATGAACAGGGGGGGATACCGCCTCGTGGCCCATTCTGGTTTCACAACTGGTTCCAGGGGGGTGGGCATTCTCCTGCGATCCTCACTTCCGTTGGATATCACTAGGGTAATCTCGGATGACAGAGGGCGCTATGTGTGTCTGATTGGGAGGTGGGAGGGGCAGCCCCTTTCCCTGGTCTCAGTTTACGTCCCCCCGGGCCTCCAGAACTCCACCTTCGCGGACTTGGGTCGAATGCTGCTTGAACTTCCGGATAGTCTTTTGCTTATGGGCGGGGACTTTAATTCGGTGGTTTCGGGTGACCTGGATCGTCACCCACCCAGGGCCCTCCCCGCTGCCCAGGCATGGCTTGGTGGACTGCTGGAGACCTTCGGTCTGGTAGATAGTTGGAGATTAATGCATCCGACCCAATGTCAGTACACCTTTCACTCTGGGGCGCATGGGAGTCTTTCTAGGTTAGACTATTTCCTTATGCCCGCGGCACAGACTGGTCGGATACGAGAGGTTAGGCACCTGGCGCGGGGTATCTCCGATCATTCCCCGCTGTGGCTGCTCTTTGACACCGAGTCGCGGTCTGCAGGGCGGATCGCTCCCATCAACCCGTGGTACCTGCGAGACCCTACGACTCGCGACAGCCTGGTTAAGGCTATGGACCAATACTTCCTTGAAAACGAGGGGTCGGTGTCATCCGCAATGTCCCTGTGGGAAGCCTTTAAAACCGTAATCCGCGGACACGCCCTCTCCCAGATAGTGGTGGCTAAGAAGCTCAAGAGTGAGGCAGTGGTGAAGCTGGAGACTGACATCTCGGGGCTGGAGTCGGCCTTGGAGACGGGTGTCACTCCGGACGGGCTCCATGCCCTCAGCCTGAAACAGTTTGAATACAGGTCTCTTGTCACTGACGCTGCCAAAACGATGTATAGGGAGCAGCAGGGTCGATTGTATGATGCCGGGGACAAGGCGGGAAAGTTGATTGCGTGGCTGGATAAGAAGGAGAGAGTGAATCGTGTGGTCCCGGAGCTGCGTGTCTCGGATGGAGTGTGTGTGACTGAGCCTGGTGAGATTGTGGAATGTTTCGCTGACCACCTCCGGGCCGTGTACTCCCCGGTGACTGATAGGGATGAGGAAGACTCTTGCCTTCTGCTGAGGGATATTGCTTTGCCCTGCCTGTCCGTCGAAGACCGTGAGCAGCTGGACGCCCCCTTGTCTGTAGATGAAATTGCAACTGCGATTCGGTCCCTTCGTTCGGGCAAGGCGATGGGTCCCAATGGTCTGCCTATTGAATTATATAAGTTGCGCCCGGATAAACTCGCGCCCTTCCTCCGTCGTATGTTTCAGGAGTCCCTTGCGGCAGGCTCCCTTCCTGACGACCAGCGTCTGGCTACGATAGTCGTGATCCCCAAGGACGGTAAGCCACGAGACCGCTGTGCCTCCTATAGGCCTATTTCACTGCTAAACGCAGAGCCTAAAATCCTGGCTAAAGTCCTTGCCAATCGTTTGTTGAGCGTCATCTGCGATCTGATTCATCCTGATCAATGCGGCTTCATCCCTCACCGTAACACCGCTCTTAACTTGCGGCGTCTTCACGGCGCCCTCGCCAGGGCGGAGTACCTCTCCGAACCAGCCGTGCTGGTTTCTTTAGACGCCACGATGGCCTTTGACACCATCGAGTGGCCATTCCTCTGGGCTGTCTTGACCAAATTCGGCTTTGGGGACGGATTTCTTGGCTGGGTGAAGCTTCTTTACACGGGACCCATGGCTCAGGTGGTGGTTAATGGGCGGGTCTCTCAGCCCTTCGCTCTCGGTAGGGGTACGAGGCAGGGGTGCCCGTTGTCCCCTCTGCTCTTTGCTCTTGCCCTGGAGCCACTCGCTGCTTGGCTCCGCTGGGAGCCCTCGATCAGAGGGATCCGGTGGGCCCCGGGCTTCGAGGATCGGGTCTCGTTGTATGCGGACGATATTCTCCTGTATCTCACCTCGCCGCGGCAGTCGCTTAATGTTCTCTTTGATGTTCTGACTTCCTTTGGGAGAAATTCGGGTCTAACGATCAACTGGTCTAAATCCTGTGTCTATCCTATCTCCGGCGACCCTCCTCTCTTGCCGCCTCGGCTTCCGATCCAATTATCTCTGTCCGGCTTTAAATACCTGGGAATATACGTCTCGATGGACCCGGTGGCTCGCTATGAGCAGAATCTCCTGCTTCCACTTCGGCGTTTGAGGGAGGACACGGCTCGGTGGTGTAAGCTGCCCTTGTCCCCGCTGGGTCGGGCAGCACTGTTTAAAATGATGTCCCTTCCCAGATTCCTCTATGCACTTCAGAACTCCTTCGATGTCATTCCTGTGTCCTACTTTCGGGAGGTGGAGAGCCTGCAGAGGAGACTGGTGTGGGACGGACGGGCGCGTATCGCTCTGGCAAAGCTTACTCTCCCCTGGTACGACGGGGGCATCGCGCTTCCCGACATTCGCAGGTATTATTGGGCCTCACAGCTATCGGCCATTAACCATGCCACGTATGCGCCTGGCTTGAATCCGGCGTATGAGATGGATAAATTCCTGCTTCCTGGCAGAAACTATAATAGGGCACTTTACTCCAGCTCGGCTGGACGGACCCTTACGGGCCCTACTAAGATTGCGGTACGGATCTGAAAGGCGGCCAATGTAGCCATGGGCTGGAGTGAGCGATTAACATGTGCTACTCCCCTGTTTGCCTCCGACCGACTGGGAAGCCTCTGGACAACGAAGGGGTTTGAACGTTGGGACACGATTGGTATTAGTAGAGTGGGAGACTTATGGATTAAGGGTGCGGTTAAAACATTCGCGGCGCTCCAGAGCGAATACGAACTTACGGAAAGGGAGTTCTTCCGCTACGCCCAGGTTCGGCATGCCCTGCTCTCTGTTTTTGGGGAGGGGACCAAGATCCCGGCTTCTTCGCCCCTCGAGGACCGCATACTCGATGGTCATGTCCCCGACAGTACTATCTCTTTAATTTATAAAAAACTTATCAATAATCGGGCTGACCTCTTGGTGCGCCTCCGGGAGGCGTGGACGGGGGATGGGGTGGAACTGGACGACGAGGACTGGCAGTCCGCACTGTCGTCCCCCAAGGAAGTCGCCATTCCAGCCCGTCTCCGCCTGGTCCAGCTTAAGATTCTCCACCGGGTGTATGTGACGGGTCCCCGTTTGGTCTCGATGGGATTTTCTGAAGACGGGCTCTGTAAGCGGGGATGTGGGCTCAGTGCCACCTTTCTCCATATCCTTTGGGAGTGCCGCGAGGTGGCTGAATACTGGCGCCGGGTTCATGTGGTCATGGGACAAGTCACCGGGGTTGCGCTGTTGCCGGAGGTGCGTCGCTGTGTCCTGAATGTGTGGGAGCCCAATGATTATAACGCGGCTCAGACTCGGTGGGCGGCCCTGGGGAACATGATTGCCAAGAGAGATATAGCGCAGCTTTGGGGTTCACAGCGGCCTCCCACCGTGTCCGTATGGAAGGAGAACATGGACTGGTGCATGTTCAGGGAGAAGACTGTGTATGTGGCTCGTGGTAAACCGGGGGCATGGGGTAGAATCTGGGGGCAATGGAACGCGTATCGTGGGGGTATCTGTACTCCCCCCCTAGTGGACACCGATATTGCTTTGTCCCCCTGACCCTTGATGGTTCCTTGCGACTTTTGGAATAACCGAATATAGACGTTCCTCTCCCGTGACCCCCCCCCCGACCTATCAGTACTCCTTCCTCTTGATAGCTATTTGAAGGTCTGAAGTAGAGTCCCCCGGAGGTAGCCGGACCCACACTTTTTGCCCTTATGCCTCACCTTTTGTTTTTATTTGTTATTTATGTTAAACCTATGTATCCTGCTTCCCTAGGACTATCCGGAGCCATGTACGGGGCTGGGCCCCAGGAGTCGACTACTGCCTTAATAACTGTATGATCCTTTCTGAATCTAGCGGCCGGCCCTGGTGGTTGTAGGCCCATGCTTGTAATTGATTTATTGTTCAATAAAATTTTCAAAAAAAAAAAAAAAAAAAAAAAAAAAGAATGGGTCTGAGCATCACACTGATGGTTTACAGTCCCTTGGAGGAGGCGGGATGGGAACAGGGGTCAAATAGCGTCCCTAACTAGATGGACCTCATGGTGGTGGCAGTTTCTTTTAGGATCATGACAGGCCATGTGGTTAGCATTGGTTCTTAAAATAAGATCGGAAGACATTTGGTGAGATCTGTTGGGTTCAGTTGTGGGGTGAATTTGCTGTAAATGGCAGTGACTTTGTTGCTGGAGAACTGGGACATATGAAGTCCTGCAAGGGAGTGATCAAGCTTGATGTGGCCAATGGTGGGGTGAAATCTCTCACAATGTTGAGTATGTTTTTGATTCTGTTTGTGCTGACATTGATGTGGTCCACCAGAGCAGGCACGTTTGGTGGTCCCGATCCTTTGGTAGTAACGCCTCAGGGCAGATTTGAACGTGCTGCTGACTGCATTGTGCCAGCTCATTATCCTTTGCACTCAAGTTGTTTGCAGTGGTGTTCTTCCATGTACCAATTGGCCTGGGGTCTGAATCTTGTTGTATCGTGTTTGTGGGAGGCCTGTAGCCATCACAAGATGTCATCCAATTATTGAAATTCTTGATGGCTTTGTGGAGGCTGTTGCTGTGTTCGGGCTGGTGGGTGTTGAGAGCAGTGTACAATCCTTGTCAGTAATGCTGTACCAGTTTCAGCAGGCTAGTCTGGCAGATGCTGATCTTGACTAGGGCATGGTCTGTCCAGGGAACTGGTGTGGGCTCATCTCTACAGATGTTGCCAATTTCTTGTGAAAATAGGCCCCAGGAGGTGTTCGGAGACGAACATAAGTCCCTTTACTCATTGGCTGAGGCCCAGGTTTCCATGGTCTTCAATGAGTGATCTTGAGTCAGTGTCAGAGTGGTCTTCCAGGTGGAAGTTCAGGTCTCTCAGCAGGATGTAATCACCAGGATTGAGGCAGAGGGGTGTGACAAAGTCCATGATGGTGTTGGTGAAGTTGGTGCCCGGTCCTAGTGGTCTGTAGATTATAGTGCCACTTAGGGTTAAGGTGTGTGTGACATGGAGTTTGAATGACAGGTGTTCCATGTTGGTGTCAGGATTCCTCAATCCTGCCACTAGATGTCACTCTCGAGGGCCCTTTTTAAACCTGCCTTTATATCAGTATGGGTCAATATACACATCAACACTTACCATACATAGTTTCACTCCACCTTTTAGTCCAGGTTTCTGTTACACTTCCCTTATGCATTATGATCCTTGTAGTTCTTTGTGTCTTCAGACCCTACCTAGATCACACTCTGGTGGTGGTTTCCCATTCGCTAGCTTGATTTTTGGATCAAATGTGTATTCTGCCACTTTATATTTGCATTCTGGATGCTTCTCTATGTTATCTCAGATCTATACTATGTTCCAGCTTTTCCTATTCCCTGTTTGTGTCTCCTGTTTCATTCGGTCTTCCCTTTCTCAGGTCCCAGTTCAGCCTTCTCTTCATTGCTTCTCCCCTGATTCCCTGCACCTGATTAAGTCTTTGCACCTGGGTTTCTCCCTGCACCTGTGCCCCTCATTTGAGCCTCCACCTATTTCAGTCCTGTGAGCGCAGAGTACTGGTCTTGCAGCTGACAGCTGTTGAGTCTCCTTGTGCTGCTCTTTTGTGTTCCTGCTGCTATTACATGATTGTTCTTAGATTCTGTATTCATTTTCCCTGTGCCCATATTCCTGTTTTTTGTTATTTGTAGTATATGTTTTTGTGCCTTTTTTCCTGTATCTCTGTTCCTGTGTCAGCTATCAATCATAGTCTACTGTCTGCACCCTTTTAGATCTGTTCTGTTATACGCAGACTCCTTGCCTTTTATTCTGCATCCCTGCTTGTCTGCTTATTTCTGTCTTGCCTTGTTTGAGTACAGATCTTTCCTAGACTTGTTTTCAGTATTTTAGCTCTGTGTATTCCAGTCCCATTCCTGACACTGATTCCAGTCCTACTTTTCATGAGCCTGGTTTCTATTTTTGTGTTCCTTGTTCTGTTCCCAGTTGTTCTGTCTGGATCTTTTTGTATTGTGTTTATGATTGTAGTTCTGATTGTCTTACCTTCCAAGGGTGCCAGTTAGACGTCAGGCATGTGCCTGTGGCACAGGGGACCACCATGCACTCCTTCTCTGTAGGAACCGCTTGGTGTCTCCCAGAACTCTGTGATATTAATCTGTTCTTTGCTTTCGTATAAGATCTTTTCACCTCACAGAGATATCATTTCTGAGGAGCAAACAAACTATCATTTGTGACAGTTTGTCTATTGTTTCGCTGCTTAATCTTCCTGTTGTTAGTACTAGTGTTTTCCCTGCAGACTTTTAGTTTCTCATTCACTGCCTGTTCCAACCTGCTTCAGTCCTCGGCTTCTGTCCAACTTGCCCCCTGCCTTCAGGTACTCTCTTGTTTATATTACACTCAAGATATCCTGTTGTGTCTCAGTCTCAATCAGCTAGTCCCCTGACAGACCACCCTGTTAGTTTACTGACAATTGGAGGATGACTTATCCATCGATGTGGTACAGCTGCTGGTGTTCTTCAGGTTGACATTGATTCCGCCTCCGGGCTTATGAAGTCTGTCTTGCCCATCAATCTTGTAGCTGTGATCGCATGGAGAGAGCATTGTCAATGACAATGTCCAGGTTTTTTACTTTCTCCTTGGCTGAAGGTGGAGGTGACAGGTACTTTGGCCACCATGTGCTCCAATTATAGGTTTCAGGTTGACCAAGGAACACAACTTCTATTTTATCTGGATTACACTTTAACTGATTTATCTAGAGCCAATTAAATACCTTTGTGAGGCACGATCTAATACTTGCTCTGTCAAAGTCAGTTCCTTTGTCACAAGTGAAAATCAGTTGGTTGTCATCCGCATATGAGACACTTTTTGCACCTTCTTCCTCTACCTAAGGTGCAAGGGGTGATAAATATATATTGAATTGGGTGGGACTGAGGATAGAGCCCTGGGGGACACCCACGTTCATAGCGGATATGGGAGATGAAAAAGGGGGTAGCCAAATGTCCTGTGATCTATTTTCCAAGAAGGAGGACAACCAGGTTAGAGCGGTCCCGCCAAATCCAATGTTCAGTAATCTATCAAGAAGCCTCTCATGTAGAACTGTATTAAAGGTCACCGACAAATCGAGTAGGATCAGAATTGCTTTTCCTCCCTGGTCTAACTTTACCTTGATAAATTCAGTCACCTCCAGCAGAGCAGACTCTGTGGTTTAGTTGGACCTTAAGCCAGAATCGTGTAGTAGCTTCTGGACTTCTAGGTGCTATAGGAGTGTTCTGTTTACATGTTTCTCTAGTGCTTTAGAGAAGGCGGGAAGCAGGAAGATAGGTCTGTAGTTAGCAGGATCGTTTATGTTTGGCATTTGCTTTTTTAAAAAGAGGTAGGATTTTCGCCTTCTTCCAATTGTGCGGTATTTTGCCAGAAGAGAGGGATAGATTGAATATCTCATTAACGAAAGGATTGATGGCAGGTGCTAATAAATGCAATATTTTTGTTGGGCAGGGGTCAGTTGATGGGATTGGGTTTGCCATGTCTTCCGCAAGCCAGTGATGCAGTGCTAGTTTCACCCTTACTATTTTCCTAACACTTTAAAAACAAAACATACCTTCTAACACATTAACAACATTTCACAACCCTATTGATACTCACACCACTCCAGCAATCGCCTTCTTGCATCACCTTCCAGTACAGCTTTGACAGTCTTCAGGTTCTGAGCATTGGAATCAGGAATCAGGACTTGGACATTTATCTAACTTGGGCAATTATTTTACTTTCCTCCTAAGGTCAATGATCCATTAGTCGAATAGTTGATGGTGATATTAATAATCCTTAATCACCAAACTAAAAAATAATGACCATCCTCTTGCTACCAGAAACTGATGCAGCGGTAATTTCTCAATGCAAAACCTCATTTACCTCTAATTTACCGCTGTAAAGGGACTGGACCCTTGCCACTGTATATTACCTTCAGGAGACTTTACATAAACATGAAAAATCAAAAATGCATTTAATTATTAAGCCAAAAAAGAGAGTTGTGAGTATTTTTAAAGGGTTTTATTTTCTAGTTAAAAGTTAAAGTTCTCTGACCCTTTATTCATTAGTCAAATATCAATCAGGTTACAGAATTGAAAATAGGAAAATAGAATTAATACAGAACATATTACAGTCTTCATATAAAGCATCACATGTAGAAAAGAAAATGTGGCGCAAAATGCGAGTCAAAACTCTTAAAGAGTTTCTAAGAAAAGAGTGAGTCTTGCAAGGCTAATAAATAATTAATAAATGGCAAAAATCTCCCATAAAGAGAAATAAATGCATAGGACAAATACATATTTTCAAAAGCAATTAGTCAAAGCATGATATTTAAAGTTTAGCACCTAAAATCTAAACCTGTTCTGATCCTCTCAGCTCTCTCTCTGCCTCGCTGTGCTGTTCATCTGTCTCTCTGTCTCAGGAGATGCAAAATAGCCCCCACAGATGCAGCCACTCCTTCTCTCTCTATGGCTTCAAGTTATCTGTCAAGTGCCCTGCCTGGCGTTCAGGTAAAAATGAGCAAAAAGCCACCCCTCCCACTTGTAAGCCATATTTCAAGCAAAAGTCCACATGCTTGGTCCTCGTAACTGGTTCAATCAGAACTTCAAGACACATCATCTCCCCATGGGCTGACTGGATACGTCATTAATCAGGCGTGTTCCTCATTACATGACTTCACATCCTTTTATATTTTTAAACAATTACATTTTCTGTAACAAAAAGTATTAATTATGAGGAAACAGAAAATACATTTTATAAGAAAAATGTGTGCTCTGCAGTTTTTCTCTTCACTCCACTATTTAAAAAGGCTACAAATAAAAAAAAAATATGCAACATAGTGAAGGTCGTGACACGGAAACAGGAGAGCGTGATTTATCAACAAAGCCCTTTCATTAAAAGTTAGGAGAAAACAGAACACATACCATTTACTTTAACTCAAGGCTAAAGAGACCACTGTGAGCCTTTGGAAGGAAACTAATAACAAGCTTTTTCTACACTGCAAAAATGCGTGTTATTTCAGCACAAATATGCTAGTTCAAGACACATTTTCCAAATTAATCTGAATTAAATATATATTCTATAATGAGGTTAAATCTAAACTACACATTAAAACAACCATGATTAATTAAATAAACATTGTTTTACATGATTTCATTTGCAGGCTTCTTTCATGTTTTCATTTGCATGTACCAAAATTTGCCACTTAAAAAAACATTTGATTCATTTCATGTTTTCATTTTGCTTGCGCCAAAATATGCGTCATTTTAAATGCAGTCTATCTGAAGCACAAAAATAAAGCAATTCCTGACTCTAGATGAAATCTGAGCTACATCAATCCTCCCTTTTGATGATATGAAATCATGATACCTCAAATGATTTGTAAATCATCACACTTATTTAATTTCACAGGTTACATTTTTATTGCAAAGGCTGAACATATACCAATTTTACATCTATTTCTAAGGCAAACACAAGTCTTGTCTGTAATCAGATCATATATAGCCAAGCTCAAAGTTTAGTGCAGAGTTCTGTAAGTAGCTTCTTGGAACTGTTAGTCTTTTCTAAAATAAGTAACTAAAATATTAAAGGGAAAATTCAACAGGACAGTTCTCTTTTCTATTTTCTTTTCTTCTTTTTCTTTCATCATTCAAAGATTCTTTTTCTCTTCAGCTCTTGACAATTCTCAGTTATTGTTTCAGCCTTTCTTTTTCTCTTTGTCACCAGCTTGCCTTCAGGGTGGCTCAAAGAGTGTGGCATTCTGTACTTTTTCCATGCACTTTGACCACTCAGGTGCTGAGAAACTATGACAGAGCACCATCAATTCCTTGCACTTTTCCAATCCAAGCCTTTCACTTTTATTTTCAATTTGACCAGATTCATATGTTTCAGCTATGGGTGCAAACGATTTTTTAAGGGACCACTGCAGATTTTTTGAATTACCTTTCAGCCAGCTTTTTCCTACCTCCACTCGTAGGCCCACAGCACTAATTTATTCTTCAGAGGCTGCATCTGACTCTTTCACCCTTTGGACACCGCTTTCATCCGAGTCAGTTTCCACTTTTTGCTTTTCCAGTGCCACAGTTTTCTCTAGTGCTGATTCAGACTCTGTGTGTTCCCTTACATCTTGACTGACCCTCTTCTGTGGACTTTTGACCACTGCTGGCATATCTTCTTGAAGAGGAGCTATTTTACCAGGGGGACACAGGACCATACATGCGTGAGAGGCATGCACCCAATTTGGAAGGCCACCCCATTTCACAACAGTCTTTGCCAGGATCCTTTGGAACAGGCCTTTCCATTGCACAGCATCTCTCAGATCAAAGTTTTGGCACCATTCATTATGTAGATCTTGTGTAGCAGCTGCAATCTGGTGAGAAACTGCATGCTCCACATCAGCAATGGCTAGTCTTTTCATCCGTGTTTTTCACAAGTGCATTTGCATGTCCATCTTCAAGCCACTTTGGTGATGCTGACACACAGTCTTTTGAAAAGTATAACTCTGTGCTGTCTTTGTGTTGCTTTATTATGCTTGAAACTTCAGGCTGATGGCTACAATCAAATCTTTGTCCAATCTGTGGTTCTACACACATCATCTTTGAGACCTCATTATGATATAATTTCAGAGAAACTGGCAATCTGTACCTGGGCATCAGTTTTTGCAATAACACATTTGCTACTATGCAGTTGTCACTTTTCTCAAAAACTGTTCTGAAACAACCCTGTTCTGCTTCTGAAACAATTTCTTGAGCCTCTATTAATTCACCTGTGAAGATTCCATTGAATGTATATGCTAACAGAACACACTTTTGTGCAACTGAATTAGCATTTCTCTCTCCCATGACAACAGTGACTCCCATTTGAGCAGCTATACTGCATGTTATGGTAAGGGCAATCAATTTCGAATTTTGGGCTGAGGTAACTACTGAAAGCCAAAAAGCCGTAACAAAATAATGTATAGGACGAACATCATGTGCTGCTCTTAATGTGTCATTGTTATCTTTCAAAATATGGGCCATCTACAAAATGGACATTGTTGGGCTCAATCAGACGTTCATCATTAAAGTCAAACTTTGGTTTCAGGCAAAAATTCATGACATTTAAACATTTATGTTCAGTGTGATCACAAAAAATGTAATTTGCTGACAGTAAGCTAAATACATTTGAATTTAGACATTTCGTGGTCACAGTATTTTCCCAAAACAACTCCACAAAGGAAGCAACCATTTCAATAATTGGAAATTCCATTATTATAAACTCACTCTTTTTATGGCATATCTACCACAGCTACTAAATTAAGGAAGCTGGGCATTTCTGTGACGTTGGGGTCAAGGGTCATTGGGAAATACATCACAGACCCTTGATCACATTCATGTTTTTGAACAGGCACTGAGAGAGCACAGCCCTCCCTCTCACTGCAAATTGGTGTATTTTCTTTTAAATAAACATTCATTCCTGGTGCTGGGGCAGAACACTTTTTCTCTTTCAACTCTAGGAATGCTTTTGTGCAATTGTTGTCCAATGGAAGCGGATCAGCCACATCCTTGTGTGTCAGCCTCAGTAAAGGCTTAGCCACTAGGGAACTGTTTGGTAACCACTCACTATAGCAACCGACCATTCCCAAAAACATCCTGACTTATTTCTGAATTTGAGATGGATTTATCTGGTGAATTATTTCCACACTCTCTGGTGACACCTTTCTAACTCCCTTTCCAATTATGTGTCCCAGACATTCATTTTGTTTTTGACAGTGTACCTGACTATTCTCATGCAATGGCACTATGACATGAACTTGACAAAAATCAATAACAGTAAGCCATTCTTCAGCACATGGAATGTGAAAAACTATATTGGCCGGATTCGGTACCACAGGATAACATGGAAAAGGTATGCTATTAATCTCCTGCACTAATCTGCTCTTTTCATCCAGTTTCTGTGAACCTGTGATCAGAAAGTTGCATAAACTCCCAATCAATTTAATCAAAAATACTTTACTCAGTTTATCTCCAATTATGAGTAAAATTTCTGCAACTGATGCTGTTCTTGAATACATGTCATCTGATTCTAATTTGAATAAGACATGCTCTGCACATTTTATTAATCTGACATCTTTCTCTGTGAACTCCCTTACTTCTGTGTTTATTATTTCTTTCAAATCAGAAGGTAATTTTTCAACTGTCTTTTCTGAAAACAATGCTACAGCTGTCTCTTGTTGGGCCATTTTAAAATGTGCATCCTCATCAGGAATCTGAAAATTAACATTATCTGGTGTACAGTAATCTGTGCTGTTTAATTTGCAAAACAATTGTTTTCCTGCCAGACCTGAGTCACAAACAAAAAATTGGTGACTTTCCTCGAAGGGGCCTATTTTTGGTGCAAATTCTTCTACAACTGGGTTTGTAATTTCTTTGTTTAAAATTCCTACAACTAAGTCTGGACCTTCCACTGTTTTCACAATGGACTTGGTAAATTCAGATTTGTTAGGGTTAAAACTCTCATTTTCAAATACAGCAACCTGTTGAACTGCGTTCTGATTTTATTTCTGGAAATAATTCACATTTGCTCTAGACAACTTATTTAAATTTATTTTAGCATTTTGCATATTTTGTGGGACCATTTGGGGTTGAAAAACTCCTGCCATTGGTACCTGTTTCTGAATTGACATTTGCATTTGCTTGGCTGACACATCTTGCACCTGCATTTCTCTCTGTTCTTGCACATTTCCAACTGCTGCATCATGTTTAAATTTAAATTTCTTCTTTCAATGCTCAAATCTGTTATAAAGATGGCAAAAGAATACTTTTTCAAGCAGTGCAACATCCATACCTGAATTTGCACAAAGCAAAACACCTTTACTTCCATCATGTGTACTTTTAATCTGTACCCAATTAACATCCTTTGCTGGCACTCTGCCCTTCAGGAAAGTAATCACTGCTACATGTTTCTCTATAACAACAGAAAATGATGGTGCATTCATTCAAACCCTTTTCATTGTCTCCTCACCTGGCCTTTGCACAACAACTTTAGATTCAAACCATAATTCAGTCTGCATGGCAATGTCAAAGAACATTTCCAAAATAATGTACAACTCTTTTAAAATTTCAACAAATCCATCAACTAGTGGGTACCACAGCATACGTTTGTCTCTCAATTGTGGGAATATGTTCAGAAATGCTGCAAGTTCACCTTTGTGTCGTGGCAAATGAACATGCACTTCTCCCACCTTTTCTCTCAATGAGTAAGCAAAAGCTTCTCTCTCATCCTGTTTATTATTTTCACTAACAAGGTCTAGTGGTTTCTTTTTCTTCTCATGTTTTCTTGCCCACTTGTCTCCTAATTTCTCAAACCCATTGAATTTGAAAATATAGTTCATTATTTCTGCAATGTGCAACTGCATTCCTGAAGAACACATTTTCTCATTTGCTTCATCATTCATATGTACCCTAAAACTTCTCTGAAAAGGAAAGCTTCCTGAAACATCAATTTCATATTTTTGAGCCAAATCAGTCAGTATATCATGTGTAGTTACTGCACATGTAGCTGTTTCCTTACTCAGGGAAATTAATTCCCTTTCCTGACACTGATTCCCATTTTCATGATTTAAACAGCAGGGACTGTTAATTTCTTCATGTTCAAATGTTGAATTTAAAACACTAAGCTGTTTCTCTTTTTCAGGGTCTGGGTTAATTTAGTCCCCCATGCTTTCTATCTTTTTAATCACTGCTGCATCCTCAAAGCAGGCTTGAAAAATCCCATCTTTAAATATATAAATTTTATCCTGGGCTGCAGATGTTGTAAATACCATTGTTCCCCCACCTTTCAGTGCTGGACTGTCTGAGGTACTATCTGTTCAATAATCTGTGAATTCTGAGTTTCTGAAATAAACCCTGCCATAATAACTCCTTCTGCAGCTGTGTGAACCTTTTGAATAGGGACCATATTAATTGGGACAGTCATAATGTTTCTAGGCACTGCCTGTGCATCTGCAGTTTGTGATATTTGGACTGAATCAGTCATATTTGAAGCAGCAACACCTGGAGGTATCACTGTCAGTGCTGAATCAACAGGAAGGGGGTCAATCTGAAATGTATGCACACTTCTCCCAATCTGTGTTTTTCTCTGTTTAACAGAAGCAGTAGCCACTGTAGTACTTACTGGTACACCATTTTCAGTATTTTTAATGGGAACCACATAAAGTAGCGGACACTCAGTTAACAATGTATCCATTATTTCATCCCCTGAATCACTATTTATTTGAAGCTTTTTGTCATCCTTAATTCCCTTCTCCTGCGTCTGGTGCTTTACCTTTTTATCCTCACTTGCTTTGTCTCTTGCTTTCATTTCCTACATGCTTAAAGCCTCAAATTGTGCAGCTCTAGATGGTGTCTTTATTTCACATAACACGTTCCTTAATTTGTCAATAACTTGCAATTCAAAAGTACCATCTTTTGGAAACCTCAAAGGACCTTCTTTTTCAGTAATCCTGCACCATTGGTGAACCCACATACATGAATTTTGTCCCAAATTGGAAGACATAAAATGCACAGGTGTTCCTTCATGAGCATCACCAATTAAAAACTGACTTTTCACTTTATCTCCCAACAGTTTCTTTAAACCTTCAAACATTTTCATTTCTGCAATAGCTCAATGCAAGTTCTTTTTTCCAATGCTGTTAGTTTCAATTTCAGTCAGTTTAACTCCTACTACTGACCCGCCACAAAATCTTACTGAAACATTTTTCTGAGTTTTCTTAATCAAAATTCTGTTAATAACAACATAAAAATATTCTCTTCTCTGTCTGCTCCACTGAACGAAGGATAGATTTCTTTTCACTGCGAGTAACACATTCCGCTTACTCTTCACAAAGTAAGAACTTCTATTTACTCTTCAAACACTGCGAGTAAATCCTTTCCGCTTAACCTTCATTCAAGCTCAGAAGAACCTGCTACTCCTTTGATGTTACCCTTTCTAGGTGATATAACACCAAATTTTCACCAGCAAACTCATTGCTATCAATCACTCCCACTTTTACACAGAAAATAGTCCCTAATTTAACACTGCCAGCCCTGCATAGCTTCTCAGTGCTATTCCAACAGATGATAAACCTCAGAGCAGCGTGGCTTCCATTTACCACACGCTATTCCTTCCCCGGGAATTTTCAGGTATCACTGTACCTGTGCTTCCAGACAACATAAAACAAGACATTCACTTTTCATGTTAAGAGCATATAATCAATAATCAAAAATTGTGTCCTATGAAATTACCAATATAATCAACAAAACCATCAAGTCAAAAAAATGAGCAACATTTTCACCAACAGTCAAAACCCTTACTATTTTCCTAACACTTCAAAAACAAAGCATACCTTCTAACACATTAACAACATTTCACAACCCTATTGATACTCACACCACTCCAGCAATCGCCTTCTTGCATCACCTTCCAGTACAGCTTTGCCAGTCTTCAGGTTCTGAGCATTGGAATCAGGAATCAGGACTTGAACATTTATCTAACTTGGGCAATTATTTTACTTTCCTCCTAAGGTCAATGATCCATTAGTCGAATAGTTGATGGTGATATTAATAATCCTTAATCACCAAACTAAAAAATTATGACCATCCTCTTGCTACCAGAAACTGATGCAGCGGTAATTTCTCAATGCAAAACCTAATTTACCTCTAATTTACCGCTGTAAAGGTACTGGACCCTTGCCACTGTATATTACCTTCAGGAGACTTTACATACACATGAAAAATCAAAAATGCATTTAATATTTAGGCCAATAAAGAGAGTTGTGCGTATTTTTAAAGGGTTTTATTTTCTAGTTAAAAGTTAAAGTTCTCTGACCCTTTATTCATTAGTCAAATATCAATCAGGTTACCGAATTGAAAATAGGAAAATAGAATTAATACAGATCATATTACAGTCTGCATATAAAGCATCTTAAAGAGTTTCTAAGAAAAGAGTGAGTCTTGCAAGCCTAATCAAAAATTAATAGGTGGCAAAAATCTCCCATAAAGAGAAATAAATGC
The DNA here is from genome assembly GCF_964204655.1 of Triturus cristatus. Taxonomy (NCBI): domain Eukaryota; kingdom Metazoa; phylum Chordata; class Amphibia; order Caudata; family Salamandridae; genus Triturus; species Triturus cristatus. Next base: position 1,007,113,667 of record NC_140587.1, on the reverse strand, counting down.
ATAGGACAAATACATCTTTTCAAAAGCAATTAGTCAAAGCATGAAATTTAAAGTATAGCACCTAAAATCTAAACCTGTTCTGATCCTCTCAGCTCTCTCTCTGCCTCGCTGTGCTGTTCATCTGTCTCTCTGTCTCAGGAGCTGCAAAATAGTGGCCACAGACTCAGCCCCTCCTTCTCTCTCTATGACTTCCAGTTATCTGTCTAGTGTCCTACCTGGCGTTCAGGAGAAAATGAGCAAAAAGCCACCCCTCCCACTTGTAAGCCATATTTCAAGCAAAAGTCCATGTGCTTGGTCCTCGTAGCTGGTCCAATCAGAACTTCTGGGCTGACTGGATACGTCATTAATCAGGTGTGTTCCTCATTACATGACTTCACATCCTTTTACATTTTAAAACAATTACATTTTCTGTAACAAAAAGTATTAATTATGAGGAAACAGAAAATAAATGTTATAAGAAAAATGTGTGCTCTGCAGTTTTTCTCTTCACTCCACTGTTTAAACAGGCTGCAAAAAATAAAAATAAATATGCAACATAGTGAAGGTCGAAGAGACGAAAACAGGAGAGCGTGGTTCATCAACAAAGCCCTTTCATTGAAAGTTGAGAGAAAACAGAACACATACCATTTTCCTTATCTTAAGGCTAAAGAAGCCACAGTGAGCCTTCGGAAGGAAACTAATCACAAGCTTTTTCTACACTGCAAAAATGCATGTTAATTCAGCACAAATATGCTAGTTCAAGACACATTTTCTATATTAATCTAAATTAAATATATATTCTATAATGAGGTTAAATCTAAACTACACATTAAAACAACCATGATTAATTAAATAAACATTGTTTTACATGAGTTCCATTTGCAGGCCTCTTTCATGTTTTCATTTACATGCACCAAAATGTGCCACTAAAAAAAAATGTGATTCATTTCATGTTTTCATTTTGCTAGCGCCAAAATCTGCGTCATTTTAAATGCAGTCTGTCTGAAGCACAAAAATAAAGCAATGCCTGACTCCAGAGGAAATCTGAGCTACATCACCAGCGGTGAGCGAGCTGTGCGCATCCTCTGCACGACCACGATGTAACAGCCATTAAGTAGGTCCTGGCATGGGACAGGAGTGAAGTCACTTCCTGTGCACATGAGTGATTGGAAATCCAGTGATGTCACTTCTTATGCAGATAGATGATGGAAATCCAGTGATGTTACTTCCTGTGCAGATGGACGATGGGAAGTCCCATGCCGATGGATGATGGAAATGACTCCTCTTGCTTGGCTTCTTCTTTTAAAGACAGTTTTGGTGGCAAACAAGTGATGTCACTTCTTGTGCAGATGGATGATGGAAACCCAGCAATGTCACTTCTGGTGCACGTGAATGGTTGGTTTTAAATCCAATGATGGATGATGAAAAATCATGTATAAGAGATCTGTTTACATTGCATTTATATAGCAATTACTACCCCTTGTGTGGTAATTGCAGGACTGTCTGTCATTTTGTTCCTTTAATGACAACTTTGGAAGTGCTCTGTCCTTTCAAAAGTTTTCCTTAGTCTATGTCCCTGATGGCCTACCCAGACTGGGCCACCCAGCCACAGTAATCTCTTTTCAGCACCTTGTGAAGCTTTGCTAGATTCGGGCATTGGGTATAAAGAAGGGTATTCGAGCACCTGCTCACCCCCATTTACCAGCAGAACAAGTAATTACTGGAAAGACTGTCATACTTATGTCTGCAACAAGAGCTAGCACTTTAGGACTCCGGGCTAAAAGAGAAAAGTTGAGGATCCTCTGAGAGAGTGTTCTTCCTAGGAAGATTGCATCTTCCTCCATCCTGACCAGGATTGGCCAGCTACAGCATAATTAACCCCTATTGTTTGTGCCATCTGTCCTATCCATTTTTCTTGCCCCTGAAGTTCCTCTACATTTTAATTTTTGCTTAGTTTTGGAGTCCTGCACCCAAGAGCATTTTAAACTGCAAATAAGGTGCCACCTAGGGAACACATTGAGATACTATAGAACGGAATAGGCATCAAACTGGTTTCACACTGTCAATATCCTGAATAGCCGGACCCATTTACCTAGGCCCTCATTTGTGACAGCATTTGTAACTGCCCCCATTGGTGATCCTTATTGCCCTCTCACCCGAGTAAATGAAGTTTAGCACCGCTTTTAGATGGGCACCGGTGTTTGTTTATTTTTTGTTAATGAATGATGAGGAGGGCAACCATTATGTAAATTGTGTTTGTAGGAACGATCAGGAACATCGGACCCAGTGTGGACAGAAGATGATTGGCCTACCTTGGGTAGACTTGTCATTGGGGTTATCATTAGATGCAAAAACAACAAATGATGGACAGAATGCAGAACAATGTCATACATTCACCCCAGTACAGAGATCTGGGCCTAAATCCATCGTTTTTTTGCTCACCATGCCATTCCAGTTTGAACCCAGCCATATGCAAATCAGTCTTGACCCTGTGCCCCATGGGAACAGTCCAGCCCGAACTGCCAAGCCAGGTCCTCCCTGGACTGGAAACAAGCATCCTAGGACCGGTTTCGGGCTTTCAGCCCTCATCAGCCAGGATAGCTTGATTCCAGTGGCATGGAGAGCAAGGGACTCACGTCTGAGCATACCCTTCCCACTCGGGGTGACAAATGCAAAAACATCAAATGATGGACAGAATGCAGAACAATGTCATACATTCACCCCAGTACAGAGATCTGGGCCTAAATCCATCGTTTTTTTGCTCACCATGCCATTCCAGTTTGAACCCAGCCATATGCAAATCAGTCTTGACCCTGTGCCCCATGGGAACAGTCCAGCCCGAACTGCCAAGCCAGGTCCTCCCTGGACTGGAAACAAGCATCCTAGGACCGGTTTCGGGCTTTCAGCCCTCATCAGCCAGGATAGCTTGATTCCAGTGGCATGGAGAGCAAGGGACTCACGTCTGAGCATACCCTTCCCACTCGGGGTGACAAATGCAAAAACAACAAATGATGGACAGAATGCAGAACAATGTCATACATTCACCCCAGTACAGAGATCTGGGCCTAAATCCATCGTTTTTTTGCTCACCATGCCATTCCAGTTTGAACCCAGCCATATGCAAATCAGTCTTGACCCTGTGCCCCATGGGAACAGTCCAGCCCGAACTGCCAAGCCAGGTCCTCCCTGGACTGGAAACAAGCATCCTAGGACCGGTTTCGGGCTTTCAGCCCTCATCAGCCAGGATAGCTTAATTCCAGTGGCATGGAGAGCAAGGGACTCACGTCTGAGCATACCCTTCCCACTCGGGGTGACAAATGCAAAAACAACAAATGATGGACAGAATGCAGAACAATGTCATACATTCACCCCAGTACAGAGATCTGGGCCTAAATCCATCGTTTTTTTGCTCACCATGCCATTCCAGTTTGAACCCAGCCATATGCAAATCAGTCTTGACCCTGTGCCCCATGGGAACAGTCCAGCCCGAACTGCCAAGCCAGATCCTCCCTGGACTGGAAACAAGCATCCTAGGACCGGTTTCGGGCTTTCAGCCCTCATCAGCCAGGATAGCTTGATTCCAGTGGCATGGAGAGCAAGGGACTCACGTCTGAGCATACCCTTCCCACTCGGGGTGACAAATGCAAAAACAACAAATGATGGACAGAATGCAGAACAATGTCATACATTCACCCCAGTACAGAGATCTGGGCCTAAATCCATCGTTTTTTTGCTCACCATGCCATTCCAGTTTGAACCCAGCCATATGCAAATCAGTCTTGACCCTGTGCCCCATGGGAACAGTCCAGCCCGAACTGCCAAGCCAGGTCCTCCCTGGACTGGAAACAAGCATCCTAGGACCGGTTTCGGGCTTTCAGCCCTCATCAGCCAGGATAGCTTGATTCCAGTGGCATGGAGAGCAAGGGACTCACGTCTGAGCATACCCTTCCCTGAGGCACAGGGTCAGACTGATTTGCATATGGCCATGTCTGAACTGGGGTGGCAGAGTGGGCTAAAGAATGGTGATGGATTAAACCCAGATCAGTTGACTGGGGGTGAGTGCTTGCAATGTTCAACACTCCGTTCATCATTTCCTTTGGTTTTTGCTTTGTTCGCCATAAGTTGGCAGGGTATGCTCAGACGTGAGTCCCTTGCGCACTTTGCCACTGGATTCAAGCAAGCCTGGCTGAAGACGGCTGAAATGCCAGAAACCGGTCCTAGGAAGCTTGTTTCCGGTCCAGGGAAGACATGGCTTGGCAGTTCGGGCTGGACTGTTCCCATGAGGCACAGGGTCAGACTGATTTGCATATGGCCATGTCTGAACTGGGGTGGCAGAGTGGGCTAAAGAATGGTGATGGATTAAACCCAGATCAGTTGACTGGGGGTGAGTGCTTGCAATGTTCAACACTCCGTTCATCATTTCCTTTGGTTTTTGCGTTATCATTAGATGAACATAAAGATCTTTTTATATGAAATCTGATTGTAGGATAGAGAATGACTGCCACCCACTAACAGCAGAGTCAACCCACCCCCACTCTTTCTACCCCCTCGTTCTCCTTTTTCAAAGGACTTATCTAAAGTGCATACACATGATTTCCCACCACGTTTCATCCCTGGAAAACGTACCTGTTTGCATCTTATTGACACCAACCTTCACAATACCTGTTCTACAGAGCAACATATTTGATGATGGAAACTCTGTTCTATTAGTTGAGGCCCAACCACAGCATCCGAAAGCCTACAGCGACAAAGAACTGCATGGATTCTGCTCCCGTAATTCCTGAATGAGGAGCTGAATGCTGGCAGTTTCATCAATCCTAGTAGGTTTCCTATTGCCTTGCTGGAGATTTTTTAGCCTACCATGCTGCTTCTGCTTCTAGCCTTACCTATGTAGTAGTCACAAGCGCCTTAATGCATGCTGTCTGAAAGCACCAAGATGCTCTCTCTGAATGCTCATCAGAGACTTGAGGAATACTTTCCATGATCCATCTACAAATGCATATCGGCTGAGGTGACTATGCCTGGGTGCACACTCCCTCCCTGTGACCACATTTTGCTTGTTCAACTTTGTGTGATCCTCCTACATTGCCTTTTTATTACCTACTAGCCTACCCGTGGCATTGCACTGATCACCACATTTGGTGGCCTGGAGACTGCAAGAAGTGTTCCTAACTAAATCCAGAGACTCAAAGAAATACTGTACGACACTTGTGCCTGTCCTTTGTGCCTTGCTTTTAGACCACATGCCAAATCCAGAGCATAACTGTCAGATATCGATGCAAGACTCAGGGTATCAAACAGCCACTCGCACAAAGAAAAGTAAGGGCAGCGGTGGTCACCGAGCCAAGAATTAGTCACCAGTTATACATACAAAGATATCAATGTAGCAGCAGGCATACACTGGCCTTTGGAAAACAATGAAGCAGGATTAGAAAACCTTTGCATCTGGCTCTGAGAGGTCTTAGCACTTCCGGCCATCGGACTATCAACCCTCACATACATATTAATACTTCCTGGACAAAACAGACAGTATGAATTTAACCCCTTCGCTGCGGCGCGAATTCCGCCGCAGCGCTGGAGGGGTGAGGTCGGCGCCGCCATGCTCATGACGGAACCACGCCGTCATGAGTCACGGGCGAGCTGTGCTCATGACGGCGTGGTTCCGTCACGACTCCGCTCACTCTCTAATTTGCCCGCACAGGCGGGTAATTAGAGCCGCGCGGGAGGAGCGGCCGCCAACGGCCGCAGCATGACGGAACCACGCCGTCATGAGCACACGCCGCCCGTGGCTCATGACGGCGTGGTTCCGTCATGAGCGCACAAGGGGTTAAAGGGAATCAAACTTAATATTCGGTGCTTGGCAACAGTGCATGTTGGGTTCCCACTATTTTTATCTAGTTCTCACCTGTTTGGCATTCTTGCACTTTTGTTATTTTGTTTCCTTCATATGCAGGCATTTGGTTGTTTTTCCTTCCCTCTCTGTGTTGTTACAGTTACCATCCGTGGTGGTAGAGACATGTTTTTAGCACTACTTGAATCAGCCTACTTGTTTCCATGTCAAGCTCTAAAGATGAACCCTACTCGATGCTTACCATCCCTTTCAGTTTTTCCATCTGAATCCTGGCAGCTGGGGAATAATCACAGCTGGCACACTCCTTGTGAAAATTATGAGTAATTATTGCATACGTTTTGGGTAACAAGTGATCTGGGGTTATATTATTATACAAAAACCCAAATGTTCTAGTGGCTGTCATTGAAGTAATTGTGATTATCGAGTTTCACCACTTTGCTGGAATAGCACCTATCTTTCTCCCATGTCCCTTTCTCCCCTGGGTAGCATAATCCTAATCTTTCCTAGTATAAAGGCTGGGAGGTTAATGTGTAGGGGGGAGGGGTGGCCATCTTCAATCCTGAGAAACGATGACAACTTTGGAGTTCTGATAATAGCAGACCCATGTCTACCTAGGTTCAGTACCATGATCTTCAACCCGCTAGATAAAGAGCAATTGTCGGTGCTGCTAGCCCAGTAGGGCGGCAAGATATTCAACTTTAAATCTACTGTCCAGCCATAGACCAGGTGACATATAATGCTCCATGAACAAATAACTTTATTGTTAACTTCAAAGCACCTGAATTTTCTACAACAGAATCTTTTCCCCAAAAGGATTCTATCCATCACATTGTGTGTTTGTTCTAATTTTCTTGAAGATCACCATTAGTGAGCGATCATCACAAACACCATTTTCGAAGGTTCCATTTGTGCTCACCATCAGCTTGTGATCACAAACAGTATATAAGTATAATATCATGGGTGCCCATCATTGCTAATTACCCACAAGTATTCCTTCTGGAGTTCTAGCATCTGTGCAAGGGAAAGGGGTAACATGCCACAGCCATGCATCACTCCTATGGGAGTGGAGACGGGAAACAAACTCCTTTTTTATATAACCCACACCCACTCTAATAGTGGCATGCTTCATCTCCTAAAGGTTAGGGTGGGCTCAACCATGTTCCAGGGAGCTTTTATGAAGATAGTTAAATAGGGGACGTAACTTTAAAGATAAACATTTCTCATCCACTCCCAAGGTATCCCTTTATTAGCAAAGTGGATAGGAAAGATTAAAGCCTATAATATTAGGGGTTTTGAAGATGCAATGGTCCAATGCTCCTAAATCACCAACATTTTTCAGCCTTCTACTTAATGGCCTGACAAGGTTTTCGACTTCTGTCAGGGTGGGTTCGCAGTCGTATCACTACTCGAATGAGGTATTTAACGTGTTTTATGTGCTGCATGCAAATTCACTCAAAGCATGCACAGGCAGTGCAATACTTGCCACTCTGGGTTGTTCATGTAATTAAGAATATATATGGCATTAGGATGATTGCCATTGTGTGATCGCTCATAGAGGACACACAAATCTCCCCTTCCTGCTTGCCTTATTCATACGCTTCAAAAGGTGCACATTTTTATTTCACTCATTGATGTCTGTTGCATATTCATAAGCATGCATCTCAACTGGAGTCTCAATAAGGTGGTTGTGTGTGAGGCCGTAGTGTTGCACCATAGGCGTGTCCCACTCCTGGCACCCCGGATAACACACTGAAAGCCATGATACTGCTAAACAAGGCCGACACCGCCACTAATTAACTACTTACGCTGAAATATGTCCGATACCAGCTGGGCCCCAGGGATTATCAAAACTCACTGCTAGCCTGTACTTACCTGCCACAAACAGGGGAGCAGAGCCATGTAGTGCACGCAGTGGTTTGGGACTCTTGATGAAGTAAGTGCCTAGTGTTGTGCTCCTAAAGTGTTGTTCTTTTCACAGAACAACTCTGGCTTGATATTCTGTTTTAATTGAAACTGTAGCAACTATAGAATTAAGTATCTAGTTTTAGCCATCACACCATCCCCTTGCACCTAGCCTTCGCCTCCTACAAGCTCGAGGAAACAAGGAAGGTTTGAGCACTTTATGCACTGGTTTATGGGGAATCCCTGTTGTCTCTGAATTAATATTTCTCAGTGATACTAGTGTGTCTCAATATTTAAAAGTCCTGACACAGAGTTACCTGAGTATCACTCTGGCTGAAGCACACACCATTCTTCTGAATTAACCATGCCCATGAGAAGTGAAGAAGTTCTTTGATACAGAATATACATGACCAGAACTGACTGCAGTGCAGAATATTCAAAATGGGGAGAATCTGAGACCATAAAGATTACAAAGGAGCAAATAGCAAACTTAGTGATGTGCTTCAAGGGAAGTGGTCCTTTGTAGGCCTGAGTGGTAAATTCTGTTCCGCTAGCAGAATTTGGTCAATTCTGCGTTCTGCGGAGAATGCGGAATTGCCCAAAATTCCGTGATCTGCGGCGCCGTTGAATTTTTCCCTTGTTCGCGCTTTCAAAATGCATGTTCGCGCATGCAAGATTGACTTACTGGGATTCCTGCATTCGCTGACGAGTTTCCCTATCCGTTCACATGTGCCACAAGATTTTGGTAGCTGGCCGCGCGATCCCGCGAGACTGTGCGATCGCGAACACGTAATTCGGACGCGGACGCGTTAAAAAATAGGAAACATATATTGCGAGCGGGCGAGACAAGTAAAAGAAGATGGGCGCGCCAATTGGCGACCGCATTGGCAAGTTCGAGAGATATTTACCCCCGAGCATGCAAACAGCGTTCACGAACAGGAAAAACTGCATCGCGAATGGGCGGAAGAAGCAATTCCACGTGTTAGCGGAACTCTGTGTGCTTGCGGAGATTTTTTACCATTTCGCGGAACTTTGCGTTGCGCGACTATGCAAATTCCTCCCACCCCTAGTCCTTTGTGCAAATTCTGTGGTGCTGTCCCCAGAAGGTGAATAATGCAGAGTGACATGTGTAGACCACACAAGACCGACCATGAATCTGGTAATACAGAGGGTTGCTGTTTCAGCCAGTTTTACATAGTTCTTCACACTTCTGTTTTTATCATTATTTCTGAAAATGTAGGGTGGGTTTACAATCTAAATAATGTGTAAGGCCCCCTTCCCATTTTGACCACACAAAACGTTTAATATATTACCAGAATAAAGGCCTAACTATTTTGTGGAGAAAAGACTGAATTATAAATGAGTACAAGATATTATATATCAACAGTTACCAGGTTTAATCAATTCAAAGTGCTTGTATATAGCCCATTTTCTTCTTGGATTTCTGGGGGTTTTCTTGTGGTACATTTCTTCCATGGAGGGTTGTGATGTATCTCTTTGCCAGTCAGCATATGTTTTGACCTTTCATGAGATTCAGATCCAGGGTTTCTTAAGTCTGTAGAAAAAAATGGCAGGTCTACAAAATTGAACTGATATTGTAAAAACAATTTGTTCATAGTGGCATGGCTATTCTGTAAAACTTGAACTTTTGACCTGTGAGAGCTGTTTGAGTTTTAAGATTATCTGTCTGTCATCAGCGGAGTTGTAGCAAGGAAGATTGAAGAGTTCACCAGCTCAAGTAGAGAGCCTAGGTTAGCATTGACAGGGAAAGGTGTGATAGCGGAGGCCAGGAGTACCACAAAAGAACTAATGAAGCGTGAAAGATTAAATGGCTGCAGCAAGATAATTTGGGGTCTGGTTTCAGGAAGCATTTTATCTGTTTGAACAACACCATCATTGTTCCTGGGGTCATTCTATATAGAGAGGAGTGCTGATTCAGTGCTTCTGCTCAGTCAGATTGTTTTGTTTGATTAAAAGCAATACTTGTGCGACGGCTGCTTTTTTTATGATTTTACCCATGAAACACAATTTATCTTAACTGTTGGCCTATGATTTGCTGCGTAAAAGTGGCTGAGTTCCTGTTTAATTAAAATATATAATATATGATATTTTCAGATCACTTTGGGATTCCCCAATTGATATGGAGCTGTTGATGATTTATTCAGCCGGTATAGCAAAATTGAACTCAAATGGAATTGATTTGACAATATTTGGTAGATGAAACATCTTTGGAGAATGCAGCAGATTTATGGCTTTAAGTAGGTTGTAGTTTCTTTTTATATCAGTAGGCTGAATGAGAACAGTATGTTATGAGAGCATGAAGTACTCCAGTTTTGATGGGAGGCTCAGTGATCACATTGCTTGATTTTGAGGGGATGTTAGTTTCAGGGTTTGTGGTTTACTTGGTGAAATGGCTTGCGATTATGTCACAGAGGAAGAGTGACACAATTCTTTGATGATTGTAAAAAGTGCCCTGTTTGGGCAGTAGCCTCCAAGATGTTTTGTGTGTAGTGGAACTCCTACTTCTTTTTGATGAAGGTTCTATCCATATTGTCTTTGGAGCTGCTTATTATCAACAAGGAGGAGTGTTTTCCTTCAATGTTTCTTGAGGGATATGGTTTCTTTTTTGTATAGTTTTATGTTGGAATTGATCCAAACACCTCTTGTGCTCGCCTGTAGGTGTTTAGTTTTCAAAGAGTCTACCGTGTTGAAAGTCCCTGTTAATCACTGGGGAAACTGTTTTACTGACATTTCCAGTCCTATGTGTAGATAGGTTGAAAGAGTTTTTTGGAATGAGTTTACAACAAATTGTGTTCATGGTCTGGTAGTGATGGAGCTTAGATTTCACCTATAAAATGTATGCATTATTATCTGACAAAAAGCTGCCGACATGAGTTCTAAAATGGCAGGCAGATTGTGGCACAGCAAGATGAAAACATAGGGCCTGATCGGAATGCTTCAGTTTGGAGGTGCTCTCGTGTGAAAATATGCTCAATTAATTGAACAGCCATGTTTATATGTGATTAATCCATATGTAATCTCACTATAGAATGCACATTAATTTAGAAAATGTATTTGTACTTTTAAAATGGCATCATGTATTTTTGCAAGAGTAGAAATGTGCTGAATTGTGTTTCACAGTGTAGAAAACCACGTGATTTTAGTTTGCTTTAGTGGACTCAGCTAACTGCAGTTTGCCCTTGAAACATTAGATTGGAATGTGCTCCTCGTTGCTAGAAACTTTCAATGAAAGGGCTCTGTTAAAAAATCCTGCCTTCAGTTTCCTTCGACCTTCACAATGTTGCATATTTTTGAAGCCTGTTTAAACGTGGAGAGAAGAACACACTTTTTTTCATAAATCCCAAGACTGAAATTTGAACAGGAACAAGTCTGATTAATGACGTATCCAGTCAGCCCATGGGGAGATGATGTGTCTTGAAGTTCTGATTGGACCAGCTATGAGGACTGAGCACGTGAACTTTTACTTGAAATATGGCTTACAAGTGGGAGGAGTGGCCTGCTTCTTTTTTCCATTTTTTCTGAGGGCCAGGCCCAGTTTCTGTGCTGGACAAAGAGACAGGGAGGGGCTGCATTCTGTGGGGGCTATGGTCAGCTTGAGACAGAGACACAGACTAGCACAGCGAAGCAGAGGAAGAGAGAAAGAGCTGAAAGGATCAGAACAGATTTAGATTTTAGGTGCTAAACTGCATTTATTTCTCTTTATGGGATATTTTTGCCATTATTAACTATTGATTAACCTTGTAAGACTTTTTCTTAGAAACTCTTTAAGAGTTTTGACTGACAATTTGCGCCATATTTTCCTTCCGATATGTGATGCTTATATGCAGACAGTAATATGTTCTGTATTAATGCTATTTTTCCTATTTTTCAATTCTGTAACCTGATTGATATTTGACCAATGGATAAAGTGTCAGAGAACCTTAACTTTTGACTTAAATAAAACCCTTTAAAATAACTCACCACTCTCGTTATTGCCTCTAATATTGTTTGCATTTAATTTTCATATATATGTAAAGTCTCCTGTTTGGTGAAACACGGTCATCAAAAGATCCATCATTTTCCAGATTTTTATAAAACATGTCGTCAAGAACATCATCCTCCGATTCATTCACTCCATACCCTCCTGATTCTATATTATGTCTTTTTTCCTTACATTTTCTACCACTAACTTCTTCAACATGCCTCACAGGAAACAAACCATCAGTCATATTTGCATTTTGCCATCTCCTCATTCTGTTATCATGATTCTCCTGTCCATATGATCTACCAAACATGTACCTACACCTTCCGCCACTCCTCTGTCTCTCTCTGTCATGCATCTCATCTTCCCATTCCGCCAATGCTTCAAATTGTGTCGGTCTAGGTGTCGGTTCTAGATTCATCATTCTCTCTCTCAAATTTCTCAAAACCACTAAATTGAATGAACCATGCTCTGGAAATGCCAAAACTCCATCATCTTTCGTATACTTCACCCAATCGTCCAACGAAATACATGTATGATATCCATATTTCGCAACCATAAAGGATGCGGGCGATTTCGGTGGGGGAAGCAACTGTCCCTCTCTAGTCACAATCGGTTTGTCTTTTTTAAATAAACCCTTGATTTTTCTAAACCAGGACTTTTTCTCTCTTTGTGGTGGATCGTAATACATCATTTTGTCTTTCGTGTATCGCTAGTTTTTCCGTGCGACTATTCTGCTGTTTCAACCAATCGTAGCGCGACTCACACTAACGCACCAATCAGGAGCGTCTATGTCACTTCTGCAATTCTCCAATCCCAGCGCGTCTCACACTTACGCACCAATCATCAGCATCTACGTCACCCTGTAATTCTCCACTCCTAGCGCGGCATACACTAACACACCAATCAGGGGCGTCTATGTTTCTTACTGACTAGCCAATCTCAGTGCGGTCTTTCTGACGTCAGCTTTTCTCGCTGTCGCAACTCCTGCTCCTGCTGACCCCTCCTTTACAAAATGTATCGGTAACTTTTCCTTACGTTCTCTTTTACTCAAAATCTGTTAGTAACGACATAAAAACACCACTATTGTCCGCTTCGCTTACCAAAGAACAGTCAATGACCTTTTTCACAAGAATTCCGTCTTTCCTGAGAGCAGCGCTTACCTCTGCCCTACTACGGAATCGTTACTTCCGTTGATAAAGTAGCACATCCCTCTACTTCACTCTTCTGGCAAGCATCAGCTAACCGTTTCTCCAGAATTAAGACACCTAGTTGGAGACGTAATGCTCCTGAGAAATAAAACCAGAGTTTCACAATTAACCTGAATGCCTTTTCATTCACGCACTTTCACACTGAAAATGTAGTACACTCACACAGAATTCTGTCTTTCCCGAGAACAGCGAACAGTCTGTCCTACTACGGAATTATGACACACGTTAATAAAGTAGCACTTCCCTCTACTTTATCCCTCTAACAAGCTTAGGGAACACCTATTACCTTTCCAGTGATAAGCGTTATCAGAGCTCCTTTTGGACTCCTGGTACCTAAGACCAAAATTTCATAGGTGACCTTTGCTACCATACACTTCTCTCATACAGAAAAATTTCCCTAATGGCAACACACGACGATCTTCCCAAATCGAACCCAGACAATGCGTCGTGCAACTCCAATCGTCACACGTTTTCCCTGTGTACCTACAGGGCAACAACAATTCCGTCTTTCCCGAGAACAGCGCTTACCTCTGCTCTACTACGGAACCGTTACAACTTCCGACTTCCTACATCCCAGAAGCCGTCAAACAACATAGAACTCGACGTGACTCAACATAGAGTGTTAATACATAAACCAATACTAATCAATAATCAATAAGCAATTTACAAGCAATAATCACCAAACCAAAACAATATAACCATCATTTTGCTACCAGAAAAACTGATGGAGCACGAAAACTCTGGTAACGGGGGAAAGCAAAACCCATACCGGTAGCCTCCCCTGCGTCACAGACCCGACGTCACACTAACTCATTCACACATGCAGTCATTGGTGGAACCCATAACACCAACACTCACACTAACCATTCACCGGTCTGCACGCATTAGGAGGGATGAGCGGTTCGAGCGCTCGACATGTGGGGGAACACCTTATAACCTATAGGGAAAGAAAAGTTAATTTACAAAATATACATCAATACCCCTTCCACCTACAGATCTCAATCCTAAACATCAAGGCACTCCTCCCATGTGGTCAATGGACCAAATAGTTGGCCTGGTTGATGGGGATCTAGAACCAGCTAAAACTCCTTTCAAGATTTAGATCTTACTCTTCCTAATAAACCACAAACTCAATTCTTGTTAATCTCTGTTTATCTGAAATGTCTTGAAAAGTTAGGTTTGCATTTGGAAAGTTTATATCAAATTTCAAGTAAATCACAGAACATCATAATTACCTAATCTGGCTATCTGAAGTCCTCTAAATCATTAGGTCTGCATATTCAGATCTGTCGTCATTCGTCTAAAAGTTCAAAGTTCTTTGCTCAGCACGCTACAGTCTCAAAGGATCAGTAAAGACCAGAGACGTGCAAGCCTCTGCCAGTGCCCATAGAATTAGGAAAAGTTCACAGTCATCAGATAATTGGGCAGCATCCGGACCATCTAGGATTCAGGAAAACGTAGCAGTCACCCTAAGTAGTAGAGTTTGCGTAGCGTCATTGTCGTCGTCGTTGTCATCGGAAAGAACGATTGAGAGCCTCTCTATTCTACTGTGTATTTTTATAATAAAATCAAAGCAAGAAGATGCATTTAGTTATTTTAATAAGGTCGTGATTGGTTGGTTGAGATCATCCGATAGAATCTTTTTGGGATTTTGGTACAGTTCAAGGGGTGATGTCACAAGTTCATTTAAAGTCAGTCCGTTCTGGTTTACTGTGAAAGTCTATTGTCTTTCGTCTTGGCCGTCATCCCACAGTGTCCTTGCTTTGGTACACGGAGATCAGGGTTCACAACGAGGTCTGGAAGACTTTGTCGCTTCTGCGCACTTCACTCCATGCCTCGTGGGACAGTGGCCACTTCGTCGTGTCGCGTCCGCGGCCATTTTGGAATTTAGGCCCAAACGCCAACTTAAGCGAAACAAACACAAAAGAGTAATTAATGCATAGATATAATAAATCTAATGTTAACCCCTAACTAATCCTTCTATGTGTTTGTATTTATCTAGTGTATAGCAACATTTAAAGCATTTATATTCACCCTTTTGGTCCTCCTCTCGAGCAACATTACAAAGACATCACAAAAGCAACATATGTCATGCAGTATTCTATTTATTACATATACTACTGTTAGTATGCATACGGATTTTAGTCATAAAGGTTATTTAGCCATGCAATATGCAATCCCACGTGTAATTTGGATATTAGTAATGTTGGTTTAATATTCATGCAAACTCATTTAATAATATTATAATTAATAGATTTTTAAATTAGTATTTTCATGCAGAATGGGGGAGGTATACAAAATTTTGTACTACCCGCTCCATCAGTAGCTGTGAGGGACTTTTATCTGAGGAGGTGTATTTTGTTCCTGTGGAGGTGGTTTGCCCTATGGCTGAGAATATGGCCCCTTCACCGAAGGCTAAAGACGTTAAGGACTCTAAAGCATCTCTTAAGAGGTCCAAACAGGTATCCCCAACTCCTGAGTCTGCTCCTAAAGACACTAATTCGACTCTTGAGTCCATCCTGACGCGCCTTAATGAGGTCTATGAAATTGCGCAGTCTACTAAGACAAAAACAGATTTACTGCAGGTGGAGGTATTAGCCATCAGGAATGATTTCAAGGCCCTTTCCCTTCGTGTCTCAGGTACAGAAGCACGGATTAGTGGCGCAGAGGATACCATGCAAAAGCACTCTAGATCTCTCATGCAGATAGAGCGTTCCATGGCAGCATTGAGGAAAGACCTCACTGAACAAGAGGATCGTAATCGTAGATCCAACCTGCGTATTTTTGGTCTTCCAGAGGAGGTTGAGAAAGATTCATCTTCCATGATTGAGTTTCTTTATCAATGGATTCCATCAACACTACAAATTTCTTTCCATAAAGATTTTGAACTGGAACGGGCACACCGTGTCCCCTCCTTTCGCCCCAAGTCTGCTACGCAACCAAGAGCGATAATTTTTAAACCGCTGCGTCATCAACATACAGAGCAGATTTTGGCTCATATGCGGAAGGTTAGAGCTGTCTCTTGGAATGGCCATCGTATCTCAATTTCTCAAGACTTTGCCAGGGACACGGTGATAAGGAGAAAGGGCTTTCTTAATCTCCGGAAGCGTTTGTCTGGAATGAATATCCCCTTCTCTTTTGCTGGTCCCTCAAAATTCCGCATTACCTTCAAAGGTCGTGTCAGAATTTTTGACGAACCTGCGGATTTGGCCTCGTTTTTGGATAATCAAATGGAGTTGCAGATGGATCTTCAAACAGGGGCTTCACATGTTCCTGGTTCTTCTGGGACCTGATGTGGCTATACATATTGCGTTGTTTTTTGTCTTTGTCAGATCTATTAAGTCTAGCTGCTTTTAGATCTGCGCGGTGGTCTTTATGTCCATTGGTTTTGACGTATTTTTGTCGTCTCTTGGTGCTTCCCTATTATCGGTATGATGTGTTGGCCTTTAGTGTTGTTAGTTTTATTGTATAAACCTTTTAATTTTTTGTGGTAGATTTTCTTGTTGGCTTGACTTCACTCCTGTTCGCGTGTCGTCTTGTTACTCCTTGCCTCCCCAGTTTGTCTCTCGACGTATTAGGTCATGGTCCTTTTCCTCTCCCGTTGTATGTCTTCGATATGTGCGTCGATTTTTGGGGTAAAGTTGGTTTATCTTATCCCTTTGTGGTCGGTCTTTTTGCTTCATGTTTGTTTCTTGTTATTCCGTATTTTACGGAGTAGGTCATTGTGTTTTCCGTTGCATTATCAACGTGTTGTTGTATGGTGTGTCTAGGTGTTTTAAGCATATATGTTTACTAGGTGTTTATTTATGGCTATATTTAGAATCAATATGTGATGTTCATATAGTTGCTAGTTATAACTACTTTATTGATTTTTTCATTGAGTGATTTGATTACATTGTGTTATTAATTGTCTTTTTCGAGTAGGTTAGTTTTTTATAGATGCTTTGTACTTGATAGATTTATGCCTCTCTTATCTACATGTTCTCTTACTTAGGCAAGCATATTTATTCTGATAGTTTGTGTGTATATGGCTTTATTTACTCATGGTCAGTTATCTATAAGATTGCATATAGATTTTACACATTTATATATAGTATTAGGTCTCTTATTTGACTGCCATAGGGATTCACTGACTGTAATATTGATAGAAGGTTATATACCGTTTTTTATTATGTTTCACTTATTTTTCTCATATTGTATCATATAGTATGCTTTAGATTGTATTTCTTCTTTTCTCTTCATTATGTTCCTTTTTCTCTTGATGGAGTCTGCTTTGGTATGGTTCTACCTATAATAATGTTATCTTTTAGTTCACTTTCCACCAGCTCTTATTGCCTGAAAGTGCTTTCTTTCTCTCTCTTTCCTGCTCTTCTGTTCTCTATGATTCATTTTAGTTGTTATTTATATATTAATTTGGTCAAACGTGTTGCCTTTATAGTCTCTCATTTCGCTTTGTTTTCTAAATAGCTAGCATTAATTCCAGTTCTTAGCTTTTAGATAGTCTTTCCTTTCAATGTATAATCAGCTATGCACTGTTCTGGGGCTTTTTATGCCATTGTTGTTATTCCTCCTGTTGGCCCTCGCTCTTTTTCCCATGTCTCCCCTTGTATGAATTTGGTCTCTTCCAGACCTGCCGGATGGGCCCTTCTCTCTCTCTTTCTGTGTATTCTCTTGCTGTCCTTTTCCTCTTCTTTCCTTTTTTCTCTTCGGATTTCCTCTTTGGTCTCACCCTGTTTTGTGTTGGCTGTTGATGTCTGCTGGTTAGCTCTCCTGGTTGTTGCGCTTTATGTGTCACATATGGAATATCTTTTTTTCCTGATATTGGTTCTATGTCTGGACTAAATATACTTTCCCTTAATGTTAAAGGGTTAAATCATCCAGTAAAAAGGTCAAAGATTTTGGACTACTGTAAGTCTCTTTCTTCGGACCTCGTCCTTTTTCAGGAGACAAAGCTCTCTGCCAAGGAGGCGTTGTTTCTGAAGAAAGAGTGGGTCTTTGATGTTGCTTGTTCGGATGCTTGTGGTAAAAGGAATGGGGTAATTACCTTAGTTTCTAAACACTCTGGGTTATCTATCGTTTCCTCTGAACAGGATACAGAGGGTCGTTGGTTATTAGCTAAGGTATCCAATGGTAATGCTGACTTATTTGTCATGAATATTTATGCCCCCAACAAGGATGACCCGTCCTTTTGGAATGCTATCACCAAAAAGCTCGAGGATACCCCTCACTCTGGCAATCTTATTGTAGGTGGTGACTTTAACTTGCCAATGGACCCTATCTTGGATAGGAATTCTGCCTTTAACTTTCGGCCCCCTAAAGCACACAAACAAATGACTAATATGTGTTCTCTTACCCATCTTCAGGATGTTTGGCGTCTTCATAATCCCACTGGTAGTGACTTCTCCTTTTTTTCTTCCCCTCATTCGTCCTTTTCACGCATTGACTATCTTTTGGTTCACTCTTCTTTGGTTCAATCTTCTTCTTCTCCGCTTATTCACCCTATTTTAGTTTCTGATCACGCCGCAGTGACATTTACTCTTATGTCCTTTGTCCCTAGGGCACGAGCTCGTTCGTGGAGACTCAACACAGAAATCTTACATGATGAGTCCTTGGTGCGAGAGTTTTCCAATGACATTGAGACTTTTGTTATTGAGAATGTTGGGTCAGTCAGTTCCCCTGTTGTTCTCTGGGACTCTTTCAAATGTACTTTCCGTGGTCAGGTCATTAAATGTATGTCAAGGAGAAACGCAGCCATTAAAAAGGAACTCACGGACTTAGCAGATGAGATCAAACGTCAGGAATCCCTTTTTCGACATTCTCAGGACAAGACCTGCCTCCAATCTATTAAGAATTTAAAGTATTCGTACAATACTATAGTCACTAAGAGAGCTCATATTGGCCTGCAGGCTCAGAAATCTAAGAGACTGCTGTTAAAAAATCGTGCGGGCAAGATTCTTGCAGCCACTTTAAAGTTTCAGGAATCTTCTTGTAATACTTTCCAAATTCCTTCTATTACTGACCAGCTTGGTAAGAAAAAATTTCAAACTGCAGAAATCCTTGATGTTTTCCGCGATTTTTATAATAATTTATATACCCCGTCGGCTCAAGCTTCTTTTGAACAATGTCAGGAGTTCTTGAAGTCGGTTCCTTTGAAAGTTGTTTCGGAGGCAGATAATCAATCATTAAATTGCCCGATTACTTCTGATGAAATCATTTCCGCGATCAAAGCTACTCGGTCTGGTAAAGCTCCTGGTCCTGATGGATATCCTATTGCGTTTTATAAAACCTTTATTCCCGTGCTTGTCCCGAAACTCCAATCCGTTTTTGATGCTTTTATTAAGGATGGTTCTGTGTCTGGTTCCGCGGCTGATGCTACTATTGTAGTTATCCCCAAAGAAGGGAAGGATCACGCAGATCCCAAAAATTTTCGTCCCATTTCCCTTCTTAACATGGAAGCCAAGATTTTTGCTAAAATTTTAGCTAAACGCTTAGAGTCCTTTATTCCCCAATTGGTTCATCCCTCACAAACAGGTTTCGTAAAGGGGGGTCTTGCACGGGATAATATTCGTACTTTTTGTCATATTCTTGGTGCCGCTAAGCGATCTAATCTTCCGGCGGCAGCCTTGGCCCTTGACGCTGAAAAGGCCTTTGATAAGGTCTCTTGGCCTTTTTTAAGAGCTGTTCTATGTGCACATAATCTTGGTGATTCCTTTATTCGTATGGTTATGTCTCTTTACTCCCGACCTAGGGCTAATATACGGGTGAATGGTGCTACGTCTTCCTTTTTTAACCTTTGTCAGGGCACTAGACAAGGGTGTCCTTTGTCCCCTCTCTTATTTTTGTTATCCATTGATCCTCTCCTCAGAATGATTGACTCGCATCCAGATATTAAGGGGTTCTCTTTTGGGTCTCATCAAATAAAAACAGCTGCATACGCAGATGATGTTCTCATTTTTTCTGACGATATTGCACTGGCCATCCCTGCTATTTCGGATACGATTGCTCTTTTTTCAAAAGTTTCAGGATACACTCTGAACAAAGATAAGACAGAGATGTTTCCTTTAAATGCTTATTGCTTCTCCTCTCATATGGGTTCGGTGGGCTTTAAATGGCAATCTAAACAGCTAAAATATCTGGGTATCCATTTCTGTTCCACCCTATATGCTACGGCTATTTATAATGAATCCCAAACTATTCTTAAGGTGAGACGTCTCTTAGAAAATTGGTCTCCGAAGCATATTTCTTGGTGGGGCCGTATGCAGACTCTTAAAATGATGATCACTCCTATTATTAATTTTGTTTCCTCTATGCTTCCAGTAAGGCTTTCTGATTCCTTCTTTCATGAACTTGATTTGCTTACTTCTAAATTTTTATGGAATGATAGAAGGGCTAGGATTGCTTATAAATTTTTACGGAAATCTTATGATATGGGCGGTTGTAATTTTCCTGATTGGGGGAAGTATCAAACTGCTTTTCTGGCGTCCCAGGGTGCCCTTTGGTTTTCTTCTCCATCTATTCATGCTCCAGCATGGTTGACAATAGAACAGGAATTGGCCTCCCCACTGCCGACTGCATCCTTTTTAACCACAAACACCCTTTCTATTCCATTCTCTCGCTCTATTATTTTAGACACTATTGCTGCGGTTCGTAAGGTTGATAAGAGAGTAGCAATTCCATTACATAAAACTAGATGGTCGTCTATTTGGCGCAATTCTAAAATCAAAATTAATATTGACCCTGAGTTGATGTCTTACTGGGCTGGGAAAGGTGTTTCACTTGTTAAACATCTCTATGATTCCAATAATGATCCTTCCCCTTTCTCATCCCTTGCTCAACAATTCTCTTTATCTAATTTAGATTTTTATACTTTTCTTAAGATTAAGGTTGCACTTGCTAAAGTACACCTTCATCCTTCTTCCCCTACGATTACGCTTTTTCAGCTTTGGATTAGGACTGGTTATGTTGCGTCTCGGATTTACAAATTTTTATCGTCCTCTACACTCCCCTCCCAAACTGTCACACAGCAAAAATGGGTACATCATTTTGATCAGAGTGTTACTGCTCATATCTCTCCTGATACCTGGCAAGATATTGGTAAATTTTCTCTTCGTAACAAAATTGCCCCTTCCCTAACGCAGTCTAAGTTTTTCTCTATTAATCTTCTTCACTGGACTCCCATTCGTCTGCATTCACTTAATCTTAAAGAAGACAATTTGTGCTGGAGCTGCGGGCTTTTACCAGGTGATTTTCAACATATGTTCCTTGATTGTTCCCTTCTCCAATCCTTTTGGGATTTAGTTCACAAACACCTCATGCTCATCTTTAACATCAAATTCCAACTGTCTTTTCCATTAATTCTTTTGGGTCCATTGGCGACCCCAGTCCCTCTGCCTTTAGATCCCATGGAGTTACAGTTGTTGGACCTCTTGTTAACTATTGCAGTCAAAGTAATTCTCATGGAGTGGAAATCCTTTTCGTCCGTCTCTTACCATACTTGGTGGGCTTGGGTTTCCTTTCTACGAAGTGCTCATACGTCAGTGGACCATGCTCATCTTTCTCCTTCTATTTCCTCTGGTGTTTGGAAAGCCTTAGATTCATACATGGAGTTGGCCTCTGAAGGGTTGGTGGCGGAATTTCCCTTTGATTTGTCTGGTTAGTGTTGTCTTGTGTTTGGGTGATTCCTCTGGAAATCCTCTCCTCTTCCGTTTCTCCTCTCTGTCTCTCTTTTTCTTTCTTCTTCTCTTTCCTACTCTTTCCGTCTTTTCTTTCTTCCTTTCTTCTCTTCCCTCTTTTCCCTAATTTGCCATCTGTGGGTGATACTTTTGATATATTCCTTTGCCAGATATCATTTTGGGTCTTCCCTCCTTAAGTAATTATGTATCTGATGTATGCAGATTAATGAATGACATTGATTTGTTCTCCTATTAATTAATTTTATTTTAATGTATTTATTACCTTATTGTCCGATATCAATTGTATCACTTTGGCCTGTATCTTATGTTTCATATTTGCGCTTTTAAAATAATAAAATTCTTTTGAAATGAAAAAAGAACAAACTTGCTACATTGTACATGCCATCTCTTGTCTTGACTTCACTGTGTATGTTTTAATTTCTTCTATGACTCTATTTTATATGAACATGGTCTGCTTCTGTTGATCAGGCTCTATTGTTACTGATATTTGACTGTATTGTACAAGGAGCCTTTTATTAATGGTAACTGCGTCTTGGAAAAAGACGCACTGTAGAATTCTTCAGTAGTTGGCAACATTGTTTATTTCGAATGCCAAGCGATGTGGGGCCACAGGGATTGACTTAGATGGGTAGCGTTTTGGCTGTGAGCTTCCGGAAAAGAATAAAATAAATGTGAGGTGCGTGTGCCAAGTTTATTTCTCTAGGCTAAAAGCTAGCACTTACTTTTGATTCCTTACAGTTTTCGAGCTCTTGGCTCTGCCGCCATTACTCCATGATGAGTGTAGGTAGGGATGGCCTTGTCCTCTTCAGCTGATATAATAAGACCTGAGCTGTCAAACAATGTCTTGGCTTCCCATTGCATTCTGACACATGTGGTTATTTATTTATTGTAATGGAAATAAATTGGGACATATTTAATTGCATTTTTATAACAGATCTTATGGTTAGCTGGGGAACTCCTGCTGTTATAGTTAACTGACTTCCGAAATTTCATTGCGAGCCTGGTTAACAGTGTTGAATTTTAAAATTAGATATCCTTCTTTTTTCATCAGCTTCGCCTCTAAGTCGCCTTCTCCAGGATTAGGCTGGATGACACTTAGCACTATTTATCTGAAATATGCTTCTGTGTGCCCTTTGCTGGTACAGTGACTTGCCAGGGGGGCTGAAACGATTTTCGTTTTTATGCACAATTTGTTGTTTGATCTTCTGATTGGTTTTTCTGATGTACATTTTTTCACAGGGACAGATTTTCGCATACACAACATTTTTTTGTCCTGCAATTGGAAAACTAAATATGCTTCCATTGGATTTGCAGATGATGCAATTACCACATTTATGATGCCTTTGCATAGGTTTCAAGTTCCACTTCGAGATAAAGTCTCCTTTTTTAATTTATAAACACATGAACTGGACAGTGGACCAATTTGCCTACGGTAGACACCAACCTCAGAAAATATACTACTATTTTATAAAAAACAAGGTAATTCTGTGTGCAAACTTCAACAGTGCCCTCTGTCCAAGGGCACCACCCTTTCCCTCAGGGTCAATCGTGTATATGAGGTTTTTTTTGTTTTTTTAAATTTGTTTTTTCGTCCGGTCAGCATTACAATCCACACACTTTGTATAATTTTCTTGATTACAAGGTACACATCACATAATATAGGAACATTTTTACAGTGGTGGAGTCCATCATCTCGTGCATCCATCGCCAATGTGTAATTCCGCATTACCACGCAGCACGGCGACAGATCCCTCCCCCCTTTAGGTTTGCAATATAGCTTGTCCTATGAGATTTCACTACGTTATATATGGAATTAAAGACTAGTACTCATACATTTCTCCCTCGATGACAAAAGGAGGAAGGCTACCATATCAGACATCGCATAATATGTAATTACATCAATTAGCATATATTACTTATCTTCCCGCGTTATCAAAAGGTATTGTTTCAGTGGTTCCCAGAAGTCTCTGGGCCTCGATGGAGGCGGTAGTTCTTCTGCATACGTTTCCATAGTTTCTCTGCAATATGACATGTCCATAATCCAGTCCTTGAGTCTTGGAGGTCGTTTGCTGCCCCATTTAGTTGCAACTCGTCTCTTCGCCAGCAATAGTGCTACTGCCAGAAACCTTCGCCTTTTGGCCAGCTTCAATTTATACATTTCTAATAAGCACACAAGAGGTGTGTTCGGCACCAGTTCTGTTAGCATTGTAGTTATCGCCCCCATAATGTCCTGCCAATATTTATGTATCTGTGGGCATGCCCACGTCAAGTTCAGTAAATCCGCATTCATTGCATTACATTTTTGACACCTATCATGAGATCTCAGGCCATATCTATGAAGCTGTGTCGGGGTATAATAAAATTGGTGGAGAAATTTAAAATGTATTATTCGTAGGTTACAGTTCGATGTTAGCAATTGTAGTTGCGTGCAACTATATTCCCAATCCTTCTCCTCTATCCTTTCTCCTATCAATGTTTCCCATCTAGCAAGTGATCTATTGGCGACCCGACTGTGTTCTGACTGTGAGATATTGTATAAGCGGGTGATTTACTTCTGGCGGGTTGGCGCTGTGAGTAGGGCCTGTAATGCGTTCAGCATTGGTTGCTCCTCCGGGTAAGTAATATACAGTTCCCGAACTGCTGCTTGTAGCCGCAGGTGGGCAAACACTTTCAATGGTGCATTGTGTGTACTTAATGATGGGTCATTTCTTCGTATGAATCTGCCATGGTGAAAAACGTCCCTCATGGTTGAAATTTTCATATCATCTAGCAATAGCATCATTTTCTTCTCTTGTGTTACTGATAATTTGGGATGGTTAGCAATGGGGAGCGCTGGGGCGTAGATGGGAAGCTTATTGGCCCTGTGCGCTAGTGCATACCACGCATGTGAGGTGCAGTACACAGGTTGGATCGTGTCCCTATGTATGTGTGGTCTCGGGTCAGAGATAAAAGCGGGCAGCGGGACTGTCTGTGTGCTGTCCGCTTCTACTGCTACGTGTGGAATGTACGCATGTGGCTTAGTCCAGTAGTGAGCATGATGCACCTGGGCACAATAGAAGTAGAGCGGCAGATCTGGAGCTCCAAAACCGCCCATTTGGTATGGCTGTGTCGGTACAGTCCAGCTGAGCCAAACTTGCTTGCCTGCCCACGTTAGTCTCTGCATTGCTGATCGCAGACTTGCAAATAATGCTTGCGTCAACCAGATTGGGATATTAATAAACCTTCCTGGATGTTATCCAACCCCCCCTGGCAAAGAAACTCTACATCCAGTTTCGTCACAGTTCGTTACCTTTGAGGGCCCTCACTTATAGATGGTCTAACGCATCTGATCGTTCAAGCATGTGTCCTGCTTGTATTGACACTTGTGAAACCGAGATGCATGTTGTTCTTTTTTGTCCCCTTTATATCAAGGCTAGGAAGAAATGGATTATTCAGCTATGTAAGTCTAGGGGCCTTAGGGACTACCAGCTAGTCTTTAGAATTTTAAAATATGATACCACCCCATTGATAGTCTTTGCGATGGCTAAATTTCTTTTTTCCATGTGGCTCACCAGGTCCAAAAAGATGATCATTGTCCCATAACCCTTTTGATTCCGGTATTATTATTATTGTAATTCTAGAATCTGCCGGTGTTTTGAGATTACCTGGGGTTTTGGTCACAGTTTCAACAATTGGCTCCTTGTGGAAATAATCTATCTTGTTTCTCTGTGCAAATTTTTTAGCATAAAGTTTTAATGTTTTTATGGCTTGCACTCTATGTATATGTGATTTAATTGTGTTTTATTGTACAGAATTATTTATGTCTTTTTATGGCATTATGCCGAAATAAAAGCTTTTTGACTGACTGACTGACTGACTGATATTAATAAATAGATACAAAACTCTGGGTAGCACAATCATCTTCTGCAATGCAATCCTGTCAGCCAGCGATAGAGGCATCTTTATCCATTTAGTTATTTGCTCTTCCAACTTTGTCATTGCCCTTCCATAGTTTTCCCTTATTACAATGTCGGGGTCCCTATGTACCCATACGCCTAGATATTTCACCGAATCAGTTTGCCATCTTAGAGGGTAGTCTAGTGCCGGTTGAGTCGTGGCTGACGTGAGGGGTATGATCACTGATTTGTCCCAGTTTATTCGTAACCCTGCATGTTGTTCAAAACTGATGTATTCTCTAATGAGGCAGTTTAGGTGTATATTAGGGTGTCGTGTGAATAACACCATGTCGTCAGCATATAATTATATGCTGAGGGGCCGTAGGCTAAACTGTAAGGCTGCCTCTTAGTGACACTGTCGGATCCCGCAGGCCAGAGGTTCCAGAATCAGGGTGAACAAAATCGGTGACAGCGGGCATCCTTGTCTCGTCCCCCTGTTCACCTCCATAGGGTCAGATATTTGTCCATTCAGCCTTATCTAGCCGTTGGGGCATGATATAAAATCTCTATCCATCTTAGGAATTTTCCAGGAAATCCCATCCTACGCAATACTAAGAACATAAACTCCCATTCCACCGAGTCGAAAGCCTTCCCGGCGTCTAATAGAGCCGCTGCTGCTGGCATTTCTGGATGCAGGTGGTGGTACAGGGCGAAGATTGTGCATATATTTTGAGTGGTAGATCTAGTGGGTACAAACCCTGCTTGATCAGGTAACACCAGCTTTTCCTGCAGGAGCTGTATCCTAGTCGCAATAACTTTTGCCAGTATCTTTGTGTCAATGTTTATCAACGACAAGGGGCGATATGAGTCGCAACGTGTCAAGTCTTTGGTTTAGGGAGCGCCACTAACAATGCTTCTCTCAGCGTGGTAGGGAGCCAACCCTTTTCATATGCCTCTTCATACATTTCGGCTAGGTGTGGTATCAACAAATCTTTATATGTTTTGTAGAAGTCCCCGGGTAGCCCATCCAGCCCTGGGGCCTTGTTGTTCGGCAACGAGTTTATGGCGTCTATGAATTCGTCTTTAGTGATGTGATGGCTTAAGAATTCCCGGTGTTCGTCTGAGAGCCATGCAAGAGCCACGTCCTGCAGGTAATTATTGATTCCTTCTGCTGTAGTGTTTGTTTGTTTAGCATAGAGATGTGAGTAATAATTCTTGAAGCAGTTTGATATGGACCGTGTGTCATATAACATTCGGTCTGCGTCATCCCTTATCTGCGTTATGTATGATGTTGCAAACGAAGGCCTAATCTTGCTTGACAGAGCTCATCCCGGCCTACCTCCCTCCCCGTAATTTCTCGCTGTGTATCGTCTTGATTTATACTTTATCTCATCTACTGCATACTTCTGGTAGTCATCCATCCTTTCCCTGATTTTTGCCAACAAGGTCGGATTATGTGTCTGTGTGTATTCTCTTTCTAGTGTAGCGATGTCCCTTTCTATTATATGTAGTTGCTGTTGTATATCCTTCAGGATCCTGGCATGTTTGTTTATACAGTGACCCCGAATTGTTACCTTGAAGGCCTCCCATAAGGTCCCCGCACTGTCCACTGATCCAGAGTTTATCTCCAAATATTCAATTATTGCCTGTCGGAGCTCACTTTGAAATACCTGATCTAATAGAGCTTTTCCCTGTAACCTCCATGTGAAATGGCGGGGTATGTGCGTGGGGATCTCCATTGTGAGGCAAACTGGAGAATGGTCCGACAGTAACCCTGGGCGTAGTTCGCGAAGTAGCACTTCGCGAAGCTACGCAAAGTGCAGTTCGCACTACGCGAGCTACGCGTAGCACTTCGCGAACTGCGTAGTACCTTGTTCGCACTGTGCCAGATGTCGTTTTCAATGATTGTACAGTGCGGACAAGCAACCGGCACTGTGCAATCATTGAAAATGGCATCTTGCACAGTGCGAGCTGTAGTTTTCTGCTGCTCGAGTAGATTTTTACTCGAGCGGCAGCTTTCTCAACGGGAACTGGTAGTTTCTCATCGCGAGCGGTCGCGAGCATACGCGACCACTCGCAATGAGAAACCTGACAATCCTCGCGTTGGGAATCTCGCCGGAGGTTTATTTTCCATGCTCGCGATCGCCAACTTGATGTTGCTGATCGCGAACAAGGAAAAAGTCTCGCCGGGATGTCATTTTGCTTGCTCGCGGTCGCCAACTTGACGTTGAGGACCGCGAGCAAGCAAAAAATGACCGCAGCACTACGCAACACAACGCTACGCATGTTCGCACTGTACTACATGCAGTTCGCGTATTGCAAAGTAGCGCAAACTTCGCAAACTACGCGAGCGTAGCGTAGTGCTTTGCCCAGGCTTATTCGACAGTGTCTTAGGTAGGTGTTTGACCATCCAAGTCCATGTGCATGCTTCTGCTGTAAGCAGCCAGTAGTCTATGCGGGACCACGTGTTGTGCGTCGTAGATGTGCATGTTCCCTCTCTACAGCCCTCATTTCTCATCCTCCATATATCGGTTATTCCCCATGTTGCCATGCCATCTTTGAGGGCTTTGGCCGCTCGTTTGCCATATCTCTCGTTACCTGTCGATCTATCCAGTGCTGGATCCAAGCATGTGTTGAAGTCGCCCCGCCCCCCCATAATATTGGTGCGCTCGAAAATTCACGCAGCTTAGCCCATATCTCAGCATAAAACTCAGGATCGTCAGTATTTGGGCTATATGACGTTATGATCGTTAGTACAGTGCCACCAAAGTTGCCCTGAACCATAACAGATTGGCCTTGGTCGTCATTCATTGTGCGGATGAGCTGAAATGGGGTATTTTGTCTGATTAATAGCAAGACCCCCTAGTATATGTTGAGTACGAGGATGCCAAGCGGTAGGAAACCCATCTAGTACCCACCCGCGGTTCAGTAATAGAAGTGAGGTGTGTTTCTTGTATACACGCCACATCAATGCTGTGTCTGTCAAAATATGCAAGTACTTTGCGTATTTTCTGTGGGTTTTGAAACCCCCGGACATTCCATGTTAGAAACGTTAGTTTTCGAGTATTTGCGCCAGTGTCAGCTATATTCCCCTGTCCTTACTCTGGGCTGTCGTGTTCTTCGTATGTTATGTGTGTGAAGTGGTCTTTGCATGAAGAGCTCCTTTTTACTGACCAGGCATTTTTTACCTACCCCTTCCCCCTCCCCCACCGACTCCGCCCTATCCCTTGTGGGGGAGCCATTCCCAATTCGAACAATCATGTAAACAGGAAGGAAATAAGAAAGAAAAAAAACAAAAGCCCCTTTGCAACAAACTAGTGTGGTGTACACTGAGGGGCATTGGCTGCCAGCCCTTTACCTGTTCCACATGGGCAAATGCCCTACAAACATATACATCAAAACCTGAACATATCATTCTGAGTTATGAAAGGTGCACTATACAAATTCTTAC
Source organism: Triturus cristatus (assembly GCF_964204655.1). Taxonomy (NCBI): domain Eukaryota; kingdom Metazoa; phylum Chordata; class Amphibia; order Caudata; family Salamandridae; genus Triturus; species Triturus cristatus. Next base: position 1,007,084,723 of record NC_140587.1, on the reverse strand, counting down.
TAATAATACATAGTCTCTTGAAAGAATTGAGGTACATGCCTAAGTCCGTTCAATACTCAATACAACATTACATTGTGTCGTTGTAGGTACAGTAGTATTCAAGTCAAGTCAAAGCAAGCTTTATTCGGTGCAAGATATATCACCATAAAAGTAGTATGACCCTCTGGTTATCGTCGCGTGACCAGCAGCTAGTTCTCCATCCACGCCGCCACCTAGGATATCTTGTTCTGCTGCGATTTGTAATCTGTGTCTTATAGTCCATCGTCTAATGAACTGGGGATCGGATCATCAGTCACAAGCGGCCGTGGTCCTTGTCGTCTGTTCCTTGCCATTTTAACCATTCCATATTCTCAAGTTGGCGGGGGTGATCATCCACCTGTGCTGTGCTCTACTACTCGACGTCTGATGTTGTAGACCGTCCTTCCTGGTCACCCTGTGGGGATCTCTGTTTTGATCTTGCATGTTCATTCTGTTTTAAAAATTTTAGCACGTCCCATGGTTCATTATATATTTTCACCTTCCCCTCGTCCGTGATCCTGAGCCTTGCCGGGTACAGCATTGCATACGGTATGTTGAGTTCTCTCAATTTTTGTTTTGCCTGGCTAAACTTCTTTCTTGACTCCTGTACTGATACAGTGAAGTGCAGGTAAATTGATACATCTATGCTGTCGTGAGTTACCTTCCCTAACTCCCTGGCCCTCCGAAATGCTGCATCCCGGTCTCTGTAGTTTAATATCCACACAATAATCGGCCTCTGTGACGCGCCTGTAGGTGGTTTTGGCGCCAGGGATCTGTGTGCCCGCTCGAGAATGAATATCTCTGAGAACGTGTCCCTTCCCAGCATGGAGATGAGCAATTGTTCCACAAACCGTTCCATAGGGCCCGTGTTTGTTGTTTCTGATATGCTCGTCAGGCGAATGTTATTCCTGCGGGACCTCGCTTCTAAGTCTTCTGCTTTGGCTATTATAGCTGCCATGTGTTTGTCTATCTTCACCTGCTTCGCATCCGTCTGTACCTGAGCGTCCTCGGCTTCCAATATTCTTCGCTCAGCCACGTCTAGCCTTTCCGAATGTTTATCCAGACGCTCTGACATTCTGTCGACCCGATACGTGAGAGAGTCGATTTTCCCATCTATATTAGCTAGAGTAGCTTGTATAGAGGTGAACATGGCTAGTACTACGACATTTGTCACTCCACCCGTGGCGCCTGCTTCCTCCTGTTGACGTGGCTGCTCTTCCGTCCCGCAGTCCATCGTTTTTTTTGACTGCTTGAATGTTATTTTTGGCCGAGTCCTATCCGCCTTAGCCATGTTCGTGTCTTCCGGCTGATCTCCGTTCCCACTTCCTCTAAAAACGTGTGGTATCTGGCGCGGATATGTTGCGTGTTGCCGTTCAAGGCTCTGAGTCAGTTGTTCCTTTCTTGGGTGGAAATATTAATTCTCACTTCACCAGCCCAGCTCTCACTCTTCCTCGCTAGCCATGGTTTCTAGCCCTGGACCTGGTGGGACTCTCCGCTAGTGAGCGCGCCGTCCGGTCTTGCACCTCTTTCACACTATTCCCCGTTTAGGATCACTGTGCTCAGAGACACGGACCATGAGATACCACCTGTCGTCATGCGATGTTATGGCTGGTAGCCTGGGGGGACTGTGGCTCGCAGTCACCAGCTTCTCTGCTCAAAAGCTAAGCCCAAATGGCCTTGTGCGATATTTACCATGCGCTTGCGTCCGTGGACGTTCAAACCCAGTGCTTCAGGTGTTCCTGGGTGGCCTGGTGTCCCCGTTTCTGTCGCCTCCACCAGCCAGGGTCTCTGATATCTCAGCCCCAATCAGGCTTGGTGTAGACCTCTTGTGTTTGTCGCCCTGGGCATTACAGCGACCTACAGCGGTTCCCTGCACTCTGGTCAGGAAAGGTTCTGTGCTGGTAGCTCTATAATGCCCCAGATTTCTTTGGAGTTCTGTTCCTTTCTCCGGTGGGGGAGGGGGTGCCGCACTCAACACGCATACCCGTTCAGTTATTTACAGCTCTCAGGCGCATCCAGGCATCTCTTCCTCTCAAGGCCGCACTCGGCTGCTAGCGCTTGTATGACACACTCCCGGGGGCTCGCAGCAGGCGCTGGTGTCACTCCTGCTCCCTCCGTGTGTGGCGGGCCTCCGTATAGTTCCCCCCGCCGTCACAATGGATGATTACAGTTCCCTGTCCCTCACTCCCAGGGCTCACCTTTATTCGGCCGCGGCAGCTGCCAGGGACAGCTTGCAGTTTATTTCGGCACCGCCGGTGTCAGGTTTGAGGCTGGGATAACTAGATTCCCTAGGTTAAGGATACAACCCAGGAGGCAGGCTTGGCGGGTAGGGGGAAGGCGAAGAAGCGTTTCTGTAAGGTCGCTCTCCGCCTTCCTACGTTCTTTTAAAGCTTAGGTTCTTTTCCCCCTTCCAAGATGGCCGCTGGTTAGGTCATCTTTTTCCCCAGTAGTTCTCTCAGGCAGAGGTGCAGTGTTCCTTGGTTGATGTTGCGGGCGCGCGTTCTGAGCGCGGCGCACTTCAACCGTCTAACTTCTGTGAAGAGGCGGAGTACTTGTGAGCTCCGTACTCTTCAGACTTTTCTAGTCAAAGTTTCCCGCAATATTACTAGCCTGAGATTGTTGCACTTCCGTGTGACCGTCTTCTATCCAGAGAGCGGGGTTATTTTTCGTATAAGTCCTTCTCCTTGGTATTTTAGTGGAGTTCAGTTCAAAGCATCCTGGAGTGAGGCATACTTCTGGTACCCAACATCTCGTCTCAGCGCTGCAGTGGTGAAAGAAGAGGTAGAGGCAAGTCTAGCGAATGTCAGCCAGAGAAGTAAGTGCAGCCCCTCTTTCCTATGTTCGAGGCACCTGCAATCTGGAATAGGCTTCCAGTGACTCATTAAACGTAAAAAGACGAGATAGACTTTCAGTCAGCAAAGCGTGAGAGAGAGTTCTGCATTATAGAGTTTATCGTTCCTGAGGTAGTTTCGCCGCAGATGCAGCACCAGCAGTAAGAACTGTATTCAGCATTTAGGTGAAAAGAAGAGACAGTAAGGTGGTGGGAGTGAGAAAGTGACTATCACAGATTGTTCGATGTAGATACAATTATATATATATATATATATAAGGGTACTTACCAACTAACATTCATCTGCAAGGTCCTGGAAATCGGAAAGAAGAATTTAGTCTTCAGCATCAAGAACCCCTTCATTTATATAAAAGACTATAAATCTTCTAAGGTGGTAGTCAGGTAATGGCAGTCATTTAGAGTGGTAGGTGGGGTCTCATACAACCGGGATTACATGTGATTCTATTTGCAGGAGTTGCTACACGCCAACAGTTCAGCCCCTCTTCCACTAGAAGGTACTCAGCAGAATGAGTTCAGAGAGCAGCTGCCCACTGTGTCAGGACAGGTAATAGTGTAAAAAAGAAAAAATTTCTAATTGCCCATTTAGAGTCAGTCTATGGTAGAATTGTTGCTGAGTAACTCTCATTACAGCGGTCGGGAGGAAGGAGTTCCGAGTCCAGTCCAGGAAGAAGACGCAGTGCAGTCTCTCTTGTCTGTCCAATTCCCCTTTCCCCCTCTCTGCTGCTCGTGAGCTTTAGTTCGCGGTAGCGGAGTGGAGGAGTGGAGATCAAGCATCGGCTCCTGTGGAATAGGCACGTTCAGTTAAAGGTACTTGACAGCCGGAGAAGGATCGCCACCAAAGCCGCGTTACGTGTGTTACGTCACGGCTGCGTCCGCTACCTCAGGCCGCCGCTGCAGTTTTGATTCCTCACGGCCAGGCCCAGGAGTCTCGGGTCATGTCACTGCCGATAGAGGAATCCAGAATCGTTGAGGTATGGCTATATAATATGTCGGATGACTCTCTGTACTTGGTCGCACCTAGTTGCGTCGATCAGATCTTGATTTGCAGGATTTTGTAGGATTGATACGGGCATCAGCAAGAAGCTTGCCTAAGACGCAGCCATCTCGCTGCATGGCTAGCTCCGCCCCCAATCATGTATATGAGTTATATTAAAGTTACACCACTTTCCAATTATATACAATCAAATTAGTTCATATCAAGTCCGTTTTGAAAATATGATTGAAACTCCTTCTTTATTGCTTTTTTTCTCTTGTTAAATGTGCCACAGCCAACGCGTTTCGTTCTGCGTACAGAACTTCTTCAGGGCATTTGTAAATTCCATGAAATTAATATATAATACTTGAGGCAATAGAGACCCTCTTCGGATTAAATTTTAGTGATGTGCTCCTATATCTTGCAAATTGACCTTGTCATCTTCATGCAAGAGTCAATTTCATTACCAGGGGTGATGTCATGATATGATAGTCACTCGGAAATCTCCAGCCCTTACCTACATTGGACCCAGCACACACCGTACCTTGCAAAGGGGCCTGTACGCCCGACTCAGCCTCTCGGCGTTTCGATTCCCGCCCGTGATATGGGCTGGAGATTTCCGAGTGACTATCATATCATGACATCACACCTGGTAATGAAACTGACTCTTGCATGAAGACAACAAGGTCAATTTTCAAGATATAGGAGCACATCACTAAAATCTAATCTGAAAAGGGACTCTATTGCCTCAAGTATTATTTATTAATTTCATGGAATTTACAAATGCCCTGAAGAAGTTCTGTTCGCAGAACGAAACGCATTGGCTGTGGCTCATTTAAAAATATGAGAAAAAAAGCAATAACTAAGGAATTTCAATCATCTTTTCAAAACGGACTTGATATGAACTAATTTGATTGTATATAATTGGAAAGTGGTGCAACTTTAATATAACTCATATCCTTTTTTAATTTGTTGATTGCTGTATGCTAGTACTATTTGTGTGCCTATACTAGCGTTCTTCTTCATTTCAAATAATGGAAGATCGATTTTTTTGTTTTACTACAATTTGAGCAGCGGCATTTTGATATTATAATTATGTTTTAAAAGTGTATTATTGCTGAATAAATCTAAATCTTAACACTATAGTTGTTCTTCACTGTTGAAACTCCTATATCTCCCATAGATTAACACTGGGTTACCTTATTACAATTAATAAGTGCAAACGTCAGATTGAGAGCAGATAGAGATATGCTTTATATGCTCAAATGAGTTGCAATTAAAATGTCTCATTAATGGTGAAATCAAATCTGAGTTACAATTTTGAAAATTATTCTTTTAAAAACTTGGCATTTTCTAGTACAAATGAACTGTTCTTTCTGCAATTGTCCTGGGTCACATGACTGTGAATGTCCCTGTTTGTTGTTGGCTGTGTATTGCTTCCAGACAGTGAGATAAAGGAATTCTGGATGCGAGAGGAACAAGTCATCCTGACAGGGTGGCTAGTGAGTAGCTGTACCCTGTCCTGGTTACATTTCAAAGGGCTCTGTCTGCAGCACATTCAAAGGAACCTGATTTCTGGCTTGCTCTGCATTTTGTCACCCTAGACAGTTTGGTGCCAGGGTAACAACTGACCAAAACCAGCTTTGGGGGTAGGTCAAGGAATTCCCGCACACAAAGGCTAGCACCAGGTATACAAGTGGGGCTTTCAGAACCTCTCATCAGAACACAGCTCTACCTGTGGAAAATTCACTAGAAGGACTGCCCTGCTGCCAGGAGAATTGTCCTGCTGCTTGAAGGACTTCCTTGCTTTCTTGAGAAGGAAGATTGGACTTGATTGCCTTGACCCCAGGCTACCCAGAGTGATTCCAATGGCCAGTTGGCTGACCTCCTGTGTGAACTACAGGGCCGCAACAAGCTTCCAGAGGTATCCACCTAACTGCCCAGCTGGTAGCTCCATTTTTACCTGCCTGGACCTGCCTGAGTGATGCTCAGGGACTCTGCTAAAGTGAATCCTGATCCCAAAAAGATGCCCCGGAGAATTTGCAGCCTGTGATGATCACCAAATCAAAGCTCCAGCTGAACACTTTCTACTGACAGCGACTGTCCTGGATGATCAACCAACTCGGAGTTCGAGCGACAAATGGCTCTTCCTGCTACAGCAACGACCATCCGTGACTCTTCTCTTGCTCTTCTTGCCAAAGCCTCTTCATAGTGGCCCCCTCCAATGCGAACAAAATTATCTGTGACAGACCTCAGAGGATAACTCTTCAGTGGGACTCACCTGGTCCCTGTAGCCGAACCCGCACTCTTCGTGGTTGGTCTGAACGTTGCCTGATATGTCACGACTAGATAACCACGAGTAGTGGTTTGTTCTTTTTGGTGCTATTTTTACCTAAAAGCTTCAATATTAATTTCGCCAGTTCTACTGAGTGGATTTTGTTTGTCTTTGTGCTATTTTATTTATTGGAATGCAATTTTTAAATTGTTAATTGTAATTTAATTGTAAGGACAGAGAATGGCAGCAAGGCACAAATAACTGCACCACCCAGTATAGTCACTCATAAGTCACAAGTCATGTACTGCCCACCTCAAATGACCAGCTGCCGCATGGTCATAAATTAAATATAAGTTTAACAAAAGAATGAGAGGCAATGCAATCTTAAGAGATGTTCAACTTTCAATTATATTCTATTCACTGTTTTCCGTGTGAGCAGAAAAATTCTTTATTTCATTTTCTTCAAAAACAAGTAGGCAGAGCCAACACGTTTCTCCCTACACGAGCTTCTTCAGGGCCTATAATGTGTTTTCACTATATTTAAGTCTTATTCGGAAACACCAGCACTCTCCCGCACTTTAACTGCTTCTTTGTTGTAGACCTAATCATTTCATCCTTCAAGGATTAATTGTTGAACATATATCAAAAGTAGTAACCTTAAAATGTAGAGTTGTTATCGAGTCAATCGTCATCACCCAGTCAGCTCCAAAAGTTCATATTCCTGTGTCGGTTAAAGTATTTTTATCAGGTTTGTCCCAAATTTCAAAAGTAGTCCGACTCGGGAAGCATATAATTCACAATAAGTCTATGACAGGAATATTAAACTTGCTACTGGAATTAACAGTTATCGGACAATCACATGGGCTACATATCCGTAGGGAGAGAACAGAATTAATTCTATTGTTAACATTACCATGAACAGTCTCATGTTGGGAGTGGTACATATTGGGCAGCATCCATTCCATTCCATTTGAAAACTTTATTTCGGCATACTGCCATAAAAGCACAATAAAAATATAAAAACATATGTAAAAACAATCATCATATTTTACAAAAAGCGGAATCTTCATCACAACACCCACAGATAAGATCATTAAAAAAAACAAAGGACTCAGTTTGGCCATCATCTCAACATGTAAAAGTGCAAAGAATAACCATACGTGCATCATCTCAAAAATGCAAAGTACAAAAAAATAACGATAAATGCATTCCAAAAAAAGGAGGTCCCAGCCTTTCTAAAAGTACAGGTAAACCGTGTTAAAATTGATTGGACAGGAGTAACAGGAGTTTGATCAATAGGCTATAGTTCATTTCAAAACAGCTCAGACTATTAAGAGAGCCTTTTTAAGGATCGCTTTGCGAGTGCACCATATAGAGAACAAAAAGCAGGCTACAGAGAAAACAATGGGTAATTGTGTATCATATTTAAGAATTCTATAAACCTCATTGCACCACCCAGAGCCCAGATTTTTGATAAGTTGCTTTAACCAACGGGATCTGGCTCGTTTGTATTCTTGGCAAAAAAATAAAACATGAAAACTGTTTCTATTGCGATATTGCACGTATGACAGATCTCTATACCAGAGTTTTCTCATTTCTTCGTAAAAGTGTGTAACAGGAGAACCCCATGTCTAAACTGTAAATAGAGTTTCTTAGCTAAAAAGGGTTGTATATCATCCAGAACCAGTTCGATGGAATAGCTTTCCTTTACAGCTAGAAACTCAGAAGTTAATCGGCCCAGAGTAGGGCTCCTAAAAAGAGCCAAAAGCTTGTATTCTCTATAACTCATTGCCAATTCCTTCTTAGCAATCGACATGGAGCATTCTTCTGGAGCACTCCAAAGAGTAGATCTGCCAAGGGTCTTACATGTATCTTTTACAAATCTGAGCCAGATAATTTTTTGGGCTCCCGGTAGCCCCATCAATTTTTGCAATTCCTCCCTAAAATGTATTACTTCTGGGGTGCTCCATAGGCGCCGCCAGTATAGTATTGGTCTTAGGGAGGCTTCCTCCGCAATGGGTCTTATGCCTAGATCCATACGTAATGAAACTAGAGGAGTACTAGATGGTAACATAATGAGTTGTCTGATGAAACTATTTTCAATATATATTAGCCTATTTAATGCACAGTGGCCCCATAGCTCTGCCCCGTACAAAGTAGCACTCCCTTGCCTGTACTTTGTATAATTCCAGGGCGGGGCTGACCGCACGATTCACAGCACTTCTGTAAAATTTTTGTATACCTCCTGCTACCTGAGTCAGTTTTAGACTGGCTTTAATAAGTTGTACTCCTCAATCCATTCTTTCGGTAAGTGTAATGCCCAAGTAATCAAAGGTATTAACCTTTTCTATAGCTTGCCCATTTAGGCTGGGATTTAAGTGAGTGGTACTGCCTGTGTTAAAGGCCATATATTTAGTTTTTTGGAGATTAATCTCCAGGCCCCGATGCTTGCAGAAGACACCAAAGTTGTCCAACGTCCGCTGTATCCCCATAGGGGACTTGGCAAGCAATAAAGTGTCGTCCGCAAACATCAGGGCCGGTATTTTTCTATTGGCCAACCTAGGGGCATCAATATTCTTCCCCGCATTAAGGGCGTCCACCAGGCCATTGATATATAAGGAAAAAAGAGTAGGCGCCAGGACACAGCCCTGGCGTACACCCCTCTCCACCGGGATAGGAGATGTTAATCTACCCACTTTGCCATAACAAATTTGTGTAAAGTTGTTTAAATGCAAGTGTTGGATCAACTGCCAGAGATATTCTGGAGCTCCCATATCTAAGAGAGTTTTCCAGAGCTTATCCCGCGGTACAAGGTCGAACGCAGACTTCAGGTCTACAAAAATGAGGTATAAACTGCCTTGTTCTATTTTTACTGTTTTCCAGTAAATCATATGTAGCCTGAAGATCTGATCGATTGTCGACATTCGTTCCCTGAAACCAACTTGGAGAGGGGTGACAACATTAAAGTCTTCCATCCAGGCCTGTAGGCGCACTAGAAGAACACGAGCAAATACTTTTTGGGACACACCTATTAAGCTAATGGGGCGATAGTTAACAGGCAAAAGGGGTGAGCCTTTCTTAAAAATAGGTATTATTTCTGCCCCAGCCCACGAGTGTGGAATTGACATTCCTTGTAGAATTGCGTTAAACAAGACTAGCAAGTAAGGAGCCCATATAGACGGTTCGGAGCGAAAGAGATCGCCTGGAATCTTGTCTAGGCCTGGGGCCTTAGCCGGCGCTATCTTCCCTAATGCCAATATAACCTCTTTCAAAGTTATCAGGAGATGGTCCGGAACACTGGAGGTCCTTTGCAGTTGACCGTATGTATTGGTAGCTTCGCCCTCTCTAATTCCTACATATAGGGCTTCAAAATGGGTCTTCCAGGCTCCCTCACTAATATTGGGTTCAAGGGCTGGTTTACCTTCTTTAGAGCCCTGATTGATAAGGTTCCAAAAGGTGCGCATATCACCCGTCTTTAGGGCAGTTCTAATTTCATCCCACATTTGGGATGCCCACTCACTTTTGGCCTTCATCAACTCTAGTTTATATTTAACCCTTTCTTCTCTGATCTTTGACCTCTCACGCTGTTTGATGGAATAAAGGAGGTTAGTTCTGGCTTTACGACAGTTTGAATTATACCAGCCGTGCCGTGGCTTAGTCACACCCTTCACTTTCCTTTCTCTGTGGAAAAATACTGTCACAGAGTTGGCAAGATCTTGGTGGTTGTTTTCCAGGACTTCAAGAAACTCCTTAATATCACCAGCTTGGCCGGCAACCTTTAAAGACGAGATCATTTTCTGATATAGTGCTGCCAAGTTATTTTGGGATTTAACAAATTCACACCACCGGACTCTTCTACCCCCATTGACCTGTATCAGTCCCTAGTCTTCATGTAAACTATTTTCCTGCGCACTTTTTACAGAAGGCAATAAAAATTCTAAAGAAAGGGCATTATGATCACTATCAATACGAGGGATAATTTTAAATTCCACACTCTATTCCAAGAGCTTGTAGAGCCCATTCAATAAAAGAGGTATGCCCAGGTCTGTTAAATGTACAAACCCCTGGGTTGTCTGATTTGGTCCTACCATTGCATGCTCTTAAGGAGAAATTTAAAATAAGGGTGGTTAGTTGCAAGGCTAATGGAGTCCAAATGTCAACAGATGGCAAACTTGACTCGGGAATGGACCAATACCGGTCATCCTCTTCAATTGTGCCCATGTCAAGTCCATTTAGGGGTTCAAAGTGGCAATTCATATCACCTCCCACAATCACCTCAATATCACCAGGTATGGATAAAAGGAAAGAGGTTAGATCTTCTAAGGTGGGAGAAATATGTCCCCTACGAACTGGTCGAGAATAGACATTAAGGCAAATGTTGTCCCTTTATCAAAAATTTAAAAAATACATAAAATGTCCTGGGAATGTGTATCCACCTGCTTTACCTCGCATCCTAAATGAGTTCCCACCCAAGTACACAACCCTCCAGAGGGTCTACCCCTCCCCGGCTGTGTTGCTGGAATAGAAAAGGTTTCATAGCCAGCTTTACAGGGTTCTAACCGGGCCCAAGTTTCCTGGAACAAACACAGGTCAAATGATTCGACTAATTCAATCCATTCTGGAATATCCATCTTGGGTGCAATCCCTGCGACATTCCAGGAGAGGAGCCGGAAAGGCGCAGCACCTGTTCCTGGAGGTATATTAAGGGCACAAGAATCTAAAACCATAGAATCAACTAATTGCACCCTCCTGCCTAAAGGCAAACACACTACAGGAGAAGGGGGTCGTGGTTCAGGGCTCAACCCATCATTTACTAAGTTCTTAATCTTAGGGGTCTCAGACCTAGGAGCATCGCCCAAGTTATCTACTTTCAAATCTTTGCATTCTTTTTTATGCATATGACATTGCTATGATACATCAGCCCACCCCCTAAGTGGGGACTCTTCATGATTGACCAAATCTATTTGCAATGACACCCTGGGGTTATGTCAATCTACAGCATCCAGGGGGTCGAATCTATTAAAAACCGAAACATATAAAGGGTGCTGTACACAGAGGATTCTGCTGCACTTGGTGATAAAAATTCCTCTGGGACCAGTTCTCTCTGTCCCGGGAACAACTATTTCTGATTTCTCTAAACTGTGGAATATTTGGGGGATAAAAATAACAAAGTGGGAGAAGGCTAATACTGCCCCCTCCTTTGATGCTACTACTATTAATTAGTGAGTAGACCGTGTACTCATTTCTAAAATTAATCATGACACACTCTCCATTGATGTCTTTACGTCCTTGGCCCACCCAGTTCACCCTGCGTACCATAATAATTTCCCTGGCGTCCCTGATTTTATATTGTTTATTTAGCATTAGCCAATGTAGGGCTTTATTTCTTAGTTCCGAAAAAGATTCTCTGTGCCCTTTTTTTAGCTCCGGGACGTCTGCCAAAATTAGAGCAAGGGAAGCTGAGGCTGGTGGAAGATCTAAACAGGGTAATTGGGAGGATGGTTCAGAGGCACCCATATGAGACACAAACTTTTGTCTAGAATCAACTGGATTGTTGGCTTCAATACATACTATAGTTGATCTATTTTTGTTAGCTCTTATCTGTGAGCATTGAGTATCATTTTTGCTCAGAGGGACCATATTCGCCTCAGCTAGGGTACCCTGAATTATTTCCTGCTCTGCAGAGATAGCTAAACTAATAGGTAGATCATTAGTAGTCCCCCTTGGAGGGTTTGTTTCTCTATCCCTTCTCTATCTCTATCGACCCATTGTTCTACCATTTTAGCTAACTTGTCCACCCGATCCCAGGTATTTTTAAGTTCCTCCCTGACAATAGACCTCACATGAATTTGTATGTCCAATATAACCTCTGTGACCCACAATAGTCGATCCTGGGCTACATGAGTGGGGGAAGATTGTTCCAGATCACTCAAGTCTATTGTGGATTTTGATTGTTTGGTGATCTTGGTCTTTGATTTTGTCCGGAGTGACACTTTCCTAGTTTTGGGACGGGCGCCTCTAGTTGCCATCTCCTCTGAAGTTTCAGCTATACAGCCTGGTGGTGGAGTTGAAGAATCCAAATTTAGAGGAATAGAATTTGCAGTAACAGAGAATAAAGTCTCTGTTGGAGCAAGGATAGGAGTAAGTGAAAGCCGTCTTTCAGTTAGTTCAATCTCATTAGCGACGGCACCAATAGCTCTTTGAAGCATTTTGTCAATTGCTGTTGGTTGAACCAGTGGCGGAACGGGGGCCGGAGCCTTTTGGGGCTTATCAATAATTACACGCCTGCCCATTGTTCATCAAACAGAGGACCTCCTTTTAGATTTGAAATAAATATATCTAAGGAGCACCTACCTTGTGGCCAAATAAGGTAGACAATTAAAGATAAATGGCCCAGCTCAGCCTCTGCCAGTCACTGACGTGCAAGGACGAGCCCGCCCTTGGCCCGGGCTTCGCCCGGGCTCGGCCAGCGCACGTCCCGATGAAGGGCGCTCTTAAAGACACCTGGTGCCAAGCAATGACGCCAGGACAAGTACGCCGTGGCCGGGGCAGCTGGGACTTGAAATCTGGAGGAAAGTTCAAGCCGTTTCCCTCACGGCGTCTGTGGTGACCAGGTTCAGCCGTTCCCCTCACGGCAGGATCAAAGGACAGCAAACAGCCCCCTCACAGGCAGGTGCAGCCTGGGACTTGAAGTTTCACTTTTAACAGAGTAAACAGGGGTTTAAATTCCCACAAGCTGAGTGCTGAGTGCTGTTTACTCCAAAACCAGGACTGGCTGAAGGTGTCACTCGGGACCGGGCCTTCAATTTGTGAATGCTGACACCAAACAAACCCCCTCAGCACCCTTTGAGTGAGGGCGGCGAATGAGCCATTTCCCGAGGAAGACGGTCCACTCTCGCCTGCACCGTCACCGACTTTCACTTGTAGGTGAGAGGTCACGGCTCACTCGCCTAGAGCTCCTTTTAATGCTAGCTCCAAATTTCTGTTCTAGGCACTAGGGTGTAATCCGGTGTGATGGTGTTCAGCCACCAGACACAGACTGGACCCTTCAGCTCTCGCGCTGGTGTCCTTCTGGTCCCAAGCTGGTTGTCCACATGCACCAGGCTCACGGGTTCCCTCCTGGTTTACTTTTCACCGTCCCAGCCTCTCCCTTTGCATCTGTCCGCGCCGTTCCACTTGCCCGAGATCCTCTAGAGCTGCTGCCGCTTGACTCAAACATGAAGCAAAACTTGGCAGTTTCCTGTGGCGTCCAGTTCCCCAGCCAGGAGCCTCGAGGCGCACGGCGTCCTCTCACAGCCCCGTCCGATCCGGCCCCCTGCGCTGCTCGGTCCAGCCCCCAGGCAGTTTCAATAAGGCTGTAACATTATAAAATAAGTACAAAGAGAGACACACTCACACAACTATAGGTATATCACTCAAGTGCTCGTGACCTCAGGCCGCTTTAGAACTGGCGTCTTTGCATTTCATTTGTTACATCTAAAACAAATCGGGGGAACCCCAAGCCACCACAATAATAGCACTATGAATGCGGTTGTAGCCAAATTTCCATGTATTATCGTGAATGGAATTTTGTATAGCACTTACCAAAGTAGTCTTATTGTGGTCATATAACCTGAATAAAAATGGAGGTAAGGCAACATGTGAGAAATCTAAAGTAAGACAGACCGTGGAACACGTGATCGTGTTACTCATTAAAGAAGGTCATACTATGAGATCTGCTACGGTTGGAATAACATAAGTTGATCAAGAGCAGAGACGCTCCCTTCGGTCAAACGTTACCATGTTGATTTTACTCTATCCACGGGTGTTCTTTAATTTTAGCGGGAACAGACCAGTAGCGGCTTGTCTCTGAGACCCACACAGGTACACAGGGTTCTCTTCGCAGCACATTTGCATATTTTGATCCATTATTTATTCCATAGTGTACCCTTCATGATTGGACTTTGTACGCTCCCTCTCTGCTCTTGATCACCTAATGTTATTCCAACCGTAGCGGACCTCATAGCATGACCTTCTTTAATGAGCAACACTATCACGTGTTCCACGGTCTGTCTTACTGTAGACTGAGTTATGAGTCATGTTCACTAACCTGTGTTCACACTCCAAACCCCCCCCAGAAGCCTTGGACTGCTCGTGCACAACTACCACTGAGAGTCAAGTGCAGAAGGAGTACTTGGTCAAGTTGCTCTGGATCTTAGGTAGGTTGAGGGTAGGACGTCAGGAGTAAAAGCCCTTAACCACCACGGTTGAGCCCCAGTAACTTCAGAATGCCCCTTGGCTCTATGAAAGGGGTTCTAACACTTGCCATTAACAAGAAGGCTGGGAATAGATTGGAAATTATTCAACATGTTGCTGCTAGGCTGTTGGGCCTTTTACCTTAATCTCATTCTGATTTTCAACCAGCTACGGAGCCTTCACTGGCTGCCTGTTGAGAAACAGATTAAATTCAAGACTATGTCTATCATTCATTGTGCCCTTAACAATACGGACCATCTATTCTTAACTCCCTTGTAAAACCCTACCACCTGGCATGCCCAAGATCCTCTGACGGCTGTCTTTTGAATGTACCTTGTGTTGCATTAATGAGGAAGGGAGGCAGTTTGTTCCGATGACTTGGGCCAGGACTCTGAAACCAGCTTTCTGTAACCCTTCGAAGCAACGCCAATTACAGGTCCTGTAGGAAAAAGCTAAACACCTTGCTGTTTTAAGGCTGGATTTTTTTCTCTTACTTTCTTCTGTTTCTCTATTGGGTGGACTGTAAAGCCCTCTTTAGGGCAGTCATGGATGATATAAATTATCAGTAACATAACAAAACATCTCCTACAGGGAATGGACTTTATGGTAGAGCATGCACCTTGGACTGACCACGCCAATGCTCATTGTCTTTCCTGGTTTTTGTTCCTTAGAGGAAAGAACTGCCATAAGGGTGATTAGTTCTTCCTAAGTTCAGGGGGGGATACATGTTAGATGTGATATCCTTGGCATGGTATTTCGCCAAACATTTTGCCTTTACTCCCCAAGTTTTGCTGAACTTTTTTTGTTGACATTAGAACTATGTGCACTTTACTTAACCAATGCTAACATGCTTCTATTCTATCCTAAAAACTTGGTAACATTACACTACACCTAATTGCCATGTTTACTTTACTTTTAAGTCCCTAGTTAATGGTACTAGATGTACACAGGGCCTGCTAATTAAATGCTACAAGTGGGCTGCAGCACTCATTGTGCCACCGACTAAGGTAGTCTTTTAAAACATGACTCAGGCCTGCCCCTGCAACCTGTTGTGCAGTTTTAAACTGTCATTCAACTTAGCCTTGGCAAAATCGTGAGGTACAGTCTTTCCTTTTTAAAACATATAGTTACCCCTAAGATAAGACGTAATCACCCCTAGGCTGAGTGCATCAAATTTAAAAAGTAGGACATGTGTTTTTAAGTTTTACATGTTCTAACAGAGAACAACTAGTAGTGTTCCACTGTTGTAAGGTCTGTCTCTTGCATGTACCAAAACTGGGTTGCCTTATTACATTTAATAAGTGCTAACTTCAATTTGGGATCAGATAGATATATGCTATTTATACTCAAATGAATTGTAATTTAACATCCACCCTAATTGTAAAGGCAGATTTTAAGTTATAATTTTGAAAATGCCACTTTTAGAAAGATGGCATTTTATTGTCCAAACCAACTGTGCCTATCTGCCAGTGTCCTGGGTCACATGATTGTGAATGGCCCTGTGGGTTGTGTATTGCTTTTAGATAGTAATTATAAACAACAAGGGTCCCTAGGAGCAGGTAAGATAGAGAAGGGAATAAATAAGGACCCGATCAGTGCTTATTTTCATAGACTTGTCCAGCCGGACAGTGGTCATAGGTTTTTACTGATATAGTAATTAAACGGCAGTATACAGAAGAAATTCTCAAAGTTGGACACAAGCCTGTGTCCCGTACATTTAAATAGGAAAAAACATACACAACAAAAAAGGTTCAGGCAAAGAGTTGTTTGTTACAATTGGGCAAGAAATCGAAGATGAACTTAACAAACCATACATAAAACAACCTTATGTATAGAACATATTATCATTAGAGACATATAGGGTGTGTACTGGTGTCGACGGCGTTTCGATCCTATTAACGCAGTATAAGGATCATCATCAGGACAACAAAAATTATGCCTGTACAATAAACCTGAGTAACGGGAGAAGGCAAGGAGATGGTGCGGTGAACTTGATCCAAGTCACAGGGAGGTGAGGAGCTGAGGCATCACGGGCGGTTGGAATACATCGCGTAGTGAATAGGGTATTGCGCGGCAATGCACGGGAATTAGATAATTACTACAGCTCGTAGTGAGGCAATTTAAGTCGGCAGGGTCCTCGACTTATGAGCGGATCCGGAGAATCCTGGGGCTCAAGGCAAACCGCGGCAATGCGCGTGCAAGAGTGAATGTGGAGGTCCGGCAGTGCGTGAAGCATGGTCCGATAATACGGCTGCTTTTAGATAGTGACACAAAGACAGCCTAGGTGTGAGGAAGCGAGTGGTCCTAACAGGATGGCAGGAGAGGAGCTGTACCCTCTCATGATTACATTTCAAAAGGCTCTACCTGCAGTACACACAAAGGAACCTGACACCAGGGTTGCCCTGCCTTTTGTCACCCTAGACAGTATAGAGACAGGACCTGGGGAAGGGGCAGAAATTACCAGAACCAGTTTTGTGGGTGGGCCAGGTTATTCCCTCACACAAAGGATGGTACCAGGTATAAAAGTGGGACCTTCAAGAACCTCTCATCAAAACACGACTGCACCTGTAGAAAAGTCAGTAGAAGGACTGCCCTACTGCCAGAAGGACTGCCCTGCTGCTTGAAAGACTGCTTTGCTGTCTGTAGAAGAAGAATTAGACCTGCTTGCCTTGGTCACAGGCTACCCGAGTGACTACAAAGGTCAGATGGCTGACCTCCTGTGTGCGCTCCAGGGACACAACAAGCTTTCAAAGGCCTCCCTGCAACTGCCCAGCTGGCCAGCACCAACTGTGCCTGCCTGAACCTGCCTGAGCACTGCTGCTGGCCTCTGCTGGGGTGAGTCCTAATCTCCAAGAGGTGCCCAGAGGTTCCGGTGCCTTGGCTGGAATCATTTTGAATCCCTCCTCAAGAAAAAGTATAAATCCAGTGGTTTGGGCTCCTGGCGACTTTGAAGTGACCTCTTCTTGCTGAGAATTAACAACCTAGTGAGACCTGCTCTTCGTGCTGCCAGCAATCATCTTTCACGATCATTTAGCGTGAACCTCCAGCGATGACCAACTCTTGGCACCACAGCAACCAGCATTCGGGTTGCTGGCCCTACTCTTCACGCCTAAAGCCTCCTGATCGCGGCCCCCTCCAATGCAAATTAATCAATTAATCAGTATTTATAAATCACCCAATAGGGTAAGCAGGTTAGATTCCGGAGGTTTATTCGAACATGCTAGGTCTTGAGTACCATTCGGAATTCCGTAAGAGAGGCGATGATCTGAAGTTGCGTGGAGAGACTGTTCCAGGTCGTTACTATGATGTGGTGAATAGAGCAACCTCCACTTCTGCTTCAGTAGATGCAGAGAGTATGGGCAAGTGAGATGGAGTTGGAGCATAGTCTTCTAGACAAGTGGTGGAAGTTCAATCGGTGGTTAATGTAGGTGAGTCCTTGGTTGTTTAGAGCTTTGTGTGCATGGGTCAGCGGCTTGAATTAGAATCTCTTCTGTACAGGGAACCAGTGAACTTATCTGAGGTGGGGTGTGATGTGGGTTTGTTGGGGGAGGCCATGGCTGAGTCTGTCTATGGCGTTCTGTACGGTCTGAAGTCTCTGTAGGAGGTGTACAGCGATTCCTACATAGAGCTCATTGCCTTAGACCAGTGGGCTGGTGATGAGGGTCTGTGTCACGGTGGAACTCTTTGCGCTAGACTTGAACTTGTGACTTTCTTCCGGTTTAGCGCTACCAGATAACAGCGAGTGGCACTTTGAGCTTATTGGCGCTGGTTTTACCTAAAATTTAAATAATTAGTATCTCTGGTCCTACTGATTTTAATTTGTTTCTTTTGGTGTCATTTTAATTTTTCAAATTTACTTAGTTTTTCTGAAATTGGTTTGGGATTTTTCTTGTGTCGTGTTTTCACTTTATTACTGTTTGTGTGCTGCATAAATACTTTGCACATTACCTCTAATATAAGCCTGACTGTATATGTGCCAAGGTACTAGACGGTTAGGCACAGGTTAATTTTGTGACTTTTGTGGTTCACCCTCACAAGGATTGTGTTTATTTTTGGAGTGTGGCTTCCAGTCTCTAAAATAATACCACAATATCTCACACCTGGTATACCCAGGTCCTTGCGATTTACAGTACTGTGAGCTGGCTCATGGACTCATGCATCTACTCTAGGAACCTGTGTGATCTCATAGACACAAGTTCATACCCAGTACAGTCTAATCAACCCTTCATCCACACAAAGTTGATCAAATTAGTACCATTCATGTAACCTACAATATAAAGTTGTTATTGAGCACTAAGGTGCCTTAAGGGGTGGTTGTGCTCTTTACAAATATACCTATTATGTTATCTTAAGGGATTGAGATCTGAAGGGCATCTGAAAAAACAGTTTTGTGTGGGATGGACAGTATATGAAAAAAAATATGCTGAGAGCATTGCAGCTTGAGAGCAGCAGACTACCATTAATTCACATTCTGAAACGCTGATTTCCTTGATGTTGGATGTAGCTAGGGCCTTTTGTAGACCAACCCTAGGGCTCTGCCTGTCTTAATATGGGGATAATTTCTGAAGAGGGTTAGGTATATTTTGGGAATTGTGAAACCCTCATCTTTGTCAAGTCATGTTTCAGTGATAAAGAGGACGTCACATTTGAAGTCTACCAGTAAGCCGTGCAGTTTGTGTTCTCCATATTGTCTTTATACGTTTTTTTAAAAGTAAGTTGGCATGTTCTGTGATTGGTTTGCTTGTGTTATGTTCCTTGCTGCCAAAATCAGTTAGAGGCATTTCCTATTGTCATAAATGATTTGTCAGTGTGGCGCATATTTGAACCTTGCTTGATTCAGTATTC